>NC_135590.1:9222500-9847500 GCF_965152235.1 Eretmochelys imbricata | reverse complement strand
GGAGATTTACTTCTACACCCTGAAGCCCATCGTGACGGGGGCCGAGCTCCTGGTGTGGTACAGCCACGAGTTTGCTGAGTGCTTGCAGTGCCCACTGCCGGGGGAGCTCGGTGAGGAGCGTCTGGGGCGGGGTCTGAGGGTGGCTGGCGTGCCTCCGTGTCTGAGATGTTACAGCGGACCCAGAGAGAGTCTGGCTGTAATGGGGGGAGAGGGGGAGTCATGCCAGGGGGCTGTGCCCCGAAGGAGGGGGTGGCATGTGGGCTTGTGCACGTGTGTCTGCCATCCTGCACGTGTCTGGGTTTGCACAGAACGCCTGCCAGTTGAGCCAGGCCCATGGATCGCGGATACTCTGCTCTGGAGCTCAGCTGATCACAGGCTGCCTGGCCCGTCCCCAGAAGCAGCAGCTCACTGGGGCAGTGACTGGGTGCCAGCCCAACCCTGAGCCTTGAGTGTGGGTGGCTGTGGAGGTGAGCTCCAGGTGCCAGCTGATCCCCCGTGAAATAGGGGAGGGACATCAAGTGCAGGTGAGTTTCCTGCAAAGTGGCAGGGAGTAGGGGCAGGTCTGGTCCCCCAGGTGATGGAGTGGCTCTGAGGCAGGGGAGCAGGCCAGATTGAAGGGCACAGGCTCCCAGCCCGGCTTTCCTCTCCGTGCGTGAGCACAGCTGCTTCCAGGGAAACGGACAACCTTCGCTGAACTGACGTGGATCTTCCAATTGGGGTTCATGGTTCAGCCTGAGTCTGGGCCAGTTCAATCCTTATTTCACGCAAACTGACCTGTCCATCTCTAGTAATCTAGAAAAGGAGGACTTGTGGCACCTTAGAGACTAACCAATTTATTTGAGCATAAGCTTTCGTGAGCTACAGCTTCATTGGATGCAAGTGAGCTGTAGCTCACGAAAGCTTATGCTCAAATAAATTGGCTAGTCTCTAAGGTGCCACAAGTACTCCTTTTCTTTTTGCGAATACAGACTAACACGGCTGTTACTCTGAAATCTAGTAATCTAGTAATCTCTGTGCATCTCTAGTCATCAGCCTCGCTCCAGGCCAGATGAGGAGCTGTCCCGAAAAGTGAATTTAGCGCTGGTGAAAGGCGCGGGGGTGCAGCTGGTCCCACGAGGGTGGAAATCTCACCCACAACCCAGGGTCTTGCGAGATCACCCTTGGTGATGATGGGATTTCCACCAGATGGACACAACCACCTGAGAACAGGACCTGTGTTCTGTCTACTATACGGCAGGCCTGGCTGCAGGGCCCTGCGGGCTTGTCTGCATTTAACGTGTCTTAGGTGCTTGGAGCCTGGGATGGGAGCCTAGGACAGGATATGAATAAACAGCCAGGTGAATCACTAGTCACTCACAGTGCCTGGATGGAACACCCGGGGTGGGGTGGGGGTGGGATTACCCTGCCAATGACACTTCCTGGCAAAGCCGGGACCCGGAACGTGCGTGGTAACACGTGTGCTTGCTTCTTTCTCTCCAGAGCACGATGGTCTCTGGAAATCCACCGCAGAGGCCCCCGCCACGCCGAGGCCTCAGCCACCACAGGGGGGCTCTGCCGCCAACCCAAACCCCACAGCGAAGCACTCACAGAGCAAGGAGGCGGAAGAGGGCGATGAAGATGAGAGCGTTGACGTGGAAGCGCTGGACAGGGGTGTGCTGCCGAGCCCAGCAGGATGCCGACCCGCGGTGCTGAGCGGGCAGCTCCCCCAGGAAGTCAAGCCGTGGCCCCTGGGGCATAGCCCTTTCCCCAGTGCCCCTAGCAAGGAAGGGGCACCCGAGAAGCCCAGCCAAAGAGCCGCAAGCCCCAGGAACCAGGCAGTCCTCGGCTTCTGCCCGTACGGCCCAACTACCTCGCTGTGCAAGGAGCTGCAGGGCTGCCTTCGCAGCCTCTACCCCTCCTGCCCCCTGTATCTGCCGACGGGCCACCTGCCCCAGCCGTATCTTCACGCCTGCGGCACCATCCCTGCCCACTCCCCTCGGTTTGTGCTGCCCCCGCAAGCCATGCCTTTCCTGCCAGCGCTGCCCCTGAGCAGGGCCGGGGAAGTCCCTCCCTTGGGGTTGCTGTCGCAGGATTCGCAGGTCTACGCCCATGCCCGGGGAGATGGGACATCTCCATACCCAGGCCTCTACGCAACTGTCTTGCCTCATGAAAAACAGGAAGCCCACGAGCTCCGGAAGCCACAGGATGTTTTAATCGCCCTCCAAAGCGGGGCTTTCTCCTTTCCAGGCTTGGACAATGGACCAAAGCAGTATTTGTCCCCTGCCGGGGGCACCTCATATACCTCTGAAGTTCAGCAACAGAAACCTACCTCCCTGCTTGCCCACTCACTGGAGGCCATCAATCTCAGCATGCCAAAGTTCTGCCCGCCATCCGGCCGCTTGGGTACCATGCCCGTGCCCTACCCTCTGAAGAAGCAGAACGGCAAGATCAAATACGAGTGCAACATCTGCGCCAAGAGCTTCGGGCAGCTCTCCAACCTCAAGGTACCAAAAAGCCACCTTGGGCCAGTCTCTCACCTTCCTCCATCAGCAGCAGCCTTGCCCCTCCCAGCCCACATCAGTGTGGTCCTGCTAGCTTCTTCAGAGGCAGCATGGTCTAGTGGCTAGGGCACTGGGCTGAGAGTCTGGAGACCCAGGTTGTATTCCTGACTCTACCCACTGTGCGACCTTGGGCCAGTCATGTCCCTGCTCTGTGCCTCAGTTTTCTCCATCTGTCAAATGGGTATAATGATACCGACTCACCTCTGCTTTGAGCACTATGGATGAAAAGTATCTCCTCATTTGGTAAATACCCTCCTGTGCCTCTTCCTTAATCAGTCAGTCTCCATCCTTCTCAGCAGCCTTCAGAGTCACGTCTCACCCACCTCCTAGGTCTCCCAGTCACAAATCATTATGGCTGAAGATGTTCCATTATGTTAATAGCCGGACACTGGGCTACCCGGGATTGTGCTTCGTGGGTGGGCTTTGGTCGCAAGCTGATCAGGGGTGGGATCTGGGAGGACATCACTAGAGTCCCCTCAGACGTCTTTGCTCTTCCTCTGTGTTATCTCAGCAGCTTGGGGCATGTCCCCTGTCCTGGATCCAGCACATGGATCACATTGCAGGAGGATTTTCCCAGCCTCTCTCTCTCATTAGCACAGCACAGCCCAGATGGGGAAAGCCAGGATGTTCCCCGTCTAGCCCCAAAGGTTCCAGGCAGGAGGGAAGAGCCAGCCCAGGAGAGGGCCCCCATCCTGGCCAGCAAGAGACATGCAGGCTCCCCCATTATCCCTGCTCATCCATCCCTCAGATGAGGAGAGCCCAACTCAGAGGGACAATCGCCTCTCGGAGCAAGAGGCTCCATCGCCTAATGGAAATGTCTCTCGCTTCTCTCCCTCAATTCCTCGCTTTTCTCAAACCCCTGACCTCCGACCATGCTCTTACTCCTGCACTTTCCCATCTTTCTTTCTTTCTTTCTTTCTTTCCCCACCCTGCCCCACCCCCTGTGCTCCCTGCAGGTCCATCTGCGGGTGCACAGTGGCGAGAGACCCTTCCAGTGCCACATCTGCAAGAAATGTTTCACGCAGCTGGCTCACCTGCAGAAGCACCACCTGGTGCATACGGGCGAGAAACCTCACAAATGCCTGGTAGGTGACGCTCCCTCCTTCCCCCTGCTAAAGGCTGCGGTGCTGGGAAAGGGGCCTCAGGGCCCGTCTGAGCCCATGCCGGCGTGGGGGCGGTTGACTCTGAGGTCTGAGAGTGTGGGGCACTGTCCATTGGGCAGCCTGTTGGAATGGTGTTGAAGGCGGGGCAATGGCATCAATATGGGGGGCAGAGACCCAGCGGGGCCTCGGTTGCTGGGCAGCGGGAGGGTGGATAACGGTTGCCGGGGGGACGAGGAATCAGCTGGACACTGAGCCCAAGGCACAGGGACAGGAGGGCCCTGAGCAGGCACAGGACCAAATTCTGCCCTGGGCTGAGTGAGCCCAGCTCCACGGACGGGCCTGGAGTCGCCCCCCGCGAGGCTGATCCTCGCCGCAGGCCCAGGGGCAGGCCGGGGTGGGGAGGGGGGCTGAGCCGGGGGGCCAGCTGCGGGTCTGAGACGCGTCCACCCCTACGCAGGTCTGCCACAAGCGCTTCAGCAGCACCAGCAACCTCAAGACCCACCTGCGGCTGCACTCGGGCGAGCGGCCCTACCGGTGCCACCGGTGCCAGGGCCGCTTCACCCAGCACGCCCACCTCAAGCTGCACAAGCGGCTGCACGCGCGTGAGCGCCCACACCGCTGCCCCGGCTGCCCCGAGGCCTACACCCGCCCCTTCGGCCTGGCGCTGCACCGCCGCGGCTGCTGCCCGCTGGCCCCCGGCGCGGCCGGCCCCCCCGCCCAGCTCGGCCGCTTCGACGCCCTGATCGGCCGCCTCGACTTCAGCCTGGACGCCGAGCGCTTGCAGGGGGAAGGGGCTCCCGGGCCCCTGGAGGATCTCACCCGCAGGGAGATGGAGACCGGCAGGCCTGGGCAGCCCCCCAGGGACAAGGGCCCCTGCTCGCCGGGCCTCCGCAAACAGCTGCCGCTCCTGCCCCTGCCCCACTGCAGTGTCTCCGTCAAGCAGGAAGACTTCCCGTTGCAGCCGGCCTGAGCCGCTCGCTCGGCTGGGGCTGGGCCGGACCCCATGCCCACTGCGGGGCCTTGGCTAGCTGTGGTCAGGGATAGCTCAGCGGTTTGAGCGTTGGCCGGCTAAACCCAGGGTTGTGAGTTCAATCCTTGAGGGGGCCATGTAGGGATCTGGGCCAAAAAAAAAAAAATTGGGGATTGGTCCTGCTTTGAGCAGAGGGGTTGGGCTAGGTGACCTCCTGAGGGCCCTTCCAACTCTGATATTCTGATTCTGTGGCCCCTCTGGGCAAGGGCTAGGCAAAAGACCAAGCCCTTACAGACTCCTATGGGCTCTGTATCTTCCCTTCCGGGTCCCACGGACCAGCCCTGGGTGCCAGGGGCTGGGCTGGGGTACAGCAGCCTGGGATTTTGATTGGGGCCATGGATGTGTCCGCAGGGTGAAGCGGGTGCCAGGGAGCTGTGGGTATCGCCTCCCGCTCTGCAGACAGGGCTAGGAGGGGGCTTTGTTTCTCGCACTGGCCTCCCCAGTCTCAGCACTGAGCAGGGGGGCTGACACCTGGGCTTTACATGAGCTCCAGCCCCGTAGCAGCGCCCTCAGCCTAGGGGCCTGCAGGAATCCAGGGAAAGCCCTTCCCTGGGTTCCCTCTCCAGGCCGCAGGTAAGGTGCAGGTCAAGACCCACAACCTGTCCCAGAACTCCGGGAGCTGCCTGGTCTGGGTTATCTCTGTGAATGGCCCAAACCTCCCCTTTAAAAGTGATGCCACCCTGCTCACCAGGAGGCTAGGCCAGGGTGGCAGGAACCCCGGGCTGGCCAAGAACCAGCTGCGGTCAGCTCCGCCATCCCACTGGGACCTGATTTCCTTCAGCACCACAGTGACTTCCGGGCCCCAGGCCCTGTAGAGAGATACCAAAAACTGGGATCTGCCAAGCCCTTCCCAGCTCCTGCAGCCTCCTCTCCTGACCTCCAGTGTCACATCACGGGAATCTGTGATGAACCCTCGACGTGCCACATCTGGTCCTGCCCACAGCCCCTGAGGGCACCATCCAAGCCACACGAAGGTACAAAACCAAGAGACTCCTTGCTCTGGTCTATGGAATGAGCTTTAACCTCTCGGCGGGGGAGTAGGGGGGAGGACGTGGTATAGGAGCAAGACTTCGTCCCTGTCTATACAAAGCTTTAATCTCTCCAGTGCCCCTCGTGTGGGGTCAGGGAGCTGCACTCAGTACAAGCCAGGGGCCCCAGCCTGGCCTATGGAAAGAGCTTTAACTTCTCCTGTTGCCCCCCCCCCGCCCCACAATCTCAGGCTGTGCCACCCTCCCTAGTCTGTGACCTTCTCAGGTATCCCCGATGGGGCCGCCGCCCTCACATTTGACTTGCCCTTCCTTTTTTATTTATTTCTCGGCTGGCTGCAGCCCTGGCCAGGGCCTCTGTGTATTCCTTGGGCACTTTGCTGGCGTAGAGCGCTGAAATGGAGGGAGTGAGAAAGTGGGGCCAGCGGGGGCTGATCCTGGTGGCAGGAAGACGGCCCCTGGGGCGGGGGGACATTTAGGCCATGCCCAACCTTCTACCCCCGTTAGCTGCTCGATCTCTGTCTAGGGCAGTGCCCCTGGGACTTCTGCCCAGCCCTAGGGAAACGCTTAGTGGTAGGATGGCCCCGCCAGCCCAGAACACCCCATGGGACACCCCACTGCTTTCCTGCTCCCCACTCACTGGTCTGTCCCCTCACCCTATAGCTCCTTCACATCCTTTCCCCAGCATCCTCGATGGCCGGCAGCCTGCCTGCCTGCTTCACGTTAGACCCCCCCCTACTCTTCACTCCTGTATCCCCTTTGCGTTCTGCCCTCTGCCTCTGCACCTCCTTGCACCCTTTGTCCTCTATATCCCTCCTAGCTGCAGGCCCAGCCCTCCACTCCTTGGCTCCTCGTACCCACTGAGCTCCCTCCATACCCTGCAAGCCAGGGCGAGTCACATAACACTCTGGAGCCGGCAGACAGACCCCCACCGACCCCCACCTCAGGTGCCACAGCGGAAACGTCTGCTGATCGGAAAAGCCTGGTAACATGGAAGGGGCCAGGGCCGGGGGTTGTGATTCCAATGTGTATAGTCAATAAAACTTTCTGCCTTTGTACTTTGACAAATTTCTCTGAGGAACAAACCTGTTTTCTGGGGCCTTTTGGTTTACATGTGTCTGTTTAGAGGCCTCGGTTACCCAAGGAGGAGGCTCTGGGGAGCTGTATTTCCACAGGGGATGCCTGAGCTCTCTTCAGGCCAGCGGTCCCCTCCTCCAACATCCGCAACCACTGATCAATAGATTCTTCACAGCCCCGGGTGCTCAAGGCACGGCCACCGGGCAATAATACAGCCCATCAGGCTATATATGGTCCGTGGGCACCCCTTCAATTTCAATACAGACGTGTGGCCTGCATGGATGACAGCCTCCAGCATGCCACGTGGCATGGCAGGCTAACAGCAATCAAACATACTCAGAGTACCAGCTATTTTCTGCAGGGGTCAGGAAGGAATCTACTTTTAGCTGGCATACAGCATTCCCTGGTTACCAGGTGCATTCTGGTTTATATTCCACCCCCTTCCTCTAAAGAACTGGATTGTGGCTGGTGCCAGGGACAGGATACTGGTTAAGGTGGACCAATGTTCTGACCTACTATAGCAAGCAGTCCATGATGGAGGGGTTGGAAGAGGGACCTGGGTTGGGACCCAGATCTCCTGGATTCCTTTCTTGGTTACTGCCATTGAGTGACCTTGGGCCAGTCTCTTTACCTCTCTGTGCCTTGATTTTTCCACCAGTAATATGGGCATAATGTAATAGACTGGTTAGTGTCCCTGTGCACGACTGCCCTTTGCTGGCTGGGGTCAAACCTGCTCAACTGTGTATCATAGACCCTATACTGCTGACAACTACTGGGGATTCTTCTTTAGCTCCAATGACTGGGGCTTGTGCTTTTAGAGCAGGAGGATCTGGATTCTGACCTCAGAGCTGATGTGAATTTCCTGGTTGCCCATGGATTAGTTACAATGCTCACCTGCGTCAAAAGGGTGGGGTTAATCAATGGGTATCTGTTTGTGAAGAGCTTTTGGGGCCTGAGATGGGGGGCCTTGTGAACAGCTCTCGGAAGTGTTTCCAGAACCAGTGAGCAAACCAAGTGGGGAGGCGAGGGGTCTTGCGTGCGGTTGTGACGAGGGAGGTTGCCACTCAAGTCCAAGGGGAAGTGCTCTGCGCATGACCTGGCTTCCTGTTTCCTCATCAAGCCTGGGAAACAGCAGGGTTCCCCATTGCAGCCCAGGGAAGGGAGTTCTTCCTGCCCAGCTGGTACGAGCACATCACCTGCGAGATGGTGCCAAGGAATCAGCCATGTGACTGGCTGCTCCTGGGCTGGGCAGGGAGCTGGCTGTGAACCCCAGAGCCAAGCCTCATGCTCACCCCTAGGACCTGCAACAAAGCTGTCACCATGACACCAGCTCCCACATACTTGTCTATCCCAGGGGGCTCTGTAGGGAGCAGGGCAAAAAGCTCTGGTTGTGTGTGGGGGACGTGTCGCAGCAGGGGACGCTGTAGGGAATGGGGCGGAAGAGGTGGCTTTGGGGGAGCTCACACCTATTCTAGTCCCAGCCTCAGGCTCCAACCAAAGCAGGAGGTTCCTAATGGGGGATGAAACGTTTTTTCCCGTGGGTCCCCCTGTGAAGTGGAGGTGGCTTCCTGCACGGTCTGCACCCCTTTGTAGAAAGACACGTCTCCCTACTGGCATCTCTCTCCTGGAGGCAGCTCTCGCCATCCGGCAGCTGTTGTCGAAAGAGTCTTGTGAGTGCGTGACTCATGCTTCGCTGACTTCGCCCCCACGACCCACCCCAGACCCGGCTGAGGGGGAAGATGCCGCGTGCAGGGCTGGGCTGGTCTCTCAGGCCCTCTGCCTGTCACTTCAACAGGAAGAGCTGAAGGAAGCTGCAGCCTCGAGCGCTCGCCTTTGCTGCGCTCTGAGAAATCCCCTCATTTACCAGCAGGCCTGGTGACTAATCCCCACCGCATGGCGCACAGGGTGGGCGGGCAGGCAGGTACCCAGCTGTGTAAGGACAGGGCCTGGGCCTTCCTAGAACTCACTCAAGGCGGCTTTGATTAACCCATCGTTCCCCAGTGACAGTACGAAGCGCTCAGGGTAGTGGCCATATTATGGGCCCGATCCTGCCCTTTTGAAACCAACAGGAGTTTTGCCGTGGACTTCGACAGGAGCAGGATCCAGGCCTGTGTCCTCTCTTGTGGCCCAGTCCTGTGGGGTGAAGAGCCTTTTCCGGAAGGTGCTGGCGTACCCTCAGATTTCCTTGGGAGCTGAGGTTGCTCAGCACCTTTCAGGATCAGGCCCAAAGGAAGGGTGGTCTTGTGGTTAAGCCAGAGGCCTCAGAGACAGGACATCTGGGTTTAGTTCCTGTGTCGCCTTGGGCAAGTCATGTCACTGCTCCATGCCTCAGTTTCCCCACCTCTAAAATGGGGATAGCGAGAGGTAGACAAGCCATTTATTTACCTTTGGTCTAGCCAGAAGCTGGTCTGGAGGGATTGGTCCAACTTCAGTGTCAGAGACCTGAGAGAGGTCACTACTGTCCTCTCAGGTTAAGAAGAGTGTGACTTCCCTACCTGATATATCCCTCCCTGTGTCACAGAGCTGGGGCTGGAAGTGGGGACTGCAGGCCAGGCTGGTGGGACTCCTTCCCTAGCTGAGTCACGGAGCTGGGCTCATGAGCCTCCTCCAAGCTGCCTGTTCAGTGGGGAAAGGCCCCTGATTCCCCCTCCTGCCCGGGGCGGGGGGGCGGGGACGACTTTCGGGTGCAGCGTGCTGAGAGATTTGCCTGCTCTGCCAGCTGCCCGCCAGCTGCTTATGTGAAAACTCTGCAGAGAGCTGAGCAGAGTCTTTCGAGGAACAAGCTTCCTCCTGAGATGAAGAAGAAACCAGCGAGGCTGGGAGAAGGGAAAGGCACCTGGCCAGGCTCCATGCATCCTCAGCTCAGCTTCAGCAGCAGCTGAGATGTGTCGGCCCAGGGTAGCTAGCATCTCAAACACGAGGGGGGTTTGCCTCCTAAAAACGGCTCTCAGGAAAGAGCACAAGGGATGGGGCTGAAATGGAAGCTGTACTTCAGTTTAACGCTTTACCTTTCAAAGGCTTGAACTGTTTTTTCCTCCTTTTCGGTATCTTTAATCAAAGGTTAGAAGGATTGTTCATGCTGTGGAGGAAAGAGCCTTCACTCTCAGGTTGGAAGCAACAAAATCAAAGACAGCTTTATTTGACAGGGTTCAGAGTAGCAGCCGTGTTAGTCTGTATCCGCACAAAGAAAAGGAGGACTTGTGGCACCTTAGAGACTAACCAATTTATTTGAGCATAAGCTTTCCTGAGCTACAGCCCACTTCATCGAGCGATTGCAAGGGAAGAATACAGCTGACAGAGAGCATCGCTGCCTCAGTTTCTCCGAAATACAAGCAATATCACACAAGCATTTACACTCTTTTGTGGCCTGCATTAATTGAAAACATCTACATTTTGTTTATATTATGTCCTGTCTAATCCAGCATTTTCTCACTTTCACTTCTTAAAACATCATTATCTCAAGGCTAGGTCACACTGACTGTGCGCTGCTGTTTTCCCACTCGCTTCTGACATGAGCCCTGCTTCTACAGGTCCCGCGATATTAGGCTAAGACGTGGCATAACCGTTGCTCTGTTTCTAACAAATTAAAAATGGCGGCACTTAAACCCTCTCTTTCTTTCCTGTTTCCACAATGCCGTGTCTGCCGGGGGGCTGAGCAGGCAAAGGGCTCTGTCTACCGAGCCCCGGACCTTGTTTAACGGGTAATGTTGGATGGTGACTGGGTTAGGTGGACAGCCTTAGCCCGTTTATTTCATCTAAATTAATACATCATCCTGCAACTCCCCTTCCTTCAGCCCGCAGCTGGAGTGCCCCCCTGGTGGGTGAACTTCAGACATGATCTGGTGGAGCAGAGTTCAGCTTTGAGTTCCCAGGCCCCCTGGATTAGTCAGGGGGGCAGCATGGGGATTGAAGTGGGGAGCCCACAGTCAGCACATAGCTCATTGCTTAGCATTTCACGACAAGACTGGGCTTGAAGGACATTCCCCTGGTGCCTCCTTGTGGTTCACGTGAGAACCGCTGGGTCCAGCCTTTGGGGTGTATCCGCAAGGCTTGGGACCTGGGGGCAGTGCGGTTCAGATTCAGAACCAGGGCTGGCATTAGGGGGTAGCAAGCTACATTGCTCAGGCTTCGGCTGCAGCCCTGGGGGTTTCAGTGGAGTTGCCAGGCGTCTGGTTTTTGACCGGAACGCCCGGTCGAAAAGGGACCCTGGTGGCTCTAGTCGGGTCAGTCTGGTCAGCAGTGGCCCAGGGCTAAGGCCCCAGAGCCAGCTCTGCAGCTCCCATTGGCTGGGAACCACGGCCAATGGGAGCAGCGGGAGTGGCACCTGCGGGTGCGAGGGCAGCGCATGGAGTCTCCCTGGCTGCCCATGCGCCTAGGGGCCACAGGGACCTGGCGACCACTTCCTGGGAGCCGTGGTAAGCACCGCCGGGATCCTGCATTCCCTCCCACACCCCAACCCTCTGCCCCAGCCCGCAGTCCCCTCCTGTACCCAAACTTCCTCCTGGAGCCCGCACTCTTCACCCCCTCCTGCACCCCAACCTCCTGTCCCAGCCCCGAGCCCCCTCCTGCACCCCAAACCCCTTATCCCCGGCCCCACCCCAGAGCCAGCACCCCCAGCTGGAGCCCCCACCCCTCCTGCACCCCAACCCCCAGTCCCCTCCTGCACCCCAAACCCCTTATCCCCGGCCCCACCCCAGAGCCAGCACCCCCAGCTGGAGCCCCCACCCCTCCTGCACCCCAACCCCCAGTCCCCTCCTGCACCCCAAACCCCTTATCCCCGGCCCCACCCCAGAGCCAGCACCCCCAGCTGGAGCCCCCACCCCTCCTGCACCCCAACCCCCAGTCCCCTCCTGCACCCCAAACCCCTTATCCCCGGCCCCACCCCAGAGCCAGCACCCCCAGCTGGAGCCCCCACCCCTCCTGCACCCCAACCCCCAGTCCCCTCCTGCACCCCAAACCCCTCATCCTTGGCCCCACCCCAGAGCCCACACCCCCAGCCAGAGCCCTCACTCCCCCTCCCTCACCCAACCCCCCCGTCCCAGCCCAGTGAAAGTGAGTGAGGGTGGGAGAGAGCAAATGACAGAGGGAGGGGAGATGGAGTGAGCGGGGGTGGGGCCTCAGAGAAGGGGCAGGGCAGGATGTTCAGTGTTGTGCCATTAGAAAGTTGGCAACCCTAGGTTTCAGCCCCATGAGGTGGGGCTTCAGCTTTCTGTCCTGAGCCCCAGCGAGTCTAACGCTTGCCCTGCTTGGCGGCCCCCTGAAACCTGCTTGCGGCCCCCCGGGGGAGCCCCGGACCTCTGGTTGAGAACCACTGGTCTGGAGAGAGAGGTTGCCAGCCTCCAGGTAGAGCCGCTGGAATAAAGTGAGACCACAGGACAAAGCTCACTTCGGAGCCAGCCAGCACTGGTGACGGCCCATGCCAATGTGCCTGAAGTCAAGTGCTCATCATGGGGTTAACTGGGTTAATCACAGTATTATGGGTTGGAGCCATGTCCGCCTCTCCCTTACTTCCCGTTTGGTTAGCAGGGTTTCCCACTCCCACGCTCTGTTGGGTTGGAGTCCAGAGCAGCGGCGAGTTCCCAGCCTGCAGTCCTGGGAGCGTCTCTGTCCCTTTAGAAAGCTGCTCGGTCTGGTGGGCGTCACATCTGCCCCCAGCACACACTGGCTCCCATTTTACAATCCCTGCACTGGCCCTGATTCACTTCCCATTATTTCACGTGGCTTTGGGTGCCCGCACCCTGCTGGCCTGCCCCATCCCCAGGGACTTCTCATGCCTGATTTCCCCAGGCTCGGGGGAAGGCGACCCCCCCCGCTGGTCCTTCACTTTTACCCTCGGCCCAGCTCTGAGAGCTTTGGGTTGGCACTGGCCACCCCATCTGTGTTGGCGTGGGGAAGGGTTTTCTAAAGCACCCTGGTCGCTCTCCATTGCAGAAGCTCCGGGGATTTTCAGCGCTTTAGAAAACGCTGCCCGTTGTGCTTGTCTCATGTGGCTCTAGTGACCCGACTGCAAACACTGCGATGCCCTTGTACTGCCCCCGGGTACAGCAGAGCCCCGGGGGGATCTGGCTCTGAGGGGCAGGAGGCAGCCTGGTTTTGAAAGTCCCAAGCAGTAGCGCTCCCAGCGCGTCCCTCAGGGGCCCGTCCCCAGCCTAATTCAGCCCCTGTTGAGTCCTGCCTTTGGGGTGTATCTCCCAGCCCCTGCCTGGCCTCCTGATGTTTCCTGGCTCCCTCCCGCTCTCCGCTGGACTCTCAGACCCCCTTTTCAGGCTGCTGGGACAGAATTCAGGGACCCCGAGAGGGACTCAGTGACAGACTGAGGCTGCGGCTCACAAGCCCCACCCCAGGACTTGCAGCAGGGATGAGTCCGGAGAGGTTAGCAAGGCTCTGGGTGGGTCAGCGGACCGGCACTGACCTACAGGGTCTTTCCCATCTGAAGGTTGCTGAAGGTGACTCGGGTCAATAGTGCCAGGCCAGCCTGGTGGCTGCGGTGACAGGCCAATGGCCTGTGTGAAATGTTTGGGGCGTCTCACACCAGGTGTCCACATCTCAAATCCCCACCCCCATTCTCAACTGGCACTGACTGGCCCCCTTGTGGGCAGACCCACTGAGTGGGTCTCGGAGACTGAGCTCCCCTCTAGGTCCTAGATGGGGTCCCTCTAATGCAGGGCTGAAGCACGCTGGCCAAGAGAGGAGGCAGTTTTTTGGTGCAGGGACCATGTGTCTCTTGGTTCTGTGTTTGTACAGCACCTATCCCAATGGAGTCCTGGGGCAGGAGCGGGGGCTCTTGGGCATGACTGCAGTACACATCAGACATCATAATATTAATACCCAGAGGATTCAGGTTTCCAGGACTCTCAGCCTGGTGCATTTGTTCCCTGGTGCTGCCTCTGCGAGGGGATGTTGGGATGCTTTGGCATGAAAGACATGACCAGCATTCAGGGCTGGATTAAGCCATGGGCCCCATAGGCCTCTGCCTGGGACTAAAGTCACTGCTGCTGCCCAAAGCTCAGCTTTCATTTGTAAAAGAATTACGTTTCCGGCCCTCGTGGGGGCCAAGAGAAACTTGAAGCTGCGCCATGAATACAACCAGTGCAGTGGCGGCTTCCTGAGTCTGCAGAGAGCCTGAACCAAGAGCTCTGAGAAGGCTGAGATGCACCAGTCATCTCAATGGGCTGTTTGCTACCAGACCCAATGCTCTGGGAGGGGGCCCTCACTGTTGTCACCCTGCAGGGGTGAAGATGGCAGGGCCCCGGTGTGCTATGCAGAGTCTTCAGCTCCGGTGGGTGGGAGCTTAAACCTCCACCTTTAGGGCAGACCCCAGCCTGCCGGAATGCAGGGAGCAAGAGGGCAGGGGTGGGAAAGCCCAGCCTACCCACAGTGGAGTGGTAATAAACTCCCCACCAGCTCGGCCAGTGGCCCTTGTGTGGGGTGTCCCTAGGGGGACCCATGTGATAGGGCTCAAGGTAACAGCCCTGGTAACTGGTCCCTCTGCTTGGGCTCCACTGACTTTCCAGGGCCTTGCTCCCACTCTCACTGGGGCAGAGCTATGGCAACGGGGTGGGGTCCACTAGAGGGGCCACCTGGGCCTGTTAGCTTTCATTTTCTGGGGCGCCCGTGCTGCCAGTCCCCCCCTGTTTTTGAGATCCAGTGGTTGGGACCCATGGGGTAAGTTCCACATAGTAGTGCCCTCCATACAACAGCACCACCTTGGGGTGCGACCTTCTCCGGTGCCATGTGCTAAGGAGGCCTGGGCTGGGTTTCAGCCCCTGGGTGGGAGACCCACCTGGCAGCAGACACTGAAGTTGTTGAGTCTGTTTCCAGTGAGTCAGTGCTGAGCCAGCACCCCGTCCTCCATGAGCGGGAGTGGTGCTGCTGGGGGAGCCATCTTTCAACTGAGAGCCCTGGCCTTGGGTTTGCATAGCTATGGTCATTAAAGATCCCAGGCACTTTTTGCCTGCGTGGAGATGTTAACCCCATTGTTGTGGCTAAATTCCAACTCAGGGAACTGCAATCTGCAGCCCGAAATCCCCCTAGGATTTGCAAAGGATACAGCATTCCTCCTCACTTCCTGTCCTAAACTGTTGTGCAGTGTTGCTGTATGTAGCAAAACAGCTGCTGTGCTCCACCCCAGAGGTGGCTGCATTACAACGTTGGATGAAGTGATCCGTATATAAAGTGCTTTAGGATCCTTTAGGTAAATATATCAATGTAAGTTATTAATTATTATTAACAATGCCCAAAAGACCCCTTCCCAGACTTTTATCTAGGGCACAACCTCCCCATGAGGGGGAATATGGAGAGACAGTGGACTGAAGATTTGTTATAAGGCTCTGCCACTTCATAACAGATAGGCTCTTTGGAGGATACGGCTAGTGGGGCTGGGAGCCAGGAGCGCCAGGGTTCCCTTGCCCCCACTCAGGTACTGCGTCTCAGACCAGACTTGGGAAGTCACCCCAAAATCTGGGAAATGGGGGTAATGATCAAATTTAGCCCCCTTCCCCTCCTGATAATGCAGGGGAAGGGGGCTCCTTAGAGGGGTCTCCTCTACCCAAGTGAGGGATGTAAAAGATCCATGAGAGCACCCACTCGATCTCCCCTGGCCTGCTTAGTAGAGATGGGCCTGATCCAGCCCCTCAGCCTTTGGAGAGGCCTGGATCGGCCTCCGAAAGGTGGAAGCCTGCCTCACTGTTTGTTGTTTTCTGAGTCAGTGCCTAGGTGAGACTTTCCCCTCGGACCCGGGCTGCTGAGATCTGCCTTGTTTGTTCTCTAAACAAACACACAGCAGGTAGGATCCTTTCCCGGAGCTACTGAGTCTCAAATCCCAGCCCCACACCTGCCACACACCGTCCGAGGCCTGGGCTGGGCGCTTTCCCACTTTCCCTGGGCGGTTACGCTGAACACCTGTCTCCAGGCTGCGGTCGCGCTCATGTGACCGGGCTCGAGTTCCCAATGCCAGGTAACAGCCCCGGTAACCAGGCCCTCCGCCTGGGCCCCACAGTCCTCCCGGGGCCGCTCTAGCCGTGCTCCCAGCTGGGCACGGCTGGATCTGTCAGCACTGCCGCAGCAGGTGTTACTGACCCGCTCCCTCCCCAGCACACACACCCGGATTCTCCCAGGTGGGTCGCACGCCGACGCCGGCTCCTGGCTAAGAAAAGGAGGGAGCAAGAGGAGGCTTGTCTGTCCCTGCCGGCTGGGTGCGTGGGGAGCGGTGCTCCCGGCTCCACCCTCCACTGGCCTCTAGCCCTCCGGTTGCTAATGTCTCTCAGGGCTGAGGACCAGGCGGGCTCCCCGCAGCGGGACCCCCCCAGAGCCAAGAAAGGGGGCATCAGGAGGCGGCTCGCCCAGCTCTTCTCCAGAAGTGAGATCAGCCTGACAGAGCTGCAGAGGAAGGAGGGCAGCTGGGATGGCCCCAGCGCCCCAGGAGCTGCCAGCCACCAGGATGGGAAAGGGAAGGGCAGGAGGAAAGAGAAGAGGAGCACGTTGCAGGGGTCCTTGCAGAGGTGAGCCCCCCGGAGGCGGGCAATGGGTGGTGGAGCTGCAGCTTCTGGCTGCGGGAGAAGGGGTGTGCTAGCTTGGGCCTGGGGACGACTGCACACGTGTGTGTGTGTATGGGGTGTTTGCCCCTCAGTGCGACGGGTGGGTTTGTGTGTGCACGTGAGTGACTGTGACAGGCATGTGTGTATAGGTGTGTTTTCACATGTGCCTGACAAGGCGCGTTGCATCTGGTGGGCACGTTTGTCCATGTGCATGTTGTGATTGTGACGGGCACAGGGCTAGGCGTGTGTGCGCACTAGGGGCATGTTCCGCGTTCAGCTGTGAACGTTTATCCCCCTCACACGCTCCCCACCCAGGGACGTGCTGAGCTGTGGCCGTACAGATTGGGCCTCCTTTGCTCTTGGGGTGTTTATAGGAGCCCTTTTGGGAAGCAGTCCCGCTGCTGAGTCAGCCTGGGGAGGTTTGATAGGAGACTAGGATCTGGGTCTGTCTTTCATTCCCAGCCCATAAGGAAGTGGGAGCAGCCCCTAGGCTGGCACGCTTGAGGAAGGGGGCTGAATTCTTGTCCGTGTCGCCTTTGTGTGAACAGGTCGCTATCTGGCCTGCTAGGCCCTTTCCTAATGGGTCCAAGCTTGTAGTCACCGTGTCCAGACCACATACAACCTGGTGGTTTCAGAATCTAATCAGTGCTTGGAGTAACGTAACCCATCCAGTCAATACACACCCTAGCAGTCAATACATCCTGTCCACATGCATCTCACAGTCAGGGTATCTGGTCCATACACAAGGGATAGTCCCGCTGCCTGGTCCATATACACCTTACATTCAGCATGATCTTTTTTGCAGTATCTGGTCTGTACATAGCTTGATTCCATGGTGCTCGGTGCATGTGAACCTCAAAGTCAAGGTGTCCAGCCTGTACCCCTCAGAATGGGCTGTAGATTCAGGAGGCCAACACCCAGGCCAAACAAGATGCATTCCTGTCCTTCCTGATGGGATGGGGAAGTGGGCAGCAAAGTCCCTCCAGATAGAGTCGAGGGAGCCTGTGCTCATAGACTGGAGGTTTCTGCCTTCTGAGAGAAACGTTGGTTCTTCTCATGATGGTCTGAGATCGTTGGGAGACAACTGAAAAGCCCAGGTACTCCCCTCTTTCCACCTGGAGCGGGGTCTGAGCCAGGTAGTTTTTGATTCAGCGCTTTCCCCGAGGTCAGGCAGATTGGGCTCTGGGCCCATCACTAGCACCACTGTCTCCCATGGACTTTGCGCTTCACTCTAGGATGGCCGAGGAGGACAAGATCTCCGCTGGGGGAAGACGCAGCGAGGAGCGCCCCCATCCCAGCGGGCCCCGGAAGTCATCCTCGAAGGTGAGGCCTCTCTGGCGTGAATGGCTGTGGAAAGGATAAGTGTCTGGCCTGGGGCGAGCGGGATGGCTCAGCTCCTGGGGCAGAAGGTGCTGTGGAGAGGCCTGTGAGCTTCCCCTGGGCAGAGCCAGCGGGTCACTCTCCTTCCTTTGGTAACGGATACCAAGAGGCCTGCCCGATTCTCCAACACGTGACCCCGGGGTCGCTCGGCCCTTTGTGCTGCTGGCAGCAGGGACCCTGGGCACTGGGCCGCTCAGAGCGCAAGGCCGTGGCCAGGCTGCTCCACTGCACATGCCTGAGGCTGGCCCGGCTGTTGAGGCTGGCCGCCCTGGCACATGTGAGGTTGAAGGAGACAGGTTCTCCAGCTGGGCTGGAGTGTGGTCTAGTGGTTGAAGAGGGGACCCAGGGACTTGGGTTCTCTTCCTGGCTCTGCCACTCACCTGCTCTGGGACTTTGGACAAGTTGCTGAATCATTGTGTGCCTCAGTTTCCCCACCTGTAAATGGGGATAATTGTACTTGAAATCCCCAGGAGGAGGGATCCTGCTTTCAGAACTGCAGCCTTCTGTGCCTCTCCCATCAGAGGCCTCCTCCATCCAGGGAGGGGAGTATCCCAGAGGCTTGTCTGGCTGCTTTCCGCGGGCAAGGGTCTATGCTGGTACAGTGAGGCTTGTGGGCGTGGGGCATCACTGATTAATGATATTTTGCACTTCAAGAGAGACAGATGCTCCAGGCTCGCAAAGCGCATCACAAACGTTAATGAGTGATGCCCCAGACCCGTCCCCATGGAGGTGGGGCAGTCTCATTTCCCCGGTGACAGATGGGGAAACTAAAGCACAGGGATGGGAAATTGCCAGGATCAGTGACCCTGGGGGCCAGATTCTCCCCAGCCTCGAGGTGTCAGTTACAACATTGTTATTGGGTAGTGTTTCACACTTGCTCTCCACAGGAGCAAATTGGTGACACAAGGCGCAAAGCAGGGGAGAATCAGGAACAGAACCCAGCAGTCCTGGCTCCCCAACCATCCCTTACTCTAGTTACCAGATCCCCTGGGGATTCACCGTAGCTTTGCTGTGGGTGCCTTTCTCCCTTCCTGCTGATCTCACTGACTTCTGCAGAAGCAGCAGGCTGAGGGCCATTTCCTGTGGGGCGAGGGTTCCCTCTCTTGGGAGCTCAGGAGTACTACAGGACAATCAGAGCAATGCCTTGGAATTTCCTGAGGGGCAGCCGTGTTAGTCTGTATCAGCAAAAAAAACCGAGGAGTCCTTGTGGCACCTTGGGGACTAACACATTTATTTGGGCATAAGCTTTCGTGGGCTAAATCCCACTTCATCGGATGCATGCAGTGGAAAATACAGGAGGAAGATATCTATATATATAGATATATAGATATATATATATATACAGACCTAAAAGTTACAATTCTTCAATAAAAAAACTTCAAAAACAGACTCCAACGAGAAACTGCAGAACTGGAATTAATTTGCAAACTGGACACCATTAAATTAGGCTTGAATAAAGACTGGAAGTGGATGGGTCATTACACAAAGTAAAAACTATTTTCCCCTGCTAATTTTCCCCCTACCGTTACTCACACCTTCTT
Source organism: Eretmochelys imbricata (assembly GCF_965152235.1). Taxonomy (NCBI): domain Eukaryota; kingdom Metazoa; phylum Chordata; order Testudines; family Cheloniidae; genus Eretmochelys; species Eretmochelys imbricata. The sequence goes on along the minus strand of NC_135590.1, from coordinate 9,828,307 downwards.
GTCAACTGTTGGAAATGGGCCATCCTGGTTATCACAACAAAAGTTTTTTTTCTCCTGCTGATAATAGCCCACCTTAATTGATTAGTCTCATTAGAGTTGGTATGGCAACACCCATTTTTCATGTTCTCTGTGTATATATATCTTCCTACTGTATTTTCCATTGCATGCATCTGATGAAGTGGGTTTTAGCCCATGAAAGCTTATGCCCAAATAAATTTGTTAGTCTCCAAGGTGCCACAAGTACTCCTCGTTCTTTTTGGAATTTCCTGTTTCTCATGTAATTCTGTCCATGCTTTGACCCGGCTAGCATTTGAAAGCCATAAACAGGGAGGTCTGGGGGGAAACACATGGGCCCATCACTAAACCCCACTGAAAGCCGTTGGGCTGGGACAGCTTTGGGGAGGGACGAGCTCCCCTAACTGGGGAAAGCATATGCACATCTATATATTTTCTCCAGCTCTCTCTGTCTGTGTTTCCCTCTGTCTCTCACCTGTCTGTCCATCCATCATGGTAAATAATATCTGCAAGACACCTAGCCTGGCGCTGCGGCAGGAACTGAGCATGTGCGATCTAGGCTGTGCTTTGCAGGGACATGGCTGTAAGAGGATGGGATTTTTCCCATCATTTAATGGGACCCCAAATCCCCCACCATGATGTTCCTTCTGTGGGTGTTTGTGATGCTAGGGCAAGCAGATGAGCAGAAACCATCAGGGGAAGATTTGAATTGGAAGTAGTTTGGTAACTGAGGCTGGTTTGGAGTACAGTTAGAGAGTGGAGCCAGTACTGCTAATCACAAGTGGCCAAAAACCATAAGTCAGCCCCGCAGAATCATGAGATGGGCTTAAACTCTCATGAGATTTTTAAAAACCAATAAATGATGGGTTCTTTTTATGGGCCTTCTGTCTGTGCTTAAGGGCTTTTCTCAGCAATCATGAGGGCTAGGCACTTACTTTCGTTTTAATGGAAGTTGAGAGTCTCATGTGATCACCTGACTCCAGGAACTGGGGCTTTAAGAAAACCACGAAATGTCACAAGCTTCATGATAAAATTGTGAGAGTGGGCAACACTCTATGGCAGTCATTGATTGTATCTACAACCTGGTCTGTTCCCATGGCAAACATCCTGAGGCCTCCTCTAGAAACACACCCGCTCTGGGGTTCCTGCACGTTTCTCCTCCACTCCCTGCGTTCCGTCAGAGCAGGGATCTGTGACTCCAGAGAAGAATTTGCTCAGGGACGGTGCAGGGATCCCCAAACTTCAGCAGAGATGCTGCTACCCCAGCCCGTTCATCAGAGCTGAGGGGCGTTGGTGGGGAGCTTGCGCAGAGCCTGGCTCTAGAGCCCATCAGCCCAGTGAACGCCTAGGAACGTTACAGGACAGAAAACAACCCAGTGTCTATTAAAGGAGAGAAACCTGCCCCAATCCCGGTCCCTGCTCCGGGCTGCGCGAGTCACTCCTAGTGTTAGCACCATTCTCGTTGGAAGCTGTCCACGGGGTGGGTGAGGGAACGTGGGAAAGTGGGGGATCTAATCTCCCCAGGTGTCTGTGGAACATGTGTGCTCCACTGGCCTGTGTCTAATAGCTTCAGCTCCTTCCTGCTGCACCAGTGACTCCGGAGGGTGGAGCCCCTTTGGCTGTTTGCTCAGCGCCTTGCCCCAGGGGAAGGCTGGAGCTACGTCCTAGCCTGGCTCAGCTGGGGCAAGTGGAACCACTAGCTGCTTGGTACGGTGTAGGGGCCAATGGGGATTATGTAAGGCTGGCGCTCGCTCTGCTGCTACATGTCAGATCCCTTCTGCTGCCAGCCTGCACGTCCCCAGAGACAGGGACACAGGGGCTACCTCCTATCTGCTGGATCAGGAGCCCAGGCCTCCTGCATTAGCCCAGGGACTGGGATCTCCTCTAGTGAGCAGGATTTACTATAATCCAGCGACACAGAGACTTGGACCTGGTCCAGTGACACAGGGACCAGCGCCTTAGTTGCTGAGTCAGAGGTTAGGACTTTCCCCGTGAGTTGGGCTGGGATCTCGTTCAGTGACTAGGAGCTCCCATAGTCCAGGGACATGGAGTCCCTGACCTAACCCAGTGGGTCAGGGGACAGGCCTTGTTGAGTGACAGGAGCACCAAGATCTCCTAGAGCGTGGGGTCTACTCCACTCCCCCAGCAACTGGGAGAAGGGCTTTCTCTTAGGAACCCTCCCACCTCTTGTGCGGCACCGCTGATCTGCACGGGAGCTGCCGAAACTGACAGCCAGAGACAAAGTGAGGGGCACTGGCCAACCTCCTGGATCCCCTCCCCTGCCGGGCCTGAGTTCTCGTTCATTTCTTGGAGTTGCCTTGATGCCCTGAGAGCAAGGGAAGGACACTCTGATCCTGCCCCTGCTGGACCAGCTGTCTCCTGGGCTCACACTTTCCACTTCCCTCCTTTACCAGCTGGAGAATCTGGCTGAGATGCAGGTCTGCCCGCCTGCCCCTGTTAACAGAGATCCCCATGTGGGAGCCGTCTCTGCACAGGGATCACGATGCACTGTTGAAGAAGACCCACAGGCAGGAGCTGGCAAGCCCCAGGCACTGTGGAAATGCAGTTATCTGGGAGAAGGTGGCTCAGGAGATGGGTTCTGGGTTCTGGATCTTCTCTCACTTGCCAGTTCCAGGCCAGCCAGAAACCAGATCTCATCCCCATAGATGTGAAGCAAATGGGAAGGCAGCGGGAGTGTGAGTCCAGTGCTCTGTGACAAAGCTACATCACAACTAGCTCTTGTGTTGCTGACTCAGCAGAGGCTAAGGGTTGAACGAGCCGTGGAGACGGGGCAGGCCTGTCTGGGTCAGCGCTAAGTTGCCCAGGCAGGGCCGGGTGAGGGTGGCTTGCCCTGCCGATGCCCGTGCTGCCCCTGTCCGGCAGATAGGCGCCATGCAGGGCTGGGATGCCAGCACTAGGACGCTGGAGCGTATCTGGAGTTTCCCCCATTGCTCCGATCAAACCCAGCAGCGTGGACGTGAATCAGTTCTAGAACCAGGGGAGCTTGGGCGACACCAAGCATTTGCAAGGGGTGCGGGGACACACGCAGAATTCCAGCCTCCAGGCCAGTCATGTGCAGGATCCTGCCCTTGTGAGCCTTGGCGCAGGGCAGGGGCTCTTGCTGGTGCTCCTGCGAGCCAGCACCTCCTTGCTGCTGGGTGGGGATGGAGCGCTCTAGTGGCTGCTTACTGCCTCCTGCCTGTGCACCCACTCCTGATTCCCTCTCCTTCCCCCCACAGCTGCATGCTCTCAGCTACTCGGAGTCCGACCTCTGGAGGAACGGCCTCCTACGGACGTTTGGGACCCTGCCCTGGCGGAGGCGGCAAAGCAGCCATCTGGAGCTCTCAGGCACCGGCGCTGGTGGTACGGGACATCTGGGGAGCTCACTGGGCAAGCCCTGGCCTTTCGGGCGGCTACAGAGACCAGCGGTCAGCAGTGATTTGGATATGGCAGGCCGGCTTGACCTGTGCTCTGCTGGGAACCTGGCCAGAGAGCAAGAGACTGCAGAGCCATCTGCTTGGCCCAGGGACACAGGGAACTCGAAGCCAGCCATACCCAGCCAGGTGGAAATCTTCACATCCTTTGACTCTCTGCTGGGCAAAGAAGATGGGAGTTCCTGGAGAGGGTCTGTTTCCATCAGCAGCTCCTCCCTGGACTTCCCCACCAGCCCTGAGACGCAGGAGGAAGACTACAAGCTTCCAGCTGCCCAGGAGGAACCCAGCAGAGCCTCAGAGCCTCTGACAGAGTGGGCTGAAAGAGTTTTCCAAGAGTATTTAGACTCAGGGACCTTCCGCCCTAAGGTGGCGGGACAGCCAGACCATGTGAGCCATGGCCACAGAGAATCCATCTCTGAACCAGAGACTTGTCCATTCACCAGCCCTGCCTATAATCGGATCAGCAGGACAGAGGACCCTGCAATAGGCAGGGAGAGCCCGGAATGGCCTCTGGAGACTATCCGTGGGGTTGAACCCGCCCCTGCCAAGAGGCCTGCGAAGATCCGCTACGAGGTAATGATCACTCTGACCAAGGAGCAGGAAGAGGGTGCGAAGAGCGGAGCAGAGGATCAGCCTAGGGTCTGTGGGAATGGACCGGGTTCCCACGGAGCTGCGAAGTCACCTGGGGAGGCAGGAGTTTCTCAGGGGATTGCTGAGTTGCAGAAAATGGATGAGCAATGTCATGGGGAACCAGCCAGACCGGCTCTCCAGCTGGCAGCACACAAGGAATTCCAAACCTTCACGCGGCAAAGGGAGGGTACTGTTGGGGTGACCGGGCAGGTCCGCCCAGTCCCAGGGTGCCTGGTGACACCGCCGCAAGGATCAGAGCCCAGCCCCAGGCAGAGACGGGACGGGCAGGAACAGAGCCTGTGCCACGGCAGGGACCTCTCGGCAGCAGAGGGGAGAGCCGTCCGCGCGGCAGGAGCCCCGGCCAGCAGGTACGTGAGGAAACAGGTTTTGAAAGGAACCTGGGCCAGCCCAGGTCGGCAAGAACTGGGGAGGGAGGCATGTCTCCGCAGAATGGAGCCAGAGTGGCTCTGCGCCCCACACTGGGAGCTGTATCCATCCTTGGCACCTGAGCTCTCTCCACCTCTGCCTAACTCATTTTCCCTGAGCAGCTGGGAAGGGACCCGACAAGAGGAACCTCTGGCCGGGTTCGCAGAGGGCCGGTGTGCCCACTGACGTCATGGGGGGGATGGGGACTCAGCCCTGCTGAGAACCAAGCCACTCATTCATAAAAACAGTGAAAAGGGCTCCCCGAGTTCTGGGCCTGTATAAATCCTGGTGGGATGGGGGTCGGATCTGGGGGCCTCAGCTCTAAAAATGCAGGGCCAGATTCAGCTCCCAGTTCCATGGGTGTCAATGCAGAGTGAGCGCGAAGGCAGTGGAGTTACACTGGATTGACTCCTGGGGCTGGAGAGCAGAATTCAACCTGCCTGAGGCATCAAGAAACAACCTGGATTACAAATATATATATAGATATATATATGGCTACATTCCAACCCGGGGATCCAGCCCCCCGTTCAGCTGATGAACCCTCCTGTCCCAGTCATGCTCCTTTTGGGAGGGGGGCTTTCCCCAGGGGTTTGCAAGCCTGTTCACCCCAAATGCTTTTAACAGCCGGGAGTGTTGGCGTCCGGGATGAGTCTGGGTCACGCTGCCGGAGGGTTTCGGTCCGAGTCTGAGGCTATTTTAAATATTGTCGTGACTTTGTGGCTGAGATGGAATCAACCAGCCAGCACTTCTGCCAAGCAGGAGGGGGGAAAAAATCGGAGCCAGTTATTGAGATTAACCAGCCTTGCCCGAATTCTTAACGCAGTCTCTCTGGCAGCAAACCCTCTGGCCCAAGTCCTTTCAGGCATCATGGATCATGACCTTTTTTTTTGCATTAAAGACCACAGGGCGCAGGCTGCAGATTGGATTTCCATTAGGCTCCACTGGGCAGCCAGCCCATCATTGTGTGTCCAGATGTCTGGGGTTGTTACCTGAGCAGCTCAGTCTTTCTGCGTGCAGATGTGTATTTTGTAGGAACAAGGGAGTCACAGGAGTTTGCTGTTGTTGAAAACATGGCTCCATCAATGGACTATTGGGGTTCAGGCCAGGGGAAGCCCCCAAAGTTAGACAACAAAGTCATGAAATGTTAGCTGACCAGAAACAGGCAGAAGACAGCTGGGGCTCTTCCTCGAGGTCACCGGTTCAAAGCCAGCCCCAGTAAGTGGTGGCTGGAACTTGTTACCTCTGATGCCTGTCCAGTGGCCTGGGTGACATGAGTCTGCAGGTCCATTTCAACTGATGCTGATTGGCACAGCTGAAGTCGCGATTTATTGTTGTGTGTGTCCAGTGGCTTTGGAACAGTTTGTACAGTGGGGGGTGCTGAGAGCCACTGACCAAAACTGTAAACCCTGGATATGATGGAAACTACTTCAAGCCAGGGGGCACTGCTACACCCCAGCAGCCCTAGTTCTAGCACCCTTGGGTGCAGTTCTAGGGTGCATGGTATTTCGGGGCCCTTTACACAGTTTGGATTAGGAGCATTTAACTATCCACATTGGGAATCATAACGATAAGGCCAGAATTAAGGCCAGAACGGACCATCATGGTCATAGTCTGACTTCCTGGACATCACAGGACACAGACCCTCACCCACCCACTCCTGTAATAGACCCCTAACCTCTGACTGACTTACCAAAGTCCTCAAATCATGGTTTAAAGACTTCAATACCTAGCTCGTATGTAGCACTTTTCATCAGTGAACCTCAAAGCCCTTTATGAAGGAGGTCAGTAAATGCATCTCATGGTACTGCAGCTTTAAAGGGTAGACTCGGAGAAACTAAGTCAGTCGGTTAAATGCCAGGGCTCTCAGTCGGTTCAGTAAAAGCTACTACCTCACCCACCAGGGTTCTTCGTGATCACAGTCAGCAGGAGGGCTGGACACAAAGATGCACCTTGCAACCTCTTCTAAATGTCACCAGGTCCGGGATGAGCCATATTTCTGGCGGGAATGAATTCCGGAAGCCAGAGGCTGCTGCTGAGAATTCCCAACCTCTGACTCCTTCCTGGGACAGACAGCCCGAGTTTTCCGATGGTGGGGTGAGTCAGGGGGGAGAGTCAGTTTCTTAGGTAACCTGGGCTTGTGTCATTTTGGGCCCTGTAACCAGCACCTTCCCTTTCACCAGGAAGTGGAGCGCCGCTGTGATGCGCTCACGCCAGCTCGTTTTGCTCGGCAGGTGGCAAGACGTTTTCTGCAGTAGCCAAAGCTTCCAGGTGGCCTTTGAGGTAGAGCTGGTGGTCCGTTCTGAAGGGGACCATGATGAGGCCTGCATCCCGAAGGAAGCAATGTGCCAGCCCTTGACCAACTGTGGGGGAAAGAAAGTGTCTCTGGCCACTGAAGCAATCTGGGCATCTAGGGGCAGTGGCAGGCACCTGCCAAACCCCAGAGATTGGGAGCCACCTCAGCAATAGACAGGGAGATGCCTGCATCTGAGGGAGTGGCCACAGCCTTAACCAGCTGCTCAGTGCTTCCTTTGCAAGCCAGCATCAGCTCCATCTTATCTGTTTGATGCTTGCCTCCAGGGACCCATCTCGGCCAGACTCTGGGCGAGCAGACAGAGAGCTCCGTCGGGGGCCAGCTGGAGATCAGTGCGCCATCAGCACGGTGATGGCTCTGTAGCCCATCCTGCCTCACGATTGCCCCAAGCAGTTTTCTGTAATCACTAAACAAAGACTACAGGACTCCAGAGCTGGGAGTCCCTTTGAGATGGGACAATCTGGCAGTGCCACACTTTGGGTCCCTGTGGACAGGAGTGAATGGAACTGGTTTAAAGTGATACTGTCCAGACCTGCCAGGTCCCCTACTGGAGTTTTCAGAAGTGGAAGGCTAGTCTAGTGGTTAAGGCACTAGTGTAGGGCTCGGGAAACCAGTGTTCAGTTCTCTGCCACAGTCTTCCTGTGTGTGACCCTGGGCAAGTCACTTAGCCTATGTGTGCCTCAGTTCCCCATCTATACATTGGGGATAATAGCACTGCACTGCTTCACAGGGGTGAGTGAAGATAAATACATTAAAGATTGTGAGGTGCTCAGATACTAGAAGAATAGGGGCCTTAGGCAAAGTTAGCAGCACCTCATGGGTGACGTGGTCGAAGGTCACTGCTCTACTGGTATGAGCCAGGCCACATGGCTTCTGTCCATTGCTGTGAGGAGATTAACCCCATTCCCATGCCTTAGTCTGGGCTGGAGGCTGATTGCACAGGGTCCAAAGAATCTGATGATGCCAGCCTCAGCTGCGGGTTGTGGGTGGCAATCTGGCCCTGAGATCTTTTGGAAATCTGGCACAGGGAACTGAGATTTGTCTGTAGCTTTCTACTGAGGCAGCCCAGCAGACAAGGATTGTTCTGGGTTGAAAAGCCATCCAAATAGTTAAAGAGCTCAGGCAAAAACTGTGTTTGCTTAGAGCAGGGAAGGAACACCTTAAAGTCACCTGCCAACATGCAGGTGCTGCGTAGTTAGGGGGTCACCCAAACTGCATTTGGTCAGGTTACTGTAACTTCAGTATTCAGATGCTAATGGCCTGGGATCTCCTATGTGAATCGCGGAGCTTCATTAAGAATCTTTATTAAAAACCTAATTGCAGCAGCAAATTCAAGTGCTCCGGCTTCTCGGGACGTGACTCACGCCCACACTCCAGTACGTGTCTGTCTGAATGCTGGCCTTGCACCGATACAAATTACCCCCTCCTAAAGAGGAGGCCGGGGGAGGTGCTACATGTTAGTATGGCTTAGTGGACAGAGCATTGGAATGGCACTCTGCCACCCACTGACTTGGGTGACCTTGAGCAAGCCACTTTGCTGCCTTGTGCCTCAGTTTCCGCATCTGTAAAATGAGGATAGTGACACTGAGCTCCTTTGCCAAGTGCTTCGAAATCTACAGATGAAAAGTGCAAGATACAAGCTAGGTTTTATTATTAGTTCTTTTTACACACAACATTGAAACTCAGTCAGACTCCCATATCAATTTAGCTTCAATTGATTGCTTAGGCCTGATCTACAGACCGGTTTTGTACGGTTACGGGGGTGAATTTTTACTGATACACTGGTATAACTGGTTTCAGAGTAACAGCCGTGGTAGTCTGTATTCGCAAAAAGAAAAGGAGGACTTGTGGCACCTTAGAGACTAACCAATTTATTTGAGCATAAGCTTTCGTGAGCTACAGCTCACTTCATCGGATGCATACTGTGGAAAATACAGAAGATGTTCTTATACATACAAACCATGAAAAAATGGGTGTTTACCACTACAAAAGGTTTTCTCTCCCCCCACAAACCCACTCTCCTGTTAGTAATAGCTTATCTAACGTGATCACTCTCCTTACAATGTGTATGATAATCAAGGTGGGCCATTTTCAGCACAAATCCAGGGTTTAACAAGAACGTCTGAGGAAGGGGGGAGGGGGAGAAGGAAAAAACAAGGGGAAATAGGTTACCTTGCATAATGACTTAGCCACTCCCAGTCTCTATTCAAGCCTAAGTTAATTGTATCCAATTTGCAAATGAATTCCAATTCAACAGTTTTCTTGCTGGAGTCTGGTTTTGAAGTTTTTCTGTTGTAATATCGCAACTTTCATATCTTTAATTGTGTGACCAGAGAGACTGAAGAGTTCTCCGACTGGTTTATGAATGTTATCATTCTTGACATCTGATTTGTGTCCATTTATTCTTAAACCTGGTGGCTGAACTTTGTGACTTTGTCCTTACTCATAACTATTTTACATTTGGGGACAATGTATACCTTCAGATCAGTGGCACTGCTATGGGTACCCGCATGGCCCCACAGTATGCCAACATTTTTATGGCTGACTTAGAACAACGCTTCCTCAGCTCTCGTCCCCTAACGCCCCTACTCTACTTGCGCTATATTGATGACATCTTCATCATCTGGACCCATGGAAAAGAAGCCCTTGAGGAATTCCACCATGATTTCAACAATTTCCATCCCACCATCAACCTCAGCCTGGTCCAGTCCACACAAGAGATCCACTTCCTGGACACTACAGTGCTAATAAACAAAGGTCACATAAACACCACCCTATACCGGAAACCTACTAGCCGCTATTCCTACCTACATGCCTCCAGCTTTCACCCTGACCACGCCACACGATCCATTGTCTACAGCCAAGCTCTGCGATACAACCGCATTTGCTCCAACCCCTCAGACAGAGACAAACACCTACAAGATTTCTATCAAGCATTCTTACAACTACGATACCCACCTGCGGAAGGGAAGAAACAGATTGATAGAGCCAGAAGAGTTCCCAGAAGTCACCTACTACAGGACTACAACGCATTATTAAGGATCTACAACCTATCCTGAAGGATGACCCAACACTCTCACAAATCTTGGGAGACAGGCCAGTCCTTGCCTACAGACAGCCCCACAACCTGAAGCGAATACTCACCAGCAACCACACACCACACAACAGAACCACTAACCCAGGAACCTCTCCTTGCAACAAAGCCCGTTGCCAACTGTGCCCACATATCTATTCAGGGGACACCATCACAGGGCCTAATAACATCAGCCACACTATCAGAGGCTCGTTCACCTGCACATCTACCAATGTGATATATGCCATCATGTGCCAGCAATGCCCCTCTGCCATGAACATTGGTCAAACTGGACAGTCTCTACGTAAAAGAATAAATGGACACAAATCAGATGTCAAGAATTATAACATTCATAAACCAGTCGGAGAACTCTTCAGTCTCTCTGGTCACACAATTAAAGATATGAAAGTTGCGATATTACAACAGAAAAACTTCAAAACCAGACTCCAGCGAGAGACTGTTGAATTGGAATTCATTTGCAAACTGGATACAATTAACTTAGGCTTGAATAGAGACTGGGAGTGGCTAAGTCATTATGCAAGGTAACCTATTTCCCCTTGTTTTTTCCTACCCCCACCCCTTCCTCAGACGTTCTTGTTAAACCCTGGATTTGTGCTGGAAATGGCCCATCTTGATTATCATACACATTGTAAGGAGAGTGATCACTTTAGATCAGCTATTACCAGCAGGAGAATGGGGTGGGGGGAGAGAAAACCTTTTGTAGTGGTAAACACCCATTTTTTCATCGTTGTATGTATAAGAACATCTTCTATATTTTCCACAGTATGCATCCAATGAAGTGAGCTGTAGCTCACGAAAGCTCATGCTCAAATAAATTGGTTAGTCTCTAAGGTGCCACAAGTCCTCCTTGTGGTATAACTAGGACAATTATAAGCCCCTTTATATCTGTGTCCAGTCTAGGGGGCAGTTGTAGCTCTTTAACGATCCCAGTGTTGCTAAAGCAGTACAATTTGTATGTGTGGACAAGGCCGTACGGACTTATATTAACAGATATCAGGGCCTCTTCGACCGATTTGACAGCATCAGTTTCTAAGCGACTTAGGTAAATCAGCGCAAGTGCGGGGCGTAAACAAGGCCTTGGAGAAGGGTGAATATGAAAAGGAGACCTGCCTAGAAGGTTAAACCAAAGTGGTAGTAAGCCAGAGCTGATCAGAAAGAGCCACAGAGTCTGAGATCCTAATGAGGAGGGGCTGTCAGAAGGGGGGCGGGGACAGGCACATGCTGATTGTCAGACAGTAGGACTTTGCTGTGTGGGCCCTGTCCCGCGCTGCTTGCAATCGAGATTAATTATGATGAGCTGTGAGGCAGGTCAGGATGATGCGAGGCGAGGCAGGAGGAGGCAGGTTACACTAAAAAGGGCACCTGGTCTCTCCCAAGATGCTCACCACAACATTTCCCTTGTTATTAACATAGGGCGGGACCTGTGCTCTGAAAGCATTTAGGCAGCTCTGAAAATCCCACCCATCGCATGAAGGGAGTGGGACTTCTGGAGAGCGATCGGAATGAGGAAAGGGGTTGAGTAGCCTCCAGGGCTTCGGGGGTTCATCCTTGGCATGGAGGGGTGGGGTCAGCATGGCAGACTGCACCCTAGGTGGCTTATACCCTCTGCCGCTTTGATTCTTGCAGTGAGATCGAAGAATCCCTGGCTGCTGCTCTGTGGGTAGGGCTGAGAGCTGCTCTCGGAGCGGAGGAATGCACCGAGGGATGTAGGGACCAGTCTGGGTGCTCAGGCAAAGGCAGTATGGCATGGGAAGCCCACCCCAAGGAAGTGGCGCCAGGATGCTGGCTGTGATCAGGGGGAGCACAGGGGGACCAGTCGATACAGGGTGGACTCAAACACTCAGAACCAAACGCCTTCAAGCATGGGGGAGCCTGAATGTGGACCTTGTCTTATCCCGGGGAAAACTGCACCAGGGCAAATCGTGTCTGCACAACGGGTCTGCAGTGGCTGACATTCCTGTGTAGACAGGTCCTCAGCCCCGTAGCCCGTTGACTTCAGGGTAGTGCACTCCTCTTGTGGCAGGGGGTCTGAAGGGCCAGCCTCCTGCTGGCCTTCTTGGTTCAAAGATTTCCGTTGAGCAGCATCCCTTTCTCCTCGCTCTGCCCCCGGATCCACTGGCCCCATTGCTGTACAACCAAGGAAGTCACAGAATAGCTCCGACCCCCAGTCTGACCCAGTGACCTTGAACAAACTCATTATGGAGAGACACTATGAGAAGCCAAGGATGTTTAATGCTTCTAGCTGAGTCATGCAGGAGGTGCCTGATTGGGATGCCTTGTCAGCTGCTTATTTGTAAACTGAACCATGTAATACAACTATTCTGGGGGAGCTACGCTCCATAAGAACAGAGTCTCCCCAACAGATGACAGCGCTTAGCTAGGAGGACGTTGTCTTTGCAATGGGCAGGCGGGAGGAACGTCTAATCTTGTCGTTCACTCTTCCTGCACGTCCATAAAGTGCCATGGACTTAACGGGGCCGAGAGCTTAGCAAGATTCAATGTGGGATCGGCTATTTATGTGGCTAGCCGTGCAAATGACAGCAAATGTTTTGGAAGAGATGGGCATACACCAATCTCTGAGTATTAGAGAACGGGGTTAGACAGAATGTGTGTGTTACTGTGGGGTTCTTCTTACACCTTTCTCGGAAACATCTGGTGCCATCACTGTCAGAGACAGGACCATGGGCTAGCTAGACCTCGGGTCTGATCCAGTCTGGCGATCCCTATGTAAAGAGATCCCTCTGCTGCCAAGAAATACTAGCAAAGGGACTCACCCGTCGACTTCCTCAGGAGTTTGCCGTGAATAAATGCTGAGTTTGGCCCAATATTAATGAAAATGTTTCCCTTCCTCTTGAGGAATCTACAGCTGGAACTCCCAGGAAGCCAGTCCTTTCCCAGGGGAGATAAGAGAACAGAGGAAAGGCAGCTCCACTCCTGCTTCCTCAGGGGGAGGGGAGTATCCTGGCTGGTTGGTTTCTGGCTCCTTTGTTTGCAGAGTTGCTGGCTTGGCTTGGCCCAGACACCCAGGTGACTCATCCTGAAAACTACGGGCACCAGGTAGGGCAGGCCAGGCTGGCTCTGTTCCACCCTCCCTCAGGAAATGCTGGTTGAATGTTTTCCAGCTGGTTTTTACAGGTGTCACTCAGCACCTTGGTTCTGGAACAACATGACTGGTCTGATGTTGGCTGGCTCCTAGGGCGACTGCTCCTCCAGTGGGAGGCAGGGATGTCTGATGGACCCCACTTGATTTCCACTGGGGCCCAGCCTGATGTACAAACTCTCACTGCCATAACAGGCTATGACCCAGGCTCTGGGGTGCGATCCATCCCTCAGAGCCGGAGGGGTTGGTGGGGGGAAGCCGCGGTAGCCTCTTACTACAGGCTCATTGGGGGCGGGGGGGGGCTGGGCTGATCTGAGGTTAGTTAATTAAAGGGGGAGGAACTCGGTTCGGGTTGTGATTTCTACAAGATGGTAGCTGCTCAGTGCAGGTGCAGTGCCGGTGAGTGAGAACAGAGCCAAAGCAGAGAGCTCTGGGCCTTGCCCAAGCACTGACAGCTTCTTGTGTCTCTTCTCTCCTCCCCTTGTAGCTCCCCCAGCTCCTCTGGGCCGTGCAGAGATTGCCCGGGGGCGGCAGGCGAGGAGGCCCAATCAGAGGGAGGCCGTGACGCTGGGACGGGCCTAGACGAGATGAAGAAGGTTGGCGGTAGCTCCCACGCCCATCACCCCAAGCCAGGAGAGTCCACCCGGAGCACCTGGTTCAGCTGGAAGAAAGCACCTGCTGATCAGCCCGAGGAAGAGGCCAAGCCCGGCTTCCGCAAGGTCTCTTTGCTGTCACGGAGGTTAGAGGCTGCCGCCAGCCCCTCCCGGGTGTCGATGCTGCTGGAGGCCTGGGAGAAGGGAACAATAGGCAGGGAATCTTCAGACTTGCCTTCTCCAACAGACGGCAGCTGCTCCCCATCTCCCGGCCTGCGGCAGGATTTCTCTGAACACACGCCCGTGTTCTCACAAATCTATTCTCCAGTTCAAAGGGAGACAAGGCCGACTGAAAGGGGAAAGCAGGCTGCTGATAGCACTGCACTCACTGAATCCCAGAGGGATGGCCACCTGCCCGGCGCTGTCAGCACCACTGCATCCACTGGACCCCCAAGAGAAAGCCACTTGCCCGGTGCAAATGGCATCACTACACTCATTGGGTCCCCAAAAGAAAGCCACATGCCCAGTGCAGGTGGTTTCACTACACCTGTTGGGTCCCCGAGAGAAAGCCACGGGCCCAGTGAAATTGGCACCAATACGCCCATTGGGTCCCCAAGAGAAAGCCACAAGCCCAGTGAAATTGGCACCAATACGCCCATTGGGTCCCCAGGAGAAAGCCACGGGCCCCGTGCTGTTGGCATCACTACTGTAACCAGTTCCCAAAAGCAATGGCACATCCCAAATGCTGGCAGCATTACTGTATTTAGATCCGAAAGGGAAATCCTCATGCTCAAAGCTGGAAGCACTGTTGAGTTTAGATCCGGAAGAGAAGTCACTGGGCCTAACGTGGAGAGCACCAGCGTAAGCGAATTCGCACGAGGGAGCAGGCAGTGTGCTGGTGGAAGCCTGATGGCCCTTGGTGAGGCTGCTGGTAGCTCTGCAGCTGGCTTGCAGGGAGAAAGCCGCATGACGCAAGCCGGCGGCGCCGATGTGACTGAATCCAAAGGAGACAGGGGCATGCTGGGCGCCTTTAGCACCAGCATAAATGCACCCCAGAGGCAGAACAGTCCCTTCGCTGTGAGCGGATCTGAAACCGACGGCAGCCTGCCAGGTCCGGACGGCGCGGCCTCAGCTGGGTCGGCAGTGGAAAGCGGCATGCCAAGCACTGCGGATGCCATGTTAGCTGCACCCGGGACAGAGAGCACGTCTAATGCTGCTGGCTCGCCTGGACATAGCGCCCAAGGAGACAGTGGCAATCCAGAGCCTTTAGCTGGCGTGCAGCTGTTGGCCTCCCAGGCTAAGGTCAGGGGTGAGGGGGATGAACCAGCATGGAGCTCCGAGGGATCTGCACAAGAGCCCAACGTTTCATCTGAAGAGACCAAGGCCTCCCCTGAAGCCTTGAGCCATGCCCAGCCAACGGGGAGTCCCCAGGAGACGGCAGAAGAGGACCCCGACCTGTCTGTGGACATGGAACTTTTGGTGGACACCCTCCGTAGCATGGAGCCCTCCGAAATCCGAAAGCCTCCCAAGATCTCCTGGCCATCGCGCTCTTCCTCGCGTGGAAAATACGTTACCCTGCCGCCCATTGACGAGCATCACATTGCTCCCAAGTCCCAGGTTCCCCTCCCGGAGGCCCTCAGCAAGCTCTTTGGTCGGACAGAACAGAAGCATCTGGAGGAGAATGGACCAAAATGGGAGAACGTGGATCCCGAGGAGGAGGAGGAGATAGAGAACCCGTATCTCAGTAAGGTTGATAAGCCACAGGCCGAAGAGGAGCCCAGGAAAGTTTACCCCTGGGAAAACATGTCAACTGAAATAGAGGAGAAGACGCTGTCCCTCCTGGGGAAGTTGAGGCAGCCCTCAGGGGACGAGAAGGCTTCCAGGAATCAAAGCATCCTTTTCAATGCTAACATCCTCAAAGGTGCCTCCCTGCTGACAGATCTCTGGGAGCAGAAGGCCATCCCCACGGAAGACAAGCCCTACTCCCGCTTGGACAGCAGCCTCCTCTACAGGCGGTACATCTCCTCCGTGACGCCCCCGCTCAAAGCTCTGGAGAAGGAGCGAGAAGGAAGGAGCTCACCCACGCCAATTGACCTGGCTCTGCTAAATGCCAGAGAGCAGAGCTGGATGCCACCCAATGGACCACAGTTGAAACCCTGTGAACAGCTGACCTCTGAGCCTTCCCCCGCTGGAGTCCAAGTCTCTCTGGACCCTCAGAAGGCACCAGGCATAGACAAAAGCACTGGCCAGATTCCTTTGCTCTTCATGGAAGCTGAGCAGAAAAATACTCCTCCCCTGTTGCTGGGTCACCCTGCAGCTGGGGTGAGTAAATCCACACTACGCAGTCAGGTGAGTCTCAACAGCTCTGAGCAGGAAGCCGGCTCAGCTTGTCCTCACCCGCGTCCCAATAATGCCATGCCCTTGAGTGCCTCGTCTGGTGGTAGGGGAATCAAAACTCACCGGGGGTTCTGCGCCCTAGAAACTCCCTCAGTCCCACTGTGCTGCTCTGACCCTGCAGCTTGTGCTCCACCGCTGATGGGGAAAAGCTACAAAGAAACTGATGGCACTGGTGGGACCTGCATTCCCAAAGCAGAGCGTTGATAATCATTGTGAACAGTGCCAATGACATCATCAATTATGGGTCAGCTCAGGAGGTCCTTACTCAGGCAAAACTCCCCGTGAGTAAGGACAGCAGGGTTTGGCCTTTGTAATATTTGTGATTGGTGTGAAGTTGGCCTTTGGAGGGAGGGGGGAAGCTTTGTGGTGTTGGTGGGGGTGGAGTTAGCTGACGTGAGCTGGGTGAGGGAGGGGCGAGGTTCCACTCTGGCAGACCCCAGGACCTGCACCCCTCTGGAGCCCTGGGGAGAACGCAGAGCAATGGGGAGAATGGGAGGCAGGGGTGCAGACACCCATCAGGATGAGGCTCTGAGGCGTAGGCAGGACTGACGCTGTCGTCATGACGCACACAGGGTCACCCAGCTGGGTATGAGCCACTCTGGGACGGACAGAAGGGCCGATTCTGATACCCCTTCCTCAAACTGTGCAGCACCTTGCTCCACGAGTAGCTCCATTGCCTTCTGCTCGTGGAGTAAGGTAAGTAATGGAATCTGGAGTGTCCCAGAGAGAGACTGGTACAGCAGCTGGTATAGGAGCAAGTGAGAGATGATCTGATATGATTGAATGATAGATCTGGAGAGCTGGATTATATTGGATGAGAGATCGATGGGAGTGTTTGGGATTAGGTAGATAGATTAGATAGATGGCTATGCACAGGGAATGCATACATAGGGACTAGATAGATGAGAATGGGGATGTTTAGATAGAGGGCTGTGTATAAGGGATAGACAGACAGAAGTCTATGGGGTTGGATAGACAGAGGGCTGTGTATAAGGGATAGACAGACAGAGGTGTATGGGGTTGGATAGACAGAGGGCTGTGTATAAGGGATAGACAGACAGAGGTGTATGGGGTTGGATAGATAGAGGGTTGTGTATAAAGGAAAAACAGACAGAGGTGTATGGGGTTGGATAGATGGAAAGCTCTGTATGAGAGAGAGAGCTAGCTAGCTGGATGTGTCTGAGGATAGCTAGAGAGACCGCCATGTAGGACAGGGGCTGGATAGCTGGAGAGAAGTGGGTGAGGTAACTGATGAACAGAGATGATGGGATGCCAGGTGTGTGGAAGGAAGGAATCTTGGGGCAGACGAGAGAAGACGAGATGGGACCGAGGGAGCCTTCTCGAAGTGCACGGCTCTTTCCAGAGGACGTGCCATTTGCTTCCGCTTCTTATCCTGTTATCCTTTTCTTTTTTTCCAGGAAGAGGCAAAGAACCCCCCCACGAAGCTCAACGGGAGACCTGGGAAGGTACTGATGCTGTAGGCAAGGCTGGGGTGGGGGCGTCGGCCCGGCGCAGGGGCAGGGCAGGCAGTTGAGGCTAGTGGTGGTGTCATTTCTCTCCAGATCATTCTGTTCTCCGAGTCGGGCTTCGCGGGCCAGAAGAGGGAGATCTGGGGCGATGTCGCTGACGCTACGTCCTGGGAGCTCTCCCACACCATCTCCATCCGGGTGGTCCGAGGGGGGTAAGCGTACCGCCGGCTGCTCTGCTACAGTAAGGTTGCCTGCAATGGCACGTGGCCCATCTGCGACTGCTAGTAGCAAACATCTCGAATGGCCAGAGATGGGATGCTAGATGGGGAGGGCTCTGAGTTACTACACAGAATTCTTTCCCAGGTGTCTGGCTGGTGGGGGGGTCGGGATCAAACTGGTTGCCGTCTTTGGGATCAAGAAGGAATTTTCTCCCAGATCAGATTGGCTGAGACCCCTGGGGGTTTTCACCTTCCTCTTCAGCATGGGCCATGGGTCGCTTGCTGGTTTGAACTCGAGTAACTGGTGGATTCTCAGTAACTTGAATCAACCTCTGAGGACTTCAGGAACTCGACCAGCGGCTAGGGACCTACTACAGGAATGGGTGGGGGAGGTTCTGTCATCTGCCATAAGCAGGTCAAACTAGATGATCCCGATGGTGCCCCCAGCCTTAGCATCTATGAGTCTGTGACCCGTAGGAAGCTGCCCAGCTCAGCTTGCATGAGAACCCCAATCCCCACATTCGGGCGACTCTCCAGCACTGGAGAGGGAGGTTAAGGCACTGAGCTGGGACTCAGGAGATGAGGGCTCCATTCCCGGCTCCGCCACTGGTTCCCAGTGAGGTCTTGGGCAAGAAATCTCTATGCCTTGTTTCACCAGTGCAGAGAATAATCCTTCCTGTCTCCTACCTTTGTCGGCTGGGTCTATTTAGATCGTGAGCTCCTTGGGGCAGGGAGCGCACAGCACTGAACATGTCTCGGCCCTAATCTTGGTGGTTAGAAACTAGTGCCCTGGTCACTGATAAAATGCCCTCGCAGCCAAAGACTAAATCCAGGGCTCTGGTCACTCTCTGGAAACCCCATGACGGGGGGGCTTTAAACAGTGGCTCAGCTTGGGCTTGCACTGATCCCTCTGATTATTATCCAGGTTCTACCATTCTGCTGGGAATTTAACAGTCTCTTGATTATCAGCTCACTGTTTAATCGGGTCTCCTTGGTTATTCCCCTGGTTTGCTCCCCGCTGTGTGTTGACCCCGGGTTACTGTCCAAGGCCCTGATGCTGCAAAGTCATCCTCATGGGTAAGACCCTTTATCCTACACAGAGACCCACTGACACCGCTGGGACACCACATGAGCACTAGGGTTCCCTTTGCCCAGTCGAGGTCCCAGTGGGCAGGCAAGCGGTGCTGGACTCCCAAGTCGGGCACAGGGTCAGAGGCTCTGCTGGCAGGCAGCACGGTTACCCTGCAGTGCTCTCGGTGCAAGACCCCCCTCCCATGCGCTTTGCTCCCTCCAGCTGGGTGATGTACGAGAAGCCGCGATTCCACGGGCGGAAGTGTGTGCTGGCCGAGGGGGATGTGGAGATCAATAATCCATGGACAGCCTATCGGAAAGACGGGGAGGTGCCTGAGAACGCGCCCTTCCGCATCGGCTCCTTCAAGAGGGTGGTGAGGGTAAGTGCGGGACCCCATTGAGGCTGCTCTCCGGGTGGGTTTGATCCTCTTGGAAAACGCTTCCCCTCCTCCAAAGCAATGGGATGTTCAGTAGAGTTGGGCCCAAACCGTAGACCCAACGCCCGTGAAGTTTGTGGCGCAGGCCCAGCAGAAGGGCATGCATGGCAGCTGGTGTGGGAGCAGAGTGCGAGGGAGGGCTATGCACTGGGGCAGTGCCAATGGAAGTGGAATGATGAGATCGTTGGCCATGGAAGCGTTTGTTGTAGGAGGTCAACATAGACAATGATGAGACCAATAATAAGAGTAACGTCAGAGATGGAGCCCTGGATTTTTTTACAAGGCAGATTCTTGGAATCTCTAGGGCTTTTGGGTCCATTTGGAAGAGAATCTAAAATGTCATCGAACTCCTTCTCCACGACCTGAGAAAAAGCCCTTGATGGAAGTTGATCTTAACTTGTCTTTTGGGATCTAAATTAGTGAAGCAGCTGGCATTTGATTGGAGGCTGGGATAGGTTTCCCTGGGGTGGTTCTTAGCACAAGCTCGGGGAGAGATGAAGGGTACTTTAGTCCCTGCTGGCTAGCAGGCTGCTGTCTCCTGTTGCAGGATTATCGGATCCCCGAGATCAGTTTGTTTACTGAGGAGAATGGAGAAGGCACAAAAGTGAGGTTCACGGATTCCTCAGAAGACACCCGGATCTGTGGCCAGCCCTTGAAGGCCTCTTCCATCATTGTCCACTCTGGCCTGTAAGACATGCGTACTGTGATGCTGGGATCTGGGGGTGGGGGTTCCTCTCTTCCTGCTTTGGCTTCCCAGTGCGACACAGGGAATCGCAGGGGAGACGTAAACCAGAGAAGGAGCCCGATCCAATGACCTTTGAAGTCAGTGGAAAGACTCACATTTTGTTCAGAGAGCAATGGGTCAGGCCCATGGCTTGTCCATATCTAATTGTTTTCTCGCTGTCCTCCAGGTGGCTGATTTACTCCAGACCCTTCTTTGATGACGACCCCTATGTTTTGGAACCTGGCGGGTATCCCAATTTAAAAGCCTGGGGTGCGAAGGACCCTTCCGTCTGCTCTATGCATCCTATTAAACTGGTGAGTGCTTGGCACTGGTGCCTCCCACCCTCCCATTGGGGGGTGCTACCAGCTAATCACTCTTTCCCTTCTCAGATAGAATGGTGCAAAAGTAGTGACTGGTTTCTCACAAAATGATAGACAGCCTTGTATCAGGATCAAGCATATCTTATAAGGGATGGCGACCACCGTTGGAATTTGAACCTCCCCTGACGGAGATGGTTTGTCCTGAGCTGCGTTTTTGGGAAAGGTGTCTGGGACCTAGTGAAATGGCCAGTGCACTGTGGAGACTGGAACGAAGCAGGAACACTCTGAATCCCCAGGGCTGCACATGGCAGGTGTCTCATCAAGCCAGAAGACAAGCTGAAGCTCACACACAGCCCCATCCTTCCTTACAAGACTATAAATCAGCCTGATTTGACTTCAGTAGCTTTTGAGCCCCAAGCCCTTAGCTTGTCTGGTTCGAGCCTTGCATCTGTGGCCTGCTTCACTCTCTTGCTCTCTGCCGGGCAATTCTCTGAGCTCTCATTCTGGTTTCCTCTTGTTTCAGGGCTGCCCTGCTGTAGAGAAACCTGGGGAGCCCAAGGTAAGAGAGGAAGGGACTTGCTGAGCCAGGGCCCTAAAACTGATCAGGTGAAAGGATCAGTTCCCAAAGGGAAGGGTGTCCAGAGTGCTCACAGCTGCTGCGGAACCAGCCACTCCCATCAGGAGGTGCTGTTGGGGATCACTCCAAGAGATGGGCTGAGGGACTGCTCACAACCCACTCCCAGCTGTTGCTAGGAGGAGTGACTATAGAGCATGGTGTCAGAAGACTGGCTGTGGCAGTGCTCCCGCAACTCCAGCCTCTTCCAGTAGGGGGCGCTGTAGGGAATGGGGCAGGAGCACTGGCTGTGGGGGAGTTCCCAGCTACTCCAGTCCCGACCTACCCCAGCAGGAGTCACTAGGTCTGGATCTGAGGTTCCACAATCGCCATGTGTTTCCTGTGTCTCTCCAGGCAGTGATCTATGAGAAGGCATGTTTCCAGGGCCACAGCTGCGAAGTGAACCGAGACATCTATGCTCTGAAGAAGCAGGAGAACAGCCAGGGCCCTGTGATGTCCACAATGGGGTCTCTGCGCATCCTGGGGGGCTGGTGAGTGTATGGAGGAACTGCAGAGACCAGAGGGTGAGATTGTCGTCATTGCAAAGTGCTCTGGTGGCCAAAGTCCAAGGTGAAGGAGACCGGGGTCTCCAAGCCCAGGAGCTGTTCTGGGTGAGGTGCCCCCATACACAAAGGGGAAAGGGGTGCCCCTAGCAATAGGAGAAGCATCTCAATAGCCTGGGGGTGAATGTGGGCCCAGAAGGTGCGTGACGGAACTGACTGCTTGTCTGTCTCCATTCCCTCAGCTGGGTTGGCTACGAGAAGGAGGGGTTCCGGGGCCACCAGTATCTGCTGGAGGAAGGCGAATACCATGACTGGAAGCAGTGGGGCGGCTACAACGACGAGCTGGTGTCCTTACGGCTGATCCGGACGGTGAGAGGAGCAAGCTGCGGGGCCGGCAGGGTGTTTGACAGCAGACGGCTGGATTGCCACCTCCTTTACCCACGCCAGCCTGGGCAGGGCCGGCTCTCCCACACTGCCCGCCCACATGCCTCAGCCGAAGTCAGAGTGCCAGGGGAGTTCAGCGCCTTTATCTATCCAGCCCTTGCCCTCTCTGAGACCACTGTCCAGAAGGGTGCCAAGCAGTGCCAGTAGCTTTTGTGCTGTGGACACCTGTCCCAGTGGGACTCAGAAGACCCACCAAACTCATTACACACACGGCAACAGCCGGTAACAACGGTTCAGGCTGGATTTGAACCAGTGACCTAGTGGTTATCCTACTCTCCATCACCTGCCGCATCCAGCACCACTAGGGACCCAGGTTGTGTTTGTGGAGGGAGCCTGCCGTGGCCCAGTGGCACCCACCGCCAAGCAGTGACACACCGAGGAGGGAGTCAGGCAGACAGACAGACTGAGAGAGGGTTCCCCTCTTCCCACAGGACTTCTCAGACCCGGCGCTGGTGCTCTTTGAGGCCAAGGACTTCCAGGATGGGCCCAGTGTGGAGCTAAGCGAAGCGCTGCCCGACGTGGAGCTGGCCAGCTATGGAATCACAACCCAGTCCATCCACGTGCTGAGTGGAGTGTGAGAGCCCTGGGGAAGGGCGGGGTGAGGCTGCACTGTGGGCTGAGGGTGCGGGGGCGGCGAGGACAGTGCTGTAACAGGGAACAAGGGAGACAGCTTCAATATAGAAGAGGGGAAAGGAGTTTAGGGTCTTGGCAAATCCAGTGCTGGGTAACTTAGTGACCAGCAGGAACATTTGTGCTAAGGACTGGGGTAGGAATCCACATGCTTCAGGGCTGATCACCACTGGGGTAAGGAAGTAATACTCCCCCACGTGCAACACTGCATGATTGGCAGGGTGCATTGAGAGCTGGATGGGTGTCTAAGTCACCCTGTTCCATTTCTCTGGCCAGGTGGGTGGCCTATGAGAACACGAACTTCTCAGGCGAGCAGTACATCCTGGAGAAAGGAGTGTATCGGAACTGCGAAGACTGGGGAGCCAGTGACGGCCGGATCTCCTCAGTGCAACCTGTCCTCCAGGTGAGGGAGCCCTGTGTCTCCCCATACACCTGCCCCCTGTGAGGGAGCCCACATCACCCCAATTGCCTGCCCCTCTGGGCAAAAGAGTCGCACCCTGCCTTGCCCTTGCCCTTGCCCTGTGGCCAAGGGGTGTTAAAAAAAGAAGTCCTTCAATCGGTGTTCTTTGGGCTTGATTCTCTGTTGCCATCTGCCTTCCTGCTGTACAGGGAGCGCCAGCCAGGGGAGATGGCCCCGGGGCAATACACCCAGCGCAGGGAGTATTGACCCTCCCGTGCTTGGTGTGGGGACAAAGTTGCTCCAAATCGGGGCCCTTTGCTCTGCAGCACACCATGGGAAGCCCCCTTGGGGCGTGAAGGGAACTGGAGTGGGGCATGTGCTCCTGGTGCAGGTGGTGGGAGATGTTAATGGGCGTTGCTGAGGCCCCATCTGAGTGCAGTGCTCACCGCTGTGGGGTATTAGCCCCTGGCGCAGGCGGGGTGAGACAGTAACAGGTGCGGCTTGTTTTCTTTCAGGTCGCGGAGCACAGTCTGCATATTGTCTCCAGGGTAAGAGGTGGGATCCTGTGGAGTGGGGTTGTAATTTGTCTCTCTCCTTTCTGCCAGGCCCATCCCCTGGGGTCTGGGTGCCTCTGGTAATGGGATGTCATTGGGAGCGGACGCTGGTTTGGTGGGGGTGTTAAGATCACTGTGGCCTCTGCCAGCTCGGTGCTGGGTTGGACGCACGAGCTTGAGCTGCTGGGGGATGCTGCCTCGCGAGGTGCCACGAGCTGCCTGCTGGAGAAGTCACATGTATCCCTCCCTGGGTCCCATCTCCATTAACACTCCCCCAGCCCCGACCCCGTGCCCTGCTGGCCCAGTTCATTCAGTTTCACTCCTGGGTTTCTCCAGATCCAGCTGTTCTCAGATCCCAATTACCTCGGTGATCACATCTCCTTTGAGGACGATCAGGTGTCCCTGCCGGAGGCCTTCACTCCCCAGTCCTGCAGGGTCCACGGAGGCAGGTAACGCGTCCATCAGGCCAGCCAGAGCTGCCGCACATGCTCTGAGCCACGCGCCATATTTACTAAGCAGGGGCTGCTGAGCTGGCGTTGAAATGCTGGCGGCCGCACGAACCTCCCAGAGCTCTGACGGAGTGATTGGGAACATGGGAGATCATGCCAGGAACCCCTAGGGGCTGTGCCCCAGCAGGCTCTTTGGGGAGTTGAAGAGCAGGGTCTTCAGTTCTGGATTTGTGGGGATGGGCCCTGTGTGTTTGGCAAGTGGGCTGGGAAGCACGTGAGCTCTTGAGGGTTGGGGTGGGGAGGATCTGGACAGGAGTTGCAGGGGACTGCCAGTTCCCAGGAGGAAGGACCTGGAGGCTGGTAGGTTCAGGAGGAAGGCAGGTGTCTTGCAGGTTTGATAGAGGCATGGCAGGGCTGTGTGCTGGGGAAGAGGTGGGGAGGAGGGGGTGAGGTTCCCTGCGTTTAGAGGGGGCTGCAGGGAGTTCCTCTCACTGGTACATAAGTGTGGAGGAGGGTTTGGGAAGAGCCCAGGGAGCCTGCACCCCAGTCCCCTGCCTGCCCCGAAGGCCCCTGGGGACAGAATCATTCCTGTGGGTGCATCTCACTTCCAGCTGGATTCTCTATGACGGCTGGGAGTTCAAGGGGGAACAGCACGTTCTATCGGACGGCGAGTATCCGACACTCACCGCCATGGGCTGCGTCTCGTCCACGGTCACCCGGTCGCTGAAGAAGGTCCCAATTGTAAGTATTTCAAATCCCAATGCTGCCTCCTCATCCCCCTTAGCAGTTTCTTGGCTTTGCCTGCGTATCGCCATGTGTATCCTCCCTGCCTGCCCCATCCTGCCCCTTCGCTGCTTCCATCCCTTTCCCCTTTCCCTGCAGTTTTTCTCGGAGCCCTCGATCTTCCTGCATGGGCTGGAGCGTTTTGAAGGGAAGGAGATAGAGCTGACCAGCGAAGTGCGGAGCCTGCAGGCCGAGGGCTTCAATAACCACGTGCTGTCTGTGCGCGTGAAAGGCGGGATGTAAGTGAACGAACTTCCCCCGGCATACACCAAGAATAGGGGCCAGCGACCTCCCAGGGGCCCCCTCTGACATCCAGAAATAGTGATCCATCTGGATAAACCAGGAAGAGTCCTCAGCAGTGACCTTCCGCCCACTGGGTGCGCATCCATCACAACCAGCAGTACCGTACCCCACAACACGTCCTGAGTACTGCTCAGTCGTGACCCACCTCGGATTTCCATCACCCCACAGCAATAGGGAACGGTAGCCACCTTTCTGTGATGCCTGACACGTACCCAGGGCAGTGACCGATAGTGATTCTCTTTGGACCCGTGTCACATAGAGGGAAGTATCCAGATGCTGAGGGAACCACTCCACACGACGCTCAGAGCCGCGGGGAAAGCCCTGCCTCCCTCCTGACGGCTGTGACCAGCTCCTGAGCCCTGGACAGTCAGACCCAACCTGTGCCAGAGCCCAGCCCACAGCTGACACTATGAGCCTGGTCACCGCTGCCCCAGGCCAGCCAGGCTGGGGAAGCCTCTCCCAGGTCTCCCCTTCACAATGTGCTGTGGGAGAGGACTCAGCACCCCCTCTGTGGCTCCTCCCCAGAGCCAGAACCCGCACAGACCCGTTCTGTTTGCTTCTCCCCATCTGACCCCACTGGGATGCCAGCCAATCAGACCGTCAGCTACGCAGGTGTGTTTTGGCTCCGCCCCCGTGCTGGCAGGAAGCCAGGCTGTGCAGCTTCCAGGCCCAAACAACAGGTTGACAAACACTCCCAGGTGGCTCAGCCCTGCCCCAGTTGTGGAAGAACATGAAGGTTGAAGAATAACTTGAAACGCACAAGCCTGGACATTTCCCCAGGTAACACCCTCTGGGTGTTAACTCAGAGCAGGCTGGCCTTGAATTAAAGGTGGGATGATATTTTCCTGGAGACCCCTTTTCAAACAAGCTTAGCTCCCAGAGGCCGGGTGCTGAGTGCAGATTTTGCTGCTGTCAATCCGTGCATTTAGTTATAGAAAAATAGCTCGTAACAGGGAAGTTGAGCTTCTTGCCCCAGGTCACACACCGATCTCGTAATTGGACCCAGGAGCCCTGATTTCTAATCCCCTCCTGTGACAGTTAGACCGTGCTCCCTCTAAGAGCTGGGGAGAAAAACCAAGAGTCCTGACTCCGAGTCCCTTGCTATCCACGCTGCTTCCCAATCGAGCATAGAGTTTGGTTGGGTCTCTAGGGCAGTGGTTCTCAAACTGTGGGTCGGGACCCCAAAGTGGGTCGCAACTCTGTTTTAATGGGGTCGCCAGGGCTGGCTTAGACTTGCTGGGGCCTGGGGCTGAAGCTGAAGCCTGAGCCCCACCGCCCAGGGCTGAAGCCTGAGCCCGAGGGCACCCTGGGTGTCAGGGCTCAGGATACAGGCTCCTTGCCCAGAGCTGAAGCCCTTGGGCTTCGACTTTGGCACCCCTGCTCGGGGTAGCAAGGCTCAGGCTTCGGCCCCCTCTCCTGGGGTGGTGCAGTCATTTCTGTTGTCAGAAGGGGATCGTGGTTCAATGAAGTTTGAGAACCCCTGCACTAGGGCGACACCCCTCCGGGCCTGTGCACTCTTTGGAGCATTCTTATGTCTTTGCTCCCTCTCCCCTCCCCCCAGATGGGTGCTGTGTGAACACAGCAACTTCCGAGGCCGCCAGTGGCTGCTGGACTCTACAGAGATCACCAACTGGCTGACCTACAGCGGGCTTCAGCACATAGGCTCCCTCTACCCCATCAGGCAGGTGAGTGCTGGGCACCAAACTTCCCTTACTGCTATATGTGCTGGAAGCAGGGGAAAACTGACAGGGAGTCCCCTGCTCTTTCCTAGCCCACCTTCTCAACGGGGGAGTAACAGAAGTGATGCTAACAGCCATGTGTCACCAGCACAACCCACCCTGTTCCTACTGAGCTGACAACTTTGCCAGAGGGCTGTTCCCTCTCTGTCTGGGCCAGGAGCCCAGGGGACTGAAAGCATGTGCTTAGATTACTGGGAGTGCATGAAGATGTCCTGGGATTTACTGGGACACAGTGGGAATTCAGTGGGGTTTGCTGGAGATTCCGAGTTACACTCCGTGGATAGAGCTGGTATAGGAAGGCTTGGCCAAGGGTACATTTACACTCGAGCTGGAGTAGACGGATGTGCACTAGTCTGAGGATTTGATCAGCTGGTGCTGAGGACATCTGGAGCTGCAAGAGGAAGGGACGGGGCAATACACTTATTCTATATGGTGTATGCCATGGTCAGAACTTCATAGCAACTGCAGGAATAAAACTCAGCTCTTCCTGCTCCTAAAGCCAAGCACTTTCCCCCTCGAGCTAAAGGAGGATTTCCATTAGCTGTTAGTAGTATAGAGCTTATGACACATTTTGGAGCAGTTCTGATTCAATCCAGTAGAGGGCAGTGGTGCACAGGGCCACTAGCCGGCTTCTCCTTACACTAGCCAGCTCTTTATACTCACTTATGAACAGACCCAAGCCATGTAATTGCTGCTCTGTACCAGAAGGAGGGTGGCCATTGTGAGTGATGCTGTGAAATGGGGCAGCAGAAGCTCATGGTTTGTCTCCTTCCAGAGACGGATCTACTTCCGGATAAAAAACGCAGAGCTGCAGTTCTTCCTCTCTGTCCCAGATGACGTTGAGGACATGAAAGCAGGACGCGTGGTGGTCTCGGACCTGAGTGACCAGAGCAGCTCCATCTGGTACTACGAGGAGGGGCTCATCAAAAACCAGGTCAGGACTGGCCCCTGCGTGTGGGTGACTGGAGACTTGGGGGGGACTCATGGGGATGTCACCAGCCCTGGATTGCATGGGTCATAGGCTGCTTGAGATGGGCCCAAAGCAGAACCCCAGATCCACACCCCACGACCCAGGTTCAATCCCCAGGTTCAATCCCTGCTGCATGTGCCTACAGCTGTGAGTGGGTACCGTGGCAACCTTGTTAATCTCTCAACTATTCCCCCACCCGAACCGCCAGAGCTGGAGGGATTGTTTGGGGCTGGTCCCCCTGGATCATGGCTCCCCAGGGAGGTGTGTTGCAATGGATCCATGCCAGGCAGGACTCACACCTGCGTACTCAGTTTCTGGGGTTACTCCCCAGCCCATTGGGGTGCGGGGCAGCCAGCAGAGAGCAGTGTGTGCCACTGGAAAAAGGCTCCCCCAGCACTGACGTCCCCTCTTCATCGGTTCCTCACTTGATATCGCAGGGAGGAATGTCCCTGGCACTTTGCACTGGACTTTGCCTGTCCCTTACGGCCATGGCAAGTCTGAGCTTGGAAGGCCTGAGCTGGGCATGGGAGGTAGCAGAGGGGCTGACTGGTTTGGCTGTTGCTGGTTTCAGGTTGCCCCCACCATGAGCCTGCAGGTGATTGGTCTGGCCGGGAAAGGCGCCAAGGTGGTGCTGTGGGCTGAGAGCCGAGTTCCCCGCCAGACCTGGAGAATCGATTCTTTTGGGCGGATCTGTAGCCAGATGTTTGAGGACATGATCCTGGATGTGAAAGGTGAGGCTTGGGCCTGCCCACCATCTGAATTCAGGGGGGGAAGGAGGGCAGTTTCTCAGGTCCTCAATTCCACTCCCAAAATCTCTGGGCTTTGACTGTGGCAGAGACAGCCCTGCCCAATGGGGATGGATCATTTCAGTGCTACGAAGGTTTTTGGGTGGAAAATTGTTTCTTCGAAAGGCGGAGCAGAGCGGGAAAACCCGTGGCTTTTTACTTCCCCATTGGAGACTGGTCAGAGGAGAGGCTACATGGCCGAGTGGCAGAGCCCAAGGGGCAAAATAAGGGCACTAAGCTACCAAAGAGGTGATTTCTCAGCTCCTGTAAATAGTGACTAAAAGCACTGGGTCCTAGCTGGGAGATTGGCAGGGGGTGGAGGAGAGGGCGGGGAAGAGGGAGAGAGAAAATACCTCCTATCTTTTCCCCATCAGACTCTCCCCTCTCTCCATGCAGGGGGCAGATTGTATGACCGAGATCACGCCATCCTCTGGGACGTGGCTGAGGAAAGATCCACGCAGATCTGGGACATACAAGTGCTCTAAGAGCTTACATTCAGGCCTGGATCCTGTTGGAGGTGCCACCCAGTGCCCCCAGCTCTTCCCACGGTCTTTCTGGGTTATCAGGGTTCCTTGCAAACTGGTTCAGGGGTGCTGCTACCAGAAAGTATCCCCTGCCCTGGAATGGAGCCTGGACAGGCACATGTCTCTGCAGCCTCTCCTCTGCCCGCTGGCCATTCTAGGGTTGTGACTATTCCAGTTCAACCCTTCGTCAATTCCAGGGATTGCCTGGGAGTGGAGGTGGCACTGACTGTCCTGTTTCAGCATTCAGGGGCTCATCAGGACCTACCTGAACTATAGTGAATCACCTGTGAAGTGCCATGTGGTACCCGTGTGCACACGTGAGTGCCGTGCAATGGGCCATTTGGAGTCCTCAGGTGCCGAACCGGTTCTGGTGTGG
This sequence comes from Eretmochelys imbricata, assembly GCF_965152235.1. Lineage (NCBI taxonomy): Eukaryota > Metazoa > Chordata > Testudines > Cheloniidae > Eretmochelys > Eretmochelys imbricata. The sequence goes on along the minus strand of NC_135590.1, from coordinate 9,798,995 downwards.
CTGATTTGGGCTGTACACCAAAGACTGAAACACAGACTCCTGCCCTGTCATGGCTTCCTAAGCCCCTGTATTTATGTGTGTGTCAGATACGATCCCTTTTCTAACACCAGCTCTCCGACTGGGTGCTCGGTTTGTATCACCAGTCGCACGCTAACACACTCGTTGAGCTGGTCTCTGAGATGCTGCTCAATAGATGGACGTGAGACACTACGGCAAGGGTTCTCAAACTGGGGGTTATTACTTGGGGGGGTCGCGAGCTGTCAGCCTCCATCCCAAACCCCGCTTCGCCTTCAGCATTTATAATAGTGTTAAATATAAAAAGATGTGTTTTTTAATTTATAAGGGGGGTTGCACTCATATGCTAGCTGTGTGAAAGGGGTCACCAATACAAAAGTTTGAGAATCACTGCACGTGGGCCTTTCACACAAGGGAGGGATCATTGCACACACAACCAGCTGCACACCTTAACAACATGGGAGCAGCCGCCGCGCACGCCCTCTTGTGTCCAGAGTGGCAATTGCAGGGTACATCATTTGTTGCATTTCCAGCTAGCATCCATCACTGGGGAGTATTTCCTAGCTGAGCATCTTAAAGCACTTTATAAACATTAAAGAACTAAGCCTCACCATCCCCTATGGGGTTAGTAGCTCCCAATTTACATTTGGGGCAACTGAGCTGTACAGAGGTGAAATGTCTTCCCCAAGGTCCCACAACAGACAGAGCTAGGAATAAAAATCTGCTTTCCTGCTCCTATGCTGAGCACTAACCAGTGCTTCCAGGGTGCTGTTTATTAGCCTGCATGTGCTCTCCTCTGAACACTGTTTATTAAGTGTAGAGAATAAGCCCACCTGTCAATAAGGCGTCTGTGTGTCATATGAAGCTCTGAGGAAGTCTCAGATTTTGCCCAGGGTGACGCCTCTCTGTCCCATTCAGTAGTTCTGGCCGAGCCCCTTGAATGACCCTAGTCTCTTCAGTGACTTGGCTGTTGCCCAGCACTTGTTTAGTTGCCGACCCCACATCAGGTGATATTGACTCGCCCTCTAGCATGTCGCGTAGTAGAACCTCACAGCAGATCTCCGATGAAGCTTCGACCTCCAGCCCACAACAGGCTGCAGTGCAGTCTCCTTCACCGTCATTGCAGTAGCATCTTCATTCAGCTGGTCTGCACCGAAACCTGCATCACCAGCCTTAGACATTGAGCCTGACGGCTACAACCTTCACTGACTCCAACTTCAGTCTCCCTGGACCTGTGCAATTCCTGAATGTACTGTCCCAACTTCAGGTGCGGATCTGTGGCTTTCGCTGCTCAAGACTGCACTTGTATCATACAAACACACACTCTCCCTTTCATATACATTCATGCTCTGGGCCACACAAAGCACTAGAAAAGGCCCGCAGAGCACAATCCTGCAGTAACCAGGAGAGAGATGGACTGCATGGGGTGGGGGAGGGTCTTTTCCACCTTTAATTTCTATGCTTGTATAAAATTTCACTTTATCTATAACAATAATACTGATACCTAGCTCTTCTATAGTGCTTTTCATCAGTAGCTCTCAAAGCACTTTATAAAGGAGGTCAGTAGCAGTATCCCCATTTTACTTTACTATCAGAAACAGAGCAGACAAGCACGGTGGAAGGGAAAGTATTACACGCAGTCGCATGAGTACGTTTCCCCCCTGCCCCCAGAGATGGGTAGAGTTTATTCTTAGGGCAATGGATGCTTGTTGAGTTAATAAATAAACGCTCATTCTTGGGTTAGAAGAACACCGAAAAGAAAGCAGCAGCTTTTAAGACAAAGTGTAGGGCTACAATCCTGGATGGGCTGGGTTGTAGAATAATCCTCTCCTGCCCTGTTTTATTGTATTAATGCAGAATTCTCACCTCCATCATCAGCATTATTACCACTAGAGGTGAGCCAAATCCACCCTTCCTGACTCCTATTGGAGCTGGAGCTCTGGACTGTTCCACATCTGGACCCAGATCTGAATTTTGGGGCTGAATTCTGCTCTAGCTACACTCGTACATTTCCTGATCACTCTCCAAGCTAACCCGTTTTAGGACAGGTCTATTTGCAGAGTTGCACCAGTCTAAGTAAAGATGTGATTTTTAAACTGACTTCGTTCAAAGGCTGTGTGGACACTCATTTCGTTTTAACCAGGCCTCCTTTGGTTTAGCTTAAATCGATCGGGGTGAGATCAAAATAAGCCACTTGCCAACTGAAATAAGAGTGTCTTCACAGCCTTTTGCACCAGCTTCACAGTATCGGGGTAAAATCACAGCTGAAGTTAAAAGAAAAGGAGGACTTGTGGCACCTTAGAGACTAACAAATTTAGCTGAAGTTAAGGCACCTGGCTCGTGGAGACAAGCCCTTGATGTGTAGTTTCTTTATGGCTGCTGTACTCCCTTGTGACCTCTAGAGGCCACTCTTTGTTCACTCAGCATGTTGTGCAATAGTGCTGTGGATCTGGGGGGGCGACGGGAAAGAGGTGTGCACAGCACAGTGTGGGTGCTATGGGGCTGGGAAGGGAGTTTCATTTGTTAGCTGCAATATTGCCCCTGTGCAGTCCCTACGAGCCAGACCCTCAGCTGGTGTAAATCAGCGTAGCTCAGTACAGCTGTGCTGATTTACACCAGTCGAAGGTCTGGCCCTAAACTCTGAGGCATGTGAATGGACTTGAGTGCACAGCCCAGCACCAAGCTGAACAGCAGAAGCCATTTAAATCCCTGAGATGATGAGCTAACAGGTTCTTAAATGCCGGCTTCCCTGTTTCGCTGTAGATGGGTGGCCTCATCTTGCGAGGAGCTCGGACTCTCAACGGTCAGTGAGGTGATCCTGGGTCACTGTTCAGTCCCTAGCTTATGCTAGATTTCGAGTGAGCTGTGAATTGATTTTAATAGTTTGGAGACTCAACGGGTCATCAAGCTTCTGTCTGGTGTGCGGGCCTCAGCCCATCCTCTGCAAGTGCAAACACAGCGCCCCAGACACCTGGCATATGGTGAGGGGGGCCTCTCCTAACCACACGCCATATGCTAATACCAGAGGGATCCACATGATAGGAGGACCTAGGCAGATACAGCATCAGCCCAAACGCAGTGCTCCGGGCTCCTAGGGGCAGGGATCTTGGCCTCCTTGTGCACCCAAACCCGCAGCAACTAAACTGGGTGTGTGTGTGTGGAAATACTTTTAAAACATCCATGGTTGGTGTGGGGTAAAGTTGGCCTTGATGAATGGCTTGAGAACATTACCCTCCCCCCGCTCCACACACCCCCCCCCCGCCCCCCAGTGTGCTGAGCCCTGGGATGAGAGAGCCATTGTTACACTTTGCAGCCAGGAAACCCCAGTCTATTTTAGTGGCCTGAGGTCGCTCAAGCTGTGTTGCAACTTTTCACACACTGCTTGTATGCAGTCCTTACATAGGAAACGCTGTATTTAGGAGGGCAGTGGGTGTCAGCACCATCCTCTTGCAAACTAAAGATGAGCCCACGCTGCAGACGGCTGATGGAAAGCCAGGGCTGAACTGTTCTCACAGACAGGGGTGTTTGGAGCTGGGTTTGTTTCGGGCCCGCCTGTAAGGCAGGCAGCGTCCCATTCCATGTTTCTGCAGTCCAGGCAGGGATTTAGAGATGTTTTACGTACAAAACTTATACTGCTTTAATTAAACTACTGTACCTTGAAAGGCTCTCTTTTGGCCACGTCTAGGTGAGAAAGTTGTGCTGGTTTCCCTAAAGGTATGGGTTGAAACCGATTCGCTGAACTGGGACAGCCCCTGGGCGGACACACTTCTTCCACTGAAAAGTGTGGCTTGTTTTGGCTTAGCGTACATTGATTTGGAATCAAATTTAAGCTAAACCACAATACATCCTTCTTAAACCAGTTTAGCGAGGTACACACAGGGATGGAGGGAAGCAGATGAACTAAACATTAGGCAGAGTTGCCTAACAGATGAAAGCACAGGCCTTGGACAGAGGAGCTAGGGAGTATTAATGTGATACAGGTTGTGTGTAGACAAGCTTTGAATGTTTCCTTAGCCCACCGGTCCAACGTCCCTTTCCCCTCTCATGTGATCTTTAGTCTAAGTTGCTTTTTCAGTGTTCTCTATTCCAAAGGGCCGGGAGAGGAGCAACAATGTGCCGAGCCCTGGTCTTCACATAAGGGCACACAAGTTTAACTAAAGGTGTGATTTTAAACCAGTTTAGTTACATGAGTACAAGCCCTGTGTGGATAATTCATTTAAGTCTGGCTTGTATTGCTCTAGCATGCATCAGTAAAGGTACAGGTGTAAATAAGCCGCTCCACCCAGCTTTAAACTGATATGTATGGCCGTATAAGGGGTTGTCTGTGCTTAACTAGCTTGGTTTTGAAACTGATTTTAAGTAGATTGGCGCAAGGTTATGTGTAGATAAGGTTTTAGCCTCTCTGTCTGGGTTTGCACTGTCACCATGTCCAGAGGGTATTTATGTGAGGGTGAAATGGGCAACTGAAGAACGCTCAGGCCAAATTCATACCTGCTGTAATTTCACTGAACTCAGAGTGACCTCAGCTACATCTCTGGCCCTGTGTGTCTAGAGCAGTGGTTTTCAAACTGGGGTACACAGACTCCTAGGGGTACACGAGCTCTCGTCAGGGGGTATGTGAGAAAAAACCTGTAATGGTGGACAATGCATTTTATTTCGTAAGATTTAGCAATCTAACCATAGGAATAGTACGACCCTATCTCAGGTGGGGGTATGTGGGGTATGACATTATTTGGAAAGGGGAACTCAGCCTAAAAGTTTAAAAACAACTGGTCTAGAGGAATTTGATTCAGCTTTGATTCAAAAGAAGATGATGACACACACTCGGCAGTAAGAAAGCTTGTCTTTCATTTTATTAGGTTGAGCTGGCTGCCACTCTGCAGGGATCAGAAAGACCCCAAAGCATTTATATTCACATTAATTTCTCAAAGCATCAGAACATGTCTTCATGGAATGGGGATTGCTGCCCACTGCTGGGTGGGATGTCTCAGCACCAGGAGTTGATCTCTGTCTTCCAGTGGCTAGTCCTCGGGAACTTCAGATTAGTGCAATACATACACAAGCATGCAACAAAACACTCTTGTTGCAATTTCTGTCTCTTTGGAGAGGCCCATTCTGCACAGGAGCTGGTCAATCAATGGCAAGGCTCCTCAGGTGTTGCGGTGAGACATGCATCTGCCTATCCAATGCGATTCTAATGGGAAGCTCCATGCAAAGCTGGACTCTGCTGCTGGGATTCCATTGCAGTTGGTGGAATGAATGGCTCTGATGGGAAACAAGGAAAGAAGCCGATGGCTGCGAAGAAAAGGGCGCAGTGGGTGTGTTGCGGGAAGACTTCAGCTGGAGCCATAATGCTGGCTGGGTTACGCGGATTGGCAGGCTGCAGCAGGGTTGGCAGGCTCAGCAGAGATTGGCAGGCTCAGCAGAGAGGCTGAGATAGTGGCAGGCAGAAGGCAGCGTTGACATCTCTCTGGGGAGTGAAGTGCAGGGGGCTCATTTTGCTTGGAGGAGGTAAACTGCTGCCAAGGCAGACACCAGCAAAAGAGAAGGTGGCACACAGCAGGGTGTGCCCAGGCTGTGTCTGGGCTTTTCGTGGTTCGGTTTACTTGTCACAGTGGGTGTTTCCTGGAAGAGCAATCAGAAAGGCTATTAGAGTAAGGCAGTGGCCCTGTGTCATTCCCAGGCAGTCCCATGCTGAATAGCTGTGAGGATACTGGGCCTTCCTCATTCAGATCAAGATATTGTGACAAAGCTCTGTCCTTGCCTCCATGGGTCCCGCATTTCCTGGAGGATTTTGCTAGCCTCAGAGGCTCACTGTGACCCTCCACATAGCCCTTCTCTCTCTAGAGACAAGGGTCACAGTCTACTGAGCCATTTTCATCATAAGCCAGTGAGGGAGGTGAGGAGAAGTTATCCTTCCTTGCACAGTTTCTGTTGTCTCCCAGTCTCAGTGATTAATCAGGGGGCAAAGGTCGGGGGGGGAGCCCGGGCCCACCCTCTACTCCGGGCTCCAGCCCAGGGACCCTAATAGCATCAACTATGGTAGCTGACCTTTTAGAAACATGACATGTACAATTCCCCCACAGCAGCCCTCACTTCCTCAAGCTCCGCTTCACCCTTACCTCAGGGTCTCCTTCCTTGTGCCTGATATGGTGTGTACTACTCAGCCTCTCCAACAGCACAACTTCCTCCCACAGCTCCTGGCATGCACACCCACCTGACTAACTGGGAGGCTTTTAACTAGTTTCAGCCAGCCCCTGATTGGCTTCAGCTGTCCCAATCAACGTAGCCTTCTCCCTGCCTTCTGGAAAGTTCTTCATTGGCCCCAGGTGTCTTAATTGACCTGGAGCAGCTGCCATTTCACTTATCCTGGTACCATGGATTTGTTTAGCCTGGAGCTAATATATCTATCTCCCACTACTTTTCCATAGCCATCTGGCCTTGCCCCGTCACAATATGAATGTGGGATTTGCCATAATGGCTCTAACCGATTGGTCCTCATAACCCAGTATCCCGCCTCTGGCCCTGAGCAGTGCCTGACACTTCAGAGAAAGGGATAAAGAACCTTAACAAACCTGAGCAATTGTGCAATGCTGCATAGGCAGTGGTGGGAGCTCCTTCCTGACCCCACCGGGCAACCAGCTTACATCTTGAAGCATGAGTCTCGTTTATCCTGATCTCACCTTGCACGTGTTATTAATGGTCATAACAGCATCCGTACCATTTTATAAGCCAGCCTCAGGTTGTGACTCTGGGACGTCATGTAGCAGAGACATACAGTTCCCTTGGTGAGGGATGTAGTCTGGGGCTGTGGGCAGAGTACCACCGTTCTCAGGTCCCACCCTACCCTAAGGGACAGTGTTAAAGAATCCTCAGTATCTTCCTCTCCTCATTCTGCTGCTTTACAATCTGTAAGCAATCAGTCCTCACCATAGGTACATAAGTGTCATTATCTCTGTTTCACAGAGGATGGAATTAAGGCACACAGGGGAAGTGACATTCTCAATGCTACCAAGTGTCTGTGAGGGGCTCAGAACTCCCCCCATTCTAGCCATGTGCTCAGTCTAAGCCATGCTGCCTAGACCCACCCTGCTCTCTCTGCGGCTAGAACGTGTCCCAGCAGAATTCTAGTTGGGCCAGTTTGGCTCGAGAAGCGTCCTCTGTCCCAACCAGCAGAGCAGATATCTTGCTGAGGACCTGCCAGCCTCCCACACTGTGCAGCCAAGACCTCAAGGCTGTGGTTTCCAGTGCATAAAACAATTCCAGCCCTGAAACCAGCTTCCTGTTATGTAGCAGTTCTCCTTTTGCACACCCACAGTGCACCTGACTGCAGAGGAAATCCAGAGAGAAGCAAGAGAGGTCATCAACAGACAGAGAAGAGCAAACTAGAGAAAGGAGAAATAGGAGAGACCTGCTGGATCACTCAGGAGTTTTGCCCCATCTACTCTGCAGCGATTCGGTTGTAGGAACTTCTACCACTTCCCTGTCAGACCAGCCCACTACATGGGAGCCTCGCTTATCTTTTCTGAGCCAGTTTCTCCTTTTTGTTACGTTGTTGTAAACCTGGAGCAAGTCATTGGGCACCCTCTCTGGAGCCCCTCTAGATTTGCACCAATGCAACTGGAAAATAATTTAGTTCTTTCTTCATTTTGTCCCATTATTTGTATGTATTATTCTCTGTAGGTTCTTATTCCATGCATGCCTGAGCGCCTCCTAGCAGTACAGTGAGTGACATGATTACCATCTGTCACGTGGTGTTTGTTCTCGTATCTTGTCTAGCGAAACACTCTTGGAAAGTCGGGGGGGGCAGTGGACGAGGAACCCATGTACCTGCCACCCAGAGGTCAGGGGGAACTCCGGCAACAGCAATGGCTGTGGAACTAGACCATGACATGGGAAGAGACCCAGTGATCATAAAAAAGCAGGGCAGGAAGTGACCTTAGGAGGCCATCTAGTTCAGCTCCCCCTGCTCCCACCTCACTGAGGCAGGCTGGGAATGATGAGCTCAGCTGCAGGGAAAATATCACACCGAGAGGAACCCGAGCACGGGGAAAACAGTGGGAAAGGAAGGGCCTGCTTTTTCCAAGGAGGAACATCAAAACTACCTGACTCTATCAGACTAGGGGCAATTTAGCCAAGGCTCTAACAGCGGCCAGTCCCAGCTGCTTCAGAGGAAGGTGCAAGAAACCCTGCCGTAGGCAGGTCGTCCATAGAGAAAGTTTCTTCTGAACCCCCATTAGTTAATGGTTGACTTATGTCCTGAAGCATGAATTCTATTTCTCTTAGGTACTCATCTGGTCCCACTACTGGAGAGCCTAGCACAGGGGTGGGCAAACTTTTTGGCCTGAGGGCCACATCGAGGAATAGAAATTGTGTGGCACAAAATTGGGGTTGAGATGCGGGAGGGGGTGTGGGCTCTGGGGTGAGGCTGGGGATGAGGAGTTTGGGGTGTAGGAGGGTGCTCCGGGCTGGAACTGAGGGGTTCGGAGGACGGGAGGGAGATCATGGCTGAGGCAGGGGTGCAGGAAGGGGTGCAGGTTCCGGCTGGGGGTTTGGAGAGCGGGAGGGGGATCACAGCTGGGGCAGGGGGTTGGGGAGAGGCTCAAGGGTTGCAGGCTCCGAGCAGCGCTTAGCTCACGCGGCTCCCGGAATCAGTGCCATGTCCCTTCTCTGGCTACCATTGGAGTGCACAGGAGCCGGAGCGGGACCATTCCGCGGCTTCCAGGAGCCACGTGCGGCCCCCGACCCAGTGCCCCGGCTGGAGTGGGACTGAGCTGCATGATGCAGCCCCTGACCCAGCGCCCCGACCAGAGTGGGGCAGAGCCGCGTGGTCCGGCCCCCAACCCAACTGTCACGAAGTCCCCGGGCGATGCTCTGGAACTGCTCCCCAGGAAGCCAGTCAGGACTCTGGGGAAGTCTCCTTTCTGTGAGCAGCCTGTCTTCAGGACACACAGCTCACACAGCTTCCACCTTCCTGGGTCTGACCTCGGAGCATTCGGCATCCTCTGCCCCTCCGTGTGCTTCCCACAGCGAGTCCGCCCAGGCGGGCTCCTGGGGAAGCTAGAGGATCCTGCACCCCAACTCCGCAGTCAGACATGACTCTCAGCCAGCCAGTAAAACAGAGGTTTATTAGACGACAGGAACATGGTCTAAAACAGAGCTTGTAGGTGCAGAGAACAGGACCCCTCAGCTGGGTCCATTTTGGGGGGCAGTGAGCCAGACAACCACGTCTGCACTTCACTCCATGTCCCCAGCCAGCCCCAAACTGACTCACTCTCCAGCCCCCCCTCCTCTGGGCTTTGTCCCTTTCCCGGGCCAGGAGGGCACCTGATTCCTTTGTTTCCCAACCCTTTAGCTCTCACCTTGCAGGAGGAAAGAGCCAGGCCATCAGTTGCCAGGAAACAGGGTGTTGGGCATTCTCTGTGTCCAGATCCCTGCACAAACCTGCCCTCTAGGGCTCTGCAACGATCATACACCCTTATCCCACCACCTAGATACTTAAGAACTGCATAGGGGAAACTGAGGCACCCCTACACTATTCAGAGGAAACATTAAGAACAGTCCCGCTTCGTCACACCAACGCCCCAGCTGGAGTGCTGGAGCAGGGCCGAGCCGCATGCTGTGGCTTGCGAGCTGTAGTTTGCCCTCCCCGACCTACTTGGATAGACAATAAGACTCCAATCCCGCAATTTTCAAAGGGTGGGTGGAGGCTTGCACCCGCACTGAGTACTGGAGGGATGGCTCAGTGGTTTGAGCATTGGCCTGCTAAACCCAGGGTTATGAATTCAATCCTTGCGGGGGCCATGTAGGGATCTGAGGCAAAAATTGAGGATTGGTCCTGCTTTGAGCAGGGGGTTGGACAAGATGATCTCCTGAGGTCCTTTCCAACTCTGATATTCCATGAAGTCAGCGGGGCTCTGGGAGGCTGCAGGGATCTGTCAACGTGCAAAAAATTACAGGATTGGGGGGGTGCCTTAGACGAAATGAGCAGCTGAGCCCAAATCCGTATTATTATTTTTGATTAGTCACTGTCTACACCCACAAATACAGGGATTTGCATTGCAGCCTGTTGATTTATTCAGTTTATCCACTGCCTAGTCACCCCTCTAGGCACCTCTCAGCATTTTAAACTGATCGTTAAATATCTCACATGGAGCCATACAGTATTTCATTTGAAATTTCCACTAATTCAAATACCATTGAGAGATTCTCCCACCAAAGAAAAACACCGATCCTTTTATTCAGCTGTAACATGAGCCCCTGCTCAGCCCCTCTGCCTATAAACCCCCAACCTCCTTAACAGCCTACCAGAAGACATGGGCTTCACTACATGCCTGAAAAATTAATAGATCCGGGCTCTGGGAGGTCACAGTTTAACTTAGTTACGAATGATCTGGAGAAGGGGTTGAGCAAGGAGGTGGCAAAATTGATGGGTGACATGGAGGGTGGGCCACCCTATCTCTAGAAAGATACGTGAACAGAGTGGGTCTAGAGACCGGAGACAAAAATTACTTAGATGGCTGGAAAGACCTCCCTCCTTGTGAGGAGAGATTGAAAGGCCTAGGATTGTTTAGTTTACAGATGCAGGGGGCCGGCAAAGGGAGAGATTGGGGATTGATATGGGGATAAAAGCACCTCACTGGGGTGTTGTGAGGATAAATACGTTAAAGATGATGACAGGTTTCAGAGTAGCAGCCGTGTTAGTCTGTATTCGCAAAAAGAAAAGGAGGACTTGTGGCACCTTAGAGACTAACAAATTTATCTGAGCATAAGCTTTCGTGAGCTACAGCTCATTTCATCGGATGATTCATCGGATGATTCACTTCAAAGATGATGAGACACTCAGATGCTACGGTAATGAGGGACAGAGACATACCATAGATAGATGATTATTTGTACCGCACCTAGCACAATGGGCAAAGCATTAAGTGCTGTGGTAAGACAAATAATAAGTAACATCTATGGGTGGGGTTGGAAGGAGAGAAATTAAGATATAAACAATACTGGTAAATAACATGTCTTTTTAAAACTCATGTGATGCTCATATACTATGGGGGTGAGCCTGGTGTAAAAACCAGATTGAATTAGATTAAGGTAAAACACAGATTAAAAAGATAAAATAAAATAGGATGACAGAGACAAATGGACACGGGTCAGTTGCCCCAGCACCAAGCCCCATTTAGCTGATCAGGGCTCAGCTGACCCAATTGTGGTTTTGGTGGAATTTGGTCTCCACCTGAACCATTTGGGCTGGTCTTACCGTTTCAGCAGAGGTTAAAGTCATCAAGAGAAGAGCAGTGACAAGCAGGACAGTCTTCATGTTAAACCTCTATGAGTGAGATGCAACGTGTGCAAGGAAGCGTCCTCTTCTGCCCACACCAGAACAGAAACAGAAGCTTTAAGTTTGCCTGTTGAGAAGCAGAGAGCTCTCACCAATCAAACCCCTTGCAGCCTCCCTGACATGCCTTACTTGGGCTGCTGTTCAGAGTGGATTTACCATTACAATGAAGTTGCTCTTAAAATTTAAAACATTTATTTTCTGATCATGACACCCCCAATATCCCCCCCTTCCCAAAACCAGGATAGTAGCATTAATAAAATCACAGCTTCTCAGCATGGGCAATTCATCAACCAAAATTAAAACTAGCCATGGGGTTCATGTACCAGTGGCTCAAGCGGACATTCCGAACTTGCACATCTGGATTTGGAGAGGCGACTGGCAGCTAGTTGGGTTTGTTTCTGTGGAGCATGGTGGTGGTGCTTATCAGGGGGCTGGTTAAGAGGCTTTGGGCATCTGGAGGGCTTGGGTTGACTCTCTTGCAGATATGCCAAACCCTTGAAAAAACGGCAGAAATTGGGCTTGTTTTTGGCTTAATTGGCTTGTGAGTTGCTTGTTGGCTAGTTTTCGGCTTGTAGCTTTTTGCTTGTTTGGCCTGTAGCTTGTTGTAGCATGTTGTAGCTTGTTGCTTCTTTTTTCTGATCGGCTCCCAGCAAGCAGAGGCAAGGGACGGCAAGCCAGGGATAAGGGGGGAAGAGAGTTGGGGTGCACAGTGGGCCCACCACAGTCCCAGATTGCACGCTGCGGGGATCTAGACACATAGAGTGTTGGGGTTCTTAGGGATTGGCTTGTTTTGGCCTTGTTTTGAAATGGGATTAGCTTGATTTTTGGCTTATTATGAAAGTCAGGGTGCTTATTTACTGCATGAAAGTTGGTAACTGTGTTCTCTTGATACTGCAAGAAGGAGCAACAGAAGAGTTTCGCATCTGGGACGGGGGTTCTGCAGGAATCCCAGATCACAAGGCTCTTCAGGCCAGTTTGTCAGTCTTTTCTTTTCCCTACATTTCAGGAAGTGCATGGCTCCCAAAGCACAGGGCCACACGGGGCTGACAATGGCTTGGAGAGGATGGGGGTGAATCTATACTTAAGTGTTGATTCCCCCACTCTCATGCTCAAATTTTTCTAGAAACCTCAAAACATTCAAAACTGCCACCTATCTCCTAGGCCTCAGGTGACAAAATCAGAGTTTTGCCGTTTTCTCCTAAAATCATAAATCAGCTCAGGCTCACTGGGATGTTTGCAAACATCAGCCAAACTTTCAGCTAAACTGGCCTGAATTTCCGGTTTGTTAACTAAGCCTCTTATTCTTCAACTGAAAAGTAGAAATAGATTCAACTGGAAAATTCAGATCTAAACTGCGAGCCCACAACGTTCAGTGGTGCTTTGATCTGGGGTGAGGGATAGTTCAGCCCCATCTCTCTTAAAAACATTTAAAAGTATATTTTGAAGCTTGCTCATGATGAAAAGCATTTCCTAACTCATGAATTTGGACTGTTGTACTGAGCTACAGATACCACGGGAAGGAGCATCATTATCTAGAAAGATGATAGATGAGATTAGACAGAGCATAATAACATTTCCTTTTAAATGTCAGTAATATCTATTCAAAGCCAATAAGCTTCATCCTGAGTTTACACCAGTTTCACCAGTTTTACACCAGGGTAACTCCACTGACTTAGATGGATTTACTCCCAATTCACACTTGTCCAAGAAAGAAGAATTAGGCCCAGCCTGTTTTGTGCCTTTTTAAGGCAGCTTGAAAAAAGTAATTGACCAAAATATTTCAGATAAAACGCACCCACTGGATTTCTTTGTGCGTATGAAATGTATCAGATTCTGGAAAGGGAAAGATTTAACATACAATATCTGAAAGAAACAGAAAATGCAGAAGCTTGTGCTTTAGCTCTTTTAGATCTTTGTTGACGGTTTCCGTCAGCAGAAGAGTTGAAATGAAAGTCTGTTGGTGGAGGTTACCAGACCGTGAAAGGGTAATTCTCAGCACATGTTTCAAATTCAGCAGGCCAGATCCTGAGCTGTTGTCAATTGTTGGCATAGCTTCAATGGAAGATCTTTTCCCAAAAAATACGTCAGAGAAGTGTTCCCCAGAAATGGCATGATGACAACCAAACAGCTGTCTTGGATATTTCAAAGATTTTGTTTATAGAAAAAAGAAAAGGAGCACTTGTGGCACCTTAGAGACTAACAAATTTATTTGAGCATAAGCTTTCGTGAGCTACAGCTCACTTCATCGGATGCATCCCTTTTCTTTTTGTGAATACAGACGAACACGGCTGCTACTCCGAAACCTTTGTTTATAGAGTTTTTCAAATGTTACACAGACAAAACAAGCTGTGTGGATCAGAGAAGGAACACAGGAAGAAAGAAACAGTCAAAAAAAAAAAGTGAGAGGGAGAAAAAACTATGAAAATACAACTAAAAAGGTATCTTCATGACCCCCACGGATCTGTTTGTGGATAAGGGAGGGAGTGCAAATCCATTGACATAAACCTTGAATGATCAGTTCATAAAGTTGAAAACTGTCAGCAGTGGGGTTTTTTTTAACAGATTCTAAAAAAGAATAATTTCTAAGTTAAAGCTCATGAGTAAAATCTGACACTTACTGGTGGGAGATGTGGGGAAATGGAACAATAGCAACAAAAAAGCATTGCCAACCCCTACATTCATAAATCATGAGTCAGGCCACCCAAAATCATGAGACTGACTTAAAAATCATGGGAGTTTTAGAACAATAAATTTTGCATCCTTTTTATTTGCATTCTGGTTTTGTAGCTTTTTAGGGTTCATCTTTTCTCCACAATCACGAGGGCTGGAATCTCTGTATTTTGTTTAAAAAAAATACCGAAATTGTGAGACTTTCAAGAACACTGCAAGAGTTGGCAATTCTTAATGCTTAAAGCACAGGACCAGACCAGAGGTGATCTGGGTTCTGGTGTGCGGCATGACCTTGGGCAAGTTGCTTTCCCTCTGTGTGCCTCAGTGTTATCATCTGTACAGTGGGGAAAGTATTGCTTCCCTGGGGTGGGTTGTGAAGATTAACCCTCTGACATACCTGAGGCTCAGAAAAGCCTATACACAGAACAGCATGCAGCTGTCCCATGAGCCATCCTGTGGGCACAGGGTGAGTGTCGAGCTGGGGAGGAATGCCTGCTGGAGCAGTGCATCTCCTAGGATGGCACACAGACTCATAGGACCTCAGGGTTGGAAGAGACCTCAGGAGGTCATCTCGTCCAACCCCCTGCTCAAAGCAGGGCCAATCCCCAATTTTTGCCCCCGATCCCTAAACGGCCCCCTCAAGGACTGAGCTCACAACCCTGGGTTTAGCAGGCCAATGCTCAAACCCCTGAGCTATCCCTCCCCCCCTGCTGCAGTACACAGGGCGACGAGGGAATTAGCCAGGAGCCCTGGCCAGCTGTGGGGGGTCACAGCAGGCTCACAAGTGGGGGCCCTGCCACAGTCCTTGGGCATGGGGATCCCTGGGCTTGGCCCCATTAACATGGGCGGGGGGGGGTTAATGCCTCCTCCATGCCCCTATATCCCATCAGGGGGAGGCGTCAATGCCCTGCCCCTCTCCCCAGCTCCTGCTCAGACCCATGAGCATGGGGGGGGGATTTGCAGGACACCCGAGCGTTGCATGCTGGGACTAGTGGTCGACCCACGGGACCTTCGCGGAGCCAATCATCTGGCCCGGCCGTAACCGGGGCAACCGCGGCAAACAAGATGGCGTCGCGTGGGCCGAGCCCGACGTGGGGAGAGTGAGTCCGTTAAAAGCCCGCGCCCCTCGGGGCTGGGAGCCGCGGGAGGAGGCTCCTCGGGCCGGGCTGGGCCGACCACGGCGGCTCCGCGGGGCCCTCAGTGCGGGGGGGCCGCGACGACGGGCCCAGGGATGCCCAAAGCCGTTGGGTTGCGTGGTGACACCTTATGAGGCCATTGGGTGGCACGTTGTGAGGTCACTGTGTTGCGCGGGGACGCTGCCTGAAGTCATCGCCTTGCACGGTGGCCGTTGGTGATGTCATAGTGATGTCATAGCCTTGCATGAGGATCTCCCCCTCCCCCCCTGCCCCGGGTCACTGCATTGCCGGTATCAAGTGGAGTGCCCCAAGGGTCGGTCCTGGAGCCAGTTTTGTTCAATATCTTCATAAATGATCTGGAGGATGGTGTGGATTGCACTCTCAGCAAATTTGCGGACGATACTAAACTGGGAGGAGTGGTTGATATGCTGGAGGGCAGGGATAGGATACAGAAGGACCTAGACAAATTGGAGGATTGGGCCAAAAGAAATCTGATGAGGTTCAATAAGGATAAGTGCAGGGTCCTGCACTTAGGACGGAAGAATCCAATGCACCGCTACAGACTAGGGACCGAATGGCTCGGCAGCAGTTCTGCGGAAAAGGACCTAGGGGTGACAGTGGACGAGAAGCTGGATATGAGTCAGCAGTGTGCCCTTGTTGCCAAGAAGGCCAATGGCATTTTGGGATGTATAAGTAGGGGCATAGCGAGCAGATCGAGGGACGTGATCGTTCCCCTCTATTCGACATTGGTGAGGCCTCATCTGGAGTACTGTGTCCAGTTTTGGGCCCCACACTACAAGAAGGATGTGGATAAATTGGAGAGAGTCCAGCGAAGGGCAACAAAAATGATTAGGGGTCTGGAACACATGACTTATGAGGAGAGGCTGAGGGAGCTGGGATTGTTTAGCCTGCAGAAGAGAAGAATGAGGGGGGATTTGATAGTTGCTTTCAACTACCTGAAAGGGGGTTCCAAAGAGGATGGCTCTAGACTGTTCTCAATGGTAGCAGATGACAGACCGAGGAGTAATGGTCTCAAGTTGCAGTGGGGGAGGTTTAGATTGGATATTAGGAAAAACTTTTTCACTAAGAGGGTGGTGAAACACTGGAATGTGTTACCTAGGGAGGTGGTAGAATCTCCTTCCTTAGAGGTTTTTAAGGTCAGGCTTGACAAAGCCCTGGCTGGGATGATTTAACTGGGAATTGGTCCTGCTTCGAGCAGGGGGTTGGACTAGATGACCTTCAGGGGTCCCTTCCAACCCTGATATTCTATGATTCTATGATTGCGCTGTGGTGACTTGTGAAGTTATCGCGGTGCGCACTGGTGACATGCGGGGGGCTTGACCCGGTGAGCTGACTTTTTGAGGCACAATCAGTAGGTCCGCGCTGGTGCGGTGACGGAAGGTCACGATGCTTGAGTTGGTCCCTCCACAGCAACCCCAGGGAAAGTGGCAGCCTTCGCCTGAGGGCTGCACCCAGCTGGCATGAAACGGAGCAGATTGTGGGGCAGATTGTGAAGCAGATTGTGGTTTTTCACCTGGAGGCTGCAGCTGGTGTGAAGACCACAGGGCCCACAATGAAGTGCTTGACGTCATTTCTACGGGTCTGTCTAAGCAGCAAAGAAAAACCTGCCACTGGCCAGCCAACTTGGGCTTGCAGGGCTGTTTCATTGCTGTGTAGATTTCTGGACTTGGGCTGGAGCCTGGGCTGTACGACCCTGCGGGGTGGGAGGGTCCCAGAGCTCGGCCTCCAACCTGAGGTCATAAGTCTACACAGCAATGAAAAAGCCCCGCAGCCCCATCTTCATGAGCCAGAGTCAACTGGTACAGGCCAGCAGCGGGTTTTTCTTTGCTGTGTAGACATATCCTATGGGACCCCACAGGCAAAAGAGACCCCAGCATGAAATGCACCCTTTGCTCCAAGCAGCATGGCTGGACCTGAATCCTCTGCGAGGCTCCCTGCTCTGAATGAAAGACGAAGGGTCAGGCTTTTAACTCCGTGGTCTGCCCTAAGACCAACCTGCTCTGAGGGAAACCTCTACAATGTGTGATGATAAAATACATCCTGGGGTCATCAGTGTGCCTCAATCTTGTGTTCCAAGGCATTTCACTCTCAGTTTCATCTTGCAGCCTGGAATTGTAACACTGTCTTTGTTCCCTAGGATCTAGAGCTGTCTAAGGTATAAACCATGAGTTCTCCTCTTTCCTCCCTGGGGAAGCACCGCAGAGTCCCGCTGCAGAGTCCAGGGTAAATGAGACATGAGGACTCTTCCTTGCGTTGTCTTGTTGCCATCTTTGCTTATTTGTGAAATTTTGATATCAGCTGCTTCTCCTAACACTATAATCAAGGCATAAATGACAAATGCCTCAAGACCAGCAAACTCTCACCCCACACTATATACTTCACAGCTGTGTATGCTGCCTGGTATAAACTGGGAGGGTTCTTCTTTGGTCTTGATCTTTCAAGATGCTGGGTCCCTTCAGCTCCCATTGAAGTCAGTAGGATTTAAGGGTGGTCAGAACCACATTCTGCAGTCACTCAGCACCTTGCAGAATTGGGCCCTAAAAACCAGTATTTTGCCATCCCAAATCCAGCTGTGAGCCACCGTTCCGTGGTAGGGCCCTATATGAATCAGAATAGTCTGTGCAGTTATACTAGCAAGAATAACCTTGCTGGCGCTCTTGGTTCTATGGCAGGGGTGGGCAAACTATGGCCCATGGGATTGCCAGCCCTGGCTAAGGCAGGCTCCCTGCCTGCCCTGGCCCTGTGCTGCTCCCGAAAGTAGCCAGCACCATGTCCCTGCAGCCCCTGGGAGAGGGGAGTGGGAGCAGAGGGCTCTCTGCGCTGCCCTCGCTTGCAGGCACCGCCCTCCACAGCTCCCATTGGCCAAGAACGGGGAACTGCAACCAATGAGAGCTTTGGGGGAGGTCCGCGCAGGCAGGGGCCGCGTGTGGAGACCCCCGCGCCCAGGGGCCGCAGGGACGTGGTGCCGGCCACTTCCAGGAGTGGCGCGGGGCCAGGGCAGGCAGGGAACCTGCCTTAGCCCTGCTGCGCACCACTGCCTCCACAGAGCCGCTCAAGGTAAGTGGCGCCGGGCTGGAGCCCGCACTCAGAACCCCTCCTGCACCCCTGCCCTGAGCCCCCTCCTGCAGCCATCCTGCACCCCAACCCCTTGCCCTGAGCCTCCTCCTGCACACTGCACCCCCTCCCATACCCCACACTTCCTCCCACATCCCAAACCCCTGACTTGAGCCCCGTGCCACACCCCTCCTGCACCGCAACCCCCTGCCCTGAGCCCCCTGTTGTGCCCTGAGCCCCCTCCTGCATCCCAACCCCCTGTCCAGAGCCCCCTCCTGCACTCCGCACCCCCTCCTGCACCCCAATCCCCTGCCCGGAGCCCCCTCTCCCACCCCTCCTGCACCCCAACCCCCTGCCCTGAGCCCTCTCCCGCACTCCACACCCCTCCCCGCACCCCAACCCCCTGCTCTGAGCTCCCTTCCGCACTCTGCACCCCCTCCTGCACACCGCACTCCTTCCCGCACCTCAACCCCCTGCCCCAGCCCTACATTCATGGCCCTGCATGCAATTTCCCCACCCAGATGTAGCCCTCGGGCCAAAAAGTTTGCCCACCCCTGTTCTATGGCCTTGTGGTGCAAGCTGATCCCTAGCTGGGATCAGGAGGAATATTGTACAATTCTGCATAGCACGGTTGACCAGGTTTGTTGTTTGTCTTTCTTTTGCTTGTCCCTAGTGCAAAGCAGCTAAAGTTAGTTGCGGCTTCCTGTGATCTTAATTGCTGCTAGGCTGCTCTGAATTTGTTGTTTGTGTGTGAGCTCACTCAGCACACAAAGCAAGAGGGGGCTTGTTTGATTTGTTTCTGTGTAGTGAACTGGTGAGAAAGTATAGGTGGTTGCATTTTAAGAACATTTTTGATGTAATTTAGAAGTCTGTTATCCCTCAAACAAATTACCCAGCCGATAATTAATCTGTCTGCTGTTTGTTTTCTGTATTCCCTATTCTTATGTGCAGGAAAAGGACAGTGCCATTTAAACTGAGTGCTTACAATGGTGAGTAAGGCCTTTCTCTTCCCTTTATGCATTTTTTACATTAAAGTGTTACGTGCTTAGTTCATTTTCTTGTCCTTGGTTTCTCTCTCCTTCCCACATCTGTCTTATATCAGATTAGTACGAATTAGTTTTCCCATCCCCAGGATTCGTTGGAACATGGTTAACTCTCTAAAATAATTTACAGTTCCAAATCAAGCTGCTTCCCTCATTTGTCCATGCTGTCACCTATGCTCAGAACACCCTCCCTAATGCAGAGCAAATTGCGTCTTCCAAATCTCTCTTTGAAACTCCCTTCTTCTGTGAGGCTCACAGACACTAATCCTGGACAGTATTATGCTGTCATCACCATTGTTCTAATGCGCAAACAGTCCCACCACTCACCTCTCTCACCCTCAGAAAAACATACTCTAAATTAGCACCATGGTCTGCTTCCCAGTATAGTTGTGTGTCCGATCATTGTCTGTCTGTTTAAAGTGTAAGCTCCTCAAGTTATGGACTGTATTGTCCTTTGAGTGTCATACTGTGCCGAGCACACTCTTGAAGCTTAATAATCATCACTTCGGAAGCCTTTGGGTGGGCGAGTGGGATTGTGCAACACCCTTTCCCCAACCCTCTCCTTCCCTGATGATACACCCCAGCATATTCCTCACAAGATTTTGGTGAGGCATCATCTAAAATGTGGACCTGGCCCTGCCTCTAATGCTTCTTTGCCTCTTTGATTCACAGAGGATGAAGCTGCGCTACTGAATGACATCCTGTCTCCTAGAACAAAGTTTCCAGTGCAAGACATTTCCCCTTCCTGCTCAAAGGGAACAGCAACAAAAACAAGTACCCATGGTAATGTCTCTGAAAGGACATTTGCTGCTGAGCCAGACACAGTGCTGGCATCAGGGTCTATAACCTTAATGGTCCATAGATGGTGCTTGATAAGTGAATCCAGCTACAGATTCTGGTGCTCATTTCACATCCCTGAACACTTACTTTTACCCAGTGTGCCAGTTGGTGATCTAGGGATGCATGCACAGTGTCTGCTGTAAGGTCCATATCTACCTCTGTTACTTTGGCCAGGGACTTGCAGGATTTATACACGGTGCCCACAGGACATCCATTCATGCTGTCTGCGAGGGCTAATCCAGGATTCCTGCACTATGCTTTCAGGCCATGTAATGTGGCACTGGATGATCATAAGGGTTCCCCTTGGTCAATTTAAAATTATAATTCTGAAGGTGCTTTTTTGGGTGATGTGTTGTACTTGTGCTTATAGGGGCAGCTCCGACTGACATGGAGCTCATGTCCTCCATGATGCAAAAAATTGCTTTGTTGGAACAAAAAGCAAAGAGCCAAGCACAAGAAATCCAGCTGAAGGTAAAAATGCCAGCCTCATTTGGGCCCTGTCTGAACAGTTCTAGCCATGTTAGCCAGAACCAGATCACACCTAGTTTGGGCTAAAATGGTGTAATTATTCTTTAGACAAGGCAACAGCTAGGCCTGTATCTTACTAATTACAGAAACCACCCACTGTAGAGGCCCAGTTGCTGTTACCACACTGCAGTAAGGAACAGTCCCTGTAGTGATCCTAGGAAAAAATGAGCCCTAACACCTAATGTCATTGACTCTTCTGCTTTGGATGTTTCTTTTCTTCCTTCCATTTTATAATGTTTGAGTTGATAAGAAGGCCAGAGGTCTCACTGAAGCAGACACACCCGATAGAAATGGGAATGGATAGTACCCTGTTGGTGTTATAGACACTTTAGGGTAAATAGTGTTTCTAGTGGCTAGAAGATCAGGACTCCTGAGTTCTAACCCCAGATTTGCCATGTACTTACTACTGACTTAACTTTGAGCCACACCCTCAATGGGGGGTAAGAAAGCATGAGCGCAACCTGCATAACTGGACTGTGTGTGAGAGGAGGAGCAACGATCATAGCGTCACTACTCCCCATCTCATGCAGGTGGGCAATGGATGGGCAGGCAGGGTGACTTGGTCCCTAGCCTACTTCTGGGACTGCGCAGTTATGTGCTATTCCCTTACTCGGGGCCTGTGGTAACTCCACAGTCCAGCCCTATGTGATCTTGGGACAGGCCGCACCCTTTCTAGACCTTACTTTGCCCATCCATAAAACAAGTGTAGTTAACCTACCTGGCTTCTGGGAGCAGAGTGGCTAAATCAGTCGGTATGTGAAAAGTGCTTTGAGATCCTCAGAGGAAAGGAACCAAGTGCAATCATTATTTTTGCCTTTTTTCTTGGATCTTCAGGCTAGAAAGGTTGCTGAACTTGAGAAGCAGGTGAAGATCCTTCAGAAAGGAAAAGGTAAATTGTTCTGTTCTTGGCACCCTCCTGTTTCCTGTGTGTGACTTACATTCTCTTCAGGTGCGTTTACACTACCCACGTTATAGCGAGGCTGCTGCAGCGCCAAACGAGGGGCGGTAGCTTTTTCACTGTGCGTGCGGCTCCTGGCGATAAAGCACTGTCTCTACTGGCACTTTTAAGCCTAAAACTTTTGTCACTCGGGAGGGGGGTGTTTTTTCACACCCCTGAACGACTGAAGTTTTAGAACTGAAAGTGGCAGTGTAGACACAGCCTTAGGCTCAGACCGTGCTCTTTTCCAGTACTGGGAGGTGCTGCTGTGGACCTCAGTACAGTCCTTTCCTTGGGGAAGCCCAGTTCCAGTACCCCGCCAAGGACAACTGTGAATTACAAACTCACTGCTTCATTTGCCAGCAGGTTTTCAGTTCATGCATACACCTGCTGCTGACTTTTAAGCTGCTGGTTTCTGGTGCAGCGCTCAGATGTCACAGTGACCTGCTTTCACTACGGTAAAGTGTTCCCACAAGACTGAGAACCTGAGCAGAAGATGGCCACGTAACCACTTGGTGTGTAGGAGTGGTCAGAAGAAACAAGGCTGGGAAGAGAGCAAACAAACCAGCGTTCAGATTTAAGCCGATTGAAGAAATAGGCCTTTTCCCAGCTAAATAAATCAAAAAGGCCTCTTACAGCCAAGGTTTACTGTGTGACTCAAAGGACTCTCACAGCCAAGGTTTCCCCTTGTCCCACATGTGATCTAGTTCCAAATTTCATCCAGCCTTGAGTGAATCTCTCCCTACAGTTGACTTCCCTCAAAGTCCCTTGGAATTCAGTAGTTCCCTCAAGCTGAGCCATGACACATTGGGTGGGATCAACAAAGGTACTTAGGTGATTAAACTCCAGATGTGGATGCCTTCATTTGGGGTTTATGTGCCTAAGTCCTGGTTTTGCTCCACTGTAATTCCCAAAATTCCTGATGAACCCTGTAGGGGCCTAAACTCACTCGGCACCTAAGTTTTTCAGAGTAAAAGTTCCCTAGGCGTCTGTGTTCCTGCCTATGGGCATGTGTACTGCTGCCTTCCCCCAGTCACTATGATGATTTCTTTACTCAGGGAGTAGGGTGTATCCACCTTGTCAAACTACAGACAGGGTTCATATACCCCATCATGTGGTGGTCACTCTATTCAGCACAGCAGAGTAGATCCAAATTCACCGGGTTGCTGACTTTTGAATAGATTCATAGATATGAACTGGGTAAGTCAAGTCACGCCCACTGTATTACTGCAAACAGCACCATTTACACATGAGCTCCTTCTGTGCAGCATAGAAGCTCACCAGTGTTGCCCATAAATAACTGCCAAATGTGTCTTTTCATCCATCCACATCTTTTTGGAGGTGACCCTGGTTGAACAGTCAGGGGACAGTTGGCAAAGAGTTGTGTTTTCAGCTTCTGTGCCTTGCCGACTCAAGTGCAGTTATTTATAGACAGGGGGCTGAGGATCCTTGTACTCCCTGACACTGATTATCTCAGCTCTTGTCTGAAGCTTTTTAGAGCAAAAATAAAACACCTCAGGTCTCTGTCTTTCCTCTGCAGATTCCCCAGAGTCAAGCGGAATAGAGGAACTGGAGGTGAAGTGTCTTCAGCTGCAGAATCAGGTCTGGGAAATGGAGGTGAGATTCATGGATGGACCCCCCTGGCCTCACCCTGTGCTCCCCTGGAATTGGCTTCCTGTTTCTTCAGTCCATAAATGTTTGGTTCTTACTAAGCTGCCAGTTTCAATATCACTGCCTGTTATTACAGCCTCTGTACAGAAGGAACAGGTTAAATGGAAGATGAGGGACATTCCCTAATCCCCTTCCCACTCCTTTTCCTTTGTCCCCTTTTGAATCTGTTTTGATATATGATGTAACACTCAATAATAATTAGCAGCTTGCTAATCGTAGCACCGCTCATTCTGAAGAAACCCAGGGAATTGTACATAGATTCTTAGACTGTAAGGCCAGAAGGGACCATTAGATCATCTACTCTTTCTGACCTCCTGTAAAGCATCAGCCATTACATTTTACCCAGTTATTCGTGTAAGGAGCTCAATAATTTGTTTAGCTAAAGCATATCTTGCAGAAAGATATCTAGTCTTGATCTGAAGACATCAAGAGTTGGAGAATCCATCACCCTGGGGAGCACTTCACTCACCTGTGATATGCAGTCATCTCTAGGGTGGAACACAGTAGCCTTTGAACAGCTCACAGCAACACTACACAAGATTGTAGGACAGAAAGTGAAGAATTATTTATCCAAATTGCAGTGTGGGGAACATTTATTAATACTATTACTACTTTGCATTTTAACTCATTTCATCCAAGGATCCCAAATCTGCTCTATTACTATCCCCATTTTACAGACAGGAAAGCTGTGTCACAGAGAGTCAGTGGCTCTTGATACATGCTCAGCTGTTTGATATGGAACCACAACACTTTCCTCTATAATACAAAATTGATGTCTGACTGAAACTTTAACCTGGTGATTAGAGCAGAGAACTGGGAGTCAGGACTTCTGGGTTCTTCTTCCAGTGCTGCCACTAATTTCACTGTGTGGCCTTGAACAAGTTTTCTAACCTCTCTGTCGTTCTGTTTTCCAGTGTGTAAAATGCAGGTAATTGTCCTGACTTAACTCACATTTAGTTGTGGGGTTTAAAAAATTAATGTTTGTGATGTACTTTGAGATCCTTGGGAGATAGGTGCTAAGTAAATATAGCACATCATTATTATTGACACCTGGCTAGATTGCATGCATTTTTAATAGTGTTTATATGCAAACACTTATGCCTCCTCCTTTTGATCTGTATGGCTTTAGTTTTGTTTCAGTCCCTTCTTTTGCTGTTCCAAGTTAACTGGCTGACTCAGTAGAACTGAAAACTCTTTGCAGTGATCAAAGACATGATAGACTGAGTACTGAATGATTGATCACTGTGGATAGATTCATACAACTTTTGGAGTCCATGACATGCTACTCTTCCTGCCCAGTGAGTTTTCTCACCCCCGCACCTTATAACAAGGTCAAACTTGTTCAAGGCAACACTCATTTTACAGCTCCCATTCCTGGCCTTTGATAGTCCCATGCTTCTCAAGCTAGTTCATCCTCTTCTCACCTTCCCCATGCAGCGGTTTCTGAATGATTATGGATTGATTTGGGTTGGAGAGAGGAATGAACAGCTGGAAGAGTTGAAATCATTGAAGAAGCAGGAAAATCTGCCATCAAGGGGTCTCTGGAAACCAGGTAAAGTAGCAATGCCCTTTGCTGAGGCAGACAGCCTGTCCCTCATGGGGTATTTAAAAAAGGCATAATATTCTCCAGATTGGAAAAACAGATAATTTGGGATTTATTAATCAATCAGATTCATGGCACGATAGGCCTTTGTGACTCCTCTTGAACTGCTTCATCGTGCCAAGACTTGTGCAGAGAGCTCTTAGCCCGTAGGTCATTCATTCAATTCTTATTATTTACGTAACATCTTAGCTGGGTGTGACCCTGGAAAGATGCACCTTTCTATCTGAAATGCCTGGTCCAAAAACCTGTTCGATTCATGTGTTTGGCTTTTTAGTTTGTGTTTAGAGATGAATTTTTAGTGCCCTTTATATAAACTTTATTAACATCTCTGGACACAACGGAGGAGGTTTTCAAAGGCGCTAATGAGAGATAGGTACCTAACACCCTTTGACTTCAGTCACCTAACTGCCCTTTGAAAACCTCCCCTCTGTTATCTGTAGAACAGGCACTATGTGGGCAGTAGCAGGTCAGGCTTCCCCCTTACTGCACTCCCCTCCCAATATGCTTCAACTCTAACCCGGAGAGACCTCCCCTAGGTCTAAGAGGGGAGCTTGGTGTCAATGACATCCAGCCTTTGGCTTCTCTGCTGAGGCTGTTGAGAAGGGGGCATGGGTGGTGGGTATCATAGGCTGGAAGAGGCTGAGCCTCCCCAAACAGCCAGGAGTGTCCCCACCCATGCTCTGCCCCCCGGCTCCCTCCTGCCAGTTCCTCTGTCCCGGTGCTGTAGCCCTGGCTCAGGTTGGGGCTGGGGCTGTGCTTCCCACATGGTGCTCCAGGGCTGGGGACGCTAGCCTGGGACAGGGGCCGGGGGCTGCAGTGGGGGGAGGAGGGGCTCTGGTGGGGGGCACAAGAGGGGACTTTGCCCGGAAGGGGCAGAGCTGAGGGCTAGCCAACCTTAGCCAGCGGTTCACACGCTGCCCATGGAAGGGGGCCTGTTAGGAATGATGGCTTCTGGGATCTGAACCCCCAAATCAACCTCTTTGCTTTAGGGAAAGACAAAAAACGGTCGTGTGGGATTTTCCAAAGCTTGTAAGTGTCGTAGGTGCACAGGTATCATTGCAAATCAGTGGGACTGGAAAATCCTACCCTTAAATGACAGAAAATGCAGTGAGGGGAAGGATTTTGTATGGCCAGAGCACAGTGTGGAAACAGCTTACAGCAGAGGTGAAGATACCCAGTGAAAATTAGTACAGCTTGATGCGGGGATGAAAGGGTCTAATGTTTTGCAGATAGCTCTGGATGCAGGTTGGGTACAGGGCCGTCCTTACCCATATGCAAAGTACACAGCTGCGTAGGGCACCAGGAAATTTTGGGCAGGAAGTGGAGCGACTCGGCCCCAACCTGCTCCGCGCCGCCAGCAAGTGCTGGGAGGCGGTTCCCCCCTGGCCCCCAAGCCTGCTCCTCCCCCCAGTCTGGAGGCCCCGTCTGGAGGCCACATGCACACACACCCTGTGGGGGGCTGTGTAGGGCACCAAAATGGCTAGGGATGGCCCTGGTTGGGTATGATAGGTCCCACAGACTTTCAAATGCTAAGGTCCTTCCCTGTTATGATTTCCTCATGATGATCCTGGGGTCTACATCCTAACCCATTTCAGTAGAAAGAAGACTTGCAATATAACACAAGCGGCACCAGGAACATAGTTTAGTAGCTGCGGATATTTTATAAAGCCCATTTCTTTTGTGGAGCTAATGGGTCAGCTATCAGGAAGAAAATCTTCAGAAGCAGTCCCCACACTTTGAATGTTTGGAGCCTGATTCCAATCTTAGGCAACGCAGACATGAAATGGGTGTGAGATCAAAATCTGGCCCTTTCTGTATGTATTAGGTGCATTGATTTGCCCCGATTGCCTGACCCCATCAAAGCACACTATTGTTCCCTTCCTCCAGCAGCCACGTGAGTGGTTTTGTTGGGAGCCGGTTGCATTGTGTTGAATCCTATAGTATTTAGTGATGGCTTTCTGATAAGTGGTAAGAGAGAATTATGAGAATATACTTGGGACTTGTAGCAGCCTCACCTTCAGAGTGCTGTGAAAAGCCCCCGCTACTTAACTTTCATAACTCCTTGAAGTAGGTAAGGGAGATGATCTCTGAATAGCAGTGGGCGTAAAGCACAGAGGCTATCATGTCAGTTCACTTGGCCTTACTTGCAGATTGATGCATTTACAGAGATTGTTTCCGCTTATTGATGCCATTTTTATCCTTTGAAGGATGTGTCAAAAGCAGAATTGAAAATATCAGAGGCCTCATCCCAGTCAACATCTCTGCACTCACTTCCTCTTCTCATATACTTCTCCCACTGTCATCTGCACATCTCTCCTGCTCTACCCCATAAACCTGGCATCCCTTTCTGAAGCACCCAAAAGACCTCCCTCTCGCCAATAATCCACCAGCAGGAGAAGGGATTGTCTAGAAAGAGCAATCTGCCTGAGATCAGTCAGTCAGCTGGTGTCCCATCTGTGTTCCCTGCAGCAGCCTGTGCTGAAGTTAACTGCTGGTCTAACCTAGGTTGTAAGCTCTTTGGGACAGGCACCTCACCTCCCTCTTTGTATTGTACAGCACCAAGCAAGGAACGATGCTAAGTACATTATAACCATCAAAATAATCAGGGCCTCCAAGGAGTGCAGGCTGTGGTATTGGCCGATGATGCAGTTTCATAAGTTGATAACAAGGGGACTGGTTCTCCACTGTGGTGTTATATACACCTGTGCAGTGTGGAAGCGAAACACTGCCATTCTGATGTGATAGCATTTCACACTCCCTTCCCAAAGGAGTAAATGACACAAAGTGGAGGCAGGTGGGAGCCAGGCCCAAAACCGTAGGGTTTGGGCAGCACCTTTAACATGCCCATGCAGGGATACGCGTGGATTCAACACTCCTGTCTGCAGGCTCCTCCCTGACGATAACTCTGTTTTCCTTGCTGTAGGTCACTCAACTGTTTCCAACTACCCAATCGATTTTGATTTAATTTTTGAAAACCTGAAAGATTTAAACATGCTGGCTGGGGAAGGTGTGTCTCAAATCGAACGTACAGCAGGAGGTGCGAGACTGAGGCAGCCCCAATCGATATCCCTCACTTTTTATCAGAATGGGATAGTCATGTTCAACGGACCCTTCCGGTCGTATGAGGAGCCGTCCACACAGGTATGGACCAATTCCTGGAGGAAGTCAAGTTATTGCCATCTAACTATTCCCTCAGCAAAGGCTGAGGGTGGGAGTGGGGAAAGGCTGAGGCTTGTGGGGGTCACTCTAGTCCCATCTGCCCCCCACAGGGCTTCGTGAGGAATGATGGTTGTTAGAGGATCTGCTAGTCTTTCCCAGTCAGAGATCCTGTGATGCCTTTGTAGGTCTCCAGGTCTGATGCAGGTGGAATGTATCAGCAGCGAGGTACTATGGAGTCTGAGGCCTGATTTTTAAGCATTCATGCTTTGTTTCAGCAATGTCTTCAGGATATCATGGATGGCTATTTTCCCTCAGAGCTACAGACGCGCTACCCGGATGGTGTTCCTTTTCAGGTAAGCAATGCAAAGCCCCTGCCATCTTCCTTTTAGGAGAAATCCCTCTCTCCATGCAAACTGCTTCTATCGTATTGTTTGCACCAGTCTGCAGGCCTTTCTCAACACGAAAAGCAGTTTGATGTTTCTAAACCCAGCCCACGTGCAGCTAGACTTTTGAGGTGGGGCATGCACCTGCTACAGCCGTTACAGGAAAGGGCTAGGCCTTTGTGCACTAGAACTGAACGGTTTGTCTGCTTCAATTAATCATGGGTTAGAAAGAGACAGTGAGGGCAAAATTTCTGAGTCACTAGAAAGCAGTCAAAGGCGGGAGGTGTGACGGGTTGAACCCCCTGGGGTGTCACTTGGTGTGCTGGGACACCACTGAGTCAAACTATTCTGCCAGCCTGGGCCCCTTTTTACCTGGTCTTGCTGGACTGGGCTCCCCAGCCTTTTCCAGCCAAGCGCACAGGCAGGGCCACACCCAGCTGCACAGAAAGACAGAGATCTGCACTGAGAAGGCTCAGCTTACGGGGCTTGCCACAGCACCCACATGTCTACCCCCACTCCTTTGGAGTACAAACCGAAAATTATATAAAATTCACCTCTTCCCTCAATGTGGAGGAGGGTGTATGCAACTTCTTCCCCCCCCCCCCCAGTTATTAGTCACATAAACTGGGTTGTATTATAAACCAGAAATAAATGTATTAGCTATAAAAGGTGTATTTTAAGTAGTTAAGGAGGTAGCAGACAGAACAAGGCAGGATTACTAAGAAAATAAAACACAGCACACAAACTAAGCTTAATACACTAAAGAAACTGGTTATATGTAAGTTCTCACCCTAAATGTGGTTCTAATAATCTTCACAGGTCAGACACCCTTGCAACCAGGGTCCAGTTCTTTCCCCCAGTTCAGTCTTAGGGTACATCTACAGTACGAAATTATTTCGAAATTATTCTGTTCGAATGTTCGGAAGCTATTTTTATACGTTTGGTCTTCTGTGTCCCCACTAAAGTGCGTGAATTCGGTGGAGTGCGTCCACAGTACCAAGGCTAGCATCGAATGTTGGAGCGGTGCATTGTGGGTAGCTATCCCGCAGTCCCTGCCGCCCATTGGAATTCTGGGTTAAGCTCCCAGTGCATGATGGGGCAAAAACATTCTTGTGGGTGTTTCTGGGTTTGTGTCGTCAGTCGCTCCTCCCTTCGTGAAAGCTACGGCAGACAATCGTTTCGCCCCTTTTTGGCGTGCAGACGCCATACTGCTTTCAGCAGACGGTGCACTGCTGCTTTCCTGCTACTATGAATCCACCTCTCATTTTCTCTCATCTTCCTATGTAATCTCTACTATCTACTCTTTCTCTTCCTCATCGAACGCTTCCGCCGCCAGCTCTGCTCTCCCGCTATTGTCGCGCTTCTGAGCTTCTCCATGTTGTCTGTCCTGGCCCCCGGCTCCGTAAAAGCTACAGAAGACAACCATTTCCCGCCTTTTTTCGGCTACCGTGAACGGAACAGCACCTCTTCCGCTGCCACTCTGCTCTCCTACGTTTTGCGCCCTTTTTCCAGGATTACCCTTGCAGGCGCCATAGCCATGGAGCCCGATCAGATCTCTGCTACAGTTTTGACCATTGTAAATACCTCGCACATTATCCAGCAGTATGTGCAGTACTTGCAAAACCAGGCAAGGAAGCAACGACAGCGTAATTATGGTAGTGATGAGGACATGGACACAGATGTTCCTAGAAGCACGGCATGTGGCAATTGGGAGATCATGGTGGTATTGGGCCAAGTTCATGCCATGGAATGCTGATTCTGGGCACGGGAAACGAGCACAGACTGGTGGGACCGCATAGTGTTGCAGGTATGGGATGATTCCCAGGGGCTGAGAAACTTTCGTATGTGTAGGGCCACTTTTGTGGAACTTTGTGACTTGCTGTCCTCTGCTCTGAAGCGCAAAGACACCAAAATGAGAGCAGCCCTCACAGTTGAGAAGCGAGTGGCCATAGCCCTGTGGAAGCTTGCAATGCCTGACAGCTACCGGTCAGTCAGGAATCGGTTTGGAGTGGGCAAATCTACTGTGGGGACTGCTGTGCTGCAAGTAGCCAATGCAGTCATTGACCAGCTGCTATCAAGGGTAGTGACTTTGGGAAATGTGCAGACCATTGTGGATGGCTTTAATGCGCTGGGGTTCTCTAACTGCAGCGGGGCGATAGATGGAACGCATATCGCTATCTTGGCCCCGGAACACCGGGACGGCCAGTACATAAAGCTCAGAGGGTACTTTTCCATGATGCTGCAAGCACTGGTGGATCACAAGGGACGTTTCACTGACATCAGTGTGGGATGGCCGGGAAAGGTGCATGACACTCGCATCTTTAGGAACTCTGGTCTGTTTGAACAGCTGCAGGAAGGAACTTACTTCCCAGACCAGAAAATTACTGTTGGAGATGTTGAAATGCCTATAGTTATCCTCGGGGACCCAGCCTACCCCTTAATGCCAGCCTCATGAAGCCATACACAAGCACCCTGGACAGTAGTTAGGAGCAGTTCAACTATAGGCTAAGCAAGTGCAGAATGGTGGTAGAATGTGCATTTGGATGTTTGAAAGTGCACTGGTGCAGTTTACTGACTCGGTTAGATCTCAGCACAACCAATATTCCAATTGTAATTGCTGCTTGTTGTGTGCTCTACAGTATCTGTGAGAGTAAGGGGGAGACATTTATGGCGGGGTTGGAGGTTGAGGCCACTTGTCTGGTGGCCAGTTTCTCACAGCCAGACAACAGGGCGATTAGAAGAGAGCAGCAGGGCGCGCTGCCCATCAGAGAAGCTTTGAAAGCCAGTTTCATGACTGGCCAGGGCACAGTAAGACAGTTGTGTTTGTTTCTCTTAGTTACCCGCCCCCTATATATATGAAAGGAAATAAAGTCACAATTGTTTAAAAACCATTCTTTATTATTTGTTGCACAAAACATTGAGAGAAATCAGAAGCTAGACGGGGGAGAGGTGGGATATTGGGTTAGGGGGATGGAGGAGGAGGGAAGGACAAGTCCAGAAACCAAATAAAAATTTAGGGTATACCCGCTTTCTGCTGCTTGTGCAATCCTCTGGGGTTGACTGTGCGGGTCCCCGTAGCCTCCCCACCCCCCACCGGTGTTCTTGGGCATCTGGGTGAGGAGGCTATAGAACTTGGGGAGGAGGGAGGGCGGTTATACAGGGGCTGCAGCGGCAGTCTGTAGTCTTTCTGCCTTTCCCGCATTAGATCCACCAGACAGCGGAGCGTGTCAGTTTGCTCCCCTATGAGCTTGACCATAACATCCTGCCTGCTCTCATCGCGCACATCCCTCCTCTCTTCGTATTCATGTAACGCTTTACGCGACTCCACAATTGTTTGCCTCCACGCATTCAGCTGGGCCCTATCAGTGCGGGAGGACTGCATGAGCTCCGCAAACATGTCGTCCCGAATTTGTTTTTTCCACCTTCTAATCTGGACCAGCCTCTGGGATGGAGTAGATAGGGGCCACGTTGAAACATTTGCATCTGCTGCGGGAGGAGAAAAAGGGAGGGTAGTATTTTAAAAGAGACATTTTAGAGAACAAAGGGGACACTCTTTCTCAGTGAAACAGGCAATTCATAGTACACAGCACATGTTCTTTCTGTACAAGGTCTCATTTTGCCTCTTATACTGAAGTGCCTGCCGCTTTGGTGTGAATAAGCCCCCACATGCAGCCGGGCAACAGAATTCAGCTTGCAGGCAGCCATGGTAAGCCCTAGGGGCACATGGGGTTCTGCTTCTTCCGCATTCATTTCAGTGTTTTCAAACTGCCGGGCCCCCTTTACCGTAGCAAGCAATGCCTGGTGGGTTTGCATATAAAAGGAGGGCCTGCGGGCTCTCTGGGATGATCGCTTCACACAGCACTCTACCCCCCACACCGCGTGGCTCTGAGCAGGGATGAGCCCTTTAAACTAAATGCAAACAACCCAGCGCAGCTGGGTTTCCCCCCACCCCTCACTGTGTGGCTCTGATCAAGCTCTCACTCACCAGAAGTGCCTTCTCCAGGATCACGGTCTGGGAGCATGCCTTGGGAATGGGGGGAGGCTATTGGCTCCAGCATTAAGAACAGTTCCTGGCTAGGGGGGGAAACAGATTCCCCATTTGCCGTCTGTGCACTGTCCTCCTCCTCCTCCTCCTCCTCCTCTTCGTCCTCCAAAAACTCATCCTCCTCGCTCCGTGCTACTCCCCCCTTGCAGGTGTCCATGGTCAGTGGTGGGGTAGTGGTGGCGTCCCCCCCATAACTGCATGCAGCTCATGGTAGAAACGGCATGTATGGGGCTGTGACCCAGAGCGCCCTTTCGCCTCCAGGCTTTTTCTATACTTGCCTGAGCTCCTTGATTTTTGTACGACACTGCTCTGTGTCCCTGGAGTAGCCTCTTTCCGTCATGGCCCTGGAGACTTTAGCGTACGTATTTGCGTTTCTTTTTTTGGAACGTAGTTCTGCCATAACAGATTCATCTCCCCAAAATGCAATGAGATCCAGTACCTCCTGGTCGGGCCATGCTGGAGCTCGTCTGCGAATCCAGGACTGCGTGGTCGCCTGTGATGGTGGACTGTGTTGATGGTCACCTGTGCTGATGGTGACCAAACAGGAAATTCAAAAGTTCCTGGGGCTTTTACTGCCTACCTGGCTAGTGCATCAGAGTTGAGAGTGTTGTCCAGAGCGGTCACAAGGGAGCATTCTGGGATAGCTCCCGGAAGCCAATAATGTAGAATTGCGTCCACAGTACCTGTAACCTGTAACTGCGATCTCAATTTTAGCGCTACTCCACTTGCCGAGGTTGAGTACAGAAATCGGATTAAAGAGCCCTTTAAATCGAAAAAACTGGTTGGTCGTGTGGATGGATTCAGTTTTATTTCGAAGTAACTTGGCTAATTGTGAAATAACCGCGTACTGTAGACCAGGCCTAAGTTGTTTCCAGCAGTCATCTTGGGTGGGATAGCAGGGGAGAACTGAGGACCTGGATTATCTCACTCCCCACCCTTAAATAGGATTTGCATAAAGCAGGAATCCTTTGTTTCCTAGTTTGACACTCCTCCCACACACCAGCTTCTTGTGGAAAAGTACAGAATTCAAGATGGGTTCCAGTATCAGGTGACATGGTCACATGCCTCTGTAGGGCCCTTGTAGCCATTCTTCACAGGCTGACCCACAGATTCACAGGAAGGCCATCCGCCTGGTTTGGCTTTTCCATTGTTCTACCTGAAGTGTTAGCAGTGGGCGTCACTCAAAGTAGCTTAGCTGAAATACAGATACATAGTCAATATTCCTAATTTCAGATACAGAAATGATGCATGCCTACAAATAGGATAATCGCTGTTAGGGGGCTTATTCCTTCACCCACTTACTTCCCTGGTCCTTCTCGCATGAACAGAGAGCAACAATACCCGAAGTCCAAAGGTGCAAACAATTCGATGTTTATTGGGGTGAACTTCCAGCAAGCATGATTCCAGTTTCCTTCCTTAGTATCCTCCTTCCCAGCTCTGACACCACAGAGCCTTACACCTGAGTCCCTGTTCCCATTCCTACCCTTAGCCAAACATGATTCCAACTTCCTTACTCCCATTCCCTGTTCCCATTTCCCCCTTTAGCAAAACATGATTCCAATTTTCTTACCCCCATTCCCTGTTCCCATCTCCCTCACCCGCATGCCCACCCCCACCCCCCTACTTCCTGATTGACTGCAGACTATATAGTAAAACTTGAGTTCTGCTTTGCTATACCTTAACCAATCATTTTCCTGAAATTTAACTAACCAATCCTAACATATTGTAACATGATTATGTACCCAATTATATCCCACCACCTTAATTAGTTTACACCCAGCAAAATTAATTATACAGCAGACAGAAACAATCACAGAACCAGACAGAGATTATACAGACAAACAAAGCAAAGTGGGAACTATAATGTCAAAACAATACAGAAGTGAGGATTCCACATCCCAGCTATTGATAAGTGAGTTCTTGCCAGACAGGATGCTATCAAACTAAGTTTCCTTTTACATTTTCTAGGCACTTCCCTTTCTCTGGAGGTGATAGGGACTATCAGAACAGGATTGTATTCCTAACAGCCCAATAGCACCTTATTTCAATGTGACTAGTTTGGAATGTGAGGATGTGACCATTCACTTCCCAGTTTATGGCTGCCTCTGTTGCTTAGCCAAAGGCCTTAGCCTAAGAACAGGGCCTCAGACTGTCACAGTAAGAGAAGGCCCTTACACTGGCAAACAGTGGTTTTGATTCTTTCTTTTATACCTCTATAACTAGCCAAGTGATAAGAATACACCTAAATTCTTAGAGTATAGGCCTTTACAGACAGACCTGAATATCTATATCCTAACAATCGCATTCAGTAAATCGTAACCTTTCCAATGATACCTCACATGAGCCATCTTGCATAACGTATATCTCAGCTATGTCATATTCATATCATAAGCATATTTTCATAAAGAATATGGAATGACACGTCAGCGGAGGCAGCTGCAGAGGATATTATAATCCAGACCTTCACATATAAAATTAGGAAAACACATCCCATGGAGCTGTATGTGCTCAGCCCCCCTGGGAAATCAGGCCACTTCCGTGTAGGTGCCTAACTTTAGACACCCGATTTGAAAATGTTGGGCCTGCCACTGTGGAGGTTAGAGAGTCATGAGGGAATGGAAGATGCCCAGTGGGGACTTAGAGTACATCTACGCTGCAGTAAAACACCTGCGGCTGGCCTGTGTCCGCTCACTTGGGCTCGCAGGCCTTGGGTTGTGGTGCAGACGTTCAGGCTTGGGCTGAAGCCTTAGCTCTGGGACCCTCCCCCCTCACATGGTCCTAGAGCCTGGGCCCCAAGCCAAGTCCAAACAGCTACACAGCAATTGTATAGCCCTGCAGCCTGAGGCCGATGAGCCACAGGGGTTTTATTGCAGTGTGGACGTACCCAAAGTGGCCTTGTGCTTCTCTGACAGTTGTGTTTTGCTGAACTGGGTGGGACTGGGGACCATGGGGGGGCTGAATATGGTGCTTTTGCTTCTTTGGGTTCAGAGAGACATCTGGTGGTCCTGGCTGCTTGCACATCCCTTCTTCTGTTAGCACAGATCAAGGCAAACGCCTGGGTGAGCCTATCGATAAAAAATAATACTTTACAATTTCACATCACCTTTTATCTGAGGATCAATTTTCATAGATGGGAAAACTGAGGCACAAAGCAGGATCAAATCACTGTACAAATGTGTGCAAGGCTGGAGTGATCATCTGCCTTAGGGTCTGGATGTGATATTGAACTGCTAACTAGAAGGGTTTTAGACTTGAAGGGACACAGGTGTGGGTTTATTTTTCTGGAGGGTCTAAAAGGATCTGCAGACAGCTTCCTTTATAGGGGTTCTATGTTAGAACCACCCTCAGGAGGAATTAACTGTCTCTGTTAGTTGTTTGTTCTTGTTTTGTTCTTGCTGCTTACCCTTTAGTGTGCTCTGATGCAGTGAGAGCTGGGTCCTGGAGGCAGACAGGCTTGCTAATGACAGCTAGCGTTAATTTAACAGGTAACTGACAGAAGAGACGTTTTCTTTCGGGAGAGGCAGCTACCAGAGAACTTTCCTGGCCAGGGGCAGGTAGTTGGCCATTTGAAGTCAACTGAGGTAAAGGAAACCAGTGAGATCCCAGGTGAGTCTTTTGCCATTCCCACTAATCCCTGGAGATCCCCTACTTAGCCCCAAAAGAAAGAATAAATAAAGCCCTGGTGAAGCCTGGCAACAGGCATCCAGTTACTAAGGAGTTAATTCTGAGAGTCTCTGAGTTGCATGGTGACGTTCTGAGAGGAGTGTTATGTGTGTGCTTCCATGTGCTGCTGCAGGAGCTGAGAGCTGCCCCAACAGTCAGTTTCACGGAGATCACAGCAGCAAACAGTCCTGAGACTTGCCATTCATAAAATACCACAGTTTGGGCAGTTTTCCCAGACTGTGCATGAAACCCACCCACTTTCTGCATGAAACCCAGAGCTCATTCTCAGCAGAGGTCTTTCCAACATCGCCCACTTGAGACATTCAGAAGAATAGCGTGGGTGACGGCCTTCAGGGACTGGGCCTTCAAACAAACAATTGTTCTATTGCAAGTTACTTATTTAAGTGGACATCTTCCCCCCTCAAGATGCCAACCTCGTCTTCTCCATCTCCGATATGTCACAGCACATCTCCAAGCCCTGGGGGAAAGACATATTATTTAGGACGATCTCACAGGTCCCTTGTTTTCCTTCTGCATTCCAGAAATCTGCTCCAACAGTTGCCAAAAATGACTCTCTCAGACTGAAAATTAAACTGCTCTGGCTAGATCTTGGAAGGTCTGGTGACATATGTTCTGACATGTAGTTGTATAGTGGGAGTAGTCATGGTTATGGTTATGTATGTTCCTGGACAGCCATATATGGCAATATATAATAATCTATGCATATGCATTTCCCATCAGCAATTGTATATCGCCCTGTTATTTATTAGCTGTGAAGAGCTGCTCATATACTGTGGAATTTGGATCACATGCCTTATGGGTGATTCTAATAACACATTCCCAAAAGGGAACTGTCCAAAGTGTAATTCTGATGAGCCCAAGACGTGGAACATTTTAGTATTCGTTTAATTGCTTGGTGTGATGTGATACATATAGGATTCCCCTTCCTGCTTCCCCTCCCTGTCTCTCCCCCCTGTTCCCCCCCTCTCGTGGCAGGTCCCAAGCTCTCATCGGAGCAGTTTCTGAACAAACTTCCAAAATCCTTGATCCGGGAGGGACAAGTGATTGATATCCGAGGGCCAATCAAAGAAACTCTGCAGGTATGACAGAGCCCCTGCATGCACTGAGTCTTAATGACTAGGCTATGCTTAAAATTAAGGTTGACCTAACTATATCTCTTAGGGGTGTGAAAAACACCTCTGAGCTCAGAAGTTAAGCTGATCTCACCCCTGGCGTAGACACAGTTTGGTCAATGGAAGAACACGGCTCGGGCAGTGGATTACCTACAGTGATGGGGAAAACTCTTTCCGTCGCTGTAGGAAGGGTCTACACTATGATGCTACGAGTGGAATAGCTACAGTGCTGTAGTGGAGCTGCTGGTAGTATAGACGTTTTCTGAGTCTGCAGTTACGCTGGCGTGAATCAACAGTAACTCTACGGAAGCTAACAACCTTACGTAGGTGCAAATAGAATCAGAACTGGGCCCTTTCTCTTGAAAAATCTTCAACCTCCTGAAAAGACTCCAGCAGAAAGCATGAGATGTATTTTCACCAGGCCCTTTCATCCCTTTCTGGAACTGTATCGTTTCTACCTGAGGGGGGGGGAAATCATTCGTAACCCATCTGATGATTGAGTAAACATTTCAGTGAAGTTACTGTCTCGGGTGTTCGATCTAGATCCTGTCATTTTGCTTGAAGGGGAGCAAGTAGTTTCCTCAGATCAGTGTAATTATGATAATTAAACTTGGTGCCCATACAGAACATTTAGAAGGAAATAGACCAATCTAGCTTTATTGGATTAAAACGGACGAATCAATTAATGGGGGAGTTAGTTGTTAGATTAGAAGAAGCCCCAGCCAGCACCAGGACCAGGCCAGGCAGATTTTTTAAAAATAAATAGTTTAACTAGGTACAAAGTGTAGAAGCCATATTGACCATTTGCTGGAGAAACCTGCCTGCCTGGCGCTGTGCAAGCCTGCTGCATCCTGTTGGGAGCAGCAGGGGAGAGGGAGCATGGAGAAGCCATTGGCCTTGTAGCTGGTGGGCTCAGGAGGAGGGCACATTCTCCACCTGTGGTCAGAAAACGGGGGACTAGCCCCCATGTATTAATCCAGGAAAGCTGGGCCAATAGTATCTGAGGTTTCCCTGGTTGGTTTCAGGGCTCTGATGGGACAAGTAGCAATGAAGTGATCCTAGTGGAGACGCCCAGCCTTGCAGCAATGAAGGAGAGGTAAAGGGCAGTGGTTCCCTCAGCAAATGCACGGTCAGTCTCTCCTGTCCATCCACTAGCCATCAGAGGCAACCTGCAAAGATTTGTTTTAATGGTTTTTCCCATTTTTGCTGCTTTCTGATGGATAAAGAGGGCCTGGAAAGGGAGGGTTCGTTTGTGTGGTTTAAAGCAAAAATTCAAGAGTTTTTTCTGCTTGGTTTTTACTTCAGAAATAGCAGGAAGGCCAGGTTTGATCTTTCCTAGTTTTGGGAGGCGTCTGAGATTTTTATGATGAATCCCGACATCTTCAGCAAAGGCTTCCTTCATTCAAAATGTTAGCTAGCCCTTGGTATTGAAAGGGTGTTCACAAGAACAAGCAAAACCCAAGGAGTTTGAACCAGTCTGGCTATAAATTCTTCCTTCTCTCAATTTTCACCCTCTGAATGGGAAAGTGCCTCCAGAGAAGAGATGAGC
Organism: Eretmochelys imbricata; assembly: GCF_965152235.1. NCBI lineage: Eukaryota > Metazoa > Chordata > Testudines > Cheloniidae > Eretmochelys > Eretmochelys imbricata. The sequence goes on along the minus strand of NC_135590.1, from coordinate 9,760,204 downwards.
AAATGGGGTCACCATTTCACTAGTTCTCCCGTAGTCAGCGAGTCTTCCAGGCTAGACAAGACTTAATTTCTAATGTCACCATAAACCAAGCAGAACTTTGTATTTTAAAAGGCAAATAAACAACCCTACCAAGCAGCCTTGATCCAGAATAAGGAACAAAAAAAGAGCACCAGCTTATCTCCGAAAGTGAAAGAGCAGCCTTGCATGATCAGATAGGCTACAACCTCTCCCTCACGCAAAGGGGTAGGCGGTTGGGGCTGTCTTTCTACATTCAGCTATTTCAAAGGCATGTAGCACTTTGTAAGCCATTTTGGCCTATTTGCCCACAAGCAATCAGGGTTCAGGGAACTGCTAAGGGTATGTCTACACTGCAGAGCTGAAGCTGCAGCGCTGTAAGGTCTCCCGTATAGCCGCTCTATGCCGACAGGAGGGAGCTCTCCCATCCGTATAATTAAACCACCCCCAACGTGCGGCGGGAGAGCGTCTCTCACCACCACCATAGCACTGTCCACACCGGCGCTTCTGTCTGTGACACTTACGTCAGTCAGGGGGATTTTTTTTTCACACCCCAGACTGACAATAGTTTTACCAGCTAGTGTAGACATTTCTGTAGATTTTTAAGGTACCGTTCTCTATTCCAGCACCTCCCTTTTCCCTTTGGCTCTCTCCTGATGCCCTATCCAGCCTAGGCCACTTAGCATTGCCTGATCAGTCTCTGTAAAATTGCTGTTTCTTGTCTAACCGGCTTTTATGGCTGTCAGGTTGAAGGCAGACGAACAGGACCAGCCTCCAGCCCCCAACATCTCCACTCTCCGAATAAAATCTGAGAATGGGGAGCAGACATACATTGTAAAAATGCTCTTCACAGAGACCATAGGAGACCTGCGCCGGCACCTCGCCCAGAGCAGGTAGGTATAGGGAGAGGAAAGAGGGGTTTTTGCAAGCCAGGTCAACGACTCCACCCCACTGAGTCAGGCCACAGCAAAAACTGGGCCAGTGGCATTTCCAGATCCTGCTTGATCCCTGGAATTGAGCCGCCTGAAGAATACTCTACAGTGTAAGTCCAGCAGGTACAGGATCACAGTGCCTCTGCCTGCCAGATGCTGAGCCCCCTCAGCATACAGTGATGTTAGTGGGGGTTGAAGGTGCTTGTCACACTCAGCACCTCCAAAGCGGAATCAGGATCAGGCCCATGGTTTGGGAATTGTGTAGAGATTTCAGATCCTACCTCCTGCAGGGAGCGGACATCTCCATAGTCTTCCATGTTTCTGGCTCTTGTATTTCAGTAGGTCCCAACTCATCCTTACCTCCTGCAGTGGTACCTGGGCATGTCGTTGTTGCCTCTGCTCCCCACACCCACTCCCCAGCAACCCTCACCTTGACTGTTGCCATGCCCTTCTCACAATCCACTTCAAAACTGCCCTGGTTCTTAACATCCTGGAAGCAACTCTGGCCTACCAGAGGCACCTTGCGTCTTCTGTCCCTGCTCCCTTTACAGGACGTAGCCCTGTCTGGCCTAAGCTTTGTGTGCCTGGTGATCTGTAAGAGCTTTCCCCGCTGTAGCTGTTGCTGTCTGGAACAGCCTTCTACGGGCTGGGCTTTCCATCTCAGCTGGAAACACCTCTGTTCCTCATTAAATGCTGTAGCCTTCTGCTCTTGTGTAACCCTGCAACTAGCTTATTCCCAGCTGCTTTGTGGAAGGAACATGGCTCACAGGAAAGATTGTACTGTTCTTTCCTAGGGGTGGAGAATCACAGCTGTATGAGATCATCAGCACCTTTCCCCAGAGAGTGTATGCTGACAACTTCATGACCCTGCAGGAGTGTGGACTGATTCCCAACGCCTCCCTTCTGCTACGGGAAAAGATCCCTTCAGCCAAGGAGGGACAGGGCCACAGATAGTTTAACAGCTTCAGATGAGCCAGCTGGCCTTGCAACTGCTACTTCACATGAAGCAATTTGCTTTCCTCCACCAACATCCCCTTCTCCATCAGGCTCTGTGCTAAGGCAAGAGGACAATCAGATAAGCTACAACCTCTCCCTTACTCAAGGGGGACGGAGGGTGCGGTTATCTTTCCAGATTCAGTTGAACTTCATTGTTACCTGGGCCTACCACCTCCTGTAGGCAAAGCAAGTGGGAGAAATAGCCCTGGAGATCTAGCTCCTACCTGCACTATGGGTGAGAGAACTGTAGTGACTCAAGGCCACACACCCTGCCAGTCTGGATCCTACTAGCCTCTGGGGGCTGCCTTTAGAGGCCTGCTGGGCCTGTGGCCTCATCACATGGCAGCCTACCTGTGTAAATATTATCCTGGGGGACTTCTATCCAAGCTGGGTTTCTCACCACCGTTGCTGAAGGTCACATGATCTTTTTGCCCCTGAGAGGCTGCAGTGAGTTCACTTCAACACCTGTGCCTTCATCTGCAGGTCCCTTATGTCTACACTGCAATAAAAAAACTGGCACCACTCTCAGAGCCCACATCTGTTGAGCTGAGCTCAGGATGGGGGGCTACAACTAGCAGCATAGATGATCAAGTGTAGTCTGGAGCCGGAGCACTGAGACCCACCCCGCTTGCAGAGTTTCAGAGCCCAGGCTCCAGCCCAAGCCTGAATGTCTACACTGCAATCTTTAGCCGGTGAGCCTGAGTCAGCTGAGCCAGGCCAGACATGGCCATACCATGGTCTTTTATTACAGAGTAGACAGAGCCTTCAAGAACTAAGTTTATATATAGTATAGGTGAAATGCTGTGAGGGCCCTCCCAGCTAGGTTACAGTCCTGTTTCCACATGCATCTGCGCTCTTCATTAGGGCTAGATTCCGATCTCACGCTGGTGTACAAATGGGCTTAACTATTAAAGTCAATAGTGTTAAACTGGACTGAGTGGAATCAGGCTGAGTCCTTTGCAGGGCTGAGACACAGCCAGAGCCACTCCAGCGAGGAGGTGCCAATACTTTCATTTCCTCTACATGAAACATTTCTTCCTTTAAACAGACCCCAAGTGTCCAGTGTTAACAGCCTCCCAGTCTGTATGGCTGAGCCTGGTCACCATAGTGCCAACCATCTCTGCCTTCCCATGAGAGACATAGTCCCCCCATTTCTGTCCTGTGCGAGGGCCCAGTTCTCAGGCTTTGTACCGTGTTGTCATTTATCCCCTGGGCAAAGTACTATCAAATCAGCTGAGTGGTGCTGTGCTTCACTTTGCACACGTGGAAATGATCTGGCAAGTACACGATGGGAGGATTTCAGGCCTTGAGAGTTAAGGACCCAAGCCCCCTTCTGCATCAGCCTATTTCACTGCAGGACAGAGTACGATCTCTGTGACTAGCTTAGGGACATAGGATTCAGCTAATAAAGAACATACCCCACCTTTTGCTATGAAGGGAGGGAGCCTTAAGCCATGTTCCTATTCCAGCCTCAACCCCTCCTGTCCCGGAAAGCCTTCAACCCAGTCACTGTGAGAACATGACAAATCTCCAGCTTATTTGTGGCTGAAGATGCTGCACCCTTTGTGCAATGCAGAGAGCCCTTGGGCACCTTCCCCTTTTACTAGGCTCTCCCGAGCACTCTCCTGTGTTCAAACACTTTTAAGCTGTGCAGTTCTTTAGCCACAGTTTCTCATCCGTCAACTTTCACTTGAGCGTTTAGGGAAGTGCTAAGCTGGGGCGGGCAAATGTTTTGACCCGAGGGACACATTGGGTTTCCAAAATTGTATGGAAAGCCAGTTAGGGGAGGCTGTGCCTCCCCAAACAGCCAGGCGTAGCCCAGCCCCTGCCCCTGCCCCTGCCCCCATCCAACCCCCCCATCCCCTGACAGCCCCCCCAGGACCCCTGCCCCATCCACCCCTCCCTATCCCCTGACTTTCCCCAGACTCCCACCCCTGACTGCCCCCCACCACCCCATCCAACCCCTTCTCTCATTCCTGACTGCCCCCCACCCCAGACCCCTGTCCCATCCAACCACCCCTGCTCCTGACTGCCCTCTGCTGTCCCATTCAACCCCCCATTCCCCGCCCTGACCCTTATCCACACCCCCACCCCCGACCACCACCCTGAACTCCCCTGCCCCATTGCTGCACTGTCTGGAGCACCAGCTGTGCGACCCAGAGCACCAGGGCAGGCAGCCGTGCCGTCTGGCTGGAGCCAGTCATGCCCCCGTGCAGCACAGAGCGTCAGGTCAGACCACGGCTCTGCTGCCGCACTGCCTGGCAAGAGCTCACTGAGCTCACCAGGAACAGCAGGGGAGGGGCCAGAGGCTAGCCTCAGGGGCCGGGCAGGACGGTCCCACAGGCCGGATGTGGCCCGTGGGCCATAGTTTGCTCACCTCTGTGCTAAGCCTTGGTCAGACAACAATGCATTAGAAAGGTAAAAGGATGGCGCCAGAGAATCCTGCATCAAAACCCCTCCTCTCAGATGCACTCACCCCAGCTCACCAGCTGATTTCTTGCATGGTCCTGACCTACAGGAAGTTCAGTGAGTGGATGGAAACAGGTCTTCTCCCCGCTGCATAGATAGGAAGGATCCCCTTTTAAGGTCTTTGCTCATCTACTTAGACAAGTGTTCTCCTCACTAGCAGCTTGCCACCCTCCATGCCATGTACATTTCACTTGTGTTTAGAGGGGGACTGGGACTAATTCTGGAATAGACTCCAGAATTGTAAAGGCATTCATGTAAGTTCTTTAAGTTGGCGTTCTAGAGTCAAGATCTTTGTGCCAGGCCATAGCAATGAGCATAACTGACTAAGCTCCTCTGAATTGGTAAGGAGGATGATGCCCAATCTAGCATCAAAATACAGAAACCAATTTAAAAAAACCACACCAAAGCCAGCAAGAAAGGCTTAGTAGCATTTAATAGCATCTCAGAAGACAATAGTGGTTAGACAGATGCTTTTTGGCAGGAAAACAAAATGCACTTGGTCCAGGTTGCAGAAAGGCAGCTCAAAAAGGAAAGACAGGAAGGCTGGAGCGTCAGACATTCTGGAACAGCCCCTGAGCCCTAGGGGCTCCTAAAGGGAGCTTTCACATCACATCAGTACAGGAATGTGCTAATGGAATTGTATGGGTCCCCTAATAGCAGATCTGCCCTCACCACCCACCCCCTCCGAGCCTCTTCCAGAGAGCTCTGCACTCTACTGAAGTCGTTTTATTTGTTTCATCCTCCCCCCTCTGGCTGATGAGGGAATTCAAACCCTATCCTTGTGCAATGCTTCTGCACTGAGTTTAAACAGCAAACCGCCCTCAGCCGCCAGCATTTCTACGCTCAGAATGAGGAAGAAAGCACAAGCTGCTGTGTTTACACAGCCCCGCAGCTGGTGATAGGGCGAAAGAGGAAGCACACAATGCCACACCCTTCCCTTCTAAAGCACAAGACTCATTCAGAGGAGAGGGGCGCAGGAATAGCTAGGCTTTCCAACGGCCTTACTTCAGGTGACCTCCTTTCTATAGAGGCACTGGCAGCTGCATTGTGAGCACGGCCCGGCTGGGTTGGAAGGAATGTGCAGTGATATCAGAGCTGCGTTGGACCCCTGTCAGACAATATCGGGGTGAGGGAGGAAGCAGGCAGCTGCAAAGGGGAGAGGTTTTGGTCATGGGGTTCCCTGTGGCAGGAGATAGATCATGATGCCGGGATGGCACTGAGGGCCTAGGAGTTAAGGTGATCAGAGAGGCAGTTGGTGGGGAATGCAGAGTTAAAGTCCAGGGTGGGAAAGGAATGCTCAGGCTAACTTCAGGAACTCCTGCAGGGTGTTCTGTTCCACGGCCTCCACAAACAACTCATAGTCCTGCAGGTAGAAAACGCAACAAAACTAGCTCAGAACAGGGACGGAAACAAAACCAGGGGCACACAGCTCAGGCGGGGACCCCTGCTCCACAGCAGCCAGGTGCACAAACAGAACAAGTGCTGGGAGGGAGAAAGTCACAGCTCAGTGGCCTTTCCCGTCAGGTTCAGGGCAAGCAAATATAGTGGCTTCCACTCAGTACCCAGCGGAACCAGCTTCACCTCACAAACTCCTATAGAATTTGTTGCGCAATCGCAAATGCATTGGCAGTTTTCAGAACGGACAACTGCAGCCAAAGGTGCGATGACAGGGCAATACGTAGAAGGCTTCCACAATGCAGTGGTAAGGTTCAGCAATCATAGAATCATAGAATATCAGGGTTGGAAGGGACCTCAGGAGGTCATCTAGTCCAACCCCCTGCTCAAAGCAGGACCGATCCCCAACTAAATCATCCCAGCCAGGGCTTTGTCAAGCCTGACCTTAAAAACTTCTAAGGAAGGAGATTCTCCCACCTAATGCCAGGTCCCCTTAGGACAGCCGCACAATGCCGTTTGCGTGTTAGCCTTCTCTCCTGCTCCATGTGGCCTTTAAACTTAAAGGACAAGGGCCTGTAGCGCCATGTCCAGACACCTCTCCCCAGAGAAAGCCTTTCAAATGCCCTTCGTCATTTGCACACCCGGGCTGGGAGTTCAAGGTCAATACCAAACCCCTGGGTTCTGAGGTCCCGAGAGCCCAGCCACCTGGATTCTGAGCCTTACCCCACAGTAATGGTCTCCGTTGAATATCTGGGGTGGAATGGCTTTAGGATTGCCTGACCTGGTCCTCATTTCCTCCCGCAGGGCATTATCCTGGGAGATATCCACCAGTTCATACTTGATATTTTTCCCATCCAGGATCCTGGTCACTTCACTCTGCTGGGACTTGATCTGAAACACAGATTGAGAAGGCAGGTTACACTTTCCCCTGTGGCTGAATTTGGGATTCGGCCACTGTCAGGCTAAAGGTTCGAAGAGTTTTAAGTTTCCAGAAACACATACACAAACCAGGTGTGTGCAGAACAGGGACTCGGGACAGGAATCACGAGTCACAGCCGGATATGGACCAAGTCCCACAGAAAATAGGGCGTGTTGGGGAGAAGTCAGTCACCGCTGGACAGGGATGGCGAAGACAGAGCCCTGTTGGGAGTGGCGGGGCGGGGGGGGTGAATGAATCCCAGCTGGAGAGACACCTGGCCCAGGGCGAATTAGTGAGTTTGGGAGGAGAGAAGCACAGCTGTGTCAGGGAGAAGGACCCAGCCCCAGGGGGAATTAGTACATATAATGGGGTTGCAGAGATCACAGCTGGATCAGGTGAACGGACCCAGCCCCATGGGGAACCACAGCAGAATATGTGGGAGGGACCCAGCCCCATAGGGTGTATAATGGGGTGAGGTGGGGTGCAGCATTTACAGCAGGATCCAGGAGATGGACATGGCCCCATGGGAAGTTTGGGTGCATAATGTGGGGTGCAGTGATCATCGCAGGATGTGGGAGGAAAGGGGGGATTAGGGTGTATAATAGAGAAGGACAGCGATCACAGCAGGATTTGGGACAGGTGCAAGGATCATGGCAGGATCTGGGAGATGGACCCAGCCCCAGAGGGAATTAGGATGTGGGGTGTGGCAATCACAGCAGAATGTGGGAAAGGGGTTAGGGTGTACAATGGGAGGGTGCAGAGTTGGGATTGTATTATGGGGGATGCAGATATCACAGGGGGATGGGGGGGGTTAGGGTGTACAATGGGAGGGGTGTGCAGTTAGGATGTACAATGGGGGGGTGCAGCCATTACAGGGGGATGGGGGGGTTAGGGTGTACAATGGGGAGTGTGCAGAGTTGGGGTGTATTATGGGGGGGAGTTAGGCTGTACGATGGGTGGGTGTGGCAATTACAGTGGGATGTGGGGAGGGGGTTTCGGTTTACAATGGGGGAGTGCGGAGTTAGGGTGTATGACGGGGTATGCAGACATCACAGCAGGATGGGGGGGTTGCAATGGGGGGGTGTAGAGTTGGGGTGTATGATGGGGGATGCAGATATCCCAGTGGGGTGTGCAGGGGTTGAGTTTACAATGGGGGGTGCAGAGTTGGGGGTCTATGATGGGGGGTGCAGATATCACAGTGTGGGGGCGCTAGGGAGTACAATGGGGGTGCAGAGTTGGGGTCTATGATGGAAGGTGCAGATATCACAGCGGGATGGGGGGGTTGGGTTTACAATGGGGGGGTGCAGAGTTGGGGTCTATGATGGGGGGTGCAGATATCACAGCAGGGGGGCGCTAGGGTGTACAATGGGGGGTGCGGAGTTGGGGTCTATGATGGGGGTGCAGATATCACAGCGGCAGGGCGCTAGGGTGTACAATGGTGGGTGCGGAGTTGGGGTCTATGATGGGGGTGTAGATATCACAGCGGGATGGGGGGGCTGGGTTTACAATGGGGGGTGCAGAGTTGGGGTCTATGATGGGGGTGCAGCTATCACAGCGGGGGAGCGCTAGGGTGTACAAGGGGGGGTGCAGAGTTGGTGTCTATGATGGGGGTGCAGATATCACAGCGGGGGGGCGCTAGGGTGTACAATGGGGGGTGCGGAGTTGGGGTCTATGGTGTGGGGTGCAGATATCACAGCGGGATGGGGGGGTTGGGTTTACAATGGGGGGGTACAGAGTTGGGGTCTATGGTGGGGGGTGCAGATATCACAGCGGGATGGGGGGGTTGGGTTTACAATGGGGGGGTGCAGAGTTGGGGTCTATGATGGGGGTGCAGATATCACAGCGGGATGGGGGGGTTGGGTGTACAATGGGGGGGTGCAGAGTTGGGGTCTATGATGGGGGGTGCAGATATCACAGCGGGATGGGGGGGTTGGGTTTACAATGGGGGGGTGCGGAGTTGGGGTCTATGGTGTGGGGTGCAGATATCACAGCGGGATGGGGGGGTTGGGTTTACAATGGGGGGGTGCAGAGTTGGGGTCTATGGTGGGGGGTGCAGATATCACAGCGGGGGGGCGCTAGGGTGTACAATGAGGGGGTGCAGAGTTGGGGTCTATGATGGGGGGGCGGGAGCAGAGCGGTCCCGTCCCCCGGAACAAAAGCAGGACCGTGGCGGCTCCAGGGGAAGGGGAAGGGGAAGGTGCCGCAGCCCCGCCCCGCCCCGCGAGCCCGTCGAGCCGAGGGGCCGGGCAGCCCGTGGGGAGGCGGCGCCGCCGGCCCCGGGCCCCGCTCACCTCCCTGGAGCCGGTCACCGAGGTGCTGTAGACTCGAAGGCCGGACATGGTGCCGGACGCGCGGCCGCTCCCTCCCCGCGTCTCCGCTCCGCCGCTGGAAGCTGCCTCCGCCCAGCGTGTGACTGCGGGGCGCCGATGGGGCGGGCGGCGGCTTTTCCCCGCCCCCGGGCGAGCCGCTCCCGCGGGCGGGCGGGCGGCCGGCCCCCGCCCCGGCACAGGATCCAGCGGAGGGGCCCTGCGGGGCCTGGCCGGGGTGGGCAGAGGCCCCCGCCCCCCCGAGGCTGGTGTGGGTTCCGTGTGCGCGGCGCCCAGTTCCAGCGTCCCGAGCCAAAATCCTGTAGGCGGGGATCTGTGTCGGGTGAAAATGTTTACACCCAGGGGTGTCATCCACTGAATGGGACCGACTGGGGTCCACGTCTAAAGGACTCGCTCCCTGTGAGTGGGGTTCTGAGTGTGGACATGGCAAAGTAAGCCCTCCTTCCCCCCGGGTGCTGCGTCCCTGTGACCATCCCCTTTCTGAAGACTCACAGAAAGGAGGGTCTGGCAAGGACTTGAGGGGTCATCTAATCCATCTCCCCCCTGCTGAGACGGGAGCAAGCCCACCTAGACCATCCCAGACAGGTCTTGGTCTAACCTGTTCTTAAAAACCTCCAATGGCAGAGATTCCACAACCTCCTGGTAACCTAGTCCAGTACTTAACTCGCCTTTCGAAAGTATTTTCTAATATTTAACCGCGAGCTCCCTTGCTGTAGATGGAGCTGGTTACTTCTCATCCTTGTGCTCACCATCCTCTTTCTAACAGCCCTTAATGTATCTGAAGATGTAGCAGGTCCCTGCCCAGTTTTTTTAACCTGTCCTCGTAGATCAGGTTTACTGAACCTTTTATCATGTTTGTTACTCTGGACTCTCTCCCATTTGTCCCCAGCTTTCTTAAAGTGCAGCACCCCGAACTGGACACAGTACGCTAGACGAGGCTTCACCCATACCCTGTGGCAAGTGATAATTACCTCCTATGGCTGACATGCAACACTCCTGTTAATACACCCCAGAACGCTATTTGCCTTTTCTGTAACTGTATCACCTTGTTGGCTCATAATAATTTGTGATCCACTGTAATCCCAGATCCTTTTCTGCACTAGCACCAGCTTGCTAGAAAACTCCCCGTTTTCTAGTTGTGCATTTGGTTTTTCCTTTGTAAGTAACATACTTTGCGCATGTCTTTACTGAATTTTATCTTGTGAAATCCAGACCAATTCTCCAATCTGTCAAGGTCATTTTGAATGTCCTCCAAAAGTACTTGCAACACCTCCCGGTTTGGCCTCATCTGCAAATTTTATGTATGTGCTCTCCACTCCATTAGCCAAGTCATTAATGAAGCGGACCAGCCTCTGAACACGAGCTCCCAGGGCGATCCTGTGGCAACAAGAGCTAACGTAATCCTAGGGGGTATAAACAAGAAAAATGAATAGGAGCAGGGAGGTGATTTTGCCTCTGTTTAAGGCCCTGGTGAGGTGGATTCTGCATCTAGTTCTGGTGTCTAGGTTTTAAAAAGGATGTTGAAACATTGGAGAGGGCACAGAGAAGAGCTCCAAAAACGAGTCAAAGGCTGACAAAAATGCCTTCCCCGTGAAGAGCTCAAGCTGTTTAGCTTATCAAAAAGAACGCCGAGATGGGACTTGACTACGGTGTACAGATACCTTCAAGGGGAGAAACTAGTGGGCATTAAAGGGCTCTTTAAGCTAGTTGAGAAAGGCAGACCAAGAACCAATGGCTGGAATTCAAATTTTGTAAAAAGTGCCTAATGTTTTAACAGTGAAGTTGATTAACCATTGGCCAAGGGAAGTGGCGGATGCTGCTCCTTGTACTGTCTTCAAGTCAAGAGTGGATGCCATTCTAGATGTGTTTTAGTCAAACAAGTTATTACTGGGCTCAGCACGCAGGTAACTGGATGAAATTCTATAGTGGTATAGAGGAAGTCAGGCTACGTGATCCAGTGGTTCCCTCTGAATCTGTGAAACCCTTTTACTGGCTCTTCTACACATACACCTTTATCAAGGTTTCCCCCTCCCCATGGGAATTTGGTGCAGTAGTTGCTTCCATCAAGATTACAGACCATAAAAACCTCCTTGTGGGGAGAGAGACCGCACCAAAATATGCAGCACGTCTATGCAGAAATTCATGAAGAAACTTCCTTTCTGTGCAAAAGCAATACAAATCCTTATGGCTGCTTAAATCTAGGGGTCACCCATGAGCAACAATCGCTCAATTAATATTTTTGTTATGGCAACTTCTCTTACAAGTTCAGAGTCAAAGTGAACAAGGGCAAAGGATCACATCAACTGAATGCCCGTTGTTTCATTCACGGGGACTCTTCCTCACCACACGTGTAGCTAAGTCCGAGCACTGAAAGATTCAAAAATTTGACCCTCGGCTATTTCCGTCAGAGATTTCTGTGCACAACAAGTAATTTGGAAGAAAACAAGATGCATTTTGGTGGATGCATCTCAAAGTGGCGATCTGCGTCTTTTCAAATACCATTCACGGACTATTCAGACAACAATGAAATGCCCCTACCCCAGAAAAGCTGCCCTCTCTATAGAACTTTTCCATGTAACTTGAGTATAGCATTAATATTTAAAATGTTTCAAATATTGATTAGTTCAATAGAAGTCATCAAAATTATTTGCGTAAACAGAAGAGTTTATTAAAGCAAACGTGTTGTCGTTCTAGGTACAAGGCTGTTGGGATACCATACAACCCTGGGAACCATTTGATAGGTTTCCATAACTTGGTCAAAGTGAGAGCTGGCCTTCGGTGATGAAAGTTTGGAATTAAAAGAAGACCGGAGGGGGAGATATCGTAGCCACAGGTAGAATTCTCCAGATTCCCCTGAAGTGCCCAAAGCCATGCTGCTGTTATATGAGTATCCCAGCAGCACTAAAGACACCAGCTAGTTTAACTTAGGCTTGGTCTATGCTACAAACTTATGGCGCCATAACTGTTCTCAAGAATGTGGAAAATCCATGTGACTGAGCACAGAATCATCGAATATCAGGGTTGGAAGGGACCTCAGGAGGTCATCTAGTCCAACCTCCTGCTCAAAGCAGGACCAACTCCAACTAAATCATCCCAGCCAGGGCTTTGTCAAACCAGGTCTTAAAAACCTCTAAGGATGGAGATTCCACCACCTCCCTAAGTAATGTAGTTAAACTGATCTAACCCCGTGTAGACAGAGCCAGGTCAACAGAAGGGCTTCTCCTGCCAACGTAAGTATTCCACCTCCCTGAGAGGCAGTAGCTACCCCACTGTAGGTAGTATCTTCACTAAGCCCTGCAGTGACGCAGGTGCCTGGAAGCGTAGCGTTGTAGTATTCCTTCCAACAGTTAGTAAGCACTCTAGTGGTACACACGGTTTTCTGCAAAGCCATCAGAAACCACTCAGAGCAGCAGAACTAGGCCTTAGATGTTTGCAGCCCGCCACCAGACATGGATTATTTCAGAGCCAACTGTGCCCTTCATCATCGTTTTTGTTGTGCAGCGAGTAAAGGACACAACTCGAATCATAACACACTTTTATATCGAAAACACATTTAGCCCTTTTTTCCTGTTCTTAATTCATCTAACGCCGCAGCAACGTTCCGACAGATTTCTTCCTGTGTAGCTATCCCATGATTCCTGTGGAAACACTGCAGCTGGATTTGCAACAACTTGGCTGGATAGTGCTTTGTGCTGATTTTTACATGCATATTGTATGTTTACTACCAAGGAAAACAAAATAAAAAGGGGGGTAATATAGGTCAGACCAGAAATAGAGGCTCACACCTCCGGGAGCGGCATCTCTTCATCTCAAAACAACTGCCACAGGGATGTGTCATTTGGGGGCGAACTGAGACGTCAGCTACAGCCAGTCACAACCCAGCTCCTTATCAGAGAATCAAGCCCACTGTGGAAGCGGGGTGAGGTGTTACAGTGTAGTGCGCAAAAAGGAAGCTTTGGGTCAGGAAGTGGCATGTCCTAGCTCTTTCAGCAGTCTGGCCATTGCAGGGATGGGGCACTGGGTGATCTGAGACCTATTTGGTCACATACCACCAGTCAAAACCCAGTTCCTTGATTAAGTAGTTACTAATTTAAATTTGTAATCACATGGCAAGATTAATTTATTACATTTTTTGAAATTTTATCTCACTCTGAAGTAATTTTAGCGTTCGAATAGGGAACGGGGAGCCACAGGGAACCTGGAAGAAGGCACCAACTTGTGCCTTCAGCACAGATCACTTGCTCAGTTAGCGCTCACCCTCCCCAAATCCCTATAACCTCCTCTGCTATCCACCATTCCCAATGCTTGTCAAGGGAAAGTATCCTTGAGAGCAACACTGCTTAGCCTAGCCCGTGGGAGGCAGAGGCCCCCAGCTTCAGCTTTCTGTTGTAATCACTCAACCAGGCTCCCTTTAAGGCGTACAGCATTCTGGCCTCATGCCTTGCCCTACATGAAGGTAGCGGGCATCCTGCTATCACAGAAGTGGGCAAACTACGGCCCGCGGGACCCTCCTGCCCAGCCCCTGAGCTCCTGGTCTGGGAGGCTAGGCCCTGGCACTTCCCCTGTTGCTCCCCCTCCCCGGGCACCGGTGCACTGCTTTGGGCGGGGGGGCTGCGAGCTCCTGGGGCACTGCTGCTGCAGAGCCCAGCCTGACCTGGTGCTGGCTCCAGCCGGGCGGCACAGCTGTAGCGCTGCCAGCCACCGGTGCTCCAGGCAGTGTGGTAAGAGGCCAGGGGGTTGAATAGAGGGCAGGGCAGTCAGAGGGCAGGAAACAGGGGGGTGGATGGGGCAGGGGTCCCGGGGGGGCGGATGGGGCGAGAAGCAGGGCTGGGATAGGGGGTGGGGGCTGGGCTACGCCTGGCTGTTTGGGGAGGCACAGCCTCCCCTAACCGGCCCTCCATACAATTTCTGAAACCCGATGCGGCCCTCGGGCCAAAACGTTTGCCCGCCCCTGCGCTATCACCTCACGGCAAAGCTACTGGCATGCACATCTGAGCACTCAGGGGATGCCATTACCTAGCTCCGAATGCCCCAGAAAGGAGGTAGCAAGCGCTGCAGTACTTTAAGGAAAAATACTCGCAGTTCCCATCAGACTCTGCCCTCCTGGAAGCACATGATGAAAAGGAAGGCACAGTTCTGTGCCCAGTCTGAGCTGCTATTTGGATCTTAAAGGCTTCGTGGTCAGCTTGTACTTCCCTGTACAAACAGAGTAGGAACTTTTTATTTTTTTTAAAGTCTTCTGCAACATGTGTGCAGTGAAAAATCCTAGGGCTTGATTCATCCCTGCATGGCAGTGAAACTCCCACTGATTTCAGTAGAGCAACTCTAGTTGCAAGTGGAGTGACACCCTGATGAAGCAGACAGACTATGGGGCTTGATTCAGAAGTCGCAGCGTATAGCCGGGAAGGAAGTGGTTTCTGTTTGACAAAGCACAAGCGTAATTAGGAACAATGCAGAGTCTTATGAAATACTATCAAATCCCACCTCCCTCTGCCACACCTTTGAGAAGGAAAGCCGTACACCGAATTGCTCTGCTCAACAGGAACAAAGCAGCTTTATTTTATAACCAAAATACTCAGTACCATAAACTGCGTAAGACAAATATTCATATAAATATACCTGTGCTTAACTGTACAAGGAAACACCAGGCAGAAGTCAACTATTTAAACACATCCTGCGTAAGCAATGAGACAAACCACACTACATGGTTATTTTGGATACCAGGGTCTCGGGCACTCTGTGAAGAGCCACCGAAACTGGTGGATACCTGCTATAACCGAAGTTACTTTAATAAAAAGGTATGCAAAGAACTTTTTTTTTTTTAAATACAAACTTTTGCAAAAGGATTAAAATGAACCCCCCACCCCTCTCACCGGCACAGTAATATGCTACCAGAGTGCCATGACACATAGGAGCCTATCACCTCTTTCCCCAAGGACAGAAATGCAGCGCCCTGCTCTGTATCAGCTTAAATACATAAGGGTTTCATTTCTTAAGACCTAGATTCTGGTTTTGCACCATAACTCTGTGGGTGCCACTGGGGACATGTAGATATCTCCTCTCTTCCTCCCTGCATGTTTTTTGTGGGTATAAATGGAAAGGTGGGTAAGGCTGCTTTAAAAGTAAGGTGCTAAATGCAGGTTCCCTGGCAGGCTAACAGCATCTTTGTTAAACAACATGGTCACCAAGGTTTCCAGTTACCCAGCAACACTCATGTTTGGTGCTGCTAGCCCCGTCATGCCCATAGTATTTCTCAATAGTCTGGGCAACTGACTTCAAGAAATTGTCTTGGCCCACTGTCTAAGTAACTCAGCAAGGGAGCTGGCTGGAGGCAACACCTGTGGAGAGATGCCATGATCCATATTACACTACCAGGCATCACACCAGATGCTCCAGGAAGGACAGAGTAGCTGCACAGCAGGGAATACACCAGCTAACAAGCCATCCATCAGATACTTTTTGATCTTAGTCATGGGTAGCCTATTAGCCAGGTGGTTTCCAGAACATACATTGTGGTGGCCAGATTTCAAAAACAGATTTTATTGGTCTCAGTGAAATCCGACAAAAGAGCACCAGGAACAGCATCTTCACAGAACTGGGGATCAGCCCCAAAGGAAGGCTGCAAGCCTACAACCACCAAATGTTAACGTATGTCAGCAGGGTTTTCATCTGACTGAACTGACTTCTTAGCTTCTGAACCAAGAGTAAAATGACAGCCAGCGGGTTTCATCATTAGCCCCATGGTGCTTTCCCAGCTAAGCAGACATTTAGTACTTCAGAGTCACCCCTAAGGTTGAGAGCTGACAAAATGTGAGAATGGAAAAGAATTTTCATTTGGGTATTTTGACATCAGATTAAGGTCTGTCTTCACTACACTCACAGGGTGCGGTTGCAGCTCACGTACCCTAAACCAAGCAAGCTTTAATCTAGTTAGTTCAGGAACTGGAGCAATAAATCTGTGACAAGCGCACACGGAATCCTGGGTAATTGCTTGCAGATCTAGCGCCACCCTGCTGCGATTTCACCGCTCTGGTACTGAGCGAGCTTTAATCTAGTGGGTGTGTCTACGTGAGCCGCAATGACTCCCTGTGACTGCACTGCAGACATATAAAGGGGTCACCCTCCTGCAGGACTTTTGGGAAAACCCTGTGCAGATCCCAGACAGCAGAACGTTGATCATACCCCATGCAAAGATTCTGAATGTAGTATGGTCACTTCCCGCACTGAACTTCTACAGGGAGGCCGCAAGGGTGTTTGCGCAAGAACGCTGCTGCAGGCCTGCAAAGGCTCTCTGCTGCTTGCAGGGAGCTGACCTCCCAGGCAGAGTGTATGTATGCCCAAGGCTGCTGCAGGATTGGTTTATGGTTATAAAGGCAGTTAGGAGAAAGACCAGTTCCCCCATCCCACCAGCAGATCCATTAGGGATGAAGTTAAGTAGGCAGGAAATTTCTCTAGAGGATTAAGGCACTTCAGTAGCAATCCACTTGCTACTCTCCACATTCAGATCACCATTAAAGGGATAAAATCCTAAGGCCTCATCAAGACTAGCATTTTCAGAACCCAATTTTAGCATCACCTTTTTTCCAGCCTGTTGGCTACTGAAAGGCTTCAGTTGCCTATACCTGAGCAATGCAGACTTGGTTACCCGAATGACCACACACTATTTATCCGGGCCAGAACCATGTACATGGTTGTTGCAGGTAAGCCTGTAACCGTGTACTTCTAGGTACAATTGAACAGTGCTAGTGGTGTAGCAGCTTGTCTATGAACTCCACAGACTTCCTCTGAACCCTTTTGTGCAATCAGTAAGGCCAGAATATTCAGAAGGAATCTACTTGGTTTGTTCATTATCAGAAAGGACAGAGGCCATGGCATCCACTTCCTTCTCATGTCAGTTTGAATCCTTGTGTTTCCATGTTCAGTATTTGACATACTTGGAAGATAACTAGTAACTCACCCACCAGATCAAATCAGAGACTTCACCAAATCCAGCGTAACACCTTCCAAAGGATCAAAGTCGCTGCAATGTCTGACGAACACCAAAGACCCTGAATAGTTCCAGTTAGCCAGTCAGCATCTAAATGACCTTGCATCAGAATCCCTGATTTCCTCTTGTGGATAAGCACCTGCATCTTGTACCTGAGCATGGAGATGGTAAGGTGCTTGATTGTTTTTTCCATTCCATGGGCTCTAATCTCCTCAGGTTTTCAGGTGTTCATTTCCAGTTGTTCCAATGCTATCCTGGGGAGAGCTTATCCATCACTGCGTGATGCAGTTGTCCCCCATATCCTGAGCATATCTGTCAGATATTGCAGTCCGTAAGTCCTCGATCTCTTTGTGAAGTTGCTTCACCTCCATCAGTTTCTTTGCAAACACGTCTGCGTTCAGCAAGTCATCCTTCTCCTTAACTGAAGATTGCACAGCTGTATAGTTAGAGAATGAAATCACATCAGACATACAGTTCTGAACAGGAGTCCTGCATTAGTGAATACATCACTTTTCACCAGACAAATTATCCACAGCACATGGCATTATTTAACACCCAACAGATACGTACAGGGAATTCAAATCTTTAAAGCCTGTGAATCAGAGGTCTGAATAGAACGACAGAGCATAGAGAAAGGCAGGTTTCTTTGAAGCCTTTTCAGTGTTCTGAAACCCAGGAGGAGAACATTCTATCTAGAGTATAAATCAGACATCCCCAAACTGTGGGGCACTCCCCCAAGGGGGACATGGAGGAATGTTCGGGCGGTGGGGGCTGGGCTCAGGCCAGCCCCCATGGGGGGCAGGGAAGGAGTGCCACCCAGCCCTATTCTGCCCCGGCCCTCGCCAGAACTCCGCTCCCGGCCCCGCCCCACAGAGCCACAGCCCTGCTTTCTGCCCCAGCTCAGGGGGAGCGTGACCCTGAAAAAAGTTTGGGGACCACTGATATAAACTAATTATTCTGTTCCACCCAGCCCATGAACCAAAGCCCGCCCGCCCCCCCGACTCCGAGATTCCATCACTCTAGTCCCTTGTGTACTTACAGTGAATGCCCAGGAGCAGGGAAAGGTTGGGATCCTTGCCCTGCGCTCTTTGAGTCACAATGCTGTAGACAGACTGCAAATCCTGTAGGCAGCTGGCCAGTTCACTATGTAACTCATGGGCGAGATGAGCTGTCCCAGCAGGAAGCGGTTGGTCCATCTCTACCTGCTGGAGGTGCTCCTGTAGGGTCAAATTCTTCTCAATCAGATCCTGGTTCTGCACTGAAAGCTGAAGAAACAAAGTAACATTAGCTAAGTCTTAACTATGTCAGATAAGACAGCTGATTCTAATGGCCCCTCAGTGTGGAGCAGGCATTACAGACTTTCGTTGCATTAAAATGTTTGGGTACTGTCCAGAATCTATTCTCTGAATCAGGATGTTTTCTTTTCACAGGATTGGAAATTTGTGTCTTGCCAGCAGAGGGATATACTTTTAGCAGTGTAGATACTGGTGGTGGTGGTGGTGACGACCAAAAGGGTGGGTTTATATTAAGAATGGCCTCTGGATTCAAACCCAACTAGAACAGTTTAAAGTCAAATGTTGGGCCTGACCACCACAACACGAGGGTTTCTTAAATAGGAGCCAGCTTCTCTCAAAAGGTAAGAATATAAAAATCAACAGGACAGGAAGTACCTTATCCCACTATCTCCCTGGCGGCCTCAGTCTGGATAATAATGCAGAGGCTTCCAAGGGATGCCTGTGCTCTTTCTCCCTTCTCTTCGCCCAACTCGATGCAGGCTGAATTCTCCCTCAGGAGACACACTCAGTGCTTGGGTCACGTTCAGGCGACAGATGGAATTCAACCTAGACTCTTTCACTCATGGCTCATGAGGCTCTGGCACAGGGGTCGGCAACCTGCGGCAGGCATGCCAAAGGTGGCACACAAGCTGATTTTTAGTGGCACTCTGCTACCAGCCAGGGTCCCCGCTGCCAGCCCCGCTCAGCGTGCTGCCTGCCTGGATGGATGGAACCAAGGGCCGGCAGCAGGCTGAGCGGGGCCGGCGACCAGGACCCCACCTAGCAGGGGCCAGTGGACGGAACCCCAGACCGGCAGTGGGCTGAGCAGCTCAGCCCGCTGCCGGCCCAGGGTCCCAGCCGCCAACCCCTGTAAATGTAAAATGTATTACTGGCACGCAAAACCTTAAATTACAGTAAATAAATGAAGAATTGGCACACCACTTCTCAAAGTGCCGACCCCTGCTCTGGTACATAGTTGTGGTGAATAAGACTTCTTTACTGCACCCTGGTGGCCAAGTCAGTAACTACAACTACAATCCACACAGCTGGGAGCTAGGGAGACAAGCTGCTGCATGGGTGCCACACACAGCCAGATCTCAGGCATTACAAAAGCAACACCTGGGTGGAGAGAGGGATGAAAGAGAGAAATTATGGTTCTAAAATAGAGACAAGGGAACCCCTTTCTGGAGCACTGTCAGGGCAGCTAGCAGACTCTGACAAGGTGCAGTGAAGGAGGAACCAGCAACGGCACCTTAAATCCCCCGCTACAAGACAGTTTATTGTTCATTCAGCTACTGTGTTCATACACAAAGTCCAGTTCTAACCTCTTTCACTGCAGTGCGCAGCTGCTGCAGTGCGTTTTCTCTTTGCATTGCTTCCTCCTTCAGAGCCTGACTTGTCCCCTCTTCCTGAGACACCTGTTCTTCCAGGCTCTGGAGCAGACCCAGGGAGAGAAGTTAGTCCAACATATCTTATAATCGATGCTCGAGAGTTCCCAGACCTTCAGCATTCACACCTCTCACCTTTATTCGGGAAGACAACTGCTCCATCTTCTTCTGCTGTTTGTCCACAATCTGAAATCAAAAGCAGTTGCGTCTAAGAGATGCCCAAACTTACTCAGTAATACCACTTGGGATTTGCCCTACAAATCCGTTTTTAATCACTTTAAATTACAGCCTGGTTTGTGAAGTGCTTTCAGATTCCCTGGTGGAAGGCGCTAGTAGGAATAGCAATTATGTACTGAGACTGGAGAGGCTGCATTCTTGGGGTTTCCCCTCCCCACTTGCTTCCTTTTCTGGATTCTTCAGTTTCTCGTCACTTTGATGTTTAAGCGAACACTACAGAATTGTACAGTTATTGCACCAAGAATGGCTATTAGACCCCTCCAGACTTGGCATGCTGAGAACGGCTAGCGCTTGTATAAGTTCGTAAGAGTTTGAATGTTAAACTTGAACCCCTGTTTTAACGCCTGATGTGGAACAGTCGAAGGAAGGAGACAAATCTGAGTTAGTGTGGGGCAGTCTCACCCATGTCTGAGTCGTATATTCAGAGTTACCTTCCTGAGACAATCACAGTCTTTCTGCAGAGAATCATTTTCTGATTTCTGTTTCTCCACCTCCTGGACAGGTGACCCTCTGCCTGCACTCTTCACACATTGCTGAATCCTATCCTGCAAGCTGAGATAAACAGCTCATCAAAGGAACTGGCAAATATAAGAAATTTCAACATAATTTGGCAGTGGTTCTCTTAAAAGAGACAACAGGAGAAACGGACATCCTCTGCCACAGAATGGATACAGAAGGGAAAAGCTTTTTCCACTGCCCTGTCAATGTTCTTCCATGTGACTTGAAGTGATTTACTTCTAAGGAATAGAGGGGGGAAGATCAGCCCCCATGACCCAGTCAACCGTTGCCCTCTTTGCTGAGGCTGTCACAATGGGATGCTCAATTGTAGCATTTGTGATATAGACACACATTCAATGGCAACTGGTCCAAGTCCACAAGCTAGTTTCACATAGCTCCATGAATATGAACCAAGGGATCTGGAGCAGAAAGGCTTCATGCATTTCCCTGAGCCATACTTCTGCTTTGGAACAGCCGGAAGTTATGGTAATTCAATTTTATCTAGTAGTTACATTTGAGCACAATATCCAGAGACTCAATACAAGCCCAGTTCATAACTACGCTGCAGTAGAAAGATGCACTCTCGTGTATTCCACTTCTCTGTTCTCAGGATTCTAGAGCTACTGGCCTTCACTACTAGGCAGAGGTCCGGCTCACTGTCATCTTTGGAGCTTTACCTGTGCACAGTGGAAAGCAACTCCAGTTCTTTGCGTTTTTGTGTTTCTAGCTGCATCTCCTGCTCTCTGCAGGCAGCCCGGACATCTCCAAGCTCTCTTTTCAGCACCGTCACGGTTTCCTGCAGAGCAGAACTCTTCAGTTCTGATTCCTTTAACTGGAACAGAGAACATTGCTCAGCACTAACAAGTCTACAGATCCTCTGCCATACGCCACATTAGGGCTACCCTAGCAGTTGACAGGGACTTCTACTATTGATGTGGCAATTTACAGCCATAGCTCAGAACATTTCCCTTTCAGAGGGACAGATTGCAATTCTACTCAGCCTAGTGTATGCATAACCGGCAGCAGTAAATTGTGGCATCCAGGCTAATGCCTCAAACGCAACACTATACAGAGGATGTCATTTTACCTGCTGATTCTGTTTCTGATGATCCTCTAGTGTTGGCAGATCAGCCAGGTAGCGCTCCAGGGTCTCAATTCTCTGCTGTCTCTCCCGGTTTTGCTCAGACTCCTTTTGGCATTTCTTTTTCAGACTGTTAATATGTTTGTCTCTTCCCTTTATCTGCATGAAGAGACATTTGAAGGTTTGATTTGCTTAGGTTATAATTTCCGTGTGTGTGTGTGTGTGTCTCTCTCTCTCTCTCTCCAGCTTGTCTATCAAAGCATTTTTGCAGCACCCATCACCAAGATATCAAACTGCTTTATCTCAGCAGCTTTTCTTTTCACTGGTATCTGAAAAATAACTTCATCCATTGGAAGTTATATGCTAGTTATCTGGTCAGCACAGAAGCTCCTAAGCTGCCCTCTGTAACTGCAGGTTTTTATTTTTGCTGGTGAGCCCAAGCAAGGAGTGGTTTCTGTACTCAAAGGAAGGATGAGCAAATACTCTTGGAATTTAAAAGAGTTACCAAGTGCCACACACACACTTATAAGAGGCTGCACACAATTAAAAATACGGTTAAAATTCTGAAATATAAAAATAATTAAAGCCGAGCAATGTGATGTCATTAAATACATACAATTTAACACAGCCCTCAGACTCTTCGCAAGTTGCAAATAAGGGTCTTAGTGTTGCAATGTGTGGGTGCTCCTGTTTTATACCTACCTCTGAGCCCTCTGCAAATAATCAGAGGAACTTGAGAAAATGCGAGCCCAATAGTTTCCCTGAACCCACTCACCACAAACTGCAGATTTACGTATCATTTGTTTTTAGAACTGTAAAAATAGGATCACTACGTTACAGGGAACAAGGACTAATAGGGCTGAGAAGAGTGTCTCCAAATGGAGCACTCTTACTAGTACCAGGCAAGAATGGAACAGGCAGTTCTACTCAGGGTGTGACATTTATATAACAGAATGCCCAAGAAAAATAAGTAATGGCTTAGTCTCAAAACACAACATTTTATTAATTAAGCCAAGAATCATTCCTCATTGAATAGACAATTTCAGCGTGTTTAAGTACTGAGTGTGATCCATGTGACACAGAAACGTGGATCCATAAGTCAGACTTTACCTCGAGCAAGGGAAGGACTTATGTCAAGAGAGGGAGTCCAACCTATTTCTTGTACTAACCCTTACATTCGCTTCACAATAAAGCCTTAATTATATTGATTACTAATGATGATTTGCTAATTATAATTAAGAGTGGGTCTAGACAAGTCACTGATGTTACAGTGATACATACTGAAGAAAATTAAAGGGCAAAAGAAAGGCCACTTCAGAGGTTTTTCTTTGCTTCTTTTTGAAAGCAAGTTGCTCACAACTACAGCCTGATAGCGGCTGAGGTTTCTCTTTGCTTGGGGGCTGCAAGAGAAGAGAGCAGTCCCAATGGCTCCACGTAACAGGTGGTGGTGCCAGGAATGGCTTCTTGAGCCAATGCCCATCACTGTGCCAACTCCCCCCTGGAGGAAAAAAATAAATAAAAAAGGCATTGCCACAGTTCTAGAGCACCGACAGTCATACCCTCTCCTCTTGTTTCTTCAATTCCTCTACATGCTTCTGCACTGTCTCCTTCAGTGTCTCCTGAATCAGTTTCACATCCACCTCGGAAGCAGCCAGCTTCTTCTCCAGTTCAATCTTTTCCTTACTGAGGGATTCGGTCTTCTCAGTAAACTGTGCTCGCAGGAACGAGTTCTCCCGCTGCAGCTCCTGCCAACAAAGACACCCAGCAACCAGCGTAAGGGTTCCCATTGTCCACTAAACCCACCTGTTAAACATAACAGACCTATTGTCCAGAACAGCAGTTACAACGTTGATGCATTATCCACCCTTCACCGCTCCCAAAGATCTTCACAGCACCTCTTATGCACCTGCAGTATCAGCTCGCATACCGCTTGGCTGGTGCTGTTAGCCACTGGCATCAATAGCGTGACCACTGCAGTTTGTTCAGAAATCGAAGGATCTAAATGTCAAGAGCCACAGAAAAACCCAGATGGATTGGCACCAGCACACAGCAGGAATGGACTTTTACCTTGTCCACCCCTCCTACGTGGAAAGGACCTGCTAAAACAAGCACACTGCAGCCAGTGGGTTTAGTGCATGCTATTTTCAATGGACTTCTTGCTGTTCCTACTTACCTGCATTCTCAACATGCAAATATCTCCATAGGGGGCAGCAGACCTAAGAAGAGCACTGTGAACCTGCAGCTCACTCTCACGCACCTTCTGCTCCAACTGGGAGATGTGCTGCCTCTGCCTGCCCAAAAACAAAAGACAGATCAGACAATACATCCTTCTCAAACGTACCCCTTAGTTGTTGCTCTAGCCAAGAGGACAATACACTCTGCCAGCTATGTAAACCCAGTACCGTCAAAAACACACAGCTCCTCAGTCACTGCCCTACATCGTGACAAAAAACGCAGCTACATATTTTAAAAATAGCCTGCAAAGGAATAGCAATTTTTAAAGACTTGAAAGCGTTTTTGTCAAAAACATGCTTGTTTTTAGCATTAAAAATTTGAGGTCTCATCTGCCCTGCAAGTCTCTATGGTGACTGGAGAATTTACTGGTGAAATTGCATATGTCAGAAGAGTTAAGCTGAGCAAATGACAGGGGTAGGGATTTTTAGTCCAAATATTTAAAACTTCATGTGTGTTAACACCTGACATCAACAGTCAATAAGCACTTTGGAGACAGGACAGATTTGTTAAAGATTCACCAGCCCAAAATAAACATCCCCGAGATCCCAAAGAGCAAAATGAGGAAGAGCAGACGTGGCATTCCAAATGTTTCTCATGTAAACAAACAGGAGAACACATTTTAAAAGCTTTTAGCTCTTCTTTCTCCGTCACAAAGCAGGAAAAAAGCACAAACGCAGTTTTTAAAAATCCTTTGCAGATCCTCTAAGTTAGCCAATGCTGCTAAGGAATCACCTGTCTCACTTCCTCACTATTCGCTTCCATGGGAATCACTCTGAAATCTCATGGAAGAAAAGGGCATTTCTTCAGATGTTTTCTTACAATTACTATGTTATTTGTTAGTTTCAATAAAAACCCACAGGATCTAGCATTTGTGTTTTTTTCTTACTGCTCTCTCCTGAAATACTTCCTACCTGTCAATGAGGATCTCTTTTTCCTTAAGTAGATTCTCACTGGTGTTCAGGATACTGACCCACTGGGCTGGATCAGAGGAGTGCAGTGAAGTAGCATACATTGAAGGTTGGTGGCAAGCAGCTCCATTTTGTAACTGGGGAAAAAAAAAAAAGAATAGGAAGGAGTGGCTTAAGTTTCACAGAAAGTAACAGCAACATTGCTGAGGCTATTTCTGTGCACTGTGTGCTCATCTGGCACACAAGCAAGCAGAAAGTTCATCTGGTACGGAGCTATTTCAGCCTGTGTCTGGGCTCTGGGAACAAGTCATTTTGGCTGAGCTCGGGCAATGAGTTTATTGAATAATTTTAGACCACTGTGCTGTCTCATTGGAAGCCATTCGTTTCTAATATTGCTACCGACCAACTGCTCACTAAACAAAATTGCTCCCCTCCAGTGAAAGACTGATATTTTCATAAAAATCAACTTAAAATTGTTCCAAAAGTCTAGATACGGAGCGAGGTTAGTCTGCTAGTTGAAATACTGATATCCACCATCTTCTATCTACATACGTTTCCCCTGTACTTTCCGTTGGAAAGGGTAATCACCACCTGATTTAAACTATTGTGTAGCATTGCTGTGTTACGTTACATCGGGGTGGGGAATCTACAGGCCAAATCCGGCCTGCTGCTTCATTCCATCCGGCCCGCAGCAAGTGTCCACAATGCAGGCTGGAAGTCCTGAGCCTCAGTGCCCCTCTGCAGGGCTGGAGCCACAAGCGCTAGCTTGCTGGGTTACCAGAAGTCCAGTCGGCTCCATGCAGCTCCCGGCATGTCTCTGCAGCCCATAGGAGCAGGGGCAATCAGGGAAGCTCTGCGCACTGCCCCCACCCCCAATGCCAGCTCCGCAGCTCCCATTGGCTGGGAACCGCAGCCAATGGGAGCTGCGGGGGTGGCGCCTGTGGGCAGCAGGCACCACACAGAGCCCCCTGGCTCCTCCGCCTAGGGGCCAGAATGGAGCCCTGGCAGGCAGGGACCCTGCCTTAGCCCCGCTGTGCCACCGCCCAGGAGCCGCCTGAAGTGAGCACCGCCCGGCTGGAGTCTGTACCCCGAACCCACTGCCCCAGGTCGGAACCCCCTCCTGCACCCTAACTTCCTCCTAGACTCTGCGCCCCCACTGCAAACCTCTTGGCCCCAGCCTGGAGCCCGCTCCTGCACCCCCAGCCGGAGCACTCACCTCCTCCCACACCCCAACCCTCTACCCCCCCCTGGAGCCCCCTCCTGGCACCCTGAATGCCTCATTTCTGGTCCCACCCGGGAGCCTAGGGGAAGCCCCGAGCCTCTGCGCCCTTCCCTGTCCTCCCAAAGGGCTGGAGCCACAAGTGCCGGCTTGCCCCCTGCAGGGGGGAAGCCCAGAGCCTCCGCACTCCCCCATGGGGCTGTGTGTGTGGCATGCCAATGATTTTTTCTGTGGGTCAGTGGCCCGATAGAAAAAAGGTTCCCCACCCCTGCGTTACATGGTTGCCGCATTTCAGTGATGTGAGGAATGACACATGTATATGTAGATAGTTTTGAGATAATTTGTATAAAAATGTGTAATAGAAGCACGAGACATTCCCCCCCTTACTGCATTAGTCAGGAATTGTGGTTACATTACATATAACTGCAAGAGAGATGGAGAGGGAAGGAGAAAGCAATTTCAAAGAGTTGTTTTTTAAAATTTCTACCTGCATCTGTTCTACTTGCAACCGTATGTTGTCCAGCTGCTGCCTCCAAGCACTGAGTTCACAGACCCTCTGATGTGGATGCGAAGTGCAAGGCTCCTGCCTCCACACCCGAGACTGCGCCGCTGTTGGTTTCAAAAAGACATTATTGGACTGAAATCCTAATGGCACCAGTCTGCTCCCAGTGGGCCAAGTACCACCTCGTGGCTCA
This sequence comes from Eretmochelys imbricata, assembly GCF_965152235.1. Taxonomy (NCBI): domain Eukaryota; kingdom Metazoa; phylum Chordata; order Testudines; family Cheloniidae; genus Eretmochelys; species Eretmochelys imbricata. Next base: position 9,733,629 of record NC_135590.1, on the reverse strand, counting down.
CAGGCTTCACTGGCTCCTGCTGCTGGTTTAGTCTCTGGCAGCACTTTGTAAGGCTCCTTTCCTCTGTAGGTGGAAATCAAGCTTGGATCCTGGAACTTGTGGGCAGGGTCAGCGTACAGCGTATCCAGCAAAACAGACTGATTAAGGGTAGGCTCAATGGCAGGAGTGTCAAATTTTCGAGTGTCTTCTGCTCTCAGGTGATCCGAAATGGGAAACCAGGACTGCTCAAAACCATTTTCCCCAGAAGTCCCGTAGAGATGCAAGAGATCCATGGGCAGCACTTGAGAGGATTTCACAGCAGTAAGATCTCCACTTCTTGTCAGCCCTACATTTTCAGTAGACGATCTTGGTACCGCTGGTTTTGATGAAACTGGTGCATTCTGCAAAGAGCTTGGCTCACCTGTTGAGTAGAGTGTGGAGTGTGAAGTATCCAATGTAGAAGGCATGACATGGGCTGTAGGGATGGTCACTTGGGTTTTGATGGGCTGAAACGAGGAACTGCTACTGGAATTGCAAAATTCTAGGGAAAGGATTTTTGAGAGTTAGAATTAAAGCAACACTTTTCAATTACAAGACAATTGCCACCTTTTCTTATCCTGCTAGGAACATTTCCCATGGTCGAGGGGCTGGGGGAGATCATACACAGTAGCAGTGCAAGGGCACATTTGCACATTGCTTTTTCCTTTATTAAAAGTTCCAGGAGCCCCATGATATTTATGGGGCCGGAGTAAACTGTAAAAGTGCAACAACTGCTATCATTCATCCTAAATCATTACATTTTGGCATTAAAATTCTGTAATCAAAATTTATTGATAAACTTATCTGTCTAGTCACTTATAAATAAATCCGGAAATTGAGTAAAAAGGCTGAAACTTACTCAAGAACTGAAAACTGAGGCCTTGATTACATTCTGCTCATCCCACAGCACAGCGACTCTGCACTGTAACCAAAAGCAATAGGAGCCTTTGCTAAGCCCATGATAAGCTGCAAACATAGCTGAACACACATCACAGAGCACTTGACCTTAGAACTCCCCTGGTACATGGCAACAAAATCAGCCATTCCTAGAACTAAAAGTAACGGCTCTGTCCCACAGTCACAGGAAATGGGACAAAGCAGAGCACACAAGAGTGCAGATCCGTCATCTCACGCAGCCACCAAACCTGACTACATGGAAGTCTGAAGTTATTCTTAGTAACTCTCAGGTTTCAATAGAGCAACAACAGGAGCTCAACTGGGCAAACACCAAAGAGCCTTCTTTTCCAATGTGTAGATTTTTCCTCTTCCCCATATATTCGGGCACCAATGCACCAATTTCATGTTTCCTCAGGCTAGCCTGTTTTCTCAATGCATTGGCATAAGGCCCATCCCGACGTGCTATTTCTCCAGCCCAGTTTTGGGACAGCGAGCTCGCATTCCCACATGTTTTTAACATCAGAGTGTTCTTATGAGAAGGAACGAAGTCACAATTTTAAAGTAACTGGAATGAGGAACTATGCAGGACCCTGTCAAATGTCTCAAGCTACATAAAAATTGTTAATATGAAGGAACATCATCTCTCAACGTTAACAAACGGGGCGGGAAGAATCCCTGCAGGTATCATCTCCCCCTAGGACTCCTTCAAAGAGGAAACAGCCCTCCAAATAGACAAAAATACATGTTTCAAACAGACTGAGGAGAGTCGGTGCCGATTTCTTCACTCAAGTCCCCTAAACTTAGATTGTAGCATCCTGGTCAGGAGCTATTGAGTTCTATCCATGAGCAATGGAATCCACTGGAAATGAATCAGTCCCTTGAAGAGTGGGAATGGTCACCACAGTCAGTGGCATCTTATAACAAGTGCACTGATTTTAAAAGTCAAAATATGATTCTAACAATTATCAGTAATGCAAGCTCAATCGGAGCTCTTCAGAGAAGGGACATTGTCTTGCTGTATGTTTGTGGTGTTATCGACAACAACACCCAACTTTGAGTGCAGCTGGAAATTTTCTTGTGCTGAGAAAGACTAGATGGGGAACCTCAAGGTGCAGGCATACAATACTTTGAAAAAATTATTTAAGAACACCTAGATTTTGAATCTTGCATTGTTAGAAAATATGGCAAGTTTCAAATGGTACCATACACCTGAGGAAGAATGGGGAAGTGAACAAGAAGTGTTCCTTCTAAAGAGCAATACAAGTAAACCCTCCTTATTTGTGACTGAAAGGCGCTTTAGGTTAACAAGCAATGTCCTACGCCAGTGGTTCTCAACCTTTCCAGGCTACTGTACCCCTTGCAGGAGTCTGATTTGTCTTGCATACCCCAAGTTTCATCTCCACTTAAAAACTATCTGCTTACAAAATCAGACATAAAAAATACAAATGTATCACAGCACACTATTACTGAAAAATTGCTTACTTTTTCATTCTGTCTGTATGAAATTTTAGTTTGTACTGACTTCGCTAGTGCTTTTTATGTTGCCTAGTTTTACAACAGGCTAAGATCCAAATGTGTTGATGTATCCCCTGGAAGAGCTCTGCATAACCCTGATTGAGAACCACTGTCCTACGCAAGCCTCATTACTGCCTCAGACCACACATACACAAGAGTTTGTCTCATCTAGCACGAGGTAAGGTGCAGTTTCCTATACTGCTGTAGAGTACATTACTTGCACACAATTAAAAAAGCCAACATGATGCGGTGGAAGTGTAGAAGCCTGAATTCAAGCAACAGAAGGACAAGAAGTGGATCCACACATAGTTATAAGTCAATGACCACAGTTTCTCTCCCCCGCTAAAAAGCAAAAATATGATTATTTCCCATTGATATCAGTGTCAGTTCCCCATGCATTTAAAGTCATGGCCTTCTTGGGAAGCTTTGTGCTGCAAGGAGAACTCCAAACTAACAATCCCCTGATTAGGACTGGATACAATATGAAAAGTGACCTTGAAGAATGCATCTCACTACACAATCAAAATAGTCAAGTCTAGGTATCATTGAGAACTATTACACAAAAATTCCCTTGTTCTGTTTGCAGCTCAAGTCAAAGTATACCAACATATACCAGTCTCTATCCAGTTTAATAAACTGACCATAATTCATACAAAATACAGGTAAAGAGAAATATTGAGGAAATAGTTTTGTCAGGGAAATTGTATAGAGATCCTCACACACACTATTGGAAAGTACATTAATATGAACCAGAGGCTGAAGATCAGTAGCTCTTTGTGCATTTTAAAGATTATTAATCTACCTCTGCCAAAAGTCATTTTAATTGACAAACTTGTAACTACAGTTGAAGCTAGAAATTGTAATGCAGTTTGGCTAATCACCTTTTAAGCTTTAGGTAAGATAATGAGTCTCTCAACCAATATAGATTTGTTTACATTTTAGGTTATAAAACTAATGGCTAAGTGTATAATATTCTCATTACAGAATATGTCCTCTTCCCCTCTGTTTCATAATGCTAGGGCTGTTTCTGTATCAGGAGGTTCTTGACGCTTGGTTTATGTTGTAAGAAGAACTAGAAAAAATTCTGCAGTTTTACTGCAACGATCAGACATTCAGACTCACCCTCTGTGCTGTCTGAGCAGGAAGTCCCGATTGCTGTATCCCCACTGTCAGCCATACTTAAACAGTGACCAAAACGACTCTGGAACTTCACAGACAGAGTTGGGGTTTTCCAGTCGGTCTCCAAAGAACAGCTCTTTTGACCTGTATTAGAGTCTGGAAAAGAGTCACACCATGGGCATATAATTCAGAGCACTACCTATCAGTATTACACCAAGAGTGTGTTCCCCAAAGATCAACCTTTAGAACCTACACTGAGGGGAAAATATCCCCAGCCTGTTCCACCTGCTCAGAGATATTTGCCAGTGAAGGAGACCGAAAGGCAATAAATGAAGATGACTTTGCAGCTGATTTCAAAGAAATAAAGCTTCAGACGGCGAATGGAAGAGACTTATTAAACCCATCCTTGCCCTTGCTGGGGTGAACGGAGGAAATATTAGAAATTAATTTTACCAAGGAGACCAACAAGCCAATTTAATTTATCAAATGGAATTTGAACTTTTGGTTACAAAATAATTTTTCCAATTTAATTCAAGTTCATTAAAAAAAGTGAATCTCTCCAGAATGATTAGCAAGTCAATTTCTTGAGAATCAGCATTAAGCTGTAGTCACACATTTCCGCACTGTGTGGATATTAATTGTTCTTTGTTTGATTGCTCTGAAATACTGCTGCTTGAGAAATCTCTTTCCTAATGGCAAATCTTCTCGTAAGAGGCACAGAGGACTTAAAGCAAGTCAGCAAGAGATGAAAGGACACCACTATGGAAGATAAGAATGCAATGCATCTCTCACCGGTATCACTGTGCATGTGCTCTGATGTGGCAGAGTGACAGTGTTTGCATACAGAGATAATACTAAAAAAAAACAAAAACAAAAACAAGGAGTACTTGTGGCATCTTAGAGACTAAAACTGATTTAGGCATAAGCTTTTGTGGGCTAAAACCCACTACATCAGATGCATGCAGTGGAAAATACAGTAGAAAGATATATATACACAGAGAACATGAAAAAATGTTTTTCCAATTCCCCCCCCACCACACTGTTACTCACACCTTCTTGTCAACTGTTTGAAATGGGCCATCCTGATTATCACTACAAAAGGGTTTTTTTCTCCTGCTTATAATAGCCCACATTAATTGGTCTTGTTACAGTTGGTATGGCAACACTCATTTTTTCATGTTCTGTGTATATATATCTTCCTACTGTATTTTCCACTGCATGCATCCAATGAAGTGGGTTTTAGCCCACGAAAGCTTATGCCCAAATAAATTTGTTAGTCTCTAAGGTGCCAAAGTACTCCTCGGTTTTTTTTGCTGATACAGACTAACACAGCTACCACTCTGAAACCAGAGATAATATTGGTGATGGTAAAGATGCACTGCAATATTATCATGTTATGAACTCCTCCTTTGCTGGATTTTAAGAGAGGTTGGTTGTATGTGTGACGATCTGTCCCTGGACACTCATGCAATTGTTTTGCAGACACAGGATACTAACAGATCAAGTAAATGTTTTAAGATTTTATTTTTAATAAAAAGCTTTTGGTAAATAAGCCACCTCCTGGGTTTCCTAAGGAATCTCCTACAAGGATATGGAAGGAGTATGACTTAAGGAAAACAATTCACAATTCAAACCTGTTGGACTGGTGTGCTGGAACCTCAGGTCTGGGCATTTCTCGAGAGTGGCCATCACAGCTAGTCCAGTCAACTATAAAATTAAAGAAATAGAACCATATTTTAAATCAGCGTAATCCAATCCATTTTTGCCACTGGCCAAGCAAGAAGGATACAAAGCCTGCACTGACATAAATACTACAGCTACTCTTCACTAAAGGAAACATTTCTCTTCATTACCACATTTCACATTTAATTAGCACCTCCCTTCCAGGGCAGCGCTACTTTTCCAGTATAGAACAGCAGTTAACACTTCAAGAAGGGCAATTAGTCTGGATTACCACACTTTTCAGAAATGGAAAATGTTCTGGTTTGTAACACTTTTAAAGTGCTCAGCATAAAACCTGGCCATATGTTATACTATCTTAGCTATTTATAGGGCATCAGCCACCATCATATCCAGGTATTCATTCTATAATTATTCAAAATTTCCTTTTACAAACCTCAGCACTTGGCCAGTTCATTTCTGCCCTCCAAAGATTACTTCATACAACTACACCCAGAAACCTGGTCAGTCAGTCATAAGTGATGTTACACCATCAGCTATGATCATTGCTCTATGCAGAGCTTTGGTTGACTTTATTGTATATGAAACCATCTCACACATATGAACCTCCTGCCCAGAGTACACCTATAATATCTAGCACTTGCAAACATCTTAATTATCAAATGCAAGCTCTCAGTTCCTTCAATCCTGTGAAATACTAACTGCCTATTATCCTGTTCGTGCAGGCCCCACTTTAATGAAGTATATTTTGCCATCCAAAGTCCTCATGGAAAATATTTCTATTTTGAAAACAAAGAGCTAATGATTTGGCACGAGTCACATGGTGAGACAGTAGGGAATGCAATGAGATATGGGGAGAAGAAAAGAAGTGGAGTTCCAGTTTGAGCAAAGAGAAACAAAACTTGGCCGGATAGCTCAGGTTAATGATTATGTGCAGGGCCCTACCAAATTCAAGGTCCATTCTGGTCCAATTTCACAGTCATAGGATTTGAAAATTAGTCAATTTCATCTTTTCAACTGATATTTCACAGTGTTGTGAAACCATGGGGGTACTGACCCAAAAGGGGGTCATGGAGGGGTCACAAATCTGTTGTGTGTGTGTGGGGGTCATGGGCTTGCTACCCTCACTTCTGCGCTGTCAGCAGCCCCAGAACGTCCCACAGCCAGCTCCCAGAAATGGAGATGGGTCTGATCTCCTCTGTGCTGCTGGGAACACCCCAGCTGGGGGCTCCTAGCTATGAGTTGGGGCTGGGCTGGGGAGGGACAGGACTTGCTCTTCCCCTGCACAGCTGCTCTGGGAGCAAGGCGGGTGATCAGACCCACCTCAGGGAATTCCCCCCCCCCCCGCAGGGCACTCCCAGCAGCACAGGGGAGATCAGACCTATCTCCACTTCTGGCAATCTCTTGCAGCTGCAGGAAGCCCTGGGGCTGCTACCCAGGCCAGGTACCCAGAAGTGGGTCTGATCCCCCCTCTCCCCCGACAGTGGCTATGCAGGGGGAAAGTACATCCATCCCCTCTGGGCTGGGGAGGGGCGGGATGCAGAGTAGCTGGAGACGTGGTAGGAGCCCCGGCTGGGACACCCCAGCCCTGCCCCTCCAATTTCACAGAGGAAGTCTGGTTTCACGGTCTGTGACACGTGGCGGGGGGGGGGCGCTGAGTGGCGGGGGGGGGCAGGATGCGAGGGCAGGGCGGCTAGGAGCTGACCCAAGGCGCGGGGGTGTCTGGGGACCCGAGGGACTTGGGCGCCCGTGGGGGGAGGAGAGGGACGGGTCGGAGGGCTGGGGGGGGGGCGGTGTGTATCCGCTGGAGTGGGGCAATGGGGGAGGGGAGAGCGGCAGGGACCGGGGGTATATCTGGGGGCAGGGGCTTAGCGGGGCCGCGGAGGGTCAGAGCCGGGGGGTCCCGCGTCGGGCTGCGCCCCCAGGGCGAGGACCGGCGGGAGGCCGTTCCCGGGCGGACGGGGGAGGGAGAACAGAGGGACTTTACCCGCCCCCTCACCTGGCTCCACTCGGCTCTCGAGCTCCCCCCGCCTCCTCGCTCTCTCGCGACGCAAGCGCGCGCGGAGCCGGCGACCGTTACAGCCGTGCCGGGGGGGAGTGGGCACCACGCTAGCGAGCCACGCCCCCGCGCTGCGCCGCGCCTATCCGGAGCGACGGGTGCGCCTCGTGCCCCCCGCCATTGGCTCGCAGGATCCGATCCCGGCCGAAGAGACACGAGCTCCGCCTTCCGGCTGAATAGCGGCAGCGCATCAGGGAGAAATGTCTGCCACCGCGACCCGTAAGGAGAGGAGGCGGGGCCTGGGGCTGTGACGTGATTGCCCCGCCCCCTTTCCAGCCCTCGTCTCCCAGCCCCTAGCCCGCCCCTGATCCGTCCCCTCTCAAATCCCAGGTCCCGCCCCGAGCCTCTGCCCCTCCCCCCTCAGAACCCCCCCCCCCGCCCCACATGGCATTGCCTGGGCTAGCCCAGCCCCTGCCCTGCCCCCTGCCCTGGGGGCCATGCCCAGTTGCAGGCCCAGCTGCAGATTTTGCACCCGGTGTTGGCGGCTCCTCAACATCTGTTCCCAGCCCCCCTCCCCTGGCCCCCCAACCCCCCTCCCCCGACGTAGAACATCTGCACTGCTCGGTCCGCATCGCCCAGTGCAGGGGTGGATCCCCCCACAAACGGAGTCACCCAGTCGTGCCGTGCACCCCAGGGCTCCTCTGCACTCGAACCGCTACCGCAGTGCCGCTGCGTGACCACCCCCCGCGTCCACGGGAGCGGGTCTCCGGGCCGGAGGGCGACCAGACAGCGAGTGTGAAAAATCCAGACGGGGGTGGGGGGTAGTAGGAGCCTATATAAGAAAAAGACCCAAAATTCGGGACTGTCCCTATAAAATCGGGACATCTGGTCACCCTACCCGTCTGTCCCCGGAGAGGCCATACCTCGTCTATTGACCTAGTGCTGTCTACACCATGGCTCTGGTCAGCTTAACTACAGCGCTCAGGGGTGTGGACTTTTCACACCGCTGAGCGATGCAGCTGGGTCGACCTCACGTTTTAGTGTAGAGGAGGCCTATATCTCTACAAATACACTGGAGATAGCTGCAATGGAGAGCTACACTGGACCCCCCTGAGCCCGATTAGGGCCTGTGGGCACTACCCAGTACAATTAACCAATACCAATTATATGTTTCAGAGTAGCAGCCGTGTTAGTCTGTATTCGCAAAAAAGAAAAGGAGTACTTGTGGCACCTTAGAGACTAACCAATACTCCTTTTCTTTTCTGAGAATACAGACTAACACGGCTGCTACTCTGAAACATATAATTGGTATTGGTTAATTGTACTGGGTACAGCCCAAAGGCCCTAATTGGGCTCAGGGGGGGTCCAGTGTAGCTCTCCAGTGTATTTGTAGAGATATAGGCCTCATCTACCTAAAACGTGAGGATGACCCAGCTGCATCGCTCAGCGGTGTGAAAAGTCCACACCCCTGAGCGCTGTAGTTAAGCTGACCAGAGCCATGGTGTAGACAGCACTAGGTCAATAGACGAGGTATGGCCTCTCCGGGGACAGACGGGTAGGGTGACCAGATGTCCCGATTTTATAGGGACAGTCCCAAATTTTGGGTCTTTTTCTTATATAGGCTCCTATTACCCCCCACCCCCGTCTGGATTTTTCACACTTGCTGTCTGGTCGCCCTCCGGACCGGAGACCCGCTCCTGTGGTCTCTAAGGTGCCACAAGTACTCCTTTTCTTTTTTGCCAATACCAATTATATGTTATCCTGAGAAAGAAACTGTAACCTTGTTAATAACCCCATTACAGCAAGCTGGTGGACTCGCCTGAGATGAATAGCCAGCCCCTGGAGCATGCTTCTGTTCCAGAGCCCTAAGGACCGGAGCAGTTTCATAGCTAACAAAATTAACCATAGAAATGTAGGGCTGCAAGGGATTTTTAGAGGTCATCAAGTCCAGCCTCCTGCAGTGGGGCAGGACTAAGCCAGCCTAGCCCACCACCCTGACAGGCGGATGCACAGCTATAGTTTGCTTTACCCTTAGCACTAAGCACCATTTTTTAAAAGGCCATTTAGGCACCTAACTACCATTGCAGTAGTTGTACCGAACAGCAGGCCAACCCCATATGACAAAATACTTCAGTGACCTGTCAGCTTTCCTTGGGCTTCAATGACACCACTCCCACCTTGAAGGTAACTGATCAAACAAGATCCACCCCTGAGAACTTTCTCCCACGGTGATGTTCAAGAAACAGAAAAGTGGGAGTGCTTGGAGTCCTTTTTGTAACCTATGCAGGTGTTGCTGGCTGAAAGGGGCTATAGCAGGGCAAAGTATTTCTACCAAGCAAACCTGTACAGGGAGTGGAGGAAAGCTCGAAGCATTTTCAGCTACCAACTGTGAGAAAGATGCCAGAGTTGTTGTGTAGGTTTAGAGCTGCTGTTTATGCCACAGAGCACCGGGTGGGGGTGGGGGGGGGAATGCTACCCTCTGCTCAGCATGCCTTTCCACACCTGGCAGCATTTGAGAAGTAGAAATATGGACACTTGGGAAGACAAACATTGGCACCTTGCTCCTTTAAATACATCAGGCTAGAAGAGCAGAGTGTGGGGAAAAGGTCCACAGCAGAGACAGGACTAGAACCCACCTGGGCTATTCCCTTTCTTTTGCACCAACCACTGAATCCCCTGGCCCAACTTCTGTCACGTGGGGCAAATCTAGAGTAACGGCCGTGACCTCTCTGGAGTTACGCTAGGTTCATGCTGGGGTAACTGAGAAAGAATGTTAGCCCACTGCCTAGACACAGTGTAAAGTGCAGTGTGTGCAGTATATTGTGTACAGCACAGTGCACACGATGGAGGCACCTGGCATCTTTAATAAGGCATGTTTCCATGGCAATGAGAACCTGGAGCCTGCAGCCGCCAATTCACTCGCAGCTGCCCAGCGATCCTAGTCTCCCCGCCCACCATGTCCCTCAGTCTTCCAGAGCTCCCCTTCCTGTACACTCCCAGCCAAGCCGACCCACCCAAAGCCCCTGTCCCACCCACCCAAGCTCTCCCAGGTCCCCTTTCCCCAAGACCCATCCTCCACCCAGACACATACCCTCTTGCACAATGCAAATGCTGGTGTTCATCACCCTTCTCCATTTCTCTCTCACACCCTTCCCCCACCCCAATCCTCCAACCTCTTTGCCCTTCATGAAGCTATTGGGCCAAGTTCAGCCCTGGTACAGGCAGAGGCGTCATGTTGGGGCTGATGCGATCCAAGCAGCATAAACGGTCTAACAGAAGGCACTCTCCCCGCAGTTACCTCGGGTGGGGGTCAATAGAGCATTGCTCACTGGGGCCCCTTCCTGGTGCATATTCATGATTAGAGCCTTTTGTTATGTCTGGCCACGATCTAGGCCCAGAGCGGAACGTGGGGCAATGTTAATGTGTAACATGGGGGCATGGAGGGAGGGTCACTTAACGTTTAATCAACAGGCTTGAAATGTTAGGAAGGAAACGTGTTCACGACAGAGGATTTACAAAGTCAAGGTGATGTGGACAGTAGAACCATAACCAACATCTTCACCTGGGTTCCAGCAGCCTCCAGCCCGGCCTGAGAGCACCCTGGAGACGAGCGACGACTTTCTCCTTTCCACTCCGTGCATCCCAGAAAACGCCTTCCCGATTGCACAGCGTCTCTGCCCGACTCTTCATCCCAGCCCGAGGGAGCCCCCTTGAAGAGGCTAAGAGACCTGGGCCCTTTCTCATCAGACCATGGCAACTGGCTCCGTGGCCCTTGGACTGGTGCTGGCTCCCATGGGATGGGTCTTGCTGCTGGCAGCCACGGTGACCCCGCAGTGGAGAGAATTCTCCAGGCGGCCCGGCTTCCCACGGGACGTTTCCTTCAGCGATGGTCTGTGGGAAAGCTGCGTGGAGGTGATCGGTGTGCCGGGCAGGGCGTGCCAACCCATCCCCCAGGAGACTGCCATCTCCTGGCCCATGCAGATGCTGAGAGCACTCACTGTCATCTCAGTGCTTACAGGGGTCCTGAGCTACTCTCTAGCCCATGTTGGGGTGCGCTGGTGGACAGACCAGCCCAACCCCAAGCTTACGGGAACTGCTGGACTCCTGCTGGTTCTCTCTGGAGCCATGTATCTATGCGCCACATCTTACATGGCTTACGAAGTCCTAGAGAACATGGCCAACCCCCAGACCCCCGCAGGGGACAAGTTCCGGCTCGGGACCTGTCTCTACCTTGGCTGGAGCGGCGGAGTAGCTGAGATCATGGCTGGCATCTGTCTGGCTGTCAATTTCCAAAGGAAGGAGGAAAGCAGCTCAGGGAATGTGGCGGCTCCTTATGAGGTGGATTACTGAGGGGGGGGCTACCAGGAAGCTGGAAGAGGAAACTGAGGGGGTTGGGGACTGTTCTCTGGGGGATTACAACTGTCTTTTCCTTGTGCACTGAGTCCATGTGGGTCTCCTGCTGTAGCTGCTTGAGCATGACTGTGCCTTTACCCTGCTGCGCTAGGATCAAGCTGCACATATTCAGACCCGCAGGACTGGCATTGCTGGTAACAGGAATGTACAGGCTGGCCAGGCAGGGAAAATCAACACCCTCAATCAAGCTGATTTTAAAGATGGGCTGATGATCGTCTCCCTAATGAGGTGTCTCAGGGGCCGTGCCAACTTTGGGGTTTTACTAGCCTGTAGGTTTGTCTCCCTGATGCTACTTGAAAACTGCCCCCCCCCCACAACCAGGGGGAAGGGGCTGAGGGAGGGTGCAGCAGAAGGGGAGTGCACACTTCCAGCTGTGTCACATCTGTAAGGGGCAGGGGAAGCACAGTGAGGGCAGCTTTGGGGGGAGCTGGGGTGTAGAACTGGCAGTGGGGGCTGACCCAGAGGTAATCCAGCCGAAGCAAATTGATAAGGGAGGAGCATAGCTGGCAGCAGAGTCGGGACTCTCCAAGCACAGATTTGATAGGGGTGGGATGGTGCCTGCTGCTGCTGGTGGAGGGTGGGAAGGAGGCATGCAAATGCTTCTGGTCCTCAAGCAGAGGCCAGCGGTGTTCAGCTGCTCTCCCTGGGCCCGGCCCTAGCTGGGCTCTGGTCTGGTCTGAGGCCCTGGAAGTGCTCAGGTAACACAACACATGATGACATCACCCACCTCCAGAGCACCCTAGCATAGTCCCTCTCTTTGAGGGTCATCTTATTTCCTCTTGAGAGGGGCTGAATATCCCTCCAGGCAGGAGAGGCCAGCCCCTGAAGCGAGATGAAAGCAAGGAAAGAGGGGTAGAGAGAGACTATTGCACAGAGGGGTTTGGGATCCTGTCTCTGTGGAGCCAGCTACTCCCTGCATTGTAGAGACAGGCTGCTATTCCAAAACTTAAAATAAGAAAAGGAGGCAAAGCTGGACCTGTCATCAACGCAGTTTTATTCATGGCCTAAGAAAACAAACCTTGCCTGGTTCAGGCAACCCCTGTCTATTCCAGCTATAAGTGGCCAAATGCAGAGAAGTTAAGGATGGAACAGAGAAGTGGTTGGATCATACATAAAACCGAACCTCTGCAGTATATAAATCTGGCAGGGGAGAGTGCTTAGAAAAAAGAAAACAGCTTTGACAATAGAAAAATAGAACAATGGCTGCTTTCCTTTCTCAGAAGCTCGCAAGGGATGGAGGGATCTTCCCCATCCCAACAGGAACAAGCCCAGAGCCTAGCTGAGACTGGAGGTACTGAATTAGAGCGAGGTGGCGAGCAAGGGAACAGCTTAATGCCCTGGTGAGCCAGTTCCGGCTGTCCGGAAAGCTGGGGCAGCAGAACCAAGCAGCGAGGGTGGTAACTTTAGGGTGAAGGCACGCTCAGGCAACAAAGCCTATTGAAAGCAAGAGGAAGACTCTCCCTGAGCTTCCAAGTGGACTCCAGTCCTGGCAGCTGCTGAAGATAATGAGATGATGGAGGCTCAACCGTCTCCTGCCCTAAGCAGCCAAGGAAATGCCTGTTAGAGGCAGCTTCTGGTTCACATGTAGGGGGACAGGGTGGGTGCATTTCAGTAGCTCAAACCTGGGTCCCTGTAAGAGTTGACGTTAGCTAGAACAGGCCCTGAACTGATTTGCCAGCAAAGGAAAGGGACTTGGGGTCAGGCACTTGATTAACAAAAAATAAAAATGGCAAAGTTAAAATACTAGAACACCGCTGGATCTTTTACTTCAAATTACTGGCAGGGCTGTAGCGAGCCAGCTGCTGTCAGCCTGTCGACGCTGCGTCAGGAGAGAGCCTCCCAGCCCGTCTCCTCAGACTTGTCTACACAGCTGTTTTTACAGCACTAGCCCTCTGCGGCTCAGGCTGGTGCTTGGGCTCTGACAACTGGGGGATGAAGGGGAAGCAATGTTAAAGTGACATCTACACAGCTCATTTTAGAGCCGTAACGGGAACCCTGACAGCACACGTCTCGTGGGGGGGGGAATGTCGGCTCGCTTCCCAATGCACGGTAGACTGGTCCAGGATGTTTAAACAGAACAAAGCAGAGCTCACTCAACAGCAAACACATCCCTCGCCTTCGAGGGGAGCTGGATCAGATCTTTATTCGGGCTCAGACTGCCAGCCTACATCTGTAACAAGGCCTTGCGGCAGGGGAGCTCAAAGAGCTTTGGCCACATGAATAAATGAAAGTATACAGCAGCTTTGTGAGGCAGATTTGTCTTATCCCCTTTTACATATAGGGAAACTAAGGCAATCGCCCAAGGTCACACTTGGAGTTAGTAGCAGAGCACAGAATGGCACTTAAAGAGTCTGACTTTGTCCACTCACAAATACTGTTACACAGAATTATTTGTACATATATGAAAACCAGCCTTTCTTTATCAAATGAATATTTACCGCCGCAAGCAGAGCCAGAGGGGGCCAGGCAGCACTTCTCTGATCCTTCTATCCGTAAAAGATCTTCCATCACACGGGCTCTTGGTTCTGATCGGGCTCTGGATGGATGTCGAGTGATGAGAAATGCCAAGGCATCAACATGTTGAATACCCCAGTCTCAGAATTATACCCAGAGGGACTGTTCTGGCCTCACAGAGCTGGGGTCAGTTAGTCAGTGAAGTATATGGATGCAGATTAATTAAACATCACTGGGAAATGGAAACAGCAGTTCTTTTAAAACAAGCAATTCTCTTTAGACCCAACCGAGGATCCATTCCAAGAATTCCTCCCTCAGTCCTCGGAATTACAAGGCTTTGTCAAAAGTGGTTCCCTACATAAAATCCTGCTCTAAGGTGTCTTAAACGGGGTCTTTAAAATGCATCCCACTTTCCAGTTACATTGACACACTGCGTGTTGTGAGCAAGCAGCATTCCTCCTTGCTCTCAGAGCACCATGTTTCTTCATGGGACAGAGATGACAGGACTCTCTCTCTGGAATGAGAGGAGGACGTATTATTCCCTGCACTGAGGTTCATGAAGGGAACGTTATTGCCCGGGATCTGCCTTGTTTCCATGTGTTACGGCCTCGCACCGGCAGCTTCCTGTGGACTGGATTCAGCGCCAAGTTCTGCTTCTAGACCTTCAGCCTGGCCTGGCTGGTGCACCCACCACTGGTGGATTTCCTGATATAACTCCTGATGCTCTTCTTTCCAGTGTCTGAATTTCTCCGAGGTCAGTTCCGAGTCGTTCAGGAGCTGATTGAGGATCTGGAGCTCAGCCAACTTCGCCTGCAAAAGGAAAAGAACATTCCCCACGGCTCAGTGCTTGTGCGTCAGAGGGCATTACACGGCGAGGGGGCTTGAACGTTTCACCTACTTTGAGCGTGCTTTGCAGGGCCCGGACCAGGTGAACCCTCTCGTTGATCTGGGGGTTTTTGTTGCGCTTGATGAAGGATTTGCGGTACTGCTCGTGGGTCACGAGCTGGCACGTGCCGATGAGAGACACCCCGCCTTGCTTCAGACACTTAATTAGGGACTCCAGTTCTTCGCCAGGGGAGTCTGCATAAGGCGGGGGGGAGGAAGGGGGCGGGGGAAGAGAGCCACAGCAGATAGAGTTAGAGTGGGGCTGGAACAGCCTCTGTGCCAGGGTGATGGACTTGTGGGGAGCAGGTGATGCCTGCTGCGAGGATGGCCCCAAGCAGATCAGGCTTCGGCACGACAGCCCGTTCAGGACCCTGGTTCTCCGTGGTCAAGAGGGTTACAAGAACGTCCACAGATGGCGCTGGAGAAATACGACATTCCCCAGACACAGCGGCTAGCTCATGGAACGGCATAGGAGATTCTCCACAACAAAGGAGAAGCCCTGACAACCCCTCCCCCGCCCTCCATTCAGCACCCTCCCGCCGACCTGCCCCAGAAAGGACCCACTTGTGTAACACCCCCCACCCACCCCCCGCCCCCCGGAGCCCGCTCTGCTTGAGCGAAAGAACCAACTTTGTGAGCAGAGTCTGCCGTGGATTCACTAACTGCTTTACCTGGATCAGTCACCAGGGGGCCACACTGAGCACAGGTGACGCACAGCGGCCCTAAACCCAGGCTTGATCTCACTAGCACTTACCCAGGGGCGAGCAGGGCCTGCCACTGCCAGGGACGGGGCTCCCCACTGGGCCGGTGGAGTCAGGGCTCCCCATTGCAGCACTGGGCTGGGCTCTCTCCAGCGTGGTGAGCAGCTCCCTTCTCCTTGGCAGCTGGGGAAGAACATTTCTGTTTAAAGACCCGCCCCGCCCCCCAACAGCAAGAAAGGTTGGGAAGAGCCACCGTCCTCTCGCCCTTTGCCGAGCCGCGTTTGACACCCGCGACGCAGCCCCGCCCGCCAGCATCCGCAAAGGGAGGGCCAACAGCTGATCCCATGTCCCATCACACAGGGCCAGGGCTCTCCCCGGCTGGACGGTAGAGTCCACCCCCGTCCCCGGTGACGCTCACCAGATCAGAGCCAGGCTTGGGAGAGTCGTCGTCAAGATCCTCAGCTTCCGTCTCACTGTAGCAGTCTGGCGGGAGACGCGCAGAGGGGACTATCAGCGGGAAAGCCTGGACCAGCCACCACCCTTTGCTCCTGCCCAGCACAAGCTGCCCTTCTCCAGCGCCTTCTATCCAAGGATCTCACCGCACTTTAGCGAGAAGAAGGGGCCCAGCCTGCCAGCTGGGGATGATCCCCACGGAGTGGGAAGGTGGGGCAAGGCCTCTTGGTCCCCAAGCTGGCCATCTAACCATTAGGCCGCACTGCGTCTTGTCACCCAACATCGCTCCAGCCCTGCTGCCCCTTGTTGACTGGAGGATTCATGGCTCAGCAATAGGATTCTCGTCTTCACCTCCTCCCCAACGTAAGGTGCAGCAAGCTGCTCCCAGGCCAGGAAAGGAAAGACTGGGAGCTGGAACAGAGCCTGGCTCGCCCACATCTTTGGATTCTTGGTCTCAAAGCGGGGAGGAGTGGGGGGTGCCAGCAGTCAATGCAGAGCAGGACCCTTTCCCCTGACTCCTGTACCCCAAACTCACCACCTTTTTCAGGGGTGTCCCTCTTTAGTCTCAAAGGTCCTACCCTGCACACAAAGTTGGGGTCCCCCACAAAGTTGGGGTCCCCTCGCTTTTGTCAAAAGGCCCATGAATCAGCAATCACTGCACGGAGGTTACAAAAGTCCCAATGCCAGCGGGATGGATCCCGCCACATTGCAGGTCTCCCACGCGAATCGCTCGTGTGTGATCCTCCTTTCGGATCTCGGTCACCGTGCATTTGGGCCTTCACCAGCTGAGCACAGAACTCTGGAGAAGAGACCAGACCCTAGGGTGCCACAGGGCCCACGCTGACCCCCAAGCCAGAGGCAGTGAGGACTGACTGGTCTCCAAGATCCAAGAGCTTTGGTTCCCCACCAGTACTTAAAATGTCTGTGTGCACCCGTGCGGGGGTGGGGGGAATAGTGGGGGTTACAGACCCAGCCAATTGAAAACAGAGCAGTGTCCTGAGGGGTGCACTTTAAGCATTGTCTTCCCGAAGCAGCTGCTCCCAGATTACGAGAGAGACCCTCTGCCCCACACACGCTTCAGACCACTTGCAGCACTGCTGCCCCCCCCCCCCCCCAGCTCACGTAGATACGGGAGTGGAGCCCACTGGAGTCAGGAGGATTCTGGGAGGGGCTCATCCAGTCACCCTGTAGGGACATGGCATGTAATAGCTGGTTCACATGTGGGGTTCCAGCCCTGTTCAGCAAGGTGCCTGGTTCCTACCTTCTTCTCTATGCGGGAGCGATTCCTGGGCCAGCTTGTATTTGGTTTTTGCGGTGATCAAACCACTCACCCACCTGGGAAGACGAACAGATCACGGACAGTCACCAAAGAGACCCCCTCCCAGGTTCCCAGGCACTTCCCCTTC
Source organism: Eretmochelys imbricata (assembly GCF_965152235.1). Taxonomy (NCBI): domain Eukaryota; kingdom Metazoa; phylum Chordata; order Testudines; family Cheloniidae; genus Eretmochelys; species Eretmochelys imbricata. The sequence goes on along the minus strand of NC_135590.1, from coordinate 9,716,089 downwards.
CATCACATGCACCCCCTCACGTGTGGCGAAAGCCATCTCAGACCAATGCGTCTCCAGCCTTTTCCTTCTGCAACCCGTTGGGAATGAGAGATCCGGCCCTCTTCCACAGCCACCTCCCTTCCCGGCAGCCCAAACCCTCCAAAGCATGGTCCCCACAGCATTTTAGTCTGTGGCCCGTTGGGGCGGGTTCCACAAATCACAGCCTGAGAACCACGGCCCTCACTGAATCGTACCGGCCATTTGGACACAGCCTCCAGTGACCACAGGAACTGTGGATTCAGGCTGGTTCAGTCCCTCCCGAGAATGCTGGAGTTTAACTGCATCCGGGTATTTTAGCAAGCAAGGAGAGGGGTTTTGTGGCCAGTCATGGTTTGCATGGATCACCGCAGGGTGTTTACTTAGCGATGTCAAATTCATGCAGGGACAGCCTGGCCTGCCCCAACCCGGCCCGGCTACTTACATGCTCAGATCAGCCAGAGTCTCTGCTGCGAAGACGAAAGGTTTGTACTTCTCATGGCAGAGCTGGAAGACACTGAAAGAAGAACAAGGATGCGGCTGCATTTTCCACAAATTCCTCCCGTATTAGCGGGCAGCTGTAACTACCCCCTAGTTAAGAGTGAAACAGGTGTCCCATTCTTAGCCCCATTTCCAGCCTCCCCCGGGGCTAGCTGGGCTCTGCTGAAACACATGTTTGCCCTTAACTTTCAACAGACCCTTTTATTTGGGATTTTTAAATTCCCCCCTCCCGACAGTCATCAAATCCAAACCCATCCGCAAGGAGCAGTCTGGAGAGCGCCTTCCCCTCTAGGCAGTTCTCTACAGCTCCATCTCGCAGATGGCTCTCCTGCACTGTGCCCTACAGCGCCTGCTGCTGGGAGGGGGCTGCTTGTTTCCCCTACAGCACTGTTACTCAGCGCCTCCTGCTGGAGAGGCGGGGACTGGAGCAGCTGGGAGCTTCTCCCCACACAGAGCTCCTGCACTGTTGCGTACGGCTAATCGGCTTGGCACCAAGCGCTCCGACGGATGTGCTGCCCTACGGAGAGCGCTCCCACGCCATCCGTGCTTCAGGGTCCTCCTCTCCCAGGTTAAATTCGCCCTCCTCTCCCGAAGCTGAGGTCTCTGCTCAGCATCTCCCGTACTCACTATTTCTTCTTCTGCTCCCGGGTGCTTTCCAGGTCGTAGGTCGACACGTTGATCAGGCCTACGGCTTTCTCGTCCTGGGCGGTGAAACAAGGGGCACGTCACACACAGGGGGCTTTGCTGCCGTTGGCGTTTAGAAGCAAGATTCATTTGGTTTTGGGGCATCATGTGGGACTCTGTGGCCAGGAGAGCCACTGTACCAAGAAGGTAAATCAATAACGTCATGCTGTCCTTGGGTATTATAACAATGAAGAATAATCCCCAGCTCTTCTTATCTGGCCTTTCAGTACATAGACCTGAATGCGCTTTCCAGAAGAGATCAGGCTTCTCCTTAGAAATGGGGTTGGTGGAGTCAGAGAGTGGGGAAAAAGCCCACAAAGCTGGTGCAGGATCCACCTTCTTCCAGCCCTCTCTGTGGGGCTGTTACACCCACCCATCCCTCTTACTGATCACCTCTGAATTTGGCTCACTGAGTTATCGGAGCGTAGAGGAGTCTCATTTGGGGACATGCACCAACTGGGCCAGGAGAGAAGGTGCCGCTAACGGGAGGGAGAGGCACAGAAATCTCTCCCCCCTTCTCTGAACTTCTGATTCCTCGGCACACCTGCAAAGACTCCCTAACCCAACAGTGGCTGGGCTGACCTAGGCCTGGGGCAGTCCAATGGGCTCTGAGCATAGCGAACTCTAACTTGTCTCACTTTACATGGTCCCTGTAGATTTGTCTCAGGATCTCTGGAGTCCAGCAGCCAACGCCCTCTTCCCTCCCGCCCTAAGCCCCCTGAGGACACGGCACCTCTGTATACCCCCCGACCTGCCCCTTTCCACTAATCCCCACCGTTGAGGGACACACTCACACTGGGCTGGTTGTACCAGTAGAGAACGTGGCCCTTCAGCACAAACCAGCAGCGTTTCCATTTCTGGGACATGAATCCCACGTGGTCTTTCTTCTTCAGGAGCCAGCCGTCGCAGTCCACCTTGCCCAGCTCCCGACAGGACACCCGCCGGCGGCTCAGCCTGGTAGCCACTCCTGCAAGGACGGAGGAGAGGGGGGCAGTGGGAGTGAGGCACAGCGAGGGGAGCTCTCTCCAAAAGAGGAGCCACCCGCTTCCCATGAATCCTGCCCCAGCCCTGCCCCGACAGCTGTCTCATAGTGGCTTCTCTGCAAGGCTCCCCCACCCCCTGCGCCCTCTCACCGCTAGGGGATAGCAGAGACACAGAGGAGCCCTGTAGGGCAGTGGGGAAAGTCCCATGCTTTTTGGTGCAGGACAATGGTGAGCCTGGGCCCTAGCTGCTCCCGCCCGTAAATGCGCCGGCCATTCATCCCAGTCTGCCTCTGGTCACAAAGGAAATAAGCTTGGTGGTTCTCAGCCAAGCCCCTGGAGGGACTCTCTCCATCCCCCAAAACCACTATGGACTGCAGCAGCTGGCAGCCAGCTGCGAGGAGATGGGGAAGGAGCTGCACTGGCGGGGGAGGAGAGGGGACTGGAACAGCACAGCCGGCCGGCACTAGGCCTGGCTCGGCCCAGTGCTGAGCCCCTTGCTTCCGCGGCAGAAGCTCACCAAGGAGCAGAGGACGGAGGGAGGAAGGGTGGGGCGGGGAAGAGAAAGGATCAGAGCAGGTTCTCCCAGCCCCAGGCTCAGAACAGAAACACCCGGATTCTGCTCCGCAGCCAAGAGAAGCGGCACCAGACGGACACCACTTCTGCAGCCCCAAGCACCACGTCTGGCCCTTCCTTCCGGGGCTCTGCAGCCTGAGTGCGTTCTGCATCTCACGGCCAAGCTGCACAGAACGCCGGGTAGCCACATCCCACGGGACCCCTCTTCCCTCTGGGCTGTGTGGCCAAGCAGGGCCGGCCTTAGGGAAATCGCACCCTGGGCAAATGTGCATTTTGGTGCCCTTGGCCCCCGTGGGTATGGTGCCCTCCCCCTCATTGCCCCTGGCCCTCAAGCGCTTCCGGGGATCCCCACTCTCCCTTCACTCCTAACCTCTGCACTGTGTCCCCTTCACCCCTAACACCCCTGCATCCCCCCTCCGGCGCTCCCCTGCTGGACTGCTGCTCCTCTGCCCCACGCACCCCTAGGGGGCTGGGGAGGGGGGGCAGAGGGGGCTGGGGGGGGCGGAGGGAGCGAGGAGAGACAGCATGCGTGTGCGCGCCTGAGTGAGTAGGAGCGTGCTGTCTCTTTAAGAAAGCCCTCAGGATCAGGAGCCTGAAGGCTTGTTCAGACACAGGCAGCTGCCAGACCCAGAGAGGCAGCAGCATGGACAGATTCCCCCCCCACCCCGCCCCGTCCTGTCACCCCAGCTCAGAGCAGACCGGGTGCCTGGGTGGGGGGAGGGGGACACCCCGACATCAGCCTCGCCCCCATCTCTCTGCACAGCAAACAGGACGCTCCCAGTGCCGAGCAGCAGGAGGGAGGAGGGGCAGCCCTGATCAGGAGGAGTCACCTGGCTGGTTGTCCAACTGCCCCCCTGCAGCTCAGGTCCCCCCCGCCCCCTCCAGACGCTGCTGCTCACCCGGTCAGCCCCCAGGACTCAGGCAAACCCTGTGCACGGCACCCTCCTTGGCGGGCTGCCCTGGGCCACCGGCCCTGTGGCCAAGTTAATGTGCAACCTAAGAATGCGCCTTGGGCCTGGGGAAAAACAATCCTTTGTGAAAGGGGAGGAAATGCTCCAATCCCCTGGTTAACATGGAGCTCAAGATTGTCAAACCCACAAGGGGACGGGAGGAGGCCACTCACCTTTCTGCCTGGAGCAACTCTTGGTGCTGCTCTGAAAGGGATGGAGAGGACACAGATACATGTGGTTACAAAGATCCTGGCCATGCAAGCAACTCACTAGGCTTTTGGGAGGCAGACGATAAAGTGAAGGAGACACCGTTGTCTATGGCACTGGCCTGCCAGTGGAGAGCAGACAATGCACTCGCTGGCTGGCCGTTGTATGTGGGAAACGGCTGGGCGATCATAGCTTTCTTGCTTAGAGCACCCGGGGCTATAGCTGGTTCAGCATGCAGCTGCCTGCCCACCAGGTGACATTAACTGCAGGGTAGGGTATACTCCCAGTGACTTCATTGGGAACAGAAGTAGGCCAGCCCTGAGCACATTTGAAAATCCCAATCATTTTTAAGGATGAAGATGAGGGTCCTGTTAAGTTATTTGCCTCAGACATCCTGCAGCAGTGAGTTCCACAAGTTCACCACACACAAAGTTAAAGATTTTTTCCCTCTCATCTCAGTTTTATATTTGTTGCCTTTTAAATTTCTAATGGAGTTCCTTCTGGTCTAACAGGGGAGGGACATTAGGAGCCCATGTGGCCTTCTCAACCCCATCCATGTTTATCTTAGTCGTGTGTGCTGCATTAGTGCCTAGAGGCCTCAGGCCCAGGGGGTTGTCACTGTACAGACACACAGGAAGAGACTGGCCTAGGCTCGTTCGCTCTCCTCTCACCTTGTTTGGAAGAGCGGGAGATTCTGGTCCCCGACTTCTGCTCCCAATTCCGTTCTCCGGGGACTCCTTAGATCTGAGTTCCAAGGTGCTGGGTCTGGCTGGAGCGACAGCAACGGGGGAGCTGCGCCCTTCAAATCCTGCCCCCAAAGCTTGGATCTCCAACGTAGGGGCTGCTGAAGCGCCTGCAAAGATCAAACTGGTAAGGGGGACTCCAACACCTCTGAGCCACATAGAGATTTGTATTTCACTCGCACGGAGAGGTCAGACAGCTGGTTAAAAATTTAGGGCCAGATCCCCAGCTGGCCCCACTAAAGCCTCTATTCTGTAACATGAGCGCCATTCCAGTTGCTCAAGCCCTGAGGTTTGCAAGGGGCCTACCCTTTAAGGCTTGAAGCGCAGTATCGTCCATGCCACATTTTACCCGAACACTGTAGTCTCAACTCACTTCCCCCACCCCATGGCCATGTAAACCAAACAAGCTCTGTGGGGAAGCTGGCCCTCCAGAACCAATGTTACCACATGCTCTGCATGCGCCCTACATGGAGCACCTTTGCACATATCACACAATGGATAATCTCTCAGGAGATCTCCGGGAATCTTAGTTGATGAAAGTTTCAGAAGAGCCCTGCAAGGAGGGTACTATCAGTATTGTTTTACACATGGGGAAACTGAGGCACAGCATTGTTAAGGGACTTGCTTAAAGTTGCACAGTGAGTCAGCAGCCAAGCCAGGAAGAGACGCCGGATACCCAGGCCTCCGCTCCAAGCAGTCGGCAGCACTCTTTAGACCTGCCCTGACTCCAGTCGGCTTGGTCCCTTTCCTGACTTACTTATATCACAGCAGCACAAAGAGGAGCAGATAGGGCCTCAAATGTGCACGGCGCTGTACGGGAGGCAGACAGAGTGTCCGGGGCGGGCGCCATTTATAACAGGAGTCCCAGTCACAGGTGCTGACATTTTTCCTTGGTGGGTGCTCCATCCCCGCTCTGGCCTGAGGCCCTGCCCCCTCTCCATCCCTTCCCCCACGGCGCCCCTTCCCTCCCCCAGCACCTTCTGCCAGTTGCTCCCTGCTCTGCTGGCAGCACTGGGGCCCTGCCGAACAGCTGTGGCTGGTGGGTGCTGAGGACCCCCTATTCCCCCCCCCCTCCCCCACGGGTGCTCAAGCCCCAGAGCACCCACGGAGTTGGCACCTATGGTCCCAGTGTTGCTCTGCACAGGGCACAGGACTCTCAGCCAAGTATCTGCCCACAATCCAGTCCCACTAACCTGCAACAATCAGAGCTCGCACCAGTGTGGAAAGCCTTTCAGAGGAGGGCTTGCTGCTTTCCACAGGATGCAGAGGGCATCTGCTCTCTCCTACCTTCAGCGGGGAGTTGCCGTAGGAAGTCCCTGGTCTCCTCTCTGGGGTGGCTTGAGACAAACTCCTCCTCTTCGTCAGTGGCGAGATCCAGCGCAGAGTCCAGCCCCGATTCCAACCTGGCGATCACGCTTCAGGAGAGGAGAAACCTTTAGCTAGCACTTGACAGCAAACTAACCCTGTGGTATGTTTGCTATTCAGCAGGATCGCGCCACCCTGCAAGCCCCAACGGTGTGTGGGTGGGAGCGTTTCATCAGAGTTCAGTTCAGCAAAGCAATGCCGGTCGGTGCTGGTCACGTGGGCCGTTTTTACCTTTGGCACCATACGTGCGATCTAGGAGCTGATGCTGCATCATTTTCCTCTCCCACACAAAATGTTACTTAATGGAAAAGTCAGTGGGGCAAAACAAGTGCGAGGCTCCAGATAAAAACAACATAAAATAAATAAATAAATACTGCCTAGATCTTCTGTGGTGCTTTTCAGCCCTAGATCTCCAAGCACTTCATAAATTATCCCCATTTTCCAGATGGGGAAACTGAGGGACAGACTTTTTTTTTTTTTTTTTTAAATTTAAAGTGATTTGTCCAAGGTCACCTGGCAGGCCAGCGGCCAAGCCAGGAATAAAACTCAAGTCTCCGGAGTTGAAGTCCAGGGCCCTATCCATGAGGCAAACACTGCCTAGCAAGGCCACAACACCCCTGTGAGGAAGGGACATCTCCTCCTCCTTTTCCAGATGGGGAAACTGAGGCATGGAGGTGCTGTGACTTGTTCAGGTCACACAGCAAATTATGACAGAACTGGGAATGGAACCCAGAGTCCCAACTCCCAGTGTCTGATCCAAAAGCTCGACCACATTTCCTCCCTGGAAACAGGAACCTTTGCATTTGGGGAAGGATGGGATGCGGAGGAGAGAGGAGGGTTGTTTTAATCGTTTCTACCTCCCCACCCCTTCCCCCAAAAGATCCTTAAGGAAACAAATAGTTTTGCTTATTAATTCACAACAACATTACAAATTTCCCTGGCATGCGAGCCTGAAAACAGGAACCTTGCTCTGGTGACGGTGATCTTATCAGATCTACCCTCTACCTGAGCAAACCTACAGAAGCAGGGTCTTTGACTTACACCACCAACCGAGAAAAGGTTGGAAGAATTGAGCCTGTTTAGTCTAGAGAAGAGAAGGCTGACAGGGGACAAGATAACAGACTTCAAACACCTAAAAGGTTGTGATAAACAGGACTGTGATCAATTGTTTTCCTGAGTCCACTGAGAGTAGGACAAGAAGTAATTGGCTTTGGTTTGCAGCCGGGGAGATTTAGGATTTTTAGGTTAGATATTAGGAAAAGCTTTCTACCTTGGAGGGTGGTGAAGCACTGGAACAGGTTACCTAGGGAGGTTGTGGGAGCCCCATCATCAGAGGCTTTTAAGAACAGGTCAGACAAACACATGTCAAGAATAGTCTAGGACAGGGGTTCTCAGGACAAATTTTTTGATGGCCCAGAGTGCAGCTCCCAACTCTTGCTGGTGGCCACTCTCACACTTTTTCCTAAAATACTTAATTAGCTTTAGGAGAAACAAAGAAAGAGGCACATAGACACGTCCAAATCATCATACCTGATTTCTGCTAGCCAATAAGTCTGTTGTGAAAAGTGAAATTAACAAACATACAGGTATCACTTTTCACAGCAGACTTACTCAGCCCTGCCAAGATTGGGGACAGATGAAGCCCTGGATGAGGGGCTGCGGGGGGGCAGCAGGGGGCCAGAGCCTGGGACTGGAGCCCAAAGCCGCCCTGCCAGTGCCTGCCAGCCCACCACCCCAGGGCTGAAGCCAAAAGCCTGAGCACCACCGCCCCAGGGAAGGTGGGGAACTCACCAGCTGCCTGCTCCTCCAGCATTGTGCCCCAGGTGTCTCCAGAGGAGGGCAGGGCCCAACCCCTGCTGGCCGCCCCAGCAGATAACACCAGGGCGGTGCATCCAGGAGCAACAGGGAGAGGGAGGGGCTATTACTCCCCCCCGCCCCCCATGGCTGCAAGAAAAGCCCCTAGTGGTCACATCTGAGAGATGCTGATTCTAGGTTTACTGACTTCTGCCTCAGCGCAGGGGGCTCGACTAGACCTCTGAGGTCCCTGCCCGCCCCACCTTTCTGTGATGAACAGACAATGACTCGTCACTCCTCCCAACACAGCCACAGGGCAGAGCCGCTAGAGAGGCCTAGGGAAAGATTAGCAACAGGAAGTCACTTTGGATTAAGGTTCTGGGCTCTTACCTGGAAGGCAGGGAGACCAAGCTTACTGGAGAGTCATTGCTTTCCAAGCCAGGAGATTCTGCAGCACCCAAGAAGCTGCCAGGTGCCTATAAAACAGTCAGCGAATTTCCATCCTGCGCACCACTGGAGCTCAATAGACGCACAGCAAAGCGGGGTCATCACACTAGTGCTCTTCTGTGTTGCTGGGACAAAGCCTTCAGCACTGAGTCAGAGGAAACTCGGGGCACTTCACAAAAGCATTGACCCGAGATAGGGCCTGGAATGAAAGGGTAGCTGCAGAACTGCTAAGCCCCAGGAAGGAGCCTCCAGCCAGCACAATGAGGCACGCTGGGTGGGGATGGGAGCTGGTGCCCCCTCCAAAAAGACAGCAATGCAGCAACAGCTAGCCCTGGGGACCAGGCAAAGAGGGCCCTGCGATCCACCTCCGAATGCCCAGCACCACTGGGTTCCTAGCCGGTCACTGCCTATCCAGCACAGCAAGTAAAGGTTCAGTCCTCATGCTGGGGGTGTGGGGGTACCGGGTCGGGCTCACCTGATGGCACGGAGACCTGGGGGAACACGGGGACCCCACAGAGGTTAGTGGAATCTTCTTCAGCACCAACGTCACCTGGTTTGGCTTTTCGAGTATTTTCTTTACCAGATTCACTCGAGTCCAACCCACCTACACATGGGATTAGCAGGTCAGTGCTCATCGCCAGCACAGGCCGAATCACACTGAATGGGCTGTTTGAAACAGGCAACTCTGCAAGTCATTCTACTCTGTTACATGGGCTCTGTCAGCTGGTGAGACCATCAGTTTGATCTCGTGTCTGGTAACTATTACTCTGGACCACGAGCACCACGAGCCACTGGATTTCAGAAAGGGGATGTTTCTCTCCCTAGGCACCTGGTACAAGCAGTGGTCAGGGTTTAGACACCTGCATCTATTACAGCTCCATGGTGCAGACAAGGGAATCTATAGTCGCGTGATTCAGCAACCACGCACTTCACAAGACATCCAGCTAGCCAGCAGCAATCCCACCATGCCCACCAGGGATTCCAAACGACGTGACAACCCAGTTAAACACCTAGCTATCAAAGCAGTTTCGTAAGCTAGTCATCCATGCCCTTCTCATTTCACTGTCCATTTCCGCAGCACCACCGGCCAAGTCAGAGACATTCAGCTAATAGCCTGCAGCCAGCCAGCCGGTCCTCCCTGTCAGAGGGTCAGCAGGAGGGCCGGTTGAAAATTCTCCATGAAAACTGGTTTTCAATGGAACAATTTTTTCCATTTTTCTAAGTATCTGATTTCTGTGGAAATTGATTTTATTGTTGCTGCAAACCTGAATGCCCATAAAGAGGTTCAGGTTTTGTTCAAATACTGAAACATTTCATTTTGGATAGATCTTTTGTGGTGCCTCATGGGAGCTGTAGTCCAGCTGCTTCATGTCCCCAGTCTCCTCTATATGCTGGGCTTTCCAGCCTGACTACATATCCCATGCTGCATCACAGCCAGAGATGCTGTCATGCACCATCTGCTTTCCCCAAGAGGTGAGACTGGTGCATCATGGGAGATATAGTCCAACTAGGGAGCCCAGGTATAGAGGAGATGGGAGCATGAGCACTCAAACGACAACTCCCAGGGGGTACCGCAGCACCATTGCTGAACCCAGTTGTTTCAGATTTTGATTTTTTGCTGAAAAGTCAACTTTTCTTCCCACAGGAAAAGACCCGTTTTCTGACCAGCTCAAGCAGACAGTCACCCACCTAACCAGATGCTTCACGGTCAAATGGAGAGAACGATTCTGACCCCACTCAAGTGGGCAGTAGAGATTTACGAAGCTAAATTAACTGATGCTTGTAAGCGTGGAGAGCTCAGCCAAGTGCTGGGTGTTGGCCTCTCCCAGCACTGAGCCTGAAACCCTCCTTTCCTCCCCCTCTCTCATCTGGTTTCAGTCTGTTGAGCATGTGGTTTGCCAGAGAGTCAGGGTAGAAACACTGGGTTCCTTACAGCGATTCTACCTGTTTCCTGGGTGTGCCCAAGCACTTGTGTTTAGAATGGAGGAGGGGGAGGGGAAAGCCAGGCTTTGGTGGCATTTGCTTCTCCTCCATGCAGCATGTGAGTCAGAGAGTGAAGAGGGGATGGAGGAAAGAAAAAAAAGCTAGCACCAGGCTTTCTAATAAAGGAAACTAGCCATTCTAGCATCCCAGTGGCATCTGACTCCTACAGTCAAGAGGGTCCAGGGCAATTAAGTGGGAACCAACCAGTCTTAGTAAACATGAGTAGGGATACATTGCATTGTCATCCAAGGACCTCAGAGCCCTTTATAAAGAGGGAGCCAGCACAATCCCCTTGCCAGGAGGGGGTCCGCGAGGCCCAGAGTTGAAGTGAGTTTTAGCCTGATCCCTTCGGGGCTGGGATCACACCTTCCGTTGGGAAAGAGTCTCGCACGTGGGGAGCCCCACCAGACTCAGAGAGAACGAAAGTGACTTGCCAAAGGTGACACAGCGAGTCAGGACTAGAACCCAAAGCCCCCCACTCTAACCAGAGGCCAGGCTGCACCCCCTACCGAGTGTGAGGTTCTTCCCCGCTTTAACACAGATGAGGATCAGCCAGGGCAGACTATACACATCAGCCATGATCGCAGCTACACTCAGAGACCCCCTTTCCTAGTAGGATTTTGGCTGTCCCAAGAGACCAGCAAGCTAACGGAGCGAGGACAGGGACATACTTACCACCACCTGCCCGTTGACTTGAACGATCTCATCCCCCGGCAGGATCTGGCTGCAGTCGTCAGCTGGAGACTAGGAGGAGAGGCAAGGAAAAGACCCGAGCGGTGTCAGAACCGTGCTCGTTGGGAAGCGGAGACAAGCTCTCAAGCCACTTACACTGCGGCCTAATCAGAGTTAAGCAGCTCTCTGGCTGATGTAAGTCAGAGGGGCTCAGGAAAGGGGGATTAACCATTAACTCGCAGGCCTGATCTTTTGGGCGATTCCCCTTCAATCACAGGCGTGAGCGCAGGAGGAGACGACTGAACCAAGGCGCCAGCTGAAGCCTTGGCCAAGGCTAGCGTGACACATAGCCACAAGGCAGCTGAGTAGGAAGGACTCAGCCAAGTCCTGTCCAGTGCAGCCCATGTCCTAGAGCTGGTTCAGGAAGAGGGTTTGGTGCCTTAACAAGCCCAGGGGGTTCTGATACCCAGGGGGAAAATGGATTTTGCTCATTATGGGCCAGTGTAGGCAGGTTTAAGAAGGGGGCTATGTTGGGACACCAGTTCTGAGCCGTCTCCCTGCACCTGCAGGCTGGAAAGACCAAATCAGAAGCCATCTCCCCGCCCCCCAGGCCCCGACAAATCTCTCACCTTAGTGGCGGTTCCCGCTATGAAGTGGAGGCAGGAGTTAGTGGATTTGATCTCGATGCCCTGCAAAGAGGGACAGACAGAGTTTGGAAACGTCAAACGAGTCCCCAGCGTGAGCCAGTGGCGGAGGAGTGGACTCACCAGACTGTCCTCTGGCTCGGTGGGCACGAGGTCGACGCTCTCCAAGATGGCAGTCTGGTTCAGCAGGGCTGCCGGGCTGCAGCTCGAGATGTTCTCACAGATCCCCGCGAGGTGCCTGCACTGAAGGACAGCAGGAGAGACTCATTCCTCCGGAAACCCGCCAGGACCTCACGGCCTCTACAGAAGGGCAGCAGCGACCTCAAGGGTTGCGGAATACACACACACACACACACGGCAGCTGCACAGCCATACTTACAATCAGCAGGATCTGGTTCTCTCTCTCAGACACTCCGCAGTCCTAGAAGAACGAGAGACACGCAATAAGTTAGGTCGATCCAGCTTTTATATGTTGTAACTCCCCGAGATTCTTCCAAGCCAGGAGCAGATCATGACGGCCCTGCTTGGGATGATGGTGGGGATCACAACACAGCTGGTGCCAGGTGCTGGTGGCTCCTCTCCCAATGCCCCCGCCCTGTCCCAGAGGGTGCCGTGCCGCTGGCCTCCAGGCGAGACGTAAGGCTGTGTGGTCACGAAAGACTTCTCAGCACTGGTTTTTAAGAGCGGCAGCAGGATTAACCCCAGCATCCTGGCCCGCTTCCAGGGCAGGTTGTTACATTCCACCAGCCTCGACTCCTCCAGCGGTCTCCAACGGAGACGCCATTCTTCACACACTCCCGTCAGTGCCGCCTGGCTCCTCCCAGATAGTGGCTGCGTGTTGCGAGAAAGCCCGTGTTTGGGGGAGGGAAAGCCTGGCCGATCACATGTAGGCCTAAGGAGCACACTGGGATCCTCGAGGACAGGCGATTGGTCGATGATACTCATGCTCCTAGAGACGGGTACTCTGCCAAGAGGTCATTTTAGTCTCTGCCATTTAGCCCAGATGGGGGCGGACAGCGCACAGCCGCCCACGCAGCGCCCGACTCCCCGACAATCTGGCTGGGGAGTCACTGGGCGATTGCGCTGAGCCTTCACACGACTCCGTATAGCAACGGAAAGAGGATCCAGGATCCCAATTGCTGTCGGAGGTACTCCTCGCTCTAAGGACAGACCTTTGAGAGTCTCCTTTTGAGAGTCTCCCGAGGCCCCACCTCCAGCTTGTTCTTGGGAATTTCACTGGAAGATCAGAGTGACTAAGACAAGAGGAGATTGCTGGAGGGCAGGAGTGGGGAAAACACCCTGGAGATGGGAAATAAGAATGAACTGGCCAACCGAGGCAGCGCACGTGGCGAGAATGTGGGGCAGCCGCTGGGCTAGACACAGAGGGGTGTCTGTCCAGAGGGCAGTCGGTGTTTGGAAGGCTCCGTCCCCTCCCCAAGGGAGAAGAGTCCATTGTTATGGGATGGGGGACAGGGGGTAATGGGTGAGAGATGCCTTACTGAGGCCATTCTTGCTCAGACACAGTTACACCAACCTCCGGATCTGGGAGCAGAAAGGAATCCCCACCCCGCAGGGCACAATGGCAGGGACCTCCTGGCTTAGCATGGCAGAGGAAGGTGTGAACCACAGCAAGGTAGAGCAGGCAAGGCATTGAGCGCCCTTCTGTTGCACGGGTGGATTTTGGCTCTAACCCTAAAATATCCCAGCAGGCTCTACTTTTAGGTTATTAGTAGGGTCAGTTTCTTCCTGCCTCACAGCCCTAAACCCACCACCTCCTGCCCCTGCCCCCCCAGACCCCGTCCCCTAGCCCTCCACCCCCTCTCCTGCCCCCCAGACCCTGTCCCCTTGCCCTCCATCCCTCTCCCACTCATTTACAAGCCATTAAGGTTTCTCTGAGTCTCCTTTTCCATCTCTCTCCATGTCACAATCTCCCCTCCCCCACCTCACAGCTACACGTCCCTTCCACGCTTCCAGGCCCTGTTTCCAAAGCCAGAGAAGCCCAGAGCCCATTCCTGACACGCCCTCTCCTGCGGGTGCCCCGGACTCTGCATTCCACCCTGAGCAGGCCAGGATCTTTAGGAGAATTATTAGCTCCCAGTACCTGTGGCTCAGCAGAACAGCGTCCCCTGAATCTCTGGTTCGGCCCGTTAGTCTCTCTCCTCCCTTTCGCTCAGCTGAGTCTTACGGACAACTGAGCTCCCCCCAGCCCGGAACCTGATCTCAAAGGGTGAATCACAGGGTTATATAAAGAACAGTTCCCCACCCCCACTTTGATGTTGTTTATCTCCTTGTCCCTTCCCTGCTCACACTCTGGTCATTTTCTCTTTCCTTCCTTGCAGCTGACTGAGCTGTGGCAGGCCAGGGGTCCGACTGCGGATACACCCATGGCTCTCTCATCCCCTATATCCCACGTTCCCCTGGGCAGCACCTCAGAGGCACCGAGCCTTCCCCGGGCATCTCAGGGACACGCATTCCTTTGGCCAGCTGTGAATCACTGCCATAACCTTTCTATAAAGCAAGGCCATTCCCAAGATAGATACCGACGAGGGCTCAGGTGACCAGATGGCATACACCCCAGGCAAAGCACGGTCTCTCCACTTGGCACGGATGCTCCACTTCCAGACCTCTCTCCAGGAAGCATTCACAGCATGTTTGCAACACTAAAACCTACTGTCCCTCCCTGATCCTTCCTTGATGGGCTCCCCAGGTACCCATGGACTTGCCCCTAAAGTGGGTTCTTGAAGGAAAGGCGCATGCCTAGGATTTGAACTACCAGCACTGCTGTCGGTGGGTACCTCTTCCTGCTAACCTTCTACTCTAGCTGGAGAGCCCTGCTGGGGTCCAAGAAGTTGTTAGAAGAGTCAGAACATACTTGGGATCCCATTGGGCCCTGTGGACTACAAAGGCATTGCTGGCTAGAAGGCATGCCGAGACCCGAGTCTGCTTTTACCATCTCGCAGCCTGTGAATGCAAGATGAAGGAGCACTGCAGAAGACGCGTGAACAGAGGAGAAGTGGAGGATGAAGGTAGTTAACAGCACTCCTTCCTATTACCCAAATACCACCACTCCGACATACACCCCTTCAGCAGCGACTTGCTTATAGACATGAGTCTAGTGGTTCGAGCAGGAGATGAGGAGCCAGGATTCAGGCATTTTAGTCCTGACACATTGAGCAAATCAGTTCATCTCTGTGCCTCAGTTTCCCTATCTACACATGTGCATGACCCTGACTTATTTAATAGGGCTTCATTCATGTTTGTAAATCAGTTTGAGAACTTGTAGGGAAAGGGAACTATTGAAAGGCAGGGTATGGTTATCTGTTCCATCAGCTGACAGTTTATAATCTCCAGTCAGATTCCTTCTTTTAACACGCTCCATCCTTCCACCAATATCCATTCATCTAACTCAGCTACCGCTAACCCATCCCTGACAGAGGGGACGGCGCCCCGTGTCCGATAAAAACACTTTGGAAGGACAAATTGTTTGCCTACGAAATGAACCAGATTTCACGGATAAAAATCATAATGCAGAAGAATATGGCTGGGTTCCTCTATAAGCGACAAGCTCCAAATTGGACATTGGGCTAGTCTATCAACACACGCGGCTTTATCCCTGAAAAATATACTATTGAACCGGTGCAAGGTTCACTTGTCTGTTCAGAAGTGGCCCAACATTTAGATGTATGGACACACTAAGAGCAACAGGAAGGTCTCCAGTACAGATTTAAATTGTAATGAAAACACACATTATTAAACAACATCTACCTGAAGCATTAGTAACCCAAACACTGCAGCAGGGGACAGCCCAAAAGTGAAATGGACTTTGAAACAAACATGAAACAGACATGAGCAATTTTCATTCTCTGAGCTGAGGGAGATGCACAGACAAAGCATGACGAGGGACAAATTAG
Organism: Eretmochelys imbricata; assembly: GCF_965152235.1. Classification (NCBI taxonomy): domain Eukaryota; kingdom Metazoa; phylum Chordata; order Testudines; family Cheloniidae; genus Eretmochelys; species Eretmochelys imbricata. The sequence goes on along the minus strand of NC_135590.1, from coordinate 9,700,617 downwards.
AGGATGGGAAAGAAGCTTTAAAATCCCAGGGGCTAGTAACACAGTGGTTAAATTGACAGTGTCCAGAATATTTGCTGGTCAAGCAGTGTTGCCGAGACTAAGAGAAAATGTTTTGAATTGAAATAAGAACAAATAAATAGATTCCCCAGTCCCGCTAGGAGTTCACGCTGTCTTGGGAAAGGGGGTATTTATCAGCCAAGGAGGAACATTTTGGAGGGGAGATCCTGATGAAGTTTTGGGAAACATCTCACTGATCGTTTGCTAGTGAGAAAAGTGTGTGCGGTGTGTGTGACTGTCAGTCCTTACACTGTGCCCATCACCATGATATTTGGGCCACCCTCCTTTTCTGCCCCTCCTACTCTCACTTCCTAGGTCATGAGACACCCCGGCACGACACGAGTACTGAAGAGACGTCACCCATATCCACAGGCCCCCTGCACATCTCAGGGGTAACACACAAACACGCCAACCCCGACACAGTCTGGCTTTGGTTTCTTGGGATTTTTAAACCCTCGTTACTGACCTTCTGCAGGATCTGGGCCAGTTCTCCGCAAAGCGAGACAATGTCCCGGCTGGCTGAGTAATCATTCAGGTGAGAGGAGAGATACCTGTGAGGTGCATGAGTGAGACGGAGTCATTAGATAAACGAAGGCAGGAAAGGAGAGGGCCCAACGAGCTTCAAGTTAATTGAGGCACCGTCCTCCCCTCGGGCCAGGGGTTTAAACACAGTCTTCCAGGATTTTATGGAGCTTTCTGAAGGGGCCCCAGTTGGCACAAGCAGCCGGCGATAGAACACAGAGCTCATCGCCTGCAGTGGGCAGCTGCCGGGAGCTCAGTGGAACAAGCTGGGAGTCTCAGTCTTGTTTCTACCACGCAGGTGTCCACACCCCATAGAGCCACTTCTGCTGTGGGGAGGCTCAGCAAAGGAGTGAGCAGGCTGTGGAGACGAAACTCCCCTCTGGCCCCAAGAGGGGGTCCCTCCAGGGCAGAAGCACACGGGCAGAGGACCCTTGTCCAGCCACTGCCCATGCTGTGCCCTTTCTCTGCACAGAAGGCTCCAGGCTGGCCTGCTGCTGTTTTCACCATCACCAAAAATAGCGTGGTCACAGCCCTCCCCTCCCCAGTCACTGAGCGGAGCCTTGTCCCTCTGTGCTAACAGACCATCCTCCTCTGGCCAGGGAGACACTGGCTGCCACGCAACCAGTCCTGACAGCACTGGTCTGGCATCCCTTTCCACCTCTGGAAAGACAGTGTATGCAAACCCCACAGAAACAGAAGGCCTGTAGCTTGCACCCCGTGCCATTCAGCGATCCCCTTCCTTATCATGTGGGATCCCTCCTTACGTGGCCCTGGCCTTCCAGTCTCTCCATACTCTTTTCCTGGCCTCTGCAGACTGGGGAAGCAAGTACCTGCTGAGCCAGGTGAAGAGCCCCTTGGCCGCCGTGATCAGCTCAGCGATGCAGGCCAGGAGGTCCGGGGAGGGCGTCTCGATGGCCTCGCCATCATATGCGGTCACCTTCCTGCGGCTCAGGATGAGGGTCTGGGTGGTCCAAGCGACTTGCTGCAGCTTCTCCGTCAGCGTCCCCAGGCTGGTGGTCTCCAGCTCGTAGTTCTGGGGGAACAATCCAAACTAGCTCAGCAGAGGAGAGAGGAGCCAGCCCTGGAGCAGCTCAGAACGAAGACTGAGGGTGGCAGACACCTCACAACTCTGCACTGCTCCCCGAAACTGCTGGGGGGGGTGAAATCCACCCATCCCCTGAATCCCAGAGCTCCCTCCCTCTGGGAAGCAAGGCCGCAGGTGATTCCTGGGAGGGAACCCTCTCACCGTCGCTCACCGCAGGCGGTGCTGGAGATCGGGAGCGGGCCTCGCTCCAGACTCACGGTCGCTCACTCACCAGCACGCACAGCTGCTCCACAGCTTCCAGAATGAGCTCCTGATGGCCAACACGCCTCAGGCCCAGCTCCTCCAAGCGCCGATAGGACAGCTGCAGCAAATCGTTCCCGGTCAGGGACCACGTCTCAAAGGGATACTGCTGCAGCACCTTGTCCAGGCCTGAAAGGGGCAAACGCAGTCACTACCCAGCTGCTCCCAGATTGCCCACATCCAGACATCTGCCACCACCACCTCAGCCTGGATTCCCCCTCTGCTGACAGCTCTGCCAGGCCTTCCTGTCCGCTCGCCTTCACCACCGCCGCTCCCTCAGGGGCACAGGAACTGCCAGGCTCGATCAGAAACCACCTAGGCCAACCTTGGAGAGAGACCAGCACCCGCTGCTTCAGAGCACGGTGAAGGAACCCTCCTAACCCCAGGAGTTAGAGGCTGGCTTAAGCCCTGAAGCATGCACTTCCAGAATAGCATTAACTCGTCTAACTCCAGACATTCTTGTTATCCACCAAACACATCCAAACCCCTTTGGAGTCTTGCGGAGGTTTTGGCCTCAGACGCATCCTGTGGCAGTGAGTTCCACCGTCTCGCTGCGCACTGTGGGGAAAAAATATTTCCTTGTGTCGGTTTTGAGTTTGTCCCCTTTCTGTTTCACTGACGGGCCCCTCGTCCTCGTGCCAGGAGACTGGGAGAACAGAACCTCCGATCTACCTTCTCCCCCATCCCACCAAGTGTGTAACACCAGTTGCCTTCCCTGGCTGCCAGATCTGTTTCCTCCCTACTGGCAGGTCCCCAGAGAGCTGCATATCCACCCACCCCAGCATGTGCACCTTCCTGCATTGGACTGTATATCCTCCCCTAGGAATGCCTCTCCTCCCCCAGGGCAGGGATCCGAGCCGTGCCCAGCCACGCCATGCCCGCATGAGTCTCACCCGCCTCTGCCAGGGCCCCCCAGAAGGTTTCAGCCACTCCTGCTCCCAGCAGGTCTTGCACAGCTCCTCCTGCCAGCGCAGACTCTGCCGTGGGAGCAGGCAGCCGCCTGCCCGCCCTAGGGGCTGGAGTGCACCCCCTGGCCACAGCTGCTGGAACGAGGGGTGCTACCACGCCTGCTGGCTTGAAGTGGTTTCCATCACACACAGGGTTTACAGTTTGGTTCAATGGCTCTCAGCACCCCCCACCAGACAAACTGTTCCAGCCCCTGGCCAGCCCTGAAACCTCCACCGCACTCACCTCTCAGCCACTGCGCCACCTTCACAGGGCTCCAGGCACCGATGGGCTCCATGCCCAGCTCCCTTCCCGGAAAGTCTGTCCAGGGGCAGGACTCCCGGACACACCTGAGCGGAGGCAGCCCCACCAGGTAAGTCCCAGCCAGCTCTGTGGTTGGTGCAGCTGCCTGCCGCTCAGCAGGGTGAGGCCCGCCCCCCCTCTGGAGGTCCCTTGCTCCCCTCCCCATGGGGAATTCCAAGCTCTTAGCAACCCAGCTCAGAACTATTGTCCAGCCTCCAACCTCCTCCAGTCTCACTGATTCAACAAGGTTACACCCAGTCCCCCCCAGGCTGCCTCCTGACTCTCTTAAAGGCACAGACCCACAGTAGGTTGTTTACCTCAGCCCTGGCCGGTGAGGGAGCGTGCCCTAGTGGGCAGAGGGCAGGACTGGGTGCCAGGAGCTCCATCTTCCATCAGAGTCCTCATCTGATCGTGGCCGAGTCACTTACACAACACCTGCTATCTTGGCTGACGTGCCTGGAACCAAAAGGAGGTCTTGTGAAGCTACAGCTTGAGCTAAAGAAGCAAGGTCCCCGAGCAGGGGCTGTCACAGGTAGCCTCTGCAGATCCGGCACCTGTAACACATGCTCACCACTGACATTCTGTGTCTCAGTTTCCCCACCTGTAAAATGGGAATAAGTATAGCTGGCCTACCAGCTCATCGCAGGGGAATCATGAGAGTTTAAGTCTGTAAAGTGCTTTAAGATCCTTACAGGAAATGTGTTGTAAAAGTACAAAGTATTATTACTAACAGAGTGTGGCTAAACGTCACATCCTCACTCTAAATATTAAAGCAAACACCAGCCTTGATGACTGCATGTCATCCGGGAGCATGTCCTACTGGTTCATGCAGAGGCTGGCAATTAGAAACTCCTGGATTTTATACCCAGCCACTGCCCCAGTGCATGACCATGGGCAAGTCACTTAGCCTCAGCTTCCCTCTCTGTAAAATGGATTCACCTTGGTAGATACTTGGAGAAATACAGAATCTTAGAAATGTAGGACTGGAAGGGTCCTCGACTGATCATCTAGTCCTGTCCCCTGCACTGAGGCAGGACTAAGTATCACCTAGACCATCCCTGGCAGGTGTTTGTCTAACCCAGTCATACTCAGACTGAGGCTCGCAAGATGCAGGTGGCTCTTTAATGGGTCTCCGGTGGCTCTTTGCAGCATGTGATATCAAAACACTGTGTGATTTAATTATTAACCAATCTAAGTCCTTAACCAATCAGGGGGCTTTTACTATGTTATTACCCAATTGTAGTTGATAAAATAATAACACCGAGTCAGTCATTTTGCTGTGAGAATCATATACAGTATATATAAATAGTAAATGAACCACGGAATTCACACTACTGTGACTCTGAGGTTTGATTATCACTGGTCTAACCGGTTCTTAAAAACCCCCAGTGACGGAGATTCCACAACCTCCCTAGGCAATTTGTTCCAGTGCTTCACCACCCTGTCGGAAAAGAAGTTTTTCCTGATGCCCCAACCTAAACCGCCCTTGCTGCAATTTAAGCCCATTGCTTCTTGTCCCGTCCTCGGTAGATAAGGAGAAAAATTCGTCACCCTCCGCTTTATAACAATCTTTTACATACATGGAGACTGTTATCATAGGTGCCATCTCCGTGGGTGCTCCGGGGCTGGAGCACCCGTGGGGAAAAATTAGGGGGTGCCCCCCCACCTCTCCACCTCCTCCCCTGAGCGCGCACCTAGTCCCCGCTCCTTCCCCCTCCCTCCCAGCGCTTGCCGCTGCCAAACAGCTGTAGCAAACTCCGGGAGCGAGGGGGAGGAGCGGGAACGTGGCGCGCTCAGGGGAGGAGGCGGGGCCGGGGCGGGGATTTGGGGAAGGAGTCCAATAGGGGCAGGGAGGGGGCGGAGTTGGGGTGGGAACTTTGGGGAAGGGGTTGGAATGAGGGCTGGGCAGGGTGGAGTCGGGGCGGGGCCGGAGGCAGAGGGGGCTCGAGCACCCACGGGTACCATTAGAAGTCGGCGCCTATGACTGTTGTCATGTCCCCCGCCTCAGTCTTCTCTTCTCCAGACTAAACAATTTTTTCAATATTTCCATGTAGATCATGTTTTCTAGACCTTTCATAATTTGTGTTGCTCTCCTCTGCACTTTCTCCAATTTGCGCACCTCTTTCCTGAAGTGCAGTGCCCAGAGCGGGACACAAGACTCCAGCTGAGGCCTTATCAGTGCTGAGTAGAAAGGAAGCAGTACTTCGCGTGTCTTGCTCACAGCACTCCGGCTCATACAGCCCGGAATGATGTTTGCTTTTTTTGCAACAGTGTTGACTCATATTTAGTTTGTGATCCACTATAATCTCCAGATCCTTTTCTGCAGTACTCCTCCCTAGAGAGTCATTTCCCATTTTGTATCTGTGCAATTGATTACTCCGTCCCAAGTGTAATACTTTGCATTTGTCCTTATTGACGTTCAGCCTGTTTATTTCAGACCATTTCTCCAGTTTGTCAAGATCATCAAAAGACCTGTCACAAGAGTTAGCAGTGCACATCCCAGATCTTAGCAGAGTCAGTGTCCTTGTTTTCAGATCCTGTTGGATTATTGCACATCAAGGGGGTGTTGTTAACATCCACAGATATTTCCTGGACATTAATCAGGGTCTCATTTACTATCTATTTACCTTAGGGTTTTATACTGTTGCCCAACATCATAGTATCTGAGCTTCTTCCACGTAAAATCAATAGCAACTTCATGGAGTCTTTAGCATTTCTCCCTCTTTGGGGTCTAAACTCTGCTTGGGTTAGGGTTTGGTTTTTTGTGGGAGTTGGTAGGTGATCGGGACCAAAAGGGGTGTCTGAATTGTAAGTGTCACTTATGGTGGTATGCCTTTAGGGATGTATATTTAGGAAGCCACAACACTTCCTAAATATACATCCCTAAAGATGGTCAGATTCCGAGTTCACCTAATCTTCTCTGGAAGGCTTTACCCTAACCGGATCCCCTCTGACTAACAACCCCAGGAACGGCTAAGCATGATCCCTCACGTTGTTGCACACACCCTCACTACGGCTCTTCAGAAGCTGGTGAGATCTCCAGAAAAACCGTCCTCAGTCTCTTCTCAGACTCTGCAGTATCTTGGAGCCTCATAAATAGAGCTGGAATCCAAGTTGCTAAATACAGCTTCTCCTTCATTACACATTGCACAGTTCAACTCTCCAGGACCTCTGGAGGGGAAGCAAATAAGCGTTTCACAGAGGAGCATCTGTAATCATGCATATAAACCCTCTCCATTTAGTGTTAAGTGCTTTCTAGTGAAGTCTAAGGTTTTTTGCACCAAGGTAGTTGGGCCAGTGCAAACCCTCAGAGGAGATGTGCCAGCCAGCGCAAGCCCCACTTTATATCTGTGCTACACTTCTACACCAGGGGGTTGTTTTACTTGTCCAGCCAACGCTCCACACATGGCTAGGGTCAGCTCTCTGTAGAGTTTGCAGCCGTTGCTTGTGCATTGCCCCATTTCCATCAGCCGTGCGAAAGGGGCCCAGACCTTCCCCACCAGCACAGTCCTGCTCCGAGGCAAAGCTGCTCTCATACCCTGCGGTCACTGCAGCCAGCCCCGCAACAGGCTTCCCCTGCCCCACCTGGGCACAACTACCCCCCCCCCTTCTCTTCTCAGTGCAGTAGCTTCCCAGAGCTACCTCCTCTCTTAGGTCTGCACTACAATCAGCGATAATAAAGGATTCCCCTTCTAATATAGACCTGCCTCCTCCACACCTGCTCAGTGCAGTTATCCAGGTAACAAGGTCCCAGACTTTCTGCTGGGGTTACTCATGACATCCCCTGCAACAAATTACTTTCCCCCTCCCAGTCCTGCTCTCCCCTCCCCTCCTCACTATGGGAACATCAGGCATGAGGTGTCTCACGTCGGGCGTCCAAAATCAGAGGCCACTTCCGAGAACTTTGGCCCAAATCTTCCTGTCACAAAAGAAACTCGTTGCTCAAGGGACAAAAGGCCAATGAAATTCTGCCTCTAACACAAAGCTGCCATGAGGTAGCTGCTGAGAAGAGCAGGCTTGAGTTGGACAATCCCAAGGATGACCCAGAGCCAAGGATCCTTGCTCAGACTTAGAGTGACCGTTCCGGATTCCCCTTTGTGGGAGACAGCTCTGACGGGCCTGGCTTGCAGACTCTTTGCTCACACTTCCAGGTCAAAACCTTGATTCTAAAGGAAACAAATGTAACCGGTTTGCTGCTGCTATTCCCTTCTCAGGAGCACTAAGGGGCCCCTGTAAGGATCCAGGAGCCGGTGCATTTTAAAATATAAGGTTATCTAAAACCAGAAAAACCAGTGAGGAAAGGGGAGGTAGCCTTATCTAGTAGTTAGGGCAGTAGGCCTGGTCAGTCACGAGATATGGATTCTGTTCCTGGCACCAAAATGAATTTGGCCAACTCACCGCACTGTGCCTCAGTTTCCCCATCTATACAAGAGGGATAATGATGCTTGCCCACCTCACGTGGCGTTGTGAGGAGATGTTCATATCTGCTTGGAAAGTGTTTTGCAATCCTAGTGAAGCATGACAGCGGAGGACAAAGCACATGGTAAATTCACGCTCTAGCTAAAGTATTGGGAAAGACCTGAATCATTTCTCTGGATGTTGTTTGGTTCTGTGGAAGCAGCGCACCCTGGAGTCCAATTCTCCTAATTGCATTGGGAGTTCCAATTGAAGGGCTGCATTGACACTGTAACACTTGGACTAGCCTCCTCTCTGCAGCAAAGATTTGAAGGAGTGGCGTGTTACCTCTTTCCCAGTCCCCTGTATGCTGTGCATCCCCCCCCCCCCCCTCCAAACACACACACACACACACACCTACCTCGGCACTGCACGTAGCTGCCACGTTAATCCCCCCTCCCCGGATCCTCACTGGGTTCTTTGTTCTCCCGTCCCATCAGAGGCAGGATCTCCACTGAGGAAAGCGGCGTGGTCTGAGCATAGGACTGGGTGTCAGGGCCTCTAATCCCTGCTCTGACAACGATTTCCTCTTTGACCTTGGGAAAATCACTCACCCTCTCTGTGCCTCAGTTTCCCCCTCTGTAAATGGAGATAATACTTGCCTGTTTCCCAGGCCTACAGGCTTCATCCATGTTAGGTCTGGCTGTGCCAGTCAATGACAGTCCCGAGATAATATCCACAAAATACTCAACTCTGTTCTCCATCTTCTCCCTCACCCCCACAGTACTTTCTCCCATGCAAGAACACCCCTTCTCTGTTCGGTCTTGTCAAGCCCTCTCCCACATGCACACACCCTCCCAGTGAGTTTCCTGCCCCCAGGACTGCCTCACTCCCACCCACTCACTCTGCTCTTTGCCCGGGCAGTCTCCAGATCTCTTAGTTACACGGGGGGGAACTTTTCCCCTTAGCAGCTCCACAGCCCCGCTCAGGGCTCTGCAGGCCAGCCCGGGAGTCCCACACAGGAAGGTCGAGTTGCCCACTTTTTCTGTCCTTTTTCCCTTTGGAAAACATTGCTGCTCTGCTGAGCGAAGGGGCAGGTCAGCTTGCGAGATGCACCAACAGAGATGACCCTGACCCTGCAAAGCCTCTCCCAGGCAAGTCGGCCTTCCTCACCTGAGCTGGCCCCACTGAAGTCAGCTCAGCTCCCGAAAAGTTTTGCAAGATCTGGCTGTTGCAGCCAGCTCCAGTCGCTCACTGGATCCAGGCTGGAAGAGCCACAAGACTCCTCTAGGAAGTCATCTATAGACCCCTTGAGCACTCACCCAGCAGTATCTTCCCTCCTGTGTGGTCAGTGGTGCTGCAGATACTGGTCACCGTGCCGGGCAGACTGTTTGTAGCATGCACTTGGGGTGTTCGGCATCTGAGATCTGCAGGGGGAGGAGGAGAGGTTTGTCTGTAGTCCAGCAAGGAACAGAGGAGGGGGCAAAATCACTGTCCTGTGGTGGGGGTTCCTCATGAGTAGAGGGCAGCAGTTCCCCAGAACAGAAGGATGATCTTGTAGGTAAGGTCCTGGGCTGGGATTCCGGTTCCCAGCTCTACCATGGACTCCCCTGCATGATCTTGTCACCTCATCCCGCCGTGCCTCGGTCCCCCCGTCAAATGGGGCTCACGACACTTTCTTCTGCTCTTTGTCTATTTCAGTGGCAAGCTCTTCGGTGCAGGACGGTCTCTTCCTCCAGGTTGTAGCACAAGCAAGCCACCATCTTGGCCGATGCTGCTAGGCTCCACTAATACAAACCATGGCAAAGGGAACCAATTCCACAGACGCTTTAGAACTGCGGCTCTTAGTCCCTTAGGGCCTGATCTTTACGCACCTAAATACCTTTAACAATCTAGCTCCCTAGGAACTAGCCCCAGGACAGGAAAGCCCGACATCCCATCATTACAGGGCATCACACCCTAGGAGCCTCCTGAGGATATACCGACAGGCGATTTGCTTTCAGGCACTTCAGTTGACACATTCCTTGCCTTGTTATAGGGAGACACCTGCATTTCTCGCCATGCTGACTCCAGTAGGGAGCTTTACCCCACCCACTCCACTGCAGGCTAGGAGCCCTATCTGAGAACTGGCCTAGAGCAATTGTTCTGAGCTCAGGTTTTGCATCGGTAGGTGCTTTATTCTGCTTTTGTAAATACAAAGGGAGGATCAGACAGGGATAGAAGGGGCTGGGCGTCTGGCTGATTGTCCAGCTCCATGCTCCAATATCTGCAGAGGCGTTTTCCAAACCTGTCTAATCAGAGAGGCGGCTTTGGCTGTATTCTTTAGGTTTCTCTTCAGAGTAGCAGCAGCTAAAGCATTAGCCTGGGACTCTGGAGAGGTGAGTTCTATGCCGAGCTCCGTTGCTGGGTGAATTTGGGCCACTTTCTGTGCCTCAGTTTCCCCTTCTGTAAAATGGGGCTCATTACACTGACCTCCTTTGATGGGAAGCACTAGATTTTATGATTAGAAGTTGCCCTCAAGTGAAGGGAATGCGGGTGGAAGGTGCAGGACGGACAGGGACGGGTGGCTGATATTGCCTATGATTGATCGACACTGAAACCTTATACGAGCATAGCTCTGTCAGCCAGGGGGAGTGAAAACCCATACTCCTGACCGACGTAGCTAAAAAACCCCAGTGTAGATGCTGCTATGTTAACAGAAGAGGGTTTTTGACGCCACAGCTAAGGGCGTTCGGGGAGGTGGTGTTCCGACACCAGCCAAAACCTCCTTCTGTCAGAGCACGCTGAGCCTGTGCTGCGCTCGGGGGCTATGCCGGCAGAGGCTCTGTGTGTAGACACAGACCGTATAGAGCAGGGACACCGGCACTGTCAGCTTCTCCCACCCTGCCCTGCTGGAGTGCCTGGGGCCTGCTCAGGAGCGCCCCCCTCACGCGTTGAAAGGGGAGTTCAGTCAGCCCTTGGCCTTTCTGCTGCCCGGACTCACAGGGAGCCGCTAGCACTGGGTGTGTCGTGATTTTTGTGAAGCAGACACCTACGGAGCAGGGTCTGGTGTCACGGCTCGCTCTGCGAGGAAGGCTCATGGCATTACCATGCATGCTCTGGAGATCGAGTGACTCACCCACGGTCACACAGGAAGTTTGGGTCGGGTGTCCAGTCCATTAGACCACACTTCCTTTCACCCACCACGGCTCCTACTGTCCTCCTCACCCTTTCCCAGAGCCCTTGGAGCCGTTTGATGGTCTCTCCTTCACGCCCCACGTTCTTTCAATTCTGCTCCTCTTTCGGAAGTCATCCCCCCATTGGAAGGACGCAGCTGTCATGGGATGGACAAGGAATTCAGTCTTCAGCTGCTTCCCCCTTCACTGACAAAGGGGAATTCATTCTTGATGCTCACCCAGTTCTGGACATGCACTTCCCACCCAACACATCACCAATGAGCTCTCACCTTGATCTGGAGGCTCCAGCCTCTCCTGGGCCTGGAGGGCAAGATGCTCCCTCCATGTTCCTTCAACCCAGGGCTTCCATACACAGCTCCTCCTGTCCTGCAGCAATTGTCTGCCCATCCTCCCCAGGGAGCGAGGCCGGATTATCAGCATCTGTCACTGTGCTTCTGGATTTCCCATGCTGACTCAGATTAAGGCTGCTGCTGTCGTGAATTTGACCCCCGTCTACTGCTGGGATTGTTTAATGAGATAATCTCCAGCCGTCTAAACTGCTTGGGAAAGCAGCTGGGGGTTGGCGTGGGGCGGAAAGTGAGTTTCAGCTTTGGTGATGTGATTAGAAAGTTTCCATGCACTGGGGCCTGGACAGGCACAACCCATCCCAACGGCTCACCGTGAGGTTCAGACTTCATGCTGGATCCCTGTTCCCAAGTCCCAGCCCAGTGCTTTAACCACAGCACCATTCCATCCGGCATCTCACACCTGCAGCTAAGTAGGCACCTTTCCCACAAGGCAGCTGGATCCCAGCCAGGCAAGGGCGCCCCCTGTTGGTACTTGTAAGACGTTTCCATCCTCATCTCTCCAGATCCGTAACCTTCAAGCGAAGCCCCCAGCCGTTCTCTCATGCCCGGTGTGATTCTTTGCTTCCCTCCTGCTTGGCCCCTCTTTAGCGGGCACTGGAGGAGATTCCAGAACGATATATTCAGTACGAAATGCTTTCTTGCCCGGCAGATGCCTCTCCCTCTCAGTGTCTCTCTCACATGCGCTCGGCGAAGCAGCGAGCGCTGATCTCTTGTGACAGCTGCTCCCGGGGCTGGCTGTGGTTGGGATCGTCATCAGGGCGGGGGGGTGTGTGGGTAATATTTAAAAGCGCCACAACACAGCTGCCTGCCAGTCCTGCTGCCTGGCACTCAGGGACTGGAGTCCAACACAGGTAAGCGATCAACAATGAAACCCATCCCCATTGCATTGAGAGGAAATTGTTTCTATTGGGGGAAGGACAGGCTGGGGTCCAGGAATTGGTTCAGAGCGAAGGTGAATTTAGATAGGGATTCCCATCACAAAATGGGGTGTGGAGAAAACACATGCTCCTCTCCCCCCAAGCCTGGGGAAAGGCCATTAGCGGCAGCCTGGGGTATAAGTGCCAATGCTGGGAACTGGGAAGGAGCATCTAAGGGGAAACACTAATTACATGATTCTAATCCTGGCCTAACGATGGAGCGCTCAGCCATTGGGCTGGGGGTGCATTTTGGAAACGCTGGTTTGGAGCAGGTTGGGGGAGCGAGGGGGGCAGGCTGTTTCCCAGTGATTTCCGTGGGCCAAAGAACACGTCTTTATGGCTGTTAATCTGGGTGGAGACTGTTTTCTGCTTCCTCTGGTTTCTGAACAGCCTCCCTGATCTTCAACTCTACCCATCTTCCTCCTACAGCCGGAGGCAGTCGAGGCAAGTCTGTGAAGCTGCCTGACTACAAGCAGAAGACGGCACCCAACATCCACCCTTCCTCCTTCTGGGAGCCATGATCATCCGCCTCAGGCACTTAACCCCGGGGTACTTCCGCTTGCTCCAGGTAACACCCCTCCCCCCCACACACACCCCCTCCAGTAGGGCTGTTGGTTTGCTTGGATATTCCGGCCAGTCCATGATCCTTTATTGATGCCTCTGTTCCCCCTATTCCTCATTGATCTTCCTGGGATCCAGTTCCAGGCCTGAACCCTCTCTTGTCCAGTGAGCAGAGCAATCCCGGGGCCTGAGGCGCTTTGGGAATTGTAGCTCCGATAGGGTCGATCCCTTTGCCTCTCTCCTCCTGTCTGTCTTGGTGTTTTCGACCCGAAACCGAGAGTTAGTTCCCATCGAGTGCACCAGGCCTCCCTGTTTTGTCGAGAATCAGTATCTGGCACTTCCGTAGCCCCTGCCCGTACCTCAGTGCTTCGAGGAATCCCTGGAGCCTCTTCTGGGGGAGAGGGAGGCAGCCAACTGCCACACCGTTAGGAGAGGGGACATTTTAATCAAGGATGTTGGAGCAACTGCCCGCTCTTCTGAACAGAGCCTGAGTCCACGCGGAATAGCCAGGACTTGGTGGGCCCACACCCACTAAACTACCTCCAACTCCTCTGATTGACTTCACAGTGCGTTGAGCCTGCTGTGATTTGCGCCCATGGGTCCCAGGCATTTTGCACATCTCAGCCCTGCTGAGCCATCCCCGGCCCCCAGCTTATAGCTCTGTGAGCAGCTGCACTTACAGGTACGGGGCCCATAGCTGTGCCAAGGCCGCTTTGCCTCAATCACCCAGTTGCAGTGGCAATCGCTGCCCAGCTCCGACAGATCAAAATTTGAGGTGCTAATGCCTCCCCCCACCCTCACGGGGCTGCCCTGCCCCTGCCTCATCAGCTCGTCCTCAGGCAGGCCTGAGCCTGCCCACGCTGGCTCCATGGGTGCCAGGCACGCTCTGTGCCACCTGAGCGGCGATGCCCTACTTAGGACACTGCGTAGACACACGTGAGCGGAGAGCAAATGTCCCTGCAGCACTGATCATGCAGCATCACGCAGGAGAAGGAACTGCTCTCTGCTGTCCATAGCAGTGGCCGGGATAAGGCCAGTTTGCCGATTCCTCCTTCAACCCATCCCAAGCACACAGCCTTATGCAGACAGGCAGGCACAGTCACGGTCCTGCCCCGGCTAGTCACCGCTCCAGCAAGAGAATAAGACTCAGAGCAGCTTAAAGAACGTGGGCTAGTGGTTAGAGCAAGGGACTGGGAACCAGCATTCCTGGGCTCCATTCCCATTTCCGCCAGCGACTGGCTGTAGGATGCAGCGGCAGACTCCCTCTCCCTCTCCCTATGGAGCTAATAGCTCAGAGTGGAGTTGCAACTGAACTTTCCGCTTTTAAGCAGCCATGCTGCTGATGGGGGCATAGTGGGACCAGGGGCATCATCAGTGGCGCTGAGATCTAACTGCACCTGCTCTACGGGGGGCATAGTGTGTATGATGGCAAGCCCTGCCTTGGGAGGCCATGAGCGTGAGTGGGGAGGAAAGTGGCAATCACCCACCCACCAGGTGTATGCAGGTTTCAGATTGCTAGCTTCAGGCTAGGAGCTCTGCTCACAGGAGCAGAACGGAGGGGCATTTGCCTAAAGGGCTCCACGTAAGGAACGGGGCTGGCTCTAACAAGTCAGCATTTCAGCTGGTAAAGTGCAGGGTAACGCCTTCCCCATAGGGCATTATTATGGCTTCACTGGCAGCACCTGCAGAGCAGATGGTTATTGTTCCTGAAATCCCCACTTTGAAAGGGACAGAACCATTCCTGTGAAAACTGTTGTAGGCTTTGTCTGTCTGTTCTCCTCCACCTTGCCACTTAGGACACTGCACCACAGAAAATCTCTCTTTTGGAAGAGCTGGTTATCAAAATGGGCAGGCTGCATTTCAGACCCAGATTCTGATCTCAGGGCCACAGGGGCCTGGATTCCCCATCCCAAATGAGAACACAGCTGAGAAACAGACACCTTTCACTGTAGCATAAGAGAAACCCTGATCTGCTCTTAATTTGGAGCACAGTCACTAGGGCTGAGATAATGGTTCCACACAGAAGGGCAGCGATGCCTAGATATATTCAGCAACAGGGTTCACTCCGCTAGAGCATAGAGTTGAAGAATTTACAGACAGCCTCTTGGTCAGAAGTGACAGCACCTGCCACTCGCATATTAAATCCCATCATCCAGGGAGCCGTGCATGGAGAACACTTTCTAAGATTTCCTGGGGCGGCTTTGAATGGACATGATTGCGTATTAGCCAGGAATGGTCAGCTGGTGTTCCTTGCTGTCTGCATACCAGGAAAGGTGTCCCCTGTGGCAGGCCCCTAGCTAAAGGAAAGCCTGCACTGCAGATATAACTGCAGCCATTTCTAATTGGTGCAGATCACTGGATACAGACTCCTGCCATCCACAAGGAATATGGGGTTTCTTCAAGTTCACAACCCACAGGGGTTGATGGGAGACAGGCTTCCCTTGTCCTTCAAGCATTGAGACGATCAAGTTCCTCTCCCCTCAATCTGCTGGGACCATCTGCCTCACCTGTTCTAAAAAGCTGCCTTTCTCCTCTCATAGATGCAGCTGGCCAAGGGGCTGGAGTCCAAACCTAAAGACCGTCTGGTGAATCACTTGGCTCTATTCCTGGCCATCATGGGGCTAAGTCTGTCCTACTACAGTGTCCGCCAAATGACTGACCCAGTTAGAACCCCACCAGAACCATGAGGCTCAGCTGCGTGGATGGAGTGCTCCAGAGCGAAGGAGATTCCTGCAGCTCTGAGATGGTGGTGGGGACCAGGTCTTGGGCACTGGCATTCACTCTGGGGCACAGGGGACATCCATTAGGTACAAACAGCATCACTCTCCAGTCCTGCTCTCACACTAGGGCCAGCTACATTCTCCTTCCTTGGTCTGTAATGGAAGGTTAGTCACAGGCTTCCCTCACGCTGCTCTCCTGGACCCATGCTAAAAGGGTAGCAAGAAGCATCTCCTAACTTGCTTTGTGCTGGCTTGAAAGGGATCGCTCGGTACATGCTCTCTGGCCTGTCTTGCTTTTCCTAGCCTCTCACTGTAGTTGCTGTCCAGAGACCTTGAGTAGGTGAAGCTGTCACACCCCTTCCAGAGTTTCTCATGGAGTTATACCAGTTTGGGCCAATGGATTTTAATTGGGAAGTCCTACCCCGTCCACTGACCACCCCAGCACCTGTCCTTGCTCCACCCTTCCAGTACATGCAACTAAGCTACTAAATGAAAGGCTAGAACTTCTCCCTGCAGCTCTACCAGAGCTCATGACAGAAGGCTGGGGAACCTACTTCCATACGGGAGGCTGGAATCTAAACTTCAGTGGGATGTCTCCCACTTTACACAGAAGTGAGATCATAAAGTAGGATCTGCAGGAACTGAGGCTGAAAGGCTAGAAGGCATCCTCCCAGGCCAGGAGTAGAATCCAACTTGGTAGCTTACTAGTCACCCTGGCTTATGAGATTTCCAACAAGAGGTTTCCAGACAGCAATTTCCACATCACTGGCTGCACTTGTGTCCCCCTCTCTAAACCAATGTGATGGGGTATGACAGGCGGAATGCGCTGCATTGACAGCGAGAGAGGATGTTACACATGGTTGACTGAGCCCTTTTATCATCATCTCCCCCCGCCCAGCTCAGCTAGGAGCGGTGCATCATAGGATAGCAAAACAAGCTGGAACAAGGTCATTGCCGATTGCTGTTATATAACAATGCGCACAATGAGATGGCTGGGACCTAAATCATGCTGTTCAAGTACAGATTAGAAAGGGGGATTTTTCAAGAAGTCCAGACTGGCTGACATTAAATACTTAATTGCAGCAATTGTGCGAGGACACTGTCATGGAGAGATTAGTACATGTCTCCTCCCACCCACCAGGGACAGGTACACTTCACCTTCTCAGACAGCATCAGGCTAATCTTCACACCCATCACCTCTCTGAACATTTCTACAGCTGCGACCTGCTTGCTAGGTTTATGCTGCTAACAGGGAAGGCTAGATGTTAATACAAGGCATTTCTAAATTTTGATATCTATCTCACCCTCCTTTATACCTGGGGAGGAGAGAACAGAGGAAATCATTTGGTGTTTGTCAAATAAATCCCTTTATATTAAGTGACCTGCTTGTCTCATCCTTTTGCCACCCCACATCCATGTGGCCAATAGAGTATATACGGTCAGGTGAGAAAAATATTACAAAGGCCTGGGGTGGGAGAGATGGTCTCCCCACCCTTGGGGGGGGGGGGAGGGGAAGAGAAGTGAAGTGAAGATGTTTAATTTCCACTGATGCACTGCAGTGCCCAGCATTAGCTGAACTTGCTTTGCAGGGACTTACAGCAGATAGTGGCATTCCCCACATTCCACCCTGCAGATCCAGAGATTATCCTAACACAGACTATGTGTTTTCTAGAAAGTGCCTCACTGTTTGAGGGGCTCAAGCCAAGTACCCCACTATGCTGTGGCAGCATATTGGCACATGCCGACCAGTAGTATCCTACATCTGGTGGAACAGGGCTGAATTTATTAGTCCCCTACTTGTAAAGTGGGTCAATGTGGACTCTGCCTACAATCTGCATGTCCCTCCTCTTAGGTTATTGATCTCATCAAAAACAGCTCCCTGGCTGGAAGGAGATCTCCTGCAATCAAATGACTGTCAGTGGGTTTTAAACAGTTTCATATGCAATTTGTATCCATCCCTAACAATGTGATGAGGTTGGGATCAGCTGGGTTGGGGATGTCTTTCAGCAGACTCCTCTTGATAGAAGAGAAGGGAAGGAGCTTAGTAAGTCATCCTCCCATACCAGGGAAGAGTTAACTAGACACTCGAAGAGGGCAGAAAGGAAATTGTTTGAGATGTTAGAACATCTGCCAAAGGAAATATATTAAGAATAAATATAGCAGTGAATTTAGCAGTGACCAAGCTGGAGGCTGCTCAGACCTCTTATCTAGGTGCCCCACAAATGAAAGGATAGGCTACTTCAACCAATTAAATTCAAACAGTCATAATGAACAATCAAGCTGGTGGGATTAGCCCCGTCCAGGTAGCTGGATGGTGAAAGGGATGTTTTTGCTAACAATTCAGCTCAGCTCATTTTCCAAACTGAGTCCCTACAACTCAATCAGGATCAAACTGGCAAGGAATGTTCTATGGCTCATTTAGCAGCTGCCAGCTTGTTTATTAAAATAGTTTGATGGATGATTACAGAGGTCACACTCCTCAAGAGCTGCATCCACTGCTTAAAATACTAACACAAAGAGAAAAGACTGTAACAATCAGGTCAGTATCACCAGGACGCTGGTCATCCTTTCTCTGGACCTCTAGCTGCACTGTATGTCCATGTTGCCAATGAGAACATAACGCACAATATCTGCCAAACCAAGAGGGTCCAAAGGTCTCCACTGGCCAGCGCTCTACTCCTTGCTGAAGAATTAATGAGAACAGCTGAGTTAATTTTTATGCCTTGTTGCAAGGGGAGTGTTTATAAAGACACTTGTTGAACTCAGAAAATAAGCTGCCACGAAGTGGGGCTTTAAACAAGGGCGCTTTCTAATGGATCGGAGAACAATTGCTGGTCCTCCCTATTCAGCTGGATTCCTCCATCTCAAGCGGTTGAGTCTGTACTTCTATCTTCTTTGGAGGAATGTAGGATCCCATCCCAGCTGCTCTCTCTGCCTCCTGCTGGGTATAAGGCTCCTCACTCAACTGCTTCAGTCTAAAAAAGAAAAAAGAAACCCAAGAGAGGCACATGGGTTGTGATCTTTATTGTTCCCCCTGTAAGTCTAGCACTTTAAAAACTACCACAAACTGAAACCAGTTAAAGCTGCACTTGACATTGCCAGGTACATCTAGACTAAATCTCAGGTACTCAAATTTCAGAGTGGGATTGAAAAACAGCAGTGGCAAAGCTATCATTGCTGCACCACCTGTTCTGTGACTAAATGGACACTTTCAGCCACTAGCGGAATTACACTATCTTTAGAAGACTTAAGAAGCCATGAAGACTGGTGGGGTGGGGAGAAGAGATGGGAAAAGAGATTTTTCAAGTAACTTTTTGAAAGGAAAAGGGAGTGGGGGATTTCTTATTCATAAGAACCCCAAATAAATCAGATTTTTTTCTTCATGCTAACAGGCTTCTAAGAAAAATATGCCCTCACAACAGAATTTACATTACCTTCTTTTGTGAACTTTAGATTTGAAATGTTCCTTCATGCTATTCAAATCGACAAAGTATCGCCTGTCGGGAGAGAAGAAAGACGTTCAGGCAGTTGAAAACAATCCTGCCCTTTCCGTGAAAGCGTCAAGCTAAGAACTAAACAGGAGGCTTTGCAGGCTCAGACCGAAGACAGAGCTGAAGGCTCAGGATACCAAAGGTCATTACTGACCAATCACTGTTTCTATCAGAAGGTGGGGAAAGGGGCCTGATGAAGTTAAGTATTCGGCCCCGGGGCCCCGCTGTACAAACATGGGGGAAGGCAGGCAGGCAGGCCCGGGAGCCTCTTCCCGGTTAGCCCAGGGGACTGGGCCCTGGGAACACGCCCCTCACACCCCGCAGGCCACGGGCAGCCCCGGGGCCCCACGGCAGTTGGGCTCCCCCCGCGGAGGCAGGAGCACGAGCCCGGGTAGCGGGAGGGGCAGACAGACCGGGGGGGCGGGAGGGGCCATTTGGACGCCGCAGCCGCCCCCCCCCCCTCACACGCAATGCCCCCCCCCACTCTCACGCACGCGCAGTGCAGGCAGTAGTGCTGCGCGCTCCCGGGCATGTCGGGGTCCGGCTCCTGGTGCAGCAGCCTGGCCGCGTTGTCCGGCCGCAGGTCCCCGTGGATCTGGTCCAGGTCCCGGCGCCGCCGCTTCGCTTTCCACTGGCGGGCCAGGGAGTGCGCCTTGTGCGAGCCCGTGTGACGTGAGCTCCGCGGCGCCATGGCGCGGCTGGGAGAGAAAACGGAGCCGCCGCTTCCTCCCCTACTTCCGCTTCCGGCCGGCGCCGGCTTGTGACCTCATCACAGAGCGACCCCCCCCTCCCGCGCCTGTCAGGGGAGCGAGCCTAGCGCGCATGCGGGAAAGGCACAGGGCCAGGGTGGGAGCAGAACTCAGGGCAGGCGGGGGCGGGGCTGGGCCACGCCCCCCTTGGCTCCCGGCAATGACCCCCTCCCCCATCAAAATCCAAAATGGCTCCCCGGGGTCGCGACCACAATTCCCCCTCAGCTGCTGGGGGCGGGGGTATATTTCCCGCCTCTCTTGGGGAAGCCTCCTCTGATTGGCTGCTTTATCCTTGGCCGCCAATCAGGGCTGCTGTGGGAAACGGGCTCTGCTCGCCCCCCTGCCCCAGCAGGCCCCATTCCAGGTAGGAGAAGGCACAGAGTTTGGTGGCTTGCGGCAGATTCGCGCTTCCCTGTCCTCCGCTCCTGCGACAAGGGGAGGGCTCTTGGGCCTGCTCCTCTCCCTCCCTGCAGCCCCTCTCCCGGGCCTGTGTGTGTGGGGGGGTGAACTGCAGGAGGAGCAAAGGTGAGCCAAGGTCGTCCCACCTCCAGCCCTTTTCACACCTGTGTTTACACATGGCAGCAAAGAAAAGGAAAGTTGACACCGAGAACCGTTCGTTTGAAGCAAAGTGGATCGACGCTTATTGTTTTGTTTTACCACCACGTCCAAGGGGTCGACCAGTATGTTTAATTTGTACAGAGACTGTGGCTGTTGTTAAATGTGGGCACCTCAAACGGCACTACGAAATGAAGCACATCGATTTTGACCACAAATATCCACTGGGCTCCCAATGAAGATCAGACAAGATCGCTTCATTGAAGGATACATATTGAAGGCAAGTGATGCTTCAGTTGCCTTTTCCTGAGCACTGATACTATTTCAAAGGCTACTTGTGCTTAGGAAAAGGCAACTGGAGCATCACTGCGGTGGGTGTGGATAATGGCAAAACACAGAAAACCTTTTGCAGATGCAGACGTTATTAAGCAGTGCATGGTTACTACAGCTGAAATCCTTTTTTGCAGAGAAGAAAGACATTGTTGACGCCTTCAGACAACTGCCGCTCTCAGACACAACAGCTATTAGGCACGCTGAGTTGATGGCACAAGACTTTTTCAAGCAATTGTGTATGAAACAGCAAATGGGAAAATTTTCCGTGGCCGTTGAAGTGTCCCATATCATCAGGGACACAGCGCACCTAGCACTGTATGCCCATTTTTTTGATGGAGAGAATTTTGGGGAGGAGTTGTTGACCTTTATACTGCATAACTGTTGCACGCTAGGCAAAGATTTGTTTAATTCTGTTCAAACTGTTTTGTCTAATGAAGGTCTTGACGTAACTCAGATTGTGTCAGTTGCAACAGATGGCGCTCCTGCCATGATGGGCACTTGCAGAGGACTTGTGAAACACCTGCAAGATCTGAACCCCAATTTGATTTGCTATCACTGTGTAATTCACCAAACCGAACTTTGAGCGAAGCTTAGCAATGAGTATGCAACTGTATTGTCAATGGTGATTAAACTTGTCAACTTCCTTCGGTCCAAGTCATCACTGCAACAAAGACAGTTCAAAAGCTTTCTTTCAGAAGTATCTGCCAATTATGATGACCTGTTGGTTCATAATGACATCTGCTGGCTGAGCAGAGGGCAACTACTAAGAAGGCTGTGGGAAATTCGAGTTCATGTGGAAGAATATCTACATAACATTCCAGGGAAAAAGGCAGAAGAGTTACATGTGGTTTTGAGGGATGCCGCAAGCATGAGCATTCTGGCCTTCCTTGTTGATTTGACAGGCCACTTAAATGATTTCAACTTAAAGCTACAAGGGTAAAATCACAACATAATGGATCTCCACAGTAGTGTCCCCTCATTTCAAAACAAACTGAGTCTCTTCAAAAGTGATTTGGAACCTGGAGAGATGCTGCATTTCCCTACCCTGCTGAGCTGCTGGGACACTGCAGACGTTACTCGGGTGGCATCATCTCTGGACAGACTTCTTCAAAACTTCCTGCAGAGGGTTCCAGAATCTGAAAGCATTCACAACATCTTCCTGCGTGTCAGGAATCCATTCGTGGTACAAGCAAATGGCACTTAGTCTGATCAAGCAAAAGCATCCATTCCTGATGTTTGAAAAAGCAAAACTAAAGCAGGAGTTTACTGATTTACAAGCCAACGAAGTGCTAAGGGTGCAGCATGCTGAAACTACAGCTGAAACTTTCCACACTTGAGGTAGGTGGCATTTAACATTTGGAAAAAGCGGCAAAGAGTCCTGTGGCACCTTACAGACTAACAGACGTATTGGAGCATAAGCTTTCGTGGGTGAATCCCCACTTCGTCGGATGCATTGTCTAACATTTTGACTATGTTTGGCTCGACCTACGTGTGTGAATCAGCATTCTCAACAACGAACAACATGAAATCCCGTAATCGCTCTGTTCTGACTGATAATCATCTGTGCAATTGCCTTCTCTTGCATTGAGTGAACTCACTCCAGACTTCAAGGCTCTTGTCCAGCAGAGGACCTATCACTTTCCCCACCGATGACGAGCAGTATAATCATACATTATTCACGCATATTTTATTTTAAATTTGTACTGCTGTATAAAATTACATTTTCAATAGTGATACTGCAGTTTTAACAGGTATTTCACAGTAATTATTCATGATTCTTTTTTTTTTAATACATGTAAGTGGATGTGTATTTGTTATTGGAAAGACTTGAATCATAAAAGATAAAGAGTTCATGTGTACTAAGTGTTATTTTCTTTCATACTCTGATACTTATTAAATAAACCACAAAAGGCTTGAAAGTTTCAAATATGTTTTTCTATCTCTCTATATACATATATGCCTACAATAGTCTTATTTGACAAAACACATTCAAAACTTAAAACAGTTGTCTGAAAGTGTTTTAATGCTAATGTTTGCATCGATTTGACATTTTCTCTATGTATAATGACAGGTTTCAGAGTAACAGCCGTGTTAGTCTGTATTCGCAAAAAGAAAAGGAGTACTTGTGGCACCTTAGAGACTAACCAATTTATTTGAGCATAAGCTTTCGTGAGCTACAGCTCACTTCATCGGATGCATACTAAATAAATGCAAATAAATTGGTTAGTCTCTAAGGTGCCACAAGTACTCCTTTTCTTTTTTCTCTATGTATTTTCTCAAAGTCTCAGATGTAATTTATTACATCTTTCTTGGAGGTTATTTTTAGGTTATACAGTGGTTTGATTTTATTTTTCATTTAATGCACTAAAAATATAAGCAATAGGGTATATAACATAGAATTGTATTGTTCGTTGAACAGTGACACTTGGTGTGAAAAATGTTTCTCTGGAGCCCGGACCGGACCTTGACTATACCTTGACCAAGAAACGTGGACCTTGGCAAAAATAATTGACTAACCCAGGTCTAAACACTAAGCACACTTTTATAACTCTGATACCTATTTTAACAATACTAATACACGGGTGAGGCAGACTAATTCCAGCTATGTATTTGTTGGTGTCCACGTGAGGCATGATGACCTGTTCTGTTCATTCTCTCTGAAGCACCTGGCCTTGGCCACTGTCAGAAGACAGGATACTGGGCTAGATGGACCTTTGGTCTGACCCAGTTTGACGGTGCTGCCCGTGGGAGCCAGCTGAGGTCACTCAATTAGGGTGAACAAACAAAACGGGGCAGACAAACCCCAAACGCTGGTGGATATTCCAATACTTAGATTTACCCAGCCAGCCCAAAACAGCTTCTCTAGCACCTCCCTGGGTACTCAGACGTCCAAATAATGCAGTTCCCTTAAAGTACCCAGCCTCAGGCCTCCCTCCAGATACACGTCAAACATAATGATAAATTCTGAAAATCTTATTTCATCAAATAAAAGAAAAGGTTCTCCTGACCCCAAAGGACCAAGCCCCAGACCCAGGCCAAATGATAACTCAGATATTACCCAAAATACACGCTTATAGTCAATTCTTATTAACTAAACTAAAATTTATTAAAAAAGAAAAGAGAGAGAGAGTGTTGGTTAAAAGATCAATATACAGACAGTCCTGAGTTCAATTCTTGAGGTTCAGATACACGGCAGAGATGAGCTTGTAGTTGCCAAAAGTCCTTTTAGAAATAGTCCATAGGTTATAGTCCAATGTCCATATTCAGGGTGACTCCAGTCAGTGACTGGGGATCTCAATCCTTATGGCTTAAGGTTTCCCCCTCTTGAAACCCAAAGCAGATCTGAGCTGAAGAAGGATCGTGTCCCAAGGTTTTTATACATTTCCAGCAGCTTTTTGGCCTGAGAAAACAATAGGCTTAACTTTCCTTCTTCCAAACATCATGGCAATTGGCACAGGGTAATTTATGCATTAAACAGTTCAGATACAGGTTACACACACAACCTTCAAAGAGACATATAGACAATAATACAATTTCCCTCAAGTGTCTTCCTAAATACTAATACTTCTTTTGATCTTTGAATCAAAGCTATAGACAAGACTTGTTGGCTTACATCACAAGACCTGAACAAACATCTACCCTTCTATCTCTAACAATACAGGCTTGCATTTCAAAGCTCTATTCATTTTAGGTATCTTCCTAACGTCTCTCAAGTTTGGCCATGGGTCAGGTCAGTCTGTGAGTTAATTAACTCTTTCTGGCCCTGTCACCTTTCAATGAGATATTATCAAAAAGAAAAGGAGGACTAGTGGCACCTTAGAGACTAACCAATTTATTTGAGCATAAGCTTTCGTGAGCTACAGCTCACTTCATTGAATGCATGAGATACTATATTACACTCATAATATCACACCCAGGATGGCCGTTCTTATGTTCTAATGTACTTCACTTTCTGCTTGAAACCACACTGGGCCCTGCCCCTTGCTGTATATAAACAGCTGTAACCTCCCACCCCAGAGGTGAGCATGCCTGAGTGGTGGATGAATGATCTCTATAAATAAACTCTTTAAGGCAGCTTGGCTGAATGAAAAGTGATACAGACACGTGCAGTTAGTTGCAGTATTGCACCCTTACAGGGAATGATCTGGAAAGCCCGAAGAGAAAGAAAGTTCTTTTTTGCAGATACAGACTAACACGGCTGCTACTCTGAAACCTAAACACACTCAGTGAGTCTGACTTTGGCTTTGCATTTCGATGAAATCAGAAGCAGGCTTTTGTGGGATGGCAGCTTAAAGTGCCATCACCAGGTCCTGTCTGATGTGTTTAAAGCGTTTGGCAGGAAATAACAAACCTAGAAATGTGGTTGTGGGTCTTGATTTTCTGAGGTAATAGCATTTGATTGGGGTGTGTAAATTCGCCTGCAGTGTCTGCAACCTTCCCCTGCAAGGGGAGAATCTGATACTGACTAGAGAACCGGTGATCCACCCTGTTCTGCTCTCTCTGCCCAAGCAGAGTGAGGGTCAAAAGGTAAACAACACAGTGAAGGGGTTTTAACCTGAGGGTGACCTTTGGAACAGGGAGGTGCATGGCTGCCACTTTGGGTGAAGTCACTGGTGCACTGAGCGGGGGAGGTTCTCAGCATGACTAAACTCCACTGTAAGTGGGTGTCTTAATGGCATGAAGGGCAGCAAACATGGAGTCGTGCATGTTAGATACACCTGTCAATCCACAACAAAGAAGCAGCTGTCAGTCAGCTAGCCACCTGTGATCACATTACCTCTCTGCTTAGGAATCAATAATACATACAGTCACGTAGCAATGGCAGACAGGCCTCTTGTCATTAACACAGTGCAGCTCAGGTAGGGTGGCAGAACAAAAGACACCCCCGTACCAGACATCAGGGTTTTGCCACTCCAGAACACCAGTGGCCATCTGCCTCCATGTCCGTTCATCTCATATGTGGCAGGCAAAAAGCCCCTTCCTCGTAGACTGTAGCTAGCTGCCCTGTTTCTACTCCAGCTTCAAGTTCTCCTCCCTTGTTTGCAATTTGCATAGACCCAGCTCCAAAAAGCTTTCAGTCCCTGAACAGAAATTAAATATGTGAATGAGAAGAGATGGGTTTGCAGGGCTGGCGACTCCTAAGGAATAATTTAGCTTCCGGACGCTATTTTCAGCTGGTTGCTGAGATACTGTGTTCCAGGCGCCCCTTCTCAGGGGGGATCTGTTACAGGCCACAAACAATGAAGTGTAACGCAAGAGCTCAGCCAAGCTGGGATGAGACTGTCTGCAGGACCCGGGAGGGGGTGGGGGCCATGCAAGCACCTCACCCTGGGAGCTGGAAGACTCTGCAGGGGCAGGGGAACAGAGAGTAGGCAGGAGACAGACCTTTGTTGCAAAGGGACATAGATGCTGGCTGGCCAGGCACAGACTCAGGGAGTGGGATGGAGAAGGTAGCTGTGGCCCAGGAGAGAGCCCCCTTTGGGAACAAGACAGAGGGGATGGATGAGGGGCTAGAGAGAATCTTTTCCTGGAGGCAAGATATGGGGGGAGCTGAAGGACAGGGAACAGCCCCTCCAGGATCAGGCGGATAGAACTCCCCGCAGGCCCACCGGCCCTATGTCTAGGAGCCCACTGGCATTCTGGGTCAGACCCGGATCGAGTTCCTCTTTGTGGTCTGAACATAGGAGGCCTCTGCAATTTTAATGAAGACACCAGATCCCAGCAGGCACCCGCCTGTACCAGGTGCGAGTTTGCAGCACTCTCCAGCATCCCGTCAAGTCCCCGATTCCCCGCAGAGCCCTCGAAGCAGCTGGGTGTAGCTGTGCAATGGCACCCCACCCCAGCCCTAGGCATGCGGGGCACAGGAGCTGAGCCAAAGGCTGCCAGGCACCAGGCAGACAACACCACCTAAGCCACAAGGAGCCTGCTTGTCTGGGCCTCTCCTGCTACCGGCTGTAGGAGCGCGGCTGCCCTGGGACTCAGGGCCAACGTCCCGGCTGCCACCATGACTCAGGGATTCTGGAAAGTCTACAAGTCCAAAGTGCTGCAGAGTCTGGGCAGAGAGGGGCAGGAGGGGGAGTTCCAGGATGAGGTAGGGATGGCCCTGGCAGGGGCCTCGGGTCTCTATCGCTGCCCACGGGGGCAGGTACCAGGGGTTCCCAGCTTTACTTCCCTGCACCCCCGGGGTCCCCGCCCAGCCCCTGGCTTCATGCTCTGGTACCCTACGCCCCCCGGATCACCACCCAGCCCCCGTCTCCACCCACTCTGGTACCCTGGGCCCTGGGGATCCCCGCCCAGCCCCCGGCTCCCCCTGTCTCCACCCACTCTGATACCTTGAGCCCCCAGGATCCCTGCCCAGCCCCCGGCTCCACCCACTCTGGTACCCTGAGCCCTCGGGATCCCCGCCTAGCCCCTGGCTCCACCCACTCTGGTACCCTGAGCCCCCAGGATCCCCACCCAGCCCCCGTCTCCACCCACTCTGGTACCCTGGGCCCTGGGGATCCCCGCCCAGCCCCCGGCTCCACCCACTCTGGTACCCTGAGCCCTCGGGATCCCCGCCTAGCCCCTGGCTCCACCCACTCTGGTACCTTGAGCCCTGGGGATCCCCGCCCAGCCCCCGGCTCCACCCACTCTGGTACCCTGAGCCCTCGGGATCCCTGCCCAGCCCCCGGCTCCACCCACTCTGGTACCCTGCGCCCCCAGGATCCTACCCAGCCCCCGGCTCCACCCGCTCTGGTACCCTGGGCCCTGGGGATCCCCGCCCAGCCCCCGTCTCCACCCGCTCTGGTACCCTGGGCCCTGGGGATCCCCACCCAGCCCCCGGCTCCACCCACTCTGGTACCCTGAGCCCTGGGGATCCCCACCCAGCCCCCGGCTCCACCCGCTCTGGTACCCTGAGCCCCTGGGATCCCCACCTAGCCCCAGCTCCGCACCCTCTATCCCTTTGGCACAAGCCCCCCCCCAGCCACGTTGGGGTTTATTCATTGATTCCCAGACTCAGAGGGGCACAGTGCAGAACCCAGCTATTGCTGCTGCCACGTCCAGTCTCTGGCAGGACAACTGCCCCCGGGGCCCCTAGTGCTGTGGTCACCACGCTACCTGCTGCTGTTTCTCCTTGTGCTGTTCCTCCCTCTGCTGCTGCTGTTGCAGCCTGTGGCAACCAGGCACTCTCTGGTGCCCCGTGTTCGTGCCCCGGCATCCGCCAGCCGCTTCAGCAGCTCTCCTTGGCTTGCCCGCCCTGCCCCGGTTTTTGGCAGGGATCTGTGTTCTGGGCGCCGACAAATCATCCAGTCAGAAAGGAAAATCAGATCCGAGCACTTTGGAGAGTCTTGGGGTGGGGCAAGAGCGATGGGGTTCGTGCCCTTCAGCGCAGAGAAATACAAACCCAGCCCTGGCCCCGTGAACTCAGCACTGCTTGTTACAGGGCAGGGAGAAGGACCAGTCGGGGTGGAGGGATTGGAGTGAAGGGGTGGGTACAACTCCAGAGCTGGTCAGTGCTATGAAATGAGGGAAACCCATTTCTAGGGGTCACTGAACTCGGAGCAGAGAAGATTCTTGTAGCATGGCAGATGGGGCATGGAGAGACCTCGCCTGGTCACTTTATCTTCAGTGTGGCCAAATCGTGTAAATTTTGGTGTTTTCCTTAAAGCCCCAGCTCCTGGAGTCAGGTGATAACATGAGACTCTCCGCTTCCCATCTAGTCACATAAGGTAGTTTGAAGCAGGCCCAGATTAGCCAATGTGAACTCAGTGCACTTGCACAAGGCCCCCATCTCAGGCAGGCCCCCAACCACTGGGCAAAAAATTGGTTATGGTAGAAGTGGGGGAGGATCAAGCGTCATGCACTCAGGTTTGGCCCAGCACCTAGACAGACCCTGCAGCCCTCGGCAGCTGCCTCGTTTGCCCACAGCTAGTCTCTAGCTAACTGAACTGTCTAGGTGAAGGCAGGTGGGGAGCCCACATTTTCATAGTGTGCAGGGCCCCCAAATTCTTTAATCCCTCCCTGCTTTGAGGGCTTGACCTGATTCGCTGGAGAAGGGGAGCGCAGAAGGGAGTTTCTGTTCAGTAGGGAATAGACAGGACATGCCACAACACTGAGCCTGGGTCAAACACAAGGACAAGGGACTCCGCTGGGACTAGGGCCAAACGACTGAGGAAGTCTGGTGGAAGCTCCTTGCACGGGGAATAGTTAGTGCATGGACCAGACCAAGACCAGAGGCAGCAGCTAGAGGAGGAGGAGAAAAAAGTGAATGGGGTGAGGGGAGTCAAGGGCGTGAGAAATCCCGTTGCTAACTCCACTCCCCCAGGGACAGAGCCAGCCGGTCTTTCCAGGTGCTGCCCCTGCAGCTGTTCACACGGCCCTCCTCTCCCCACGCTGCTGCCCCATGGCTGATACTGTGAGTTTGTTTCAGAGGGATAACCCCGAGCTGGTGGAAACCACAGATGCCCCAGTTCTGATGGAGGAGGGATCGAACCCCATCTCCCAGCTGGCACGAAGGGTAAGGCCTCCCATCTTAGGCGACCCACCTGCGTCCCAGAGCTGCCGTCTCTCTCTTAGCACCATACCTCTGGCACCAGTCACCACACCCAAGCCGAACCGGCCGGGGGGATTTTCTGCTCACTGGGATTGTTTTCAGGAGTTTCCGTGGGTTCCAATCTACCCTGGAGATTCGCCTGGCTTTCTGTCACCCCCCTCGGTGCCACCGCATCTTAGGGTTGCCAACTCTGACTGAAGCTATTCTGGGAGATTTTTTTTTGGCCCCCCAACTTGACGTAACGTTATTTTCTTAAAATATCCCATTAAAATCTCCTGAATGGCTTTCAATAGCCACCGGGAGATCGATGCCGATTCCGGGAGATTCCCGGCCAATCCTTGAGGGCTGGCAACCCTACCGTATCTGTGGCAGCCAAGCACGGTTGCCTTGATGCAGCCTGTAACAGGGGCTTTGTCTTCACTGCCAAAAAAAAAAATCCAGAAGGCGAGCTTGGGCTATGGAACACGCACTGGTGATCTCACCGCAGAGACAAGGGGCAGGCGGGTCCTGCTGCAGTGGAAGGAGGCAAGGCCAAACGCTGGGCGTGGGGGCTCTCGGAGGGACCTCACCTCACCACAGTGTGATACAAAGAGCTTGGGCCTCATCTGGCTCGGATTTCACAGCGGAGAGCTCCACGCTGGGAAGAAGGCCACGGAGCTGTGGCCAGGCCGAGAGGGCAGTGCTCCGAGGGGAAAGCCAGATGCGGGATTTAGTGCACAATAACATGTTGAGGGAGAGCAGGGGAATCAAACCAGGCTATGATAAGGAGGCCGCAAGCCCCCTGGCCCTAATACCAGGCCTCGCCCGGCTGCAGGTTTCTGTAATGAATGTGAATTAGCAGAGACAGGTGCGTTTGATTTGACCGTAGCCTGGTCTTTCTTCCACGTGTCCTTAAAGAAACAGACCCCCTCCAAAGGTAGACAGCAAAGCACCAGTACCTGTCCAGAGCCCGGCCTAAGGCAAAGAGGCCGCAGATAATGGAAAGGGACTGCAGATCTACAACCGCAAGAGGGGAAAAAAGTCACTTGGTTGCCCACATCCCCCTCAGGGCCATTGTGCCTGTCTGCTGGAGGCCCTGATCACACCCTGGCATGGGGGCTGCTTCCCCCAGTCTGCTGTCGGATCAGAGCCTTAGGTGCTCACAGAGCACCGAGCACCCTAGAAATTAGGTGCGGTGGTGTGGCCCTGGGTGCCCAGCTGTATCCAGACACCCATTACTCTGGCTGCATCTTCCCTCCAGAGTCAGCCTTCCCCTCCCTGACCCAGCCGCACTGGCTCTGATCAGTCTCCAGCCAGCCCTGCTCGAGCTGGTCAAACCTTCGCCCCTTTACCACCCTGGTGGGCAGAACTCCCCGTGGGCCGAGACCTCACGCGGCACCAAAAGGCCTTCTTGCTGCAGTGGGTGGCAGATGCCCATAAACAGGTGGAGGGGGTGGTTGAGTGTTGTGGCGGACAGGCAGTGTGAGCGTGGAACCTGGTCATTTGCTGTCATAATGTCTGTGCTGTCCTTATAGTACCGAGGTGGCCCAGTCCTGGACCCGGGCCCCCTTGGCGCCAGGTGCTGTACAAATACAGACCAGAAGGCTGGTTCCTGCTCCAAAGAGCCTACACCCAGGCTAACAAAGACAAAGGGCAAACGCCCCCTCTCCTCTGGGCTCCAGGGGTCTCTGCCAGCTGTTCCTCACCCACTCCTCACCCGCACAACGGCCAGTGAGGTCACTCAAAGGGGGGCATGGAAAACAAGGGGGCAGTGGGCATGCAAGGGCTGAGCGGGGCAGAGACCCCTCTTCTGAATCTGGTGTCCAGCCCCTGCCTAACCTGGGACGAGTGGCTGGCATGGAGACAGTCACTGCTCTTTTGGGAGGAGGGGGGATAATGCTGAGGGTGACAGAGGAGGAGGGTGACGCTTTGTGGGGTGCGTCCGTGAGGCTAGTCTGTGTGTGGTGGAGGAGGAGGCGGAGGAAATAAATTCCTGCTGCGTCAGTCCCATGGAGCAAAGCTCTGGGGCCCGTAGACATTCCCAGGGACCCATGTGAGCTCGGCCGAACCACACAAGCTCCACTCCTGCCTGGACCCGGGCAGCTTCACTGACCAGTGGTTCCCTCCCTCTGCTCTGCAGGTCCAGGGGGCTGGCGCCAGAGGCTGGAGGAGCATGTCGTCTCTGTTCAGTAGGGAGGATGAGCACAAGCTGCTGACCCCCGAGCCCTGTGCTGACCAGTAAGACTGACGCTTGCATCTGCATCGTAGCGTCCCCGTCGGGATCCCGTCCTTCTAGGCAGTGCCCAGCTAGTCATGGCCCAGCTTATGGTAGGGCTGAGGGTCTGCCACAGGCCTGAGGACCAGGACGAGGGGTGGCTTGGGGTGAGACTTCAGGCAGCGAGGTACAAGCGTATCTGGATTTCGCCCCCCCAGAGCAAGGATGAGTGTACGGCCCTGTACACCTGAGCTCTCAGCCAGGCGAGGGATCCTCTCAAGTCCAGTAACTCTGTTGTCATTAACCTGGATTCCAGAGAGGGCTTATGACTAAATTCAGCCCTGCTGTATGTGGACCCCACTCCCATTGAGATCAGTGAGAGCTACACCTGCTTACCCCATGGCTGAGTCTGAACCCAAAACTGTGTCCAACAACAGCGCCCTCGGCTATCTTCCCGCCCCTGCTGCTACTAGCCAGAGGACATGATGCACGGGCCACTCAGATGGCCGCAGGTGAAGGCAAGAGAACCACACCCTGCTGTCTTGTCCTGGTCATGTCCATGTGGAAATCTGTCCCCATGGTTCCAGTGCTGGATGCAAAGTGTTTAGATCGAGAGGCATTTCCTGGCCCCGGAGCCGGCGTAGGAGGAGAGAGAAGAAATGCGCTGGAGATCCACCAGGTGCCTCAGTCACACTGTAGAAAAGTTACCCAGTTCCAATGGGCTCCTTTGCCTGTGTGGAGACCGTTCCAGCCTCCCGCCGGGGCAGCCTTGGCTCAGCCCCAAGAGCCAGCAGCTTTGCAATAAGAAGTTCCCTGTCCCACACCCTGGGGCACAAAGTGCAGATCCTCCTGAGCCAGGAGAGTTCAAAGCCCCCCGTTCAGAGCATCCCCCAGTCACGTGTGCATGGCGATCCTTGAGCCCTGCAGCCAGCTTGTTCACCCCAGTGCCCACATCGCTTCTGCTGTGTCTATAAAATCCAGACCCGGGCTGGTGCCTGTGTTCTGGCCCTGCGCCTGGGAACGGGGGCTAGGGTTTGGGTAGCGCCCCCCCCCCCACACGCCTTCATGAGAAGCCACGCCCTTCTCAACAAGGCTGGTTCAATAACATCTGCTGAAGGGAAGCCTGTGGCTCAGGGATTCTTATTAAATTACAGTCACGTCTGTGCGAATCAGCCTCTCTCGCTTGCACTCTAGCAGCCTGCCAGACACCAGGACTCAGCATCCTGTCTCTGCCCCTCCCTGGATCATTTTGTCTGCCTGTGCCTTTCCTACACAGGCTCAGTCTCTTCCCTGTAGGCTGCAATACTGCCCGACACCCTCTTGCTGCTCATCTCCTTCTCTTTCTCTCCTTGATGCTCTCCCCCTTCCCGTCTCTCCTGTGTGTGTTGGGATCTTTATGCTCAGATGCTCCCCACCCCCTAACCTCCCCCTCTCTTGCTTCCAGCCCCCTGGCACCAAAGCCAGCAGAGTCGCCCTCTGCAGAGAAGACGACTTCAGGGTTCTGGGATGTCTTTGCCGCCAAGTGGCAGCAGGCCTCTGCGCTGGACAAGAAGACGGCCCCGCCGGAGATCAGCGAGCCAGCGGCCGAGTTCAGCGGGGCGCCCGGGGAGCCCCCCGGAGAGAAGGCCTCCTATTCTAACAACGGCAGCGACCTCCGGGAGCCAGAAGAGGGCGCCTTCAAGTGGGGCTTCCTGGTCAGAAAACTGGCTGAGATAAGGAATAAAAATGCCCCCAAGAGTAACTAGAGCGGAAGGACCTTTCCCATCAGCCTCAGCACAGGGCCCCTCACTCGGGAGGAGAACACCCGGTACTGTAACCCTTCCAGTCACTGCAAAGGACCCCCCAGCAGCGCCGTCAGCCTGGAACACCCACAGCGTGGCTGCAGTATCCCACCCCCTCCGCCCCAGAGTCTGTCCCTGTGAGCTAAGGGGCTGGACTGTTCCTTGTCTGACACCCTCTCCCTCTCCCCAGCCTGCCCTGGGGTGGAGAGACTAGAGCGTCTCACATCTCCAAGTTCTGTGGTTCACCCGGGGACCTTGGTCTCCATGGACTTTGCTCACAGTGACGCCCTCTGGGCCTGCGCACGTGGCTGGGCACGGGGAAGCCAGCACTCTGAGGCTGAAGGGAGGGACCTGCAGGGTTCGCCTGCCCTGGAGCCTTGCTCGCCTCGCCTTGGGCCAACAGCGGCACTTGGGTTGGGAGTGCAGGGCTCGGGGTAGCATCTTGGGGACACAGGGGAGGTCCAGCCAGCACCCATCAGGCCCAGGAGACTCAAGTAGGTAAAGCATTGAAACAGCTGAAAACACCCCCCGTGGATCACCCTGGTGCAGCTCTGGCCTCTTTGCAGGGTATGGATGAGGTCCCCACTGCTGGGAAGCACTTGTCAGAGCGAGGTCTCCATTGAGCTCCCCCCTTGTGTTCTGTACCGTTTGCACTGTCGGGGAGAGATTCTGGGACCACTTCAGTGTGTAACGCCTCTCCCAGGGCTAAGCATTCCCTGCCCGTACTGTACAGCCTGCTCGCAGCCTAGCGGTTAGAGCAGGGACCTGGGTTGCCAGGTTCTTGTCCCTGTTCTGCTATTGACTTGAATTGAGTGACTGTGGGCAAGTCCCGTAATCTCTTTGCACGATATCTGAAATCTGAGCAAGAGCCTATCTGCTACCTCCCAGGCATGGCATGAGGTGACTGGGCTGATCCTGCCCATGGACTGAGCAATTAATGGACCTAGAGCGCTTTGTGATCCTTGCATGGCTGGAGTGGTGGAAGCCCATAGCCTGAGGAGCTGCAGTTCTGTGTACTGGGATTTCCCATACCTGGCAAGCTAAGGCTTTCAGAAGTGACCAGAGACTGTGGGTGCCAAGCCTGGGAGACCTTAAGGGGGCCCAGTTTGTTGAAAGAGCAGAGCACCCACCTCAGAAAAGCCAGACCCTCTTTAAAGGTGGCTCCATTTGGATACCCTGAAAATGAAGAACCAAAGATCACTAGGCGCTTTAAAGATCTTGGCCATGGTGGCTTCCTTCGTAACTCGTGTCTGAAAGCCTGGCTGCCCTGGTTACACTTTCTTTGGCCAAAGCCTGGATAAGAAGGAGCAGGTTCTTCGCGCCTCTGGGTTACTTTTTGGCTAAGGAGTGCCAAGAACTCACCCTCCAGCAGGAGGAGTTCTGGAATTAGGTGTTCGTGGTGCTGCCCTGAAGCTTGTGAATTATTGATCCACACAGATCCTTGTAAGGCCTGGATCGCCCAGCCCCAGGGAACTGACCCAGCCAAGCTTCCCTGCATGAAACTCTGTTTCTGGGACTCAGACCCACCATCGCACGTGGATGGGGGCTGCAGTTTGACTGGCTGGGGCATTTGCAGCGTGCACATGAGTGACTCCTGCCGTTTTCCTGCCGCTGTGCCTGTTTAACACTGATGGTGTCATTTGCAGTGAGTTTCAGCTGATCTTTATCATATGTAGAAGTGTCTGAAGTAAAGATCCCTTCCCTCAACCCCCTTTTCCACAATCCGAGGCCATTGCTCGGCCTGGGATTATTTCTTTGTGTCATCTCTACGGCGCTCAGCGTCAAGCTCAGGGCTGCACTGCAAAGGACAGTCACCCCTTTGCAACCAGAAAGGTCCTCACATTTTTACTTAGTGTGGTTGCAGAGTAGCTGAGCCCCAGGGGGAGCATTTAGCAACAGGGCCAAATGTCCCCTTGCTTTACTGAGCAGTCTAGTGGAAAAACAGCCTGGCCAACCAGACAACCTGGGCCAGATCCTCATCTTGTGGAGATTGGCATAGCACTAGTGATGTCAATGGAAGTATGGTTATTTACACCCACTGAGGATCCGCCCCCCGAGTCCGAATGAGATGAGTTTAGCATTCTCCGCTTAGTCCCTGGGGGATAAGCTGCTGCACGCACTAAAGCTCCAGCGGAAACTGGCCCCGAGCCGACCTGAGAGTGACTTACCTGGGAGCCTGGCAGAGGGAGAACGTTCACCAGGTCAAGGGCCAGGTAATTCACAGAGCACGACCTACATCATGCCTGTAGATACACAACCTTGGAGTCCATGGCGGCTGTTTAAGGACAGTGTAGAGCCACCCCTCTCAGATGGGATTAGCAGTGAGATAGGTCCATCGCCCCCAGCTCAGAATGGATAACCTAGAGGGGCAGGTTCCCTCTCCCCTCACCAGGCCCATGCAGCCCCCTCTCCTGAGCTACTTTCCAATGTGGGAACCCAAGAAAGAGAGAGACCAGCATAGTGGGCCGATGGACTGCGAGCCACTCGCCCACCGGGTTCTCTCGGTCTCTGCTCTGGCATCAGAGAGTTGGCCACCAAGAGAAATTTAAGACAGATTCAGTTCCTGCATGGACCGCATGACATCCTTTCAACCATCTCTACAATCGTGCACAGGCCAACCAAACCCTTCTCCTCCTGGGGAAGAGTTCACCTTCCCTGCACCCAGAGATGATTCATAACTGTTGACAGCAGAGGGGGGGGATGGGACACACAATGTAAAGGTTCTGGTGGTATGCAGCAGGGTTCAGGACAGGGTATATAAAACCTGGCAGAAATTGGGGGGGGACATGACCCCCACTTGCACCCCCTGCCCCATGCAGTGCCTCTATCTGCATCTGACCCTGAGATGCAGGTATTTCTTTCTACACAAAGAGCAAGGCTTACAGAGCACACGAGGAAGATCATATGCTCAGGGAAGCCACCTCGCCCATCAGAACCTCTCCGGCCTTCATTTTTCTCACTTCTGTTTTGCCTATGCATAAAAAAAGGGATAAAGACCAGGCAGGAGCTGGGATCTCTGAGGGCTGGACCAGGAGTGGCTTTAACGTAGCATGGTGCCTTGTTAACCTTCTTGCTAGTCCTGGGATAGGGTGGGAATCCTCTATCCCAATAGTGCCCCACCCCTGCAATTTCAGGTTCAGAGGATATGGGATCCCACCCAAACTCCTGGCATCGGAGCTGGCCAATGAGGTTTTACAAAAGCACCTCCACCCCCTCCGTGTTGTCGTATCTCCACTTACAGAGCACGGGCCCAGCCAGCCCCTCGCCTGGCCTCTCAACTCCCACTCCTGGCACCAGCCCAATGGGGATAGATTCCACATGAATCCTGCAGCCTAGCCCTTAGCTCCTGGCCCAATTTTACATCCCTACCCCTCAGTCATTAATTTCTCATTAACAATATAAAGCCTCCCCCAACCTCCCTCCTCCCCCAGTTCTGCGAAAGAGAAAGAACGTCAACGGGGTAAACTTTTATTAAAGTCATCCTGACTCGGTTGTTGTTCCCAGAGCAGCCACTAGGTGTCAGTAAGTCTACAGCATGAGAAAAGAACTGATCAAACTTCTTCAGTTTTCATTCATAGAGTTCAGAGTAGCAGCCGTGTTAGTCTGTATTCGCAAAAAGAAAAGGAGGACTTGTGGCACCTTAGAGACTAACCAATTTATTTGAGCATAAGCTTTCGTGAGCTACAGCTCACTTCATCGGATGCATACTGTGGAAAGTGAAGAAGATCTTTTTATACACACAGAGCATGAAGAAATACCTCCCCCCACCCCACTCTCCTGCTGGTAATAGCTTATCTAAAGTGACCACTCTCCTTACAATGTGTATGATAATCAAGGTGGGCCATTTCCAGCACAAATCCAGGGTTTAACAAGAACGCTGGGGGTGGGGGGGGGGAACACAAGGGGAAATAGGTTACCTTGCATAATGACTTAGCCACTAAAGTGATCACTTTAGATAAGCTATTACCAACAGGAAAGTGGGTTTGTGTGGGGGGGAGGGGAGAGAAAACCTGGATTTGTGCTGGAAATGGCCCAACTTGATTATCATACACATTGTAAGGAGAGTGGTCACTTTAGATAAGCTATTACCAGCAGGAGAGTGGGGTGGGGGGAGGTATTTTTTCATGCTTTGTGTGTATAAAAAGATCTTCTGCACTTTCCACGGAATGCATCAGGTGAAGTGAGCTGTAGCTCATGAAAGCTTATGCTCAAATAAATTGGTTAGTCTCTAAGGTGCCACAAGTCCTCCTTTTCATTCATAGAGTGTAAGGCCAGAAAGGACCGTTGTGGTCACCCAGTCAGACCTACCTAGCCCAGCTTCCAGGAGGCCTTACTAAGTGTAAACGTGTAGAACGCCAGGTACAAGCCCAAGAGTTCAGCAGTTCCAGCTGATTAACTTGAAGCATCATCTGCTCCTCTCGGCTGCAGCAGCGAGGATGTAACTTTCTGAAGGAGATCGGTGGCTAGCTCGAAGATCTCAGATTCAGGGCTGCCAGGCAGCTCCCAAACACAAAGCAGACAGGTGTTAGAATAGACAGGGACTGTCCCAGACAGTTTTTAAGGTGGATAGTGGGGCCCCCAGCTCTTCAGAGGGCCCCCTACACTAGTGAGATACTGAAATCCAGGTGTTATTTGCTAACAGTGCATGCCAGGCAACAGAGGCACCTGGCTGTAAGAAAGGACAACTCAAGCAATACAAAGATTAATTGCTATGACTCTGGGGCATTGTTATGCCCCAATGCCACAGGCATAGAGCCCTGTGGACCGAGGAGTTGGCAGTACTCCCGTACAGTGGGTCACAGGCCAAGCTGTTCAGGAAGCACAGTGCAAAGACAGAAGCGTGGATGGCCAGGGCTGTTGAGTGCTTGGCCTCCCACCCTGGCAATGTTATGGCTGCTATGAGCCAGACTGAGGCCCAACAAACTCATAACCCAAGACACTGAACAGGCTTTGGACTGTTCCAGTTTTCAGTCAATCATAAGAGGGGCTCCTTTCAACCCACCATCCTAGAGGCAGAGGCTCCATCTTGGGTCTCCACCTCTTTCCACTCTGAGGACTGCTCGGTTAAAGAGCCCTCTTGCCTCAACTTCCCACACCCAAGGAGCTCCCCTTCCATGGCCCACCAGAGAGAACCACTCTCCCATTGGCCATTCCTCCAGGCCGGTTACAGGCCTTTCCGCTAGAGCCAGTGGTGGGGCTGGCTGGGAAAGTGCTAGAGGCATGAAGCCCCGTTTGTGTTTTAAGTCAAGCAGAAGGTGTGACCCCAAGAGGCAGCTGCCACTGCCCAGGTGGGGAGGGGGGGAGCAGAGGCCACGAAAGGAGTCGGTTGGTTCAGCACTCCCCTGAGATAACCTGACGACTCTTCCCCTGCAGATTAAAGGGAGCCATTAATCACGGCAGAGCTTCTGGAGCACCTGGAGGAGGAGGGCACAGGTCACGGGGGTAATCGGGGCTCCTGAAAGGAGGAGTAAATCATCCCTCAGAGCGCACTCAGGCAGGTTCCCGTCAGGCTGGAATCTGCACAGGCTGGGAAGGATCATTCTGCTCCTGGGAGCTCAACTCCGCCCTGCGGGGGCTGGGACAAGGAAGCAAGGCTAGGGATGGTGGCCAGCAGAAGTTGCTGAAGGCAAAGCTGATATTGGGGGAGGGAAGGGGCCTCAGGAGGGCAGAGCCTGCTGGAATCTTCCCGCAGCCCCCAGGAGGAAACTGGCCCACCAGCCACAGAGAAGCAGATTCTCCAGAATGATGTTGAACTCTGCCGCTGGGAGAGGGGTGGGAGAACTGGTGATGCCCTGTACCCCACCTGAGCATGGCCATGATCCCAGCACGCCCCACTGCCATCCAGTCGCCTCCCCTCTGTCTACCCCTCTGCTCGGCTCTAGCGGGAAGAGGAGAGGCAATGGCTCAGAGCCCTCCTCAGTTCACTCTGCTGCTCTGCTCCCACTTGGAGTACCTGGGGGGGGCGCAGGAAAACACAGACAGGATGCAGCTCTGACTATCCTCACCGGCTTTGCCCCTCGCAGGTGAGCAGAGATCACACATGGCAGGATTTAAAACACAGCCGGCTTTATTCAACTTTTCAGATCCAGCCAAAATGAAAATTTCTCATGGGTGGGTGGGGTGTTTTGCAGCGTTGGGGGGGTGGGAGGGGGCTCCCAGGATTGGCACAGCCAGGTCTCACGGCTGCCCACACTGCTGTTAGTTACAGCTGGATCCTGTTCTCATGGTGCAGCCACACACCTAAACACTCCCCAACCTGCTAGCATCACGCCAGCGCCTCCGGCCATTCCCAGATCCCTCAGCGAGGGAGGAGACCACGCAGCCAGAGGGTCCATTTCTGCCCTTACGACCTCATCTACTGCAGGGCCAGCTGCATCAGTGAAGGGGCCAGGCCGAGAGCGTAGCAGCAGAGAAAGGCTTAAAGGGCCAGTTTGTCTCCCCCTTCCAGTCCCATTGCTACAAACGCTCGAGGGGGGTGAGACTCAACCGAGAGGGAGCAGAAGCAGGGGGGCAGCCCAGGGGGAGCTGCTCCAAGCCCCCTCTCCCAGCACAATGCCTCCCCCGGGCACCTTTTAAAATATTCAAAAGAGGAAAGTCTCTGTTGAGCACACTGGCCCTCAGAGGTGAATGTCACCCGCACCCCCTTCCCCGCTCAGCAGGATTAGGCCATGTGGTGCTGGAAGCATCTGAGGCCCCCCACATTTACATTACAGTCCCCCAGTTGGCAGCCCCAGTGCAGACAGGTGCTTGTGGGTACTTGCACATACAAGGCAAGAGCAGACCAGGAGGGAGGAGCCAGCTCAGGACATCTCCCCCCCAGCGTCTGTTTCACCCAGGGGCCAAACGATCTGTCTGGTTCATGCCCCAGGCCGCCTCCTGCCCACGCTGAGAGCAAGCGGGGGGCGGTTGCCCTGGCCTTCGCTGGAGGCCGGACTGGCAGGCTTGGGCCCCGAGCTGGAGTGGAGATCGCCTGCCCCCAGCCTTTGAGACGGGACGGGGTCTCTCTAGGCCGGCCAGGGCCCTTCCCTCAGACCGTGGACTCCCTGGCCGTGGTCCAGGCTCGCTGGCAGCCGTAGAGCCACTTGATCACCCGGGCGTTGCGCTCGATAATGGAGACGGTCGAGCAGAGCCGTGCGCCCAGCTCCTCCGCCTCGGGCCCCGCTTCGCAGCCGCTGGAATGGGCCGGCCCGCTGAGCTCCGAGCCGGCCGAGCCCGCGCTCCCCAGGAGCAAGGAGGAGGCCGCGTCCCAGCCAGCAGGACCGAACCTCTCCCTGCCCAGCACCTCCACCAGGTCCCGGTCCAAGCCGCAGTAGTTGAAAAACCTCTCCTTCTCGGAGAGGGGCAGGGAGCAGCCTCGGCCCAGCTCCCTCTTGGCCTCCTTCGGGCCTGGCCCCGACTGGGGGCTGGGCAGGTGCGTCTGGGTGCCGCGTGGAGGCTGCACCACGGGGCTCGCGTTCGGGCTGAAGATGCCGCCCCCTGGGCTCTGCGTTCTAGCAGCCTCCTTCTCCACTGGCACCCACACCATGGGGGTCTCGTCGCTCTCCGGCCCCTGCTGCCCGTCGCCCAGGCCCCTGGAGGAGGGGGAGCCGGGCAGTTTGTCTCTCAGAGGCCCCTGGAAGAGCCGCCTGACCAGGCCGGAGCCCTTGGCATTCTCCTTGTTGACGGCCGTGCAGTCCCGTTTCTGCCGGTAAATGATGAGCGAGTCGGGCCTCAGCAGGCGTTTGCTGCTGCCCCTGCGCGCCACGGGGGACTGGGGGGAAGGCAGCAGCTTCCTGGGGCCGTTCTGCTTGGGGCTCTCTCGGCCCAGCTCTGAGCTCTGACAGATCTCGTGACAGTGGTGGAGAGTCAGGCGCCTCCTGCTGCGAGGGGAAGGCCGCGGGGGGCAGCTACGCAGCACCG
Organism: Eretmochelys imbricata; assembly: GCF_965152235.1. NCBI lineage: Eukaryota > Metazoa > Chordata > Testudines > Cheloniidae > Eretmochelys > Eretmochelys imbricata. Next base: position 9,659,794 of record NC_135590.1, on the reverse strand, counting down.
GCTCCTGCCGGCTGTTGATCACTTGCTGGGTTTTGACATACTTGGCTTTGTCAGCTTCCAGCCTTTCCACGGCACTCGGGGTGCGGCCCCCGCTCCCCACCTCCATCTGCCTGCGGAGATACTCCGGGCCCCGGTTCAGCAGCCCCAGGGGGGAGGCGCTGCTTGCAGGAGACACAGGCCTCATGGTCTCGTGCTCTGGCACCTCAGCTATCAGGGACAGGGCCTGGCAACCTGCAATGGGGGGCCCCTCAGGGGAACCATAGCGCAAAAGCCCTGAACCCCAAATCCACACTGTTCTAAGGCCAGCCCCTCACGTGGGCCACAGGACACAGACGTGGCTCTTCACCCAGAAACTGGAGCCTGTAACCAGACAGGACTGCAAGAGGGGCTCTCTGGCACCAGCTTCCTTGTTCACAGGGAGCCCCGGAAACCAGCTCTCTGCCCCTTGCCCCAGCGCAGGGGCCAGTCCTCGGTGGCCGTGGTGAAGGTGCACTCAGCCCCTGGAAGGAGAGGAGGGAAGTGGTTAGTAATAGGAAAGTTGTCACCGCCACCACCGGCGAAGGGCCCTGCATGGGTAACGGGCAGCTTCCGTCCATCCCCAAGATGGGGAAGGACCTGGTCCCACCACAGGAGAAGTTCTGAAGTCTCCAGTTTATCCGCGTCCCCATTCCCCGCACAATGTAGCGCCCAAGCTTCCCCCAGGAGAAGGACCATTTTGAGCAGGAACCATCATCTCAAGGGGAAGCCACCCTCCAGCTAGGTCATTCACACACTCAGCTGCATCAGCCAGAGATGGAGCAAAGCAAGACCCTTTGGACGAGGCCCCGCAGCCAGACAGAGCCTGGATATGGCAGCAGGGGACCGGGCAGCCCAGAGCTGCTGCCTGCTCTGTGGGAGATCGATCAAGGATTCAGGAGCGAGAGGAAGACAAGAGCCCCAGGGGGAGGAGTCTGTTCGGGCCCCACCTCCCCCACAAATTGGAACTTGCCCCCCACCCCCCATGTTGGGGGTAGACAAGGGCTTCTGGTTGGAGCCTCTCCCCCCTCACCATGGCAGAGATGGGCACCCAGAGAGTCCAGAGCCCAAGACGATGGGGGTAGGGGAATGAAGGAGAGGAAGAAGGAGGAGAATGCATTGGCGAAGGGGCAACCCGGAGCTGAGGAGAGCAGGGAAGGAGCTTGATTTTCTTGTCCAGTAAAGGGGCCGGGCTAGATGCCCCTGTAAACCACCCACCCCCGTGGCTGCGTTCAAGGTGCCAGGAGGAAACCAAACTACCGCAGAGGGCCGCTTAGCAAACGAGACACTGACGAGACGGAGGGGGGCACTTTGGTGGGATGGGGCAGCCGGCCGGGGCTGCAGTTTCAGGGAGGGTTTTGATGCCACCTCTAGACGCGGCGTGCGGTTCAGAGCGGTCTGGGTCGGGCTGTTGAGGGGCCCGGTGATTTTTCCAATGGGTGCGACTTCCCCCTCTCCCCGCCGGGGCAGCCCCAGCTCCTCTCAAGCATCACAGCTGCCAGGATGCTGGAAAAGGAGAAATCGCAGGCTGAGCTCTGCTGGGATGCCACCGTGCTTCACGCCAAGGAGGAGCCAAGGAGGGCACACGGCCCATTGGCACAACAGCCGGACTGGCTAGCTCAGATGCACAGCAGAGAGCCTGGGAGGGGACAGAAGACGGGGCCTTTTTCTAGACAGCAGCAGGCTCCTAGGTGGGAATAATCACCGCAGGAAGAGGAAAGCACTGAACAGCCTGGGTTATTGCAGAGCTTCCAAGAGCAACTTAAACAGGAAAAAATACCGGAGCCCGCAGCCTTATCTTTATGTGCCCAACGGTAGCAGAACAAAGACAATCCGGCCATCAAGTGCCACGCTTCCCGGCAGCCCCCAGCACGGCCAGGGCTACCTTCAGGGAGCAAAGGAGGAGCCAGGTTGGAGCAGCTGGGAGGGGAGGAACCAGACGGCAGGAGGCGGAAAAGCCACAAGGGCGTTTCTGGCTCCACTCGCCTTCCGCGTGGCTCAGAATAATCACAGCGTCTGAGCGGCCCCGGATTGGGACGGGCTCCCTTCTGGGTTTCCCTTTTCAGAAAGGAAAACAAGAAAAAGGCTTTTTTTAATCCGTCCAAGTCTCAGCCAGCTGACACACTGACTCCATAGTGGTTGTCGAGGGCTAGAGTCCCCCAGCAGGCAGCATGGCCCAGCGGCTAGAGCACTGGACTAGGAGTCAGGAGACATGGGTTCTACTCCCAGCTCTCACCTGCTGGGCAACTTTGGGCATGTCACTTCCTCCTTTGTCTCTGTGACTCAGTTTCCCCATCTGGCTCATCTATTTAGATGGTCAGCTCTTTGGGGCAGGGATTGGCTCTGACTAGGTATGCGTGCAAAGCCTCCGTGTGCTACTGTCATATAAACAAGCACCTGTCTGGTTCTGGGACCCTTTATCCTCGGCAACCAAAGAGCCTCCTCCTGGAATAGGTGGGCCAATCCCCGAACCATTAAACTTTGCAGGCTCAGATCCCAACCACCTCTCATTCACAGCGAACAAGCCTCCAACAAACAAGGCTTAGAAAGGGCAAAATCCCCCCTGGCTTTGCCCCATGACTAATTCCTAATTCATATGAGGCCCTAAATGAGCAGCCAGAGGTCACTGCTGGCATCGTGACCACCAGAGAGCCATTATTAGCCCACTGGGCATAATGGCTCTTATTCACCTCCCGACTGACCATCCATCCAGGGAAGGACTAGGACAAAGCAAGGTCTGAGCCTAAGGGGCTGGCTAAAGAGGGGCCAGGGTGGGACCAGGGCAGTAAATCTGGTGCTGAAGTTGACAGCAGCTAGTGCAGGGGGCCTGGAGTCAGATGCAGAAGCTGTAAATGGCCCAAGCAGATGGTTTCCTTTAACAGAAGAGACACAAATGGCGCTGAAGTGACTGATCGGAAGCTAATGGTTAACCAGCCTGCTTGCCCCAGGCAGTCACCATTCTCTGCCCATTGCTGGAGAAAAGCCCATCCACACTCTGAGCTGCGTTCCCTCCCCCCACAATTCCCCTCCAGCCTGCCAGGGAACACTCAGGACACCCCCCCAGCTAACTTGTCTCATGAACACTTAGCCCTTCTCAGCTGAGGATCTCCAAGCACATGACAAACAAGAACAAAAATAAGCTTTTCAACATCCCCTGGAGGCACGTCCATCTCATTCCCATTTTACAAGTGGGGAAACTGAGGCATGAAGCAGTTAAGGAAGTTGCCCGAAATCCCACAGGAAGTCTATGGCAGAGCCAGATCGCCCTGGAGCTGAACCAACCGAGACTTCTCAGACGAGAAGCAAGAGTTGGGACTGAGAAAGAGGCAACAGCTGGAGTTTGATACTGTGGTGTTAGGAAGGAAGGGATCAGCACCCAAACCCTCCACCAGCTGAGCCCCACTTCCTTCTGCCTTTCCTGCCCTTTAATCCCACCACACACCTCTGACCCGCACAGTCATGGTAAAGATCCCACACGTTGGAGATCAGGAAGACTTTCACACGGAGACTTCATGCCACCCAGGGAGAGGCTGCCCAGGGTTTGGCTTACCCAGTTTGGTCATGCAAAGAGGGGTTGCATGATATAAAGGCACAGATTCCCTGCCGCCTTCCCAAGGGGCATTTCTGATGGAAAGGTTCACTGCCTTGATCAGTCCTGAGTGCAGGAATTTCAACTCCAGCTCTCAGGGCAGAGATCAAGTCAGCGGGGGAGCAAACAGGCCAGCTCCCAAGCTGTTATTAGACCCACTGGGGAAATGGAATTTCCAGCCTGCAGGAAATCCCTCTTTCCACATTTGCTTTCATCCCAAAGGAGGAGGAAAAGTCAAAACGGTGAGAATTTTCGTGAAGCAAAAAGTTGGTAAGCTGAGAAATTGGGAGAGGAAATGAGTTCCATCAAAGTGAAACACTCGTTCAAACCATTTCCTTTTGCGTTTTCCCAATTAAAAAAACGTAATAAAAAAATCAACATTTTTGGTTCCCTTGTGCCTCCCTGTCTGCCTGCATCCATCTGTCGTCTCTGGTCTTACAGACCAGCTTTTGGGGGCAGGGACTGTCTCTTTGTCCTAGGTTTGTACAGCGCCTAGCACAATGGGTCCTGGTGCACTGACTGAGCCTCTCACATGCTATCACAAGACAAACAAACAGTTTTTTTTCACAGGGAAGTTTTATTTCAGCGCATCTCCATATTTTGCCAGGAAAGTTTTCTGCCAGTTCTCCCCAGTATACTCCAGCTAGATCTGCCGTGGAGCTTCTGAGTCAAAATGTGATTGTTCCTACCACAACACCACCACTCTGCTTGGGTACAGCACCTTGTGGGGAACCTGAAAGCATTTCAGGCCCATGAATTAAGCCACATAACAGTCCTGTATGTAAAGCCAGGTAAGGATCACTGCACCCACCTATGGGGTGGAATGCAGCAGGTCTTGAGCAGCCCATCGCAACGCTATAGCAACGGCTGGTGTATGAAAGGAAGAAGAATGCTGCACAGGTGGAAATGCCAGGGCAGAGAGAGAGTTCCCGAGTTAGAATATGGCCAGGACACCAAAGGACAGATTTTCAGCGGAGCTCAGCTTGGTTCATGACTGAATGCCCTTGAAAAACTGGCCATAAACAGGAGCTGAGCACTTGAAAACCTGGCCCTGATTGAAAATCCAGCCCCGAGACAAAAGACTCACCATGGGCGAGGTGCCGTACCAAGACACACATGCCACATGAGTTGGGACAGCAGCAGCCAACACATGAGATGCCTCGTTGCCCATTGTTGCCAGACACCTGGCTCCAGCCCTGGAGCTCACAGGCGGGGAAAAACATGCATCTCGAAAGATCACCCCCTGCACTGCTCACCAAGGAGAGGTTGATTGCAAAGGCTGCAGGAAGGCTCCCCTGGGGGCGTTCCCCTGTGGATCTTAACACAGCACTGAAGCTAGACCAAATTTTCTCCATTTGGGAGCTTAGATCCCATCCTGTGTTATCCCAGGGCCACTAGGATGCAAGGAGAAAAAAAACAAACAAAAACCCTGCTATAAAAAGCCCAAAGAGCTGACCTTCCGCCTCCTAAATGTAGTGCTATAAATAAGCAGTTCCAGGGCAGACACTCACCCGCCTCCCTGGCCCGTGCCCTGCAGAGACAGCTCTTAAACACAGGGCAGCCAGATCTCAGTTCCCAAAAGCAACCAGCCCAGGTCTCCAGCCTCCCGCGGGCCCCGAGCTGGACGCCCGAAGGTAGCACCCGCTCGCCAGGGCTGCGCAGAGCCAACAGGGCTCCAGAGGAGCCCACAGCAGGGCATGGCCTGCCCCAAGGGACAAGACACTGCGCCCTGCCCACAGAGCCTGGCATTGTCACGCATCCCCCCATTCCTACCTCCCAGGGCCGGTGTTAGACTGACTGGCACCCAGGGCAGAAAGCCGAAGCCTGAGCCCTGCCATGAGGGGCTAAAGCCGAAGCCTGAGCAACTTAGCTTCACGGCCCCCTCCCGTGGCACGGGGCCCCAAGAAATTGCCCTGCTTGCTCCCCCCTGGGACCACCCCAGCCTTGCAGCAGAAATTCTGCTGAGCCGAGCAGCGTGGCTCTAAGGCAGGGCAGGGTGGGGGGCTCCAGGCAAGTGGTACCTCAACACAGAGGGTGAACTCACCAAGCCCGGCTAAGGCATCTCCAGTCAAGCGCCAGCTGGTCCTGCCCTGCCAAGAGCTCCCAGGGAACTGAGCTCAGCCAGGGCCTGCAGCGGCTGCGGGATATACAGGGTCAGGGGAAAGCCATCCCCTCCCTGTGCATTAACCCCATTCCCGCCCGCCCCCAGCCTGCATTAACCCCTGCCCGCCTGCCCCCCCCGCCTGCATTAACCCCTTCTCTCCAGCTCAGACCCAGTGCATTAACCCCTTCCCACCCACCCGCCACCAGCCTGCATTAACCCCTGCCCGCCCACCGCCAGCCTGCATTAACCTCTTCCCTCCCACCCCCAGCCTGCATTAACCCCTGCCTGCCCCCAGCCTGCGAATTAACCCCTTCCCGCTCGCCGCCAGCCTACATTAACCCCTTCTCTCCAGCTCAGACCCAGTGCATTAACCCCTGCCCGCCCCCCAGCCTACATTAACCCCTTCCCGCCCGCCTGCATTATCCCCTTCCCGCCCACATTAACCCCTGCCAACCTGCCCTCAGCTTGCATTAACCCCTTCTCTCCAGCTCACTGTGTATTAACCCCTGCCCTCCTGCTCACACCCAGCATTAACCCCTTCCCTCCAGCTCATACCCAGTGCATTAACTCTTTCCCGCTCACACCCAGAATTAACCCCTTCTTTCCTGACCCCACCCAGCATTAACCCTTGCCCTCCTGCTCCTAGTGCAGTAACACCTTCCCTCCCTCTCCTAGGTTCATGCCCACAGTCCCTTTTTCTGCACAGATGCAACACGTACCACAGTGCCCACTCTATCTAAAACCGTTCCACCATCTCTTACCCACTGTACATTGCCCCCGGCCTTTCCCCTACATCTGCCTTATGCTTGTTTACATATAATCTGCCCCCTCCTAACCAGAGGCATCATTTGCTATGGGGCAATTGTTCCCCCCCCCAGACTTTTCATAGGTCTATATGCTCCATTGGGTCTTCCACTCCACCCACCAGACTTTCCAGGAAATAGACAATCACATATAACAACATGATTTCCCTCCCTCCCCCAGATTTTTCTGCAATGACACCCCGGTGCTAACTGCCTACCTTCCTCCTCTCTGCTTTACCATCCATGCCTCACCCTCTTCTTTCCTGATGAGAAGACTCTCCAACGCCCCTGCTGCTCCCCCCGCCCCCATCTCTGTCTCTAGGGTACTGGAGGGGGCTGCACGCACACATGGCCAGGGAGGATCCATTTGTGGCTGCAGTTGATCTCCCTGGCAGGTTTCAATTGGTGCCCTGGCGTTGCCCTGTCTGCGTGCTGCCAGGAGCGGCACGGGTGGTCTGACTCTGACATTCACAGGAAACCTCTGGCCTTTTAAGTGGCTGCAGAGAAAGGCTGGCCTCGTGGACCGGGACACAGAAGAGCTGTGTTCTGTGCCGAGCGCTGTCGCAGATGCCTGAGTGAGCCTGGGCAAGTCACATCATCTCTCGGGGACTCAGTTTCCCCTATCTATAAAACGGGGGCAAAGATCCTTCCTGTCTTGCTCAGGTCGACCGCGCTATTCAGGGCAGGACTCTCCCCAGGTGTACGTGCAGCGCCGAGCACAACGCATGACAAACCACAGATACTGCTAATCCGAGCTGCGGCCTGTGCGTGCAACTCTGCCACAAATGGTAACATGCAAATACTGCCCGGGGGCCCATCGCTGCTCAGGCCCGGATTTTACCCACCCGCTTCCCCGGGCTATTCCGAACAAGCCCCACTGGCATTAACCCCCAAATTCACCAAGGTGTTTTCGGCACCTAATTCCCATCACAACAAAGGAAGCGAGGAGCTGGGCTTAAGTCCTGGAGTCTACGTCCCGTTCTCCTCCCTCCCGGCTTTCCTCCCCTGGTCTAGATCAAGCTCCACCCTCACACCATTCCCCCTGCTCAGTTTGTCTGAGCTTCCGCACCTTGAGCTGCCACTTGGGGCGTTGCAGGAGGGGGTGGAGGGAACAGGTTGCACCAATGGAGTGGGTGTCTCCGTCTGGGCTGGGAGAGAACCCTCAAGGCCTTGCAGCAAACAGCCACTCCTCTCTTTGCCCTCTCCCTGCCAGCACCAGGTCTGGAATGAGACACAGTGATACGGGGGCCCCAGCTGTTTCTCATTTTACACCTCATTACTCAGAGGCCCGGGGTGCAGCCCGGCAGCAGGAACTCGACTGCAATTCGCCGTCCCCGGGGACCCCCGCTGAGCGAGCAAACATGAACTGAGCGCTGATGGGCTGACAGGCGGCTGTGTCTGAGCGGACCTTGGACCGGCGGGTACCGCAAGGATAGTTCCCCAGAACTTCTCTGCATCTGCTGCATTTACTCGCTGGCCCAGATCCATTCCCAACACACATTGCAGTGAAGCTGCACCAGAGGGGAATTAGGCTCATTAACCCCCACAAGCCCTAAGCCTGAGCTCTAACCTCTGTTACTTACTTCCCCTCTCACTGTCCCTTAGCAGGCACGTGTCCCACTGTCCCTAGAACGGTGCTAGACACGAGACTCTGAACCGGCAGAGGGAGAGCACAAGGCCTGCTGCTGCATTTCCTTGGCAGCGAAAAGGGTTAAGAGCCGGCCAAGCCCAGCCAGGGGAAGGTTCCTGCCTTTTGTCTTTCCTGGGGAGTTTATAAATTGCAGGAAGGTGGAGTGAAGCCAGGGGTTATTTTTACATCTGCCCTTTGACCTGCCTGAGGGCTGTTCATTCTGCAGGGAAAGGGCCCTCCCCAGCACCGAGGCAGGGAGACTGACCAGCTCTGTAAACAACACGCCGCACACTTCTCGGGGCAGCCAGCGGGAGCAGCAGGCAGAGCTGAAGCAGGCAGAGGGCAGCTTGTTCCTTCTGCACTCAGCTTATTCAGACTTGAAACCCTGGCTCAGTTCTCCGTGCTCCAGCCCCCCGTTTTGAGAGACAGGAGCATAGACACAAGAGATGGGAAAGAGAGATTTGGCACCGGGCCCAAGGAGAGAGAGATCACCCCTGCCCCCAGCTCGCCCTCCCTCCCAGGGGATGCGTTTGGCTCCCGTCCTTTTCAGGGCTGCAGCTTGGTCCTGTCACAGCAACGCTGGTCCCATTGAAGCCAGCGAGACCTAACCCTGAAACAATGCATTGGGGGCATGAGTATATTACATCCTACCCCTGCAGCACCACCGTTCTTACAGGCTCTTCCCCTGGCTTTGATGCTCAATTTACAGTCAGTTTAAAACGGAAGCTGGGGTTGGTTTATAACAGAAGTTGCAACAGTGTTTTTACACTTACACACTTTTTAGTGCATGGCTCCTGCTCACACCAGTGGCCTGCTGAGTCCAGGACAATGTAACACATACAAAGTGGGCACGCTGTTGCAGCAGGTCGATACGCGGCCAGGGCGGCTCCAGCAGGCGGGGAGTGACTGCAGCCCCCAGCTTCCGCGAAGCGCGATTGCCGGAAGCGATGGCGCCAAAAGGAAGGGGGACTTGAAGGAAAGTGGAAAGGGAAATCCACCTGGGGCTACAGCCCAGACTGGTTTGTTTATATCACAGGCAAAACAGAGTCCAATGATCAACAGTCACCTTTCTCCAGCAGAGTCAGTTCCTTCCTGCCTCGTCATCAGCCCCACGCTGCCGGAGGGAGCCAATGCCAGGAACAAGGATTAGCCCAGTTCCCCCTGTCTGGGTGGAGGTAATGCCAGGATCAGCCCAGCTCCCCCTTGCCTGGCCAGAGGCACCGCCAGGAGCTGGGGTCGACCCAGTACCATTGCAAGATAACAATGAGATGATGCAGTCACTTGTCTTTTACATATATTTAGGCCTGATCTACACTTGAAAGTTCTGTCAGCATAGCTACCGCGGTCCCGATTGTGAAAAAGCCACGCCTGGCTGACGTAGCTATGCCAACACCACCCCAGTGTCGGGCAGCTCACTGAACAGAAGAGGGCTGCCCGCCCCATAGTTAACACCCTTCTGGGAAGTGGTGTCCCTACAGTGACAAATGCTCCGGTTGGTGTAGGCTGCACCTACGCCAGGGGGCTATGCGGGCATGGTGCATAGCTCTAGTGTAGACGCAGAGCGTGAGATCAGGACTCGTCTCTTTGTTCTATGTCAGCACCTAGCACAATGTGGCCGGGGCCTTTAGGTGCCACTATGGCGCAAATCGCTAGCAGGGATGAGGACAGTTCTGGCCCCTGTTCAGTTATTTCTGTCTCCCTGTTCTCTTCCCACCGTATCTGTCCAGCCTTCTCCCTGGTGCATTTATTGCGTGCATTGTATCAAAGCAGAAATGCCGTCCTTCCTCTTGCTCACTTCACGTCTCTCTCACGGACCCGAGTGCGACAGCTCACACTGTCCTTGCTGTGACTGGAGCGAGGCTGCCTCTGAACGCTCCTCACGCTCGGGATTATCCTACAGGACACTTTGCCTAGTTATCTGTGGCACCTGTCGTACACAAGTCTCGGCTTCTTCCCGGCCCGAAGGACCTCTATAACTGGAAGACTATGTACACCAGACAGCTTCATGGTAGGGGCCCTAGTTAGAACAAAGAAGTGTCCCAGCACAGCTGGGTCTTGCATGGTGGACGGGCCCAAGCCATGCTTTAAGCCTGCTCCAGCCCTAGAGCGGGTTCAGTTGACAGTCACAGATGGAGCGCTGGCCCCAGCAGGAGGGTCCTAGCCCTGGTGGGAGCTTCCTGGCAGACAAGGCTGGTGTTGCTAGCAGAGTTCGGCCGGCGTTCCCTGACGACTGAGGGCAGGGGTGTCTTCTGAGACTCGTGCTATGCCGACTCCACTATCAGTCCCTACAGCACGGGTCAGCACCGTAGCTGGCAGATAAAAACGCCCAGCCGGCACTGCTCAAGGAAACGGGCTAGAACTCTGCTCCTTCCAGCCCTGCTCAGACACCGTTGCAGCGACAGTGATTTTGTTCCCAGCATGCACAAGGCCCTAAAGAGCTAGAGATGGTTCAAGCTCTCAGCACTGAACGATCAAAGACAACCTCCCATGTCAGTAGGCAACCCCCTACACGGATCCATGGGTCCTTCTGCGGTATCGGGCCCCAATTCAGCCTGGAACTTATCCATGAATGACACGATTAGTCCCATTAAAGCCCATGGGACCACTCACCTGCTGAATTCCACATGCTCAGGAGCCTTGCTGAATTGGAGCCTTAGCAAAACTCTAAGGGGCTAGGTTTCACTTCGGCTTCCCCGGCACATCATCCCGGGGGTGGAAGTCTCCGTCGAGCCCATCTGAAATAATAAAGGCGCAACGGGGAGGGAGGTCTGGGCAAAGAAAACACATGATTTCCAGCCTGACCTTTGCTTCCGGCGGGGAAAGTGACAGAGGCAGCTGCATGCCGCTCGCTCGCAGGGAAGGAAAGAGATCCGAGTGCCATCGGCAGGCACAAAGCGACTAGCAATGGCTGAGCTTCGAGCTTGCTTTTCCTGCTAACGATGCCACCCCCTGGGGGATGGTGGGGGCCTTTATGGACTGTGAAAATACCATAGGTATGTTCCTTCTTAAGGGCTTTTTTACTGCTGCTCATGTAGCACCAGGAGACAAAGTGCTGAGCTGGAGAGCAACTTTCTGCCCTTCTTCAGTGCCTTCCAGCAAAGGATCTCAGAGCACGTCCCCAACCTGCAGTCACTGAATCCGCTGCAGCTCCTGAGGGAGCTACCACCCAGAGCAACGGCCCCGGCCAAGGTCAGTCTGGAAGTCAGTGGCAGAAATCAGACTCCAGTGGTCTGATTTTCAGGGCCCTGCTCTAACTGCTAGACTTAACTGTCCATGTACTTACAGAGAGAATCCTAGCCCCTGACCTGGGTGGGTCTCAGTACGAGTGACGGAGACATAAGCCTGGGAGCCAGGAGTCCTAAGTCCTGTTCCTACATCTCTGCTACAGAGTCATTGTGCATGGCCATTGTGTAAGCCATGTGTGGGCTGATTTTCAAAGGTGCGGAGCCCCCATGCTCCCATTGACAGCAGTAGGAGCCAAGGGCGCCCAGCACCTCTGGAAAAAAAAAAATTTAAAAAGGCTACTAACTTAACCCCCACCCCCGGCTGCAGTGATTTCAGCTGGTGTGTGTAAAGTGCTTTGGCATCCAGAGCGGGTGGAAGGCACTTGCGAAGAGCAAAGTGCTCCCATCACTGCAGAAAGCTGGGCAGGCCCGGTTGGAGAACAGGGCAACATCAGACACTGCTGATCCCAGCTTTCTGTGCACAGATCAGATGGGACGAGGTGTGAAAACCCCAGCGAGCTACTTCGCACCTGAGTGCCGGGCCCACATGCTTGGTCCTTCCCATGCTTTGCGGCTGTTGGTCAACAGTTGCATGGAGTGATAATGGGGGAGAGAGGGTCACCCAGAGTGGGAAATGAAGAATCCCTCAGCAAACTTTCTGGGACAGGAGGGTCCCACGCTGGAAATGCCAAGCTGGAAAAGAACAAACAGTGTTAAAAACATCCTCTCTTATTGTTAGCTCTGCAGCCCCCCACCAGCATGAATCATGGCTTACTATGCTCAGTTTGTTTACAGCGCTGGAATTCAACCAGCTATTCTGGTAAAGACAGAGGTGAGTAATAGCAGCCGAGCAGATGGGGATTGTTCCTGCTAATGCCTGGCCCTTTTACCAAACCTTTGACGACAGCCTGCACCTTCCTGGCAGGCAGAGACACAAAAGCGCACCCAGGAACAGTTCCCAGCTGCTCTCGAGAGACTCCCACCACACCAGCCAGCAGCATAGACGCACGAAGCACGCTGAATCGGATCATGCCTTAGAGCCCCAAGTCACGATCTAACGGCAGTCTTGGGTGCTGCGGGATAAGCCAACATTCCTCTCCAGGTACAACAACAAAGGTTTCTGAGGCCTCATCTGCCAGCAATAACCCAGCCAGCTCCAGCTTCCCTTAGCAGACTGGAAAAGGGCAGCTCCCGGGACTGGAGCCTCAGGAGTGTGTCTGCTTTTGCTGCCCTACTAAATTAAATCCCTAAGTGCTGCGTCTATTCTCAGCTCAGCTGAGCAACAAAGAACTAGAAGCCCTTTTTATTCCAGCCCTGAGCATCAGCGGTTCAGGCTTACCGCGCACAGACTGCCTGGGTAAATCAATGTAAGGATCCAGCCCACTGTAAACACATTGGAAAACAATTTTCAGAAGTACCTAAATCCCTCTCACTTTCAGCTGAATTGGAAAATTTTGCTGATCTCAAATTCCGCTTGCAGTTTCAATCGGATCCCAAGTTCCTCTTTATTTCCTCTCCTACCTGGTAGGGTAGGTAGGTACTATTGCTTTGCAGTGTAGAACAGCTACCTTCCTTCATCCAGAGGGGGCTGCTTTCACAAGTGAGTGAAGGGATCCCTTTATATAGTTTGTCAAGCACTTTGGGGGTGAAAGGCGATGCAGCACCATAAGTTATTGTGAAACCTGCACAAGAGGCCACCTTTGAGGCAACAAGCTACCTTAAAAGTCCATCCCAAAGTATCCCCTAATATGCACTGGTGAGTAGTGTCGGCCACTCCTGCAGTTTTATCACGGGGCTCATGCTATCTGAGGGTTTTCCTTAAAGCCCCAGCTCCTGGAGTCAGGTGATCATGTGACAATCTCAGGGGGAGGGAGGGAGGGTTAAACAAGATCTCCAGCCCTCATGTTGGCAGGAAAAATGCTGGAAAATGGGGATTCTAAAGGCTGAAGAGCCAAGGAGTAAATCAGAAGAACCCAACATTTGTTATTTTGTAAACTTATTATTTTTGGTGGGCCTAACATATGAAACACTTGGGGTTGGCAATGCTGACAACAATACATGCAAAGGAATTTCATATCTACCTACCTACAACCCATAACAAAGCATCTTATAAACCAGGAAGGCAGAAGAATGGAACAGTCCAGGAAGATCACTAAGGACTTCATGCAGTTCTAATTTACCCCAGATGATCAGGCAAGAAATAATTTGAAAGGCTACACACTAGAAACATGTGGGAGAAGAACCGAAGACTGCTGCATTCAGCTGAGACTGCAGGGAGGGGAGGGAGAATGTGTTTTCCAGAGATGGAAGTCTACCTGGACAGCCAGGCCTACAGCCAACTCCCACAAAAAGCGAGACGAGATCTTTAATGATCAGAAGCAATCAGGATGCCAGTCATTCCAGCACCTCCAGGAGTACAACAGTCCCTCGCCACAAAGGGTGTGTCTACACGGCAATCGGAGGCGTGATTGCAGCACGTTGACATGCTCACAGTCGCATAGCTAACAAATAGCTGTGTAGACACAATTACAAGGGCTGTACAAGCATCTCCGGGACCCTGGGCACACGCTCATGTTGATAGCCTAGGCTGCCTGTTTTTAGCCATGGTAGCGTGGGTGAAACTGGCGTGAGTAGGTCTACCTGAGCTGCAATCGCATGTCAGACGGCAGGGCAGACGTACCCAAAGTGAGACATCCTGTCTCCTCTGGAAGACAGCCACCCACTGACTCAACTGAATTTTCCAATTCTATTCAGTTTCCTCAGGATAGGCTCTCTTGTGAGCTGTCAGCTTGCTGCACTGATGAAAATGAAGGCCACTTTTCTTCCTGTAACTTAGTAAAAATTTTACACATTTAATAGAAGCTTTCAAACTTTTTCTTGCCCAGAGAGACTGCTGGCACTTAGAATGCAACAAAGGTTTTGCCCTAGAGAGCAGGAGAGGACAGGCTTATAAGATTTGTGTGTGCAATAGTGTGTCATTTTACAAGGTGTACCCTTAAAAAGATGTACATGTGTGTATCCGTTGTGTTCAGAGCAACGTTACATAAGGGGCACGGTGAGGCGACCTTTCAGGGCTGCATCTATACGGACAAAATCCCGACCTGTAATTCTTCACCAGTGCTAGCAATAGTATAAGCTAGACTTGGTTCTCAACTTTTCCAGTTGCCCCATGCCCCTTTCAGGAGTCTGATTTATCTTGCGTACCCCAAGTTTCACCTCACTTGAAAACTACTTGCTTACAAAATCAGACCTAAAAATACAAAAAAGTGTCACAGCACAGTTACTGAAAAACTGCTGACTTTCCCATTTTTACCATATAATCATCAAATAAATTAATTGAAATATAAATATTGTACTTACATTTCAGTGTGATACTTCAGCCTGTTTTTCACTTGTGAGCCTCGTCTGAAGACCGAGCCCCAGGGGACAGAGCTGAAGCACGTAACTTAGCTTCATGGGGCCCCCTTTGGCTTGGGGCCCCAGGCATCGTCCTGCTTGCCAATCTCTAATGCTGACCCTGCATTTACAATCCCCCTAAATCTGTCCTGTGACTCCCCTGGGGCTGCAGCTCCCAGGTTGAGAAACACTGATCTAGATGAGTTGATGTACCCCCGGAAGACGTCTGCATACTCCCAGGGGTATGTGAACCCCTGGTTGAGAACCACTGAGCTAGAGCACAAACAGAGTTTAGGTGTTTTTACTACCATGCCATCTCCTAGTCCTTCCCTGACCAGAGTTTGAGGACTTGATAGTAAGAACTCTAGAACATTCAATATACCTTCCACTTGAGAATGCCACAGATTTTGCCTAGCAGATAGAACGGCTTGACTGCTTAAAGAATATAGTACGGGCCAAGGTTCAAGAGAAAGAACAAAAGCCATATATGACTCTGCCTGTAGTGGGCAAAATAAGACTGGTGGGATGAGAGTGATGGGAAGCTGGGTGGCAACCACTCATCTGGATTCAGAGATTGTTTTTTAAAAGCATTCGGATGCCACAGTGAGCATGCAACATACCCATCTGTTTCTAGGTGCAATTCTACTTGCTTGTTTTAATCCATAAAAGTCCCTTATGGTTGGAGGTCAGTATGACTGTCTCACTGCAAGATGAGCTGATGCACCAGAGCTGCGAGTGTCTAGATTTCTATGCCTGGGTGTTGTCTGCTGTTCATTCTAGGTGGAAGGCCCTCCACCTGCAACTAGAGCTTGGGGAGGGGGCGTGGGGGGGCAGTACTGGTCTATAAATCGAAAACAAAAAGGATCAAGGCAGTGTTTAAGTGTTTGAGATCTAATCAACAGTAGTCATCTACAGCTTCTCAACAGCACTGATAGGAAGGGGGAAGGCGGGGTAGGAAAGGGAGATGGGTGCTTGCAATCAATTTGTAAGCACCTAGAGGATAATAGGGTTATAAGGAATAGCCAGCATGGATTTATCGAGAAAAAAAATCATGCCAAACCAGCCTAATTTCCTTCTTGCCCAGGGTTACTGTCCTAGTGGATGGGGGAGGGTGGGGAGAAGGGCAAATGGGGGAAGCAATAGACATGATAGATCTTGATTTTTAGTAAGGCTTTTGCAAGTCCCTCCTGACAGTCTCACAAGCAAACTAGGAAAACGCAGTCTAGATGAAATTACTATAAGATGGGTGCACAACTGGTTGAAAGACTGTAGTCAAAGAGTAGTCATCAGCGGTTCACTGTCAAACTGGGTGGGTGTACCTAGTGGGATTCCACAGGGGCCAGTCCTGGGTCCAGTATTATTCTATATGGTCATTAATGACTTGAATAATGGAGTAGAGAGCATGTTTGTAAAATCTGCAGATGACACCAAGCTGGGAGATGTTGCAAGCACTTTGGAGGACACCCTTAGAATTCAAAAGGACGGTGACAAGTTGGAGAATTAGTCTAAGTTTAACAAGATGAATTTCAAGAACGTACTCCACACTTAGGAAGGAAAAAAAAAAATCAAATGCACAACTACAAAATAGGGAAGTGCTGGTACCGCTGAAAAGGATCTGGGATTACAGTGGGTCACACATTGAATGAGTCAACAACGTGAGGCAGTTGCAGAAAAGGCAAGCATCATTCTAGGGTGTAACAGGAGTGTTGTAAGTAAGACATAGGAGGTAACTGTCCGTCCCACTCTACTCAGCACAGGTGAGGCTTCAGCTGGAGTACTGTGTCCAATTCTGGGCACCGCACCATAGGAAAGATGTGGACAAATTGGAGAGAATCCAGAGGAAAGCAACAAATATGCAAGAGGTTTAGAAAACTTGACCTAAAAAACTGAGCATGTTTAGTCTTGAGGAAAGACGACTGAGGGGGATTTCATAGGAGTCTTCAAATATGCTAAAGGCTGTTACACAGAGGACAGGGATCAACTCTTCGTGAGACAGGATGCGTGAAGTAATGTCTTATTGGACCAGCTTCTGTTCGTGAAAGACAAGCTTTTGACCTACAGAGAGCACTTCTCTAGGTCTGGGAAAGGTACTCAGTGTCTCAGCTAAATACAAGGTGGAACAGATTGTTTAGCATAAGCAATTAACACATATTGTAAGAGACCATTCAAGGTGAAGTGGCCTGTTAACACCACACCCCACCACCACCGCCCCCGTCATAGAACAAAAAAGAAAAAAAAGCGGGGGAGGAGAGAAGAGAAGGGGTTAATGGGTTACAGATTGTCATACGCCACCATAACTGCCAGTGTCTCCATTCAGTCCATGATTTTAGTGTCTAACAAAGTTGTGAATTTAAGCACTCAGGCTCATCTTTTGAAGGTGTTGAGCTGGTTTCCTTTGAGAATGTGGACTGAGGTCAGATATGGAGTGATCCTTTTGTGAAAAGTATTAGCCCATGGAAGATACGGTGGTTTTGTCTTATTTTTCTGTGTGAAAAGAAAAGGAGTACTTGTGGCACCTTAGAGACTAACCAATTTATTTGAGCATGAGCTTTCGTGAGCTACAGCTCACTTCATCAGATGCGAGTTCATTCAAGAGCAGAGTGTTTGGTTTCACCCACATAGTTGTTGTTGGGGCATTTAGTGCACTGGATGAGGTACATCACATGTTGTGAAAGGCATGTGTAAGACTCATGGATCTTGAAAGGTGTGTTGGGGGGCGGGGGGGAAATTGATCTTCCAAGCAGTGGAGATACATCTGCAAGCTTTGCATCTGTTTGGCAGGCTCTGCTGCCGCTTTGAGTTGGTGAGTCCTGGTTGTGGGGAGCTAGATTCTGATGAGCTTAGTTTGAGAAATTTCTTTCAAGAGTGGTTCCCATGGAATATGGGTTGTAATTGTTTAATGATACCGCGTATGGATTCCAGTGTGGGGTGGTAGGTGACAACTAGGGGTATGTGATCAGAGGTTTTTGGGTCCCTCCCCATTAAATAGGTTATCTTGGGGGGGATCCATTCCATACTGGCATCTATTTCTTGGGTGGCGTCCTTGTTCACTAAAGGCAGTTTTAAGTGTGTTAAAAGGTGTACATGCTGGACTTTCTTCTGTAATATCTGAGCGCTGGCTGTAGATAACAGATTTCTTGATGTGCTTGGAATGGTTACTGGATCTGTGAAGGTAGATGAGTGGGTTTCTTGTATGTAGTTGTCCATACAGTTCCATTGCTGAAGCTGATCGTGGTGTCCAGGAAGTTGACACCAGTGGGGAAGTGTTCTAGAGAGTTTGATGGATGGGAGGTGGTTGTTGAAGTTGTGGTGGAAATCTATGAGGGAGTTTAAGTCTTGTGTCCAGAGGATGAAAATATCATTGATGTATCTCCGGTATGTCATTGGTTGCATGGTGTGTTTGTCCAGAAGTTCTTCCTCAAGGCAGCCTAGGAAGAAGTTGGTATACTGGGGAGTCATCCTAGTACCAACGGTGTTCCCATGGTTTAGACAAAATGTTTGTTGTTGAATGTAAAATTGTTCTGGATGAGGATGAAATGGATGAGGTTGGTGATGTTTGGGGTGGATATCTGAGTATTGTCCATTGCCTTGTAGATATTTGAGGCAAGCAGCAGGGCTGTCATTGTGAAGAATGCTGGTGTACAGGGAGGGGACATCCATAGTGGCAAGGATGGTGTTCAGAGGGAGCTTGTTGATGTTGCTGAGTTTCTGGAGGAAGTCAGTTGTGTCAACTGGCTCTTTCTGAGGGGAGTGATTTGAGGATAGTTTCTAGGAGCCCTGATATTCTCCTGTAAGAGTGCCACTGTCCTCTGTGTCCACTAGAGGTAGGACAAGAAGTAATGGACTTAATCTGCAGCAAGGGAGATTCACCTCTAGGATACCACTTCCCGTGACTTCAGTGAGAACTCCAGTGAGGCCCATCAAAATGATTTCACTGAACAGGGCTTCACATCAATAAATCACCACGACAAGTGGGACCATTGTGGCAGTAACAGCAGAGGCCATAGACTGAATGGGTCACCTTGACTCCCCTAGAAATGGTCTTTCTGTGTCACATTGAGGGACATTAGAGGAGCAGCCTGGGGGAAAGCTTGCACTGCTGTATCGAAAATTTCAGGCTCCAGGGCTCTTACTGAAAATAAATGTAAGACTTAGTGCTTTTCATCAGATAAAGTCAGAGCTAGATCTCATCACCATCAACACTAAAGTGAGGCAATTCAAAACCCAGGCAGACTCTGGCAAAAATCATGGTTATCATGTGCCACCTTGTGGCCATGCTCCACATTACCCACTACTCAGTGGGACATTTGAAAGTTCCAAATTACAGCCAATAGAACATGTTAGCTGAACTGGGTAAATATTAGAGTTGGCACAACTATTTGTCATTCTTTACACAGTTACCTTCTGTTTTAGTCAGCAGTTTGCCAGCCAATCTGATGCAGTGCAGCCTAGTGGATGGAGCACTGCACAGGGCCTCTGAAGACATTCTTACTCCTGTCTCTACCACTGGCCAGCTGGATGACCTTGGACAAGTCACTTCACCTCTGTACCTATCTCTAAAATGGGGATATCATATTGATCTCCTTCATAAAGCACTTTGAGATCTACAGATGGAAAGCACTGTAAGAGCTGGGTATTCTTCTAATGTATTTTCATAAATATTCACCAGATAGGTCAGACACATTGAGGCAATTTGTGGCATCTAATATGGGGTGTAACAAATCCTTCTTTGTTAACTGGTGGGACTGTACCTATAAGAATAACCAGCACTTTGCATCAGCTGCTCACCCCATGACTGAAAAAGAAATGAGGCACAGTGCATGCTACTTGGCAGTGTCTCCTGCGAGCTGTGGGGCCCTGTTAAAATGGTTTGTGTTTAAACATCTTTTGCTAGTTTACCTTGAAGCAGTATCCTTTGTATGCTAGTAGAGGTTCATTACCCTTTTCTCCTCTCTTACAGCTCTTCAGTAGAAGTTTAGAAAGACATTTAATTGGCACACACAAGCATAAAAGAATCATGAACACCAATCCTTGGTAGGAAAGAAAAAACAGTACTCAAAAACCTCAAGTTCATTATGCAGATTGCACAAGCTTAAATGGACCTTGTACTAACAAACAGTCAATGTTAAGGGGGAAAAAAAATGCAGCACTTTAAAAGAGGGCAATGTTCCAAGGGGCGGGGCATAATTACTGTAGGTTTCCTCAGACAGGATTTTATCTAAACCGCAAAAGAAACGTCTATCATTACGCTGCAATTTAGGAAAGTGCCCTGATTGGCCAATGCACAGAGAAGAGCATTATTTAAATGAACACAGAAAGCAAAAACAAAAGCAAGTAAAGTTCACAACCCCAGCTTCAAAGAGCAACGCCCTGCCAATAAATACAGTATGAGCATGATCAGACTAGAGTTTAACATCTTGCAAAAAATTAGTGAAATAAAGTGGTTGTGTTAAATTTCGAAAAATGTGGCCTTCTTTGCATCACTCACATTAATTTCAGTTTTAAAAGCATTAACCTGTAATACATTGATGTAGGTTTAGCATTTTATTTTGTTTGTTGGGTGGGAATTTAGTTTGTTTAAAAATCATCATCATTCTGAAAAAAAATAAATTAAAATAAGTCAGTCCATCAAGGAATTGGGACAGTTTTGCCTTGAATTAAATCAGTTTTATCCTGTAGCAAAAATGTAAGGACCAGGGGGAGGAACGCATTAGCTTATTGATTTTAGCACACAAGTCTTTCGCAGCTGGGAACCAGATCCATTTTCTCCACTGGGATAGATAGGGTATCGTAGGTCAGGATTTAGATGCATTGGCAAAGATGAAAGATTTCTTTGGTGGAGGGACAGGGGAGTCAGAAGACAAGGAAATAGAATTTATAAAGTTTACAGCTTGTGCTATTCTATACATTAATCATTTCACCCCAGTTGTACGATCCCTCAGTTTGGAACACTCATACCAATATTTTTTTTAAATTAATCATTGAGAGTATTTTTATATTTCCACTCATTATCACAACTAAGATTTTTCATCATAATTATTAGCATTACTGTTGTGCTTAGAAGCCCTAGCCAAGGACCCCAGTGTGCTAGGGGAGTCAGTGTCATTTCACATGCCTCCCCAAAAAGAGTCAATTACATCTAACTGGGTCCAGGATCTGTCTAAGCAAGCAACCTGTGCTGCCCTCTGACTGGGGAGGCTTTTTTCCAGCTTCAACTTAAAACCAGACTAATTTAAACAATAAAGTCATATCTGGGCATTCTGCCCACATACTATACTTGAGGAAGGAGACGTGCCAGTTAGTACCTTTCTTTAATGCTTCCCTCCAATCCTTTGCAGTGAGGCTAATGTTGCAAGATGTCATTGCTGGGCTGGTGACAATTTCTACACACATTCAGAACAGTTTGTGGCATCGTTCTGGAGTAAGTCTGACTATTCCAATGCACAACACAGACATCCCCCAGGATAAACCTCCCATTGGTGTGTATTTGAGCATAAGTTAACAGTACAAAGGTCATTCTAAAGCAGTGGTTCACAAATGTTTGTATGGGTGACCCCTTTCACACAGCAAGCCTCTGAGTGGGACCCCTCCCCCACCCTGAATTTAAAAAAAAAAACACACAGCATTTTTTATATTTAACACTATTATAAATGCTGGAGGTGAAATAGGGTGTGGGGGCAGAGGCTGACAGCTTGCAACCCCCACATACTAACTTCGCTACCCCCCGAGGTGTCACAACCCCCAGTTTGAGAACCTCTGTTCTAATAGAATATATGTCAGTGACCCAAAAGGGTTGAGGCATCTCGATCTACAGATACCCTGCTGGGATAGGCTCAAAAGCCTAACAGGATTGGTAACAAGAGATGGTCTTTCAGTGATTCAAAAGACAGCCCTGGGTGGCAATGACTGAAAACTGTTGCAATCTGATGCCTTCAGTGGTATGTACAAGAACATTTTTGTTATCTCAGACCACTTCTTAATGGTCTTATACACAAGTTCTTACCACCATGACTTAGACCCTCATTAACAGCCTCAGAGAGAGCAGGGACTGAACGGACATGGCCCATTTCTATTGGTAAGAAAATTAGCTGTTGATCTTTATGTCTCAGTCTCTGCTGTCAGATTTGTGACACACTGATGGGAAACCAAAAGAAAAATTACTGATGTTCTTCTTCTTCCATGAACATAGATAGAATTGGAAGGATTCGATTTTTAATCAGCAAATGTCAGTAGGCATCAAATTTCAACCTATACCTACAAGCCCATGAAAAAAATATTTTCTTCCATAACAAAAATTTACAGATAGGCAAAGAAAGAAAAATGCTGCTTGAGAAGTTACTAGAGTCTGCTTTAAGGCTATTTACTTTGTATATTTTGACACATGATCTTGACAATGTGTTTTAACCGTTATAAAGTTTTAACTTTTTGAATCTCACGGTCTTTTGTCTGACCCCTCCATAACTTCTGACAGCTGTGAAAATTAAAAAAAAAAAGTGAATGCTTAAAAACAAACTGATATCTGTCAAAGTTATCAAAAAAATAATAAAAAACATGAACTCTGCCAAGAATGGAGAAGAGACTTCAGGGTTCAAAAGACATCAATCTAGCACCTTTCATAAGCACTAAGTTAATTTAAGAAAATGACATACTAAGAAACCGATACCATTCAATAGTCCTTTCCTGGCAAGCAAGTGACTGAAAAAGTCTGTAGTTTAGGTGATGGTTAAATATATAGCCCAATGACACTGACTAGGAAGAAAGTTTCTCTACAGTCTCCAAAAAGTTTCATTTAAATTCCAATTTTATTAAGTTCATGATTGTTTTGAAATAAATTACACAATAATTTTCTGCCTTTATAAATTCTTCATAAAATATATTTTACAACTTTAAAGAAAGATTAGAAAGTCTTCTCTTTCTGAAGTGCTGATGAATATCTTGACCTTTGTGTCATGCTGGTGAATTATTTTGTAGCTGCTACAATATTTTGATCAAAGGTTTTACATCAAAGATTCAAAAAAAAAAAAAAAAAAAAAAACCAGACCAACAAAATCACACAAAAACCAGAGACCTCAAGGACTACCATTCAGTGTTAACCAATGAAACACTCAGCTTCACCACCACCACTAGGCTAAGCACCATGAGAGGGTCTTATAGGTACCCCCAGCCTTTAAAGTGGCAATCAGTGCAAAGAAACACTTTGGGAAATCAACAGTTCTACCATATGATCCATTAACTATCGCTTTAAATTAATTTCTCAACAAAAGTTAAGAAGCAGGTTCACTGTTATCCTTTGAAACTCTTCAGAGGAGATTAATTGATTCACAAAGAAGGTAAGTGCTAAATATTATTCCAAGACAGAACAACATTTTAGGGTACATTAGTGAACAGACTAGTATCCCTGCTTTGGTATTTTGATATTTTTAAAATCTTCAAGAGTGTCGTTCTAGCAGGGCACGATCTTTCATCTTACATAACCCTCAAAAAAGTATCAACTTTTCAGTGATGGAATATTACTAATACATTGTGCAGTACCACTGTGCACACAGTCACAGCTTTACCTTCCTCCTTGCACTGTGACCTTGTCTTTAAAGGCAAGTTGGGGCTTCTGGTGTACTGATTCAATTTACAAAACATTAACAGAATGAACAGATGACTTCCAATAAGTTCCATTTATTAATTATAAAGTTTAAATTCCAACCTTACCTTTATAGACAAAGTCACATGCAAGAAAGACAGTGACATCACGATAAGTCTGCTCAAGATGACCAGGGGCCAATTTTCAGTTGGTATAAATCAGCAAAGCACTAATGAAATCTATGCCAATTTATACCAGCTAAGGTTCTGGCCCAATGTGTTCTATCAACATCTCAACACGACAATACATCTTTTCCTGAAATCTATTGCCATCTTGCATTTCTATAGCATCTTCAGATTTCTAAATGCTTTAGAACCAATAAGCCATACAATACACCTCTGAAACATGGAAGTATACTCATTGAGAGAGGCAGAAGTTAAATAACTTGCCTATGGTGACAAAGCGAGTCAAAAATAAAATCCAGGGTTCCTTGTTCCCTGCTAACCCGCTACACCACACTACACTGTGCAAGGACAGAATACAATTGGCTCTTACAAATTCCTAAAAGTTTAGAAAAGTGACCAATAACCTTGCTTCATGGTCCCTTCCCTTTTTGTTTTAGGAGCGACAAACTCTACTTTTCATTTGTGGTAAGCGTTCACTTCACTTCATTCACTGACTGGTCAGTTTCACTTTCTGATGTTTACACAGCACCACTAGGGTGCAATGTTTGGATTGCAAGCATTCCAGGGGAATGTTTAATCTCAAATCAGAAGTATTTCATTTTGAAAGTTTTAAAAATTTTGTGAACTTGGTTTTGTAAAAAAGTTGTTTAAAAGCCCACTGCAACTTTAAGATTTAACTCAATCAGACAAGACATTTGGATGAGTAAATTTAGTCTCAGGTCTCCTCCCCCAGTTATGATAATTTAAAGGGTAAACAAGTAAGATCATGCACCTGAGCTAGTTGGTGTTCATGACACTACTGCAAAGCTGTTTTAGTCTACCCTAGAATGCACTCTTCATGGAAGTTCTCCATTAACATATGAATCAGTTTTTGTGAAGATGGATTAAAAGCCTTGTACTATTTCAAAACTTTTAGATTTACCACCCAGGATTAAAAATCAAATAAAAAAGGAATAAAACATTACCTCTTAATATGTAGAGAAACAATGCAAAGATTGGTTAAAGTTTTCCACATGAAAAGTTTAACTGAAGCTGCAATATTTCATTCACACACTGAATTTTAGGACTTCTCGCCCACATTTGAAAATGGAGATGCTCACCATTTAAGAAAATCATCCCCACAGCACGATCACATTAAGTGACATAACCATCAATGACAAGAAGAAAGGAAGCACAAGTGACTAACAGATCTGGGTAACAAACAAAAGGGCACAGAGAAATTGTGTTTCAGTCTTTTTTTGGTGGGGGGAGGAGGAAGTGTCTTAGAGTACTATTTTATCTGCTGGATTCCTCTATTGAGTATCTACATTTTCATAAACCAAGTTCACAAACCGAAAGTGCTCTAGTTGCTACTGGATTATAGATGCACAAGTGCAGGCATGTTAGGAAACTGTAGCCTAAGGCGTTAGAGTATTTGGTTAGCCAAATAAAATGAAACTGAATAATTAATGATTTAAGGAACAAGCTAGCACATGATTACATAAGTCTGTAATTTGATTCCCTCAGCTACAACCTTACTAGGTGATAAGTGCTCAGCTAAGAAACATCTCAGCACCTTTAAATCTTCAGATCCCTTTGCATTGCATTTTTGTCTATAAAGTCAAGTTTTAGGCCTTTTTTTGTTTACATTTATAGGATATAAAAATAAAAATGTAAAAAACACAATTCATTTGGGAGTGGGGAGGGAAGTAGGCTTTTCATTTATTTTCCTCACAGATCCCAATCATCCAGATTCACACCAAATAATTTAAACAAAAGTGGCATTTTCTCTGTACGGAATGCAAACTCACACGCTCAGTCACTCACATATGCATAAATATATACACAGATTTACTTTACAAAGTACAAGGGGTTGCATTACCAGCATGCAAACCTCCTCTTCCATGGGAGTTCCTAATACTGTGATAGGAAACTGGAATGTCTGCAATATTCCATAACATATTTCTGGAAAGCAAGAACATCTCAAAGCATGAATTTTTTTGGCCAACTTATATAAATGATCATCTTTACATCCACACTTGAGTACAACATCTTGGTAATATACATATAAATGTATTTATAACAAAATGGCCAACTCAAATTTACTTTAATTTATGCAAATCAAAAGAAATTCAGTTGGTAAAACTAAACCCTGAAGTTCTCAGTTCAGGTTTGTTTTGTTTTTTGTTGCCACAAGGCTGCACTGCACCATTGTTAAAAAACAGAAGCAGCTCTGTTGAGAGGATTATGGGTATTGGAGGTCACGTGTCCCAGTTGCTGTCTTTAAAAGCAATTTTGACTAATCTGAGTTCTAGTTCAAAAGCATCAGGACGGTCTTGTGGGTTGGCAGCCAGCATTTCCTTAATCAGCTGCTTCATACGGGCATTCATAGATTTTTTCTTTACAGGGATGAGAAGTTCCATTTTGGGGTTTTCTAGAAGTGCCTCCCCAACTGGCACAATCTCTGTTCCTTGCTTCACATAGCTTCCCAAAAGTTCTTTCTTAGTCTCTGTGTCTATAAAGGTGATCCTTTCTAACATTGCCCAAATTATAATTCCCAATGCAAAAATGTCTGCTTTTGCAGTGTAATGTCCTTCCCAGACTTCAGGGGCCATGTAGAAGTCAGTCCCACATGCTGTTGAAAGAAAACATTTATTTACGTTGACAGGCTCTTCAGGGTTCTGTCCTGAGGCTGAACATACCTTACTTAACCCAAAATCAGCTACTTTCAGAGTGGGTTCCAAGTCACTAGCATCCATTCTGCTTTGTGAGATCAGAATGTTGTCAGGTTTGAGATCACGATGGATAATTTGATTTTTGTGAAGGAAAGCCAGGGCACTGCTGAGTTGAAGCATGAAACTGGTGTTGGTCTTGCGGCTGGGCTTTCGGGATAGCAGGTACTCATTCATATCTCCTCCATCACAGAAATCCATCACAAACCAAAGGTAATAGGCGCTTCTGGGATCAAAGGCTATTTCTCCTTTTAATGAGGTCTCTACAAGCTGTAACAAGGAAGAGAGATTTCATATACCTGTTCAGGAAGCATAATTCACAGAAACAAAACTACTGACTGAAAAAATAATAAAAGAAAGAAACAGAGGGGGACAAAAGTTACATTCTTATCTATTTCATGTAAAATTTAAAAAAAATTTAAATGTCAATGAATTTGACAATCCTACTAACTCTCTGCCTGAAAAACATAGCTCAAACTCCAATTTAAAACCTAGAGCTATGGGCAGATAAAAGTATTCTGAAAGATACCCAAGTATCACCTTCCCATCTATTTCAGCTGGGCAGCGTCCCAGCCATTCACCCACTCTAACTTTAATCCAAATACAGTGTTTCAGTAGATAGCACTGGTACAGCGCCAAGGAGTTACTTGTCCTCTGCTGATGAAACATTATGTAATGGAAGTCTGAAACTTACTTTTCACTCCATCTCCATGAATAAATTCTAACGTACTATCCATGAATAAATTCTAACGAAGAACAATCAATATGCATAGCTAAACAGCAATAGAAACTAATGAGCTTCTGCTTTTGCTGAAGTTATTTTAAAGTAATCACTTATTAACTAGCTATTTTCCCAGATGCATGGAATATATTTGAGCAGGAATTTCCAGTTACTGATTTACATGAAAACTAATGAAACAACTAATCAGCTTTGTTAATCCTAGTTACACAACTGTACATTTGCTTATTCAGCTTGTGAGGTGGCTTTCAGCACATTCTGGAAACTAAGCATTTCAAACCACATGTGTTTATAATAAACACCACATACTACCAATACATACTGGACTAAGGATACTTGGAAAGAACTTTCAAAAATCAAAGCAACTGCTAACAGAGCCTTCTAGGAACACTTTTTGAATCAACAGTGAGGCTCTTCTTCTGAAAAGTGAGTGAAAAACACATGGCCACTTGAAAGTGAAATTGTTAACACAGCTGTGCTCCTAAGGTTGCAAGAGCAATACAGCGGTGCACAGGCAATCCAGGAAGTTTTTGGAAAATGTAGGGGACAATTTCCTGGTGCAAGTGCTGGAGGAACCAACTAGGGGCAGAGCTCTTCTTGACCTGCTGCTCACAAACCGGGAAGAATTAGTAGGGGAAGCTAAAGTGGATGGGAACCTGGGAGGCAGTGACCATTAAATGGTTGAGTTCAGGATCCTAACACAAGGAAGAAAGGAAAGCAGCAGAATACAGACCCTGGACTTCAGAAAAGCAGACTTGGACTCCCTCAGGGAACTGATGGACAAGATCCCCTGGGAGAATAACATGAGGGGAAAAGGAGTCCAGGAGAGCTGGCTGTATTTTAAAGAATCCTTATTGAGGTTACAGGGACAAACCATCCCGATGTGTAGAAAGAATAGTAAATATGGCAGGCGACCAGCCTGGCTTAACAGTGAAATCCTTGCTGGTCTTAAATACAAAAAAGAAGCTTACAAGAAGTGGAAGATTGGACAAATGACCAGGGATGAGTATAAAAATATTGCTCGGGCTTGCAGGAGTGAAATCAGGAAGGCCAAATCACACCTGGAGTTGCAGCTAGCAAGAGATGTTAAGAGTAACAAGAAGGGTTTCTTCAGGTACGTTAACAACAAGAAGAAAGTCAAGGAAAGTGTGGGCCCCTTACTGAATGAGGGAGGCAACCTCGTGACAGAGGATGTACTCAATGCTTTTCTTGCCTCTGTCTTCACGAACAAGGTCAGCTCTCAGACTACTGCACTGGGCAGCACAGCATAAGGAGGAGGTGACCAGCCCTCTGTGGAGAAAGAAGTGGTTCGGGACTATTTAGAAAAGCTGGACGAGCACAGGGCCGGATGCGTTGCATCCGAGAGTGCTAAAGGAATTGGCGGATGTGATTGCAGAGCCATTGGCCATTATCTTTCAAAACTCATGGCGATTGGGGGAGGTCCCAGATGACTGGAAAAAGGCTAATGTAGTGCCCATCTTTAAAAAAGGGAAGGAGGATCCTGGGAACTACAGGCCAGTCAGCCTCACCTCAGTCCCTGGAAAAATCATGGAGCGAGTCCTCAAGGAATCAATTCTGAAGCACTTAGAGGAGAGGAAAGTGATCAGGAACAGTCAGCATGGATTCACCAAGGGCAAGTCATGCCTGACTAATCTAATTGCCTTCTATGACGAGAAAACTGGCTCTGTGGATGAAGGGAAAGCAGTGGATGTGTTGTTCCTTGACTTTAGCAAAGCTTTTGACACGGTCTCCCACAGTATTCTTGCCAGCAAGTTAAAGAAGTATGGGTTGGATGAATGCACTATAAGGGGGATAGAAAGCTGGCTAGATTGTCGGGCTCAATGGGTAGTGATCAATGGCTCCATGTCTAGTTGGCAGCCGGTATCAAGTGGAGTGCCCCAGGGGTCGGTCCTGGGGCAGGTTTTGTTCAATATCTTCATAAATGATCTGGAGGATGGTGTGGATTGCACCCTCAGCAAGTTTGCAGATGACAGTAAACTGGGAGGAGTGGTAGATGTGCTGGAGGGTAGGGATAGGATACAGAGGGACCTAGACAAATTGGAGGATCTGATGAGGTTCAACAAGGACAAGTGCAGAGTCCTGCACTTAGGACAGAAGAATCCAATGCACCGCTACAGACTAGGGACCGAATGGCTCAGCAGCAGTTCTGCAGAAAAGGACCTAGGGGTTACAGTGAACGAGAAGTTGGATATGAGTCAACAGTGTGCCCTTGTTGCCAAGAAGGCCAATGGCATTTTGGGATGTATAAGTAGGGGCATTGCCAGCAGATAGAGGGATGTGATCGTTCCCCTCTATTCGACATTGGTGAGGCCTCATCTGGAGTACTGTGTCC
Organism: Eretmochelys imbricata; assembly: GCF_965152235.1. Taxonomy (NCBI): domain Eukaryota; kingdom Metazoa; phylum Chordata; order Testudines; family Cheloniidae; genus Eretmochelys; species Eretmochelys imbricata. The sequence goes on along the minus strand of NC_135590.1, from coordinate 9,630,470 downwards.
AGTTTTGGGCCCCACATTACAAGAAGGATGTGGAAAAATTGGAAAGAGTCCAGCGGAGGGCAACAAAAATGATTAGGGAACTGGAACACATGACTTATGAGGAGAGGCTGAGGGAACTGGGGATGTTTAGTCTACGGAAGAGAAGAATGAGGGGGGATATGATAGCTGCTTTCAACTACCTGAAAGGGGGTTCCAAAGAGGATGGCTCTAGACTGTTCTCAGTGGTAGCAGATGACAGAACAAGGAGTAATGGTCTCAAGTTGCAGTGGGGGAGATTTAGGTTGGATATTAGGAAAAACTTTTTCACGACGAGGGTGGTGAAACACTGGAATGCGTTACCTAGGGAGGTGGTGGAATCTCCTTCCCTAGAAGTTTTTAAGGTCAGGCTTGACAAAGCCCTGGCTGGGATGATTTAGTCGGGGATCGGTCCTGCTTTGAGCAGGGGGTTGGCCTAGATGACCTCCTGAGGTACCTTCCAACCCTGATATTCTATGATTCTATGATAAGCAGAGACTGAACAAGGAACATAAATAATGTTGTTCAAACTACGTATTCACATTTTACCCACACCTCATGACAGTGAAATTGATGCACTGTGGCAGTAGTGAGGAGTCTTTTTAGAGAAATAAGTCCTAGCAGTACATTTTTTCCTTCTTCCATAAAGTCCTCCTAAGTCTTCATAGTATTTAGCACCTTGGTTCAGACCTTTAGTCCACAAAGTTCAATATCCTACCCCTGACAGTGGCACAACACCAACAGGTAGGTCCTCAACTAGTTTAAACTGTCATAGTTCCATTGGCTTCAGTTTATACCAGCTGAGTATCTGTCCCCAAATGCTTCATAAGAAGGTACTTCCCCTTTACTACTTGCATACTGCATCTGGCCAATTCTGTAGTGTTCTATTTTTTGGGTAGGAACAGGGCAAGAGATTTGATTGCCCCCATCTTAACATGTATAATTATAAATGTCATTATAAAGTTACCCAAGCCTCTTTGAAAGTCTAGATACAATAGATAATTCTATACTTATAAGCATTCTGGGACAGGTGTTATCATTTGCCATGTTTGGGTCTCGCACAAATGACCTCTGACTTGATTGAGGCCTCTAGGTGCTACAATACCAGTAATAATAAATAGAAATGTATTAAACTTGAACCCATGCTCTTTGTCACTCCAGCAGTGCCCTGTAGATCATCCTTATTCCATCAATCCAAAATAGAAAGTTTCCTTAGCTCGCCTAGTTTAATGTCATTAACACTGGTATAATACCTCAATGTTCCCTTTAACAACAGTGAGCTAGGCATTTTTACAATGTTCCCCAGCAGTCATGTCTAACATTGGACAATGACTGAATCAAAGACAACGAAAAGACTGCTAAATTGTGAGGGGCCTTCCTGCGTTTGTACAGCACACAGCCCAATGGGGCCTAAATCCTGACTGAACACTACCATAACAAATATTTAATAAAAGACCTGCACTAGATGCAAAAAACAGGAAAAAGTGTCTGATTATTACATATCTGATCAACTCTCACAATTTATCTTTAATGTGATAACACGACATATATAAATAAAGTAAACATTTGGTAAGTATTCACTGGATGTGCTAGTCACACACTGAAGAGTGATATTTATACATAAATGAATTTACTTTCTCAGATATCTATTCCTATCATGCCCTTATCACCTTTGCTTCTCTTCCAAAAGCTTTTAAGGTTTATTTGCCCTTTTTAAAAAGTAAAAATAAATCTCTCTTGCATTCTGGTAATGCACTTCCTCGTTACTGGCAGAATCCTAAGCGATGGCTTCCTAAGCAAATATGGTTACTTCCTCTACTGAGGACAGCTGGCATTTAGAAATCCGTGTGAGTTCTGTCTTAATAAATCAGCAAATGTCCATTCATGATTAGAACTACTGTAGGGCTTTTACCCAGAAAATACAACAGTGTGTATCTGGATTGTGTTTTGTTTTCATTCCCTTAAATTGTCAGAGCTAGATGGGATTTTAGCTGCGTGACTTTCATTAAGTCTGCTGGAGTTGCATGGCTATAAGTCTGAAAATCCAGAGGATTCTGTTTAGTAAACCCATTGTATTCAAACATCTCTAGAGAACTCTTAGCATTGTTTACACTGCATATAAAGACAAAAAGCTAGCCATACCTTCCCCACTTCTTCCTGCCCAGCTAGATACCCATAAATTACTCCCATCCTCCTCCCAGTTTCATGTACCTGTACATAAAGGGAAGAACTGGAACCATGGGACATCTTCTGCACCATACCATCTTTCTGTAAGATGCACTCCTCCAGATGGATAACATTTGGATGCTGGCTCTTGATACTGCTCAGTGCCCAGAACTCACGTAGAGCTAGTTCCACATTCTCTGGAGCATGACACCGAATTTTTTTCACTGCAACCCGCGCAGAGGTCTTCCTGACGACTGCTTCATACACCACACCGTAACTACCACGACCAACCTCCCGTATTAGATCGTACTTTGGCTGGCTACTCACCATCTTCAAGGTCAAGGATTCTGGGGGAAAAAACAACACGGGACTAAATCCTATGAATATTGATCGATCTGCATTGCCTCTCTCTGTATCAGTTAGAGAGGTATCATTTGGGCTAATCACTGTGCTTAAAATCATCAGTATTTTCATTCATCAAATATAAATCAGATTGCAATGAGCCATTACATTCAGATGTTACTGATATGAAGCCTCAAACTTGTTTAGTAAAACCATGACTAATGCCAAGAAGGATTTTCAAATATACACTATATACTAATGTTATCGTCATTTTAGCCGGCCTTTATCATAAAACTTTCACAGTTCAGGCACAACAACACTCATCTCTATCTTTCACTTGTATTAGGTCAGGACAGAACTGTCACATACCTCTCTCAACTGCTTAATCTCAACATCTTTTACTCTAACTCTGTGTACAGTATCAGTGGAGTACTGTGCTCTCTTTCACCATATATTATAGCATTTTACCAGTTAAGGTCCTGGCAGAAGCCCATACTTAGGGGATTTTTATACATAGTTTCAAACTGCATTAAGTAGGAAGTCACATAAGACAAGGGTAAACATTTTCTGTTGTAGTTTAACTATTAAATGATTTTCTGGTACCGAGGCAAAAGGAGTACTTTGAGATATATTTTAATTTTTAAAAATTAAATACAAACAGCTTATTATGAATGGACAGCTTAAACAGGACAATATATTTAAAAAGACATTCTACATTGTTTACACTCAAATTCTAGTTTTGTTAAGAAAGGATGGAGGCTGGACTAAAACTTATATGTTCATATTTTTAAAAAAATCACGGGAATATACATAAAAATCTTCCTTGCAAGATTACAAATCCAAAAATACAACAGCATTGTACGAATGCAAGCCAACCAGAAAGGAACACTAATTACAGACAGAAAATAAACTTTGGCCAGGTGTTTGGCCAAGCAGAGTGATTTGCAAAGAGAAAATAAATGGACTAAATGGCAAAATAGCAAATTAGATTATTAGAATTAAAATTTTTAAAAGTTAATGACACAGGTAAGTATATTTACAACAGTAAACCATACACTGAGGACTACTTCACTGAAGCAACCTTCTATCATCAGGCAACTTTCAAGTATCTACAAGGTTTGCAGCACAAAAGAAATTACAAATATCTTCAGTCTCATGACAACATCAGTGCAGATATATGGAGACTTGGCAGCAACATCTTTGTTATGTTTACAATCTTGAATGATTTAAATGTAAATCTATAAATTCCCCACAGAAATGCCACTACAATGTGAGATTCAGATAGTAATATTTACTTAGCCTGCTCCTATAACATCATGATATAAGCATATGGAGAATAGTGCAGCCTAAATGCTCAGGTAAAGTAACTAGAAAACACACAAAGGAAGGTACACACACACAAATGGTATCAAGTTCGGATATTTAAAAAAAAACCAATAAAATGAATGTAATTGTGAAGGAAAGCCACATATTTCCCAGACATGGGTCATCTCAGGCTCAGAGCATGGAGCACAATTTACCCTTTAAGCATCAGTTTACTATACACTGTACCAGAAACACTCCCACTGCTAAATAAATATCAACTGTCACCTGTCTTCCCCACTGCCCTCTTTAAAAAAAAAAAGGGGGGGCCATTTCCAGACACCAGCCCTTCCTCTCATAGGGCATCAGAACATTCCCAAGTATCATCCGGGTCTATGTAATAATCTAACCTGACCAAACCTCACCCCCCCAGCAGACACACGCTCAATAAAAAGCCCCCCCCCCCCCGGTTTTGTAATATCAAACTTCATATATTCTCTACTCCGAGGACTGGGGAGCAGCAGCCAAGTAAAGGAAGGGGCTCCTGACTGACTGACAGGTTAAGTGACTTTTATTGGGGTGTTTAGAGCCCACATGTTTCATCCACATTTCGCTCAAGTACTGGAAAGACTACGGGGGTGGGAAAGTCCCCCTGCTACACCCTCCCCCCGGCCCTTCAAGGAGGCAAACTCCCTCCCCCCCCTCCCTCCCCCGCCGTTCTCAGGTCCTCCCTGGAGACCTCCAGCAAAACCAGAGCTGGTCTAACGTTCCCGGGGGGGGGGGGGGGCCAGCAGGAAACTAAAAACCCTTCGCAGGCCTGCTCCACACCCCAGAGAGCCAAGCAGGGCACCAGCCCCAGTCGCTCCCCTACCCGGCAGGTGAGGCCTCCCCCCAGCCCCCCCTCCTCAGGTGACCCCTCCTGCGCCTCAGCCCCCCACTCCCCTCCCCTCCCCTCAGCCCCCGCCCCCTACAGTCCCCTCCCCCCTCCTGACAGCGGGGGACTCGCGCTTGCCCTGCCCCCGGCACGGAAGGAGGCCGCGTTGCTCGGGCCGCCTGTCAGCCGCTCCTCCCCTCCGAGGGCCCGCTCGGCTCCCGCCGGCCCTTTGCTGGGCAGCCGCCCCCGACTCGATGTTACCTCAGCGCCGCCGCGCTCTCGCCGCCCGGCCGCCATTATAGGGCTCCCTCCCCCCACTCTCACACACACACACACACACACACACACACGCTTTGGGCGCCGACACACCCCCCTCCGCGCGCCCCCGCCGCAGCCTGGACTCGGCTCCCGCACGCGCCCGGCCCTTGCCGCTTCCCCATTGGCTGAAGGGGCGGGCGAGCCCCCGCTCCTTCTTTGTGGCGCGCGCCGCCGCTTCTCATTGGCTGGGCCGGATGCGCGCTGGGCGGGGCTTTACCTTGGAGCTCGCGCCGCTGCTGGCAGCCCGACCGGTTCGTTCCCCCAGCTCCATGCACCGGGGTCGGGGATGCACCAGGGGTGCAGCTCCCAGCGCAGCACAGGGGAGACGAGGATGCACCACTTAAGGCAGCTGGGGGAGGGTTGGTTTATGGAGGGGGCGGGGGTATGGCGTTCGTGCAGCTCACGTTAGGATGCAAGGGAGAGGGGAGGATGCGCCATGGATGCAGATCGTAGGTTGGGGGAGGGTATACACCACTTCGCGCTGCTGACATAGAGATTGGGGGAGGGGGTTGAGGAAACCACGCAGTCTCCCTCTCTCTCTATTATCCACACCCCGCTGCAAATCCAACCTGCAGCCCTGTTCCTGTTAAGTAATAATGGTTTGAATTGCATAGGGTGGACCCATTATCCCACGCCTCCCGCAGCCCACTTCACCAAGGGGACGCTGCTGCCCCCTGCTTGCTGCCGTCCCCTGTGCAAACACCTACCGTGTCTGTCACTCATAGATGCTGATTTTCCTGCTGAATTTTTATGTATTTCTCATTTTTCTCTTCTGCAATTAGATCTTTGCCATTAAAAAAAATAAATCCTATTATTTTGCCTTTCTTTAAAAGAAAAAGCAGCCCGCATTAGACTACAACTTATTGTTTGCCACGCAGGGAGGAGGATTGCACCTTTTGTTATCCCTTGTCACCGTGTGATGGGGACATGCCTTTTAGGGGGCTGCAAGCACATTGAAGGATGCAATCATTTGGTAAGATCCTTCCCCCCTCTTCTCAAGAGGATGCAAGGTTATTGGTATCTTCCCTTAAAGGGACACTGTCTGCATTTTTCCCTGCTGGATAGCAGGAAGACACACTCATTGACTATGCGGTGTCACCTGCAAGACATACAGTTCAAAAGTGATGCTGGCAGGCAGCTGAGGTCCCATCTTCCTTATACCTCCCAGGTCAATGTGGGAGCAAAGGGACCACTGCATGCACCTCAGAATGGGTTAATGTTTAGTGCCCCTGGACTTCATAGCACAAGACTATCAGGTATCAGTCTTCATTAGAACACTCTCACACGGCTCACAGGCAGGGATCAGCATTCATTACACCCCTCATTAATATCCTCCAGCACCTGCCTGTGAAAAACAGTCAGAGTGGAAGTGCCCTGATCTGGGGCTTCTCAAAAGCCTGCCTCTTCCCAGGAATGGTGTTGCACCAGTGTTTCCCCCAGGAATTGAAATTAGGTGGATGGGGGGGGGGGGTTGAATATACGGAAGGGGTGCGAGGGCCGACAAGGGTTGAGACTGAGGGCGAAGGTAGGCTGTATGGCACCATAGTAAAAACTGAAAAATGTTTCACGACCATTTTATTAGATTTAACACATGTTTTAAAATCATCACAGAAATTAAAGTTGGCTCTTCGGGCCTACTATGAAGCACTACACCTATACCCTTCTTGGTTTTTTGTTGTAATTTTGCACAACTCTTTGGTATCTTGTAGTGTCTGTAACTTCCAGTCCTTCATGATATGCTCATGATCAGGCAGAAGGCGACTTCTTTCAGAATACAAAATTCTATTCAGTGAGGAAGAAGATGCTCAGCTGTAGCTGTTGTGACTGGGAGTAGCAGGAGATGAATTCCTACTTCGTTCATCCCAGGAAACAGAGCACAGAGATTCGGTCGAACCACTAGTGATGATAAAGAAGAAACAGTTGAAGTTAAATCTTCATTCGTTCATCGTATGATATTCCACTCTGTGTTCAAATTTCTCTATTCTGCCCTGATCACATAGCAGTCCCATTGCTGGTAGTGCCTCACTCCACTCAACTAGAGGTGTTTTATAAGACAGGCATCTGTAAAAGCTACGTGGAGGTTGAGTAGAATCCAGAAATCGCTATTGTAGATTTGTAGTGCCTCACTCCACTCAACTAGAGGTGTTTTATAAGACAGGCATCTGTAAAAGCTACGTGGAGGTTGAGTAGAATCCAGAAATCGCTATTGTAGATTTGTAGTGCCTCACTCCACTCAACTAGAGGTGTTTTATAAGACAGGCATCTGTAAAAGCTACGCGGAGGTTGAGTAGAATCCAGAAATCGCTATTGTAGATTTGTAAGAATCAAGTCTGTGTACTTTTTCAGCTGGCTTAACAAACACTTCTTGTCCTCTTCACTTAAGGAGTCAATATAAGAACCTTCATTAGTCAACGTCTCGACTGAAGTCTTTGCTTCTTCCAGTACATTTTCAATGGATATCTCTGGTTGATCCAAGGGTAGCTTCTATTGCTGGACTAAGATCTACTCTTATTATAGCAGATGCCTGGATGACATTGTTTAATGACGCAAGTGGTTTCAACAGTAGACTTACAAGAGAGAGAATGGAAATAGTCTTCTCTGAACTTAGTAATAAAAGTAGTCTGCCAGCCTTACTACTTAGATCTGTCCTATCTTGGTAGATACTTTTCAAAGCCAGTAATAATGGTTGTAGTAATTTTAAGATAACAGCCAAGAATCGCTCATGAGAAAGCCAGCAGGTGTTCCCAGGTTGGACTAATTTGAACTTCAGTCCCAAATGTATTTTCTATTGGTTTCCAAGACGTTCAGTCCTTTTGGACTCTTGCTGAAAGAAGAGTATAACAAAGCCATTACATTTATGGCTTTTTAATGTATTTTGAAGATTCTACAGCTCTTACTAGCATGAGTGGATGGCCTCTGCAGTGTGTATAGGAGAGATTAGAGTTACACTTTTCTCTGAGCAAAGCTTGGACTCCACTATGTTGCACATATGATTAAAGAAAGGTCTAATCTGGGTCTGTTCTTGTTTTATCTGAGCTGGATCATCTGTCTGTAGTATGTGGTCAGCCACTACTTCTACCTATAGTGTGAGGTGGAGGAAAGCAGCTTGCCAGAGACACAGATGCTTTCTCAATGTCATATACATCCTCTTTCTTTAGTGAGGTTTCCACTGGGGGAGATGTATGCATCCAAGCATGTAAAAGTCTATTTCTCCCCCAGAGCATGGACAATCTATTGGGGTGTGGGGTGTCAGCTTTTATTATACAGAAGTAACATCTTGCTCTTTGGATTTTTTTTTGCCATAGGATGAAGCTTCTCTGATTAGCTGAGACAGCATTTATTTTTTATGGTTTCAAGTATCAGAGGGGTAGCTGTGTTTGTCTGGATCTGTAAAAGCGGCAAAGAGTCCTGTGGCACCTTAGAGACTAACAGACGTATTGGAGCATAAGCTTTCATGGGTGAATCCCCACTTCGTCGGATGCATGTAGTGGAAATTTCCAGAGGCAGGTATAAATATGCAAGCGTGAATCAGGCTAGGGATAACGAGGTTAATTCTATCAGGGAGGATGAGGCCCTCTTCTAGCAGTTGAGGTGTGAACACAAAGGGAGGAGAAACTGCTTTTGCAGCTGGCGAGCCAGTCACAGTCTTTGTTTAATCCTGAGCTGATGGTGTCAAATTTGCAAATGAACTGAGCTCAGCAGTTTCTCTTTGAATGTATGGTCTGTATGGTTTGTTAATTTGGCCGTTAAGCCCGCGATAATAGCTCTCAGAAAGCATCAGTGCACTGGTGGCATTAAGAGAGCGGCGAAGAGAGTGAGCAGTAGGGATGGGATAATTCTGTGATCCAGTTAAGCTACACTCTATCCCTCCACATTTGCCACCGCACTGTATGATTCTACTGATGGGATGGGCGAGGGGGTGGGAGAGTCAGGTAGTGCAGTGCTACTCGAAGTGGTGGTCCATGGACCGGTGCCGGTCTGCGAGCCATTGGCTGCCGGTCTGCGTGCACACTGGGGGAAAAAATTGCCGGTCCCCCACATCAGAGAGCTTGAGAAGCACTGAGGTAGTGGATGCTGAAAATGGATGTTACCATATTGTGGCAAGTCACTTCATAACCTATCTGTGCTCATGTGTTTAAAAGATCAGACTTGATTGTCAGGGTACATTTATAAATGGTTTGTACAATGATTAATCCATATTTTAATAAACAGCCAATTGTAATAGATTGCTACACAGGAGAGACTCATGATGCCGTCCCTGCTGTCTGATGTGCCATCCCCCTCTTGTACACGGCTGACTGAATCTTTGAGAGCTACTTCTGCTCTTGCCCACGCTGCTGAAAGGGTTCGCCTTGCCACGTTCCTTTGCAACGCTGTCCTGGCACAAGCACGTCTCCTTTACCCAGTCGTGCTGTCTCCCACAGTCACTGCAGCTCAATACCCTTACAGAACCCTGGCCACAAACTCTCTTTGCTGTTGTCTCCCTGCATGTACTTCTGGGGGTGTTGTGACTCCTCTGGCTTTCATCCTTTCTCTTGAGGCTTTCGCTGAGATTGGCGGCTGCTCCTGCAGGTGAGGATCCCAAGTGCCACAGATTATGCTGTCCTGATCTCAGAAACAGAGACCTTCCAGCTTTGCTCTCTTTATTCCTGTTGCGTTAAGCTAATGCAGGAATGTTATTACAGTCTATTAAATGGTTATTTGACACTTGCTTTGTCAACATTAAAACAGCGAATGTTTCCTCTCACTGCCTGTGCCCAGTTTAATCCTGGCCATGCTGTCACAGGGAGCTTTTTCCAAAGCCTGCAAAATCCTCAATTAAGGATGCAGGACTGAGAATAGCCACAACAGCTGTCATTGGGCACATGTGAAAAAAATCTGGCTTTTATGGCACTAGGGGGCGCCCTGTGATTTCAGATAGAGGGCCTTGTCCGACTGGCATGTGCTCCTGGAGAAGAGGATGGGGACAAATTGCCTTTATGAGATTCTCCCAGGAACAGGACAAAGTGGAAATGTTCTGTTCAGTGGAAATCTTCAGTCAATCATGGGAGACACCTCTTCCAAATGACCAGCTGCTGGAAGTCGTTCCAACCTCTGTCAGCCGTTTTTAAGCATATAACTTCAAATACAGTTTCAGAGTAGCAGCCGTGTTAGTCTGTATTCACAAAAAGAAAAGGAGGACTTGTGGCACCTTAGAGACTAACCAATTTATCTGAGCATAAGCTTTCATGAGCTACAGCTCACTTCATCAGATTGAGCTGTAGTTCACGAAAGCTTATGCTCAAATAAATTGGTTAGTCTCTAAGGTGCCACAAGACCTCCTTTTCTTTTTTCAAATACAGTAAAAACAATGAGGAGTCTTTGTGGCACCTTAGAGACTAACAAATTTATTTGGGCATAAACTTTCGTGGGCTAAAACCCATGAAAGCTTAAGCCCACGAAAGCTTATGGCCAAATAAATATGTTACTCTCTAAGGTGCCACAAGGACTCCTCATTGTTTTTGCTGTTACAGACTAACACAGCTACCCCTCTGAAACCTGTCCATTCAAATACAGTGTGAATTTAGGGCCGGGAAAGGTTCTGGATCAACAGCTCTTGCGAGTGAAGCCCTCTGTTTATCCACAGAACAGCCCCCGGAGCCATGCATGCTTTTCCCATGCTGTTCTGAGAGGGGATTCACTGCCTGTCCAGCCTTTGGTCTCCAAGGGTGCTAGCTGGTACTGATAGGGGTGTGTAATCAAATGCTAAATTGTGTTACACTGTTCTGCAACTAGGTGGTGCTGTGTGTAAAATACTGTATCTTATTCAAGCTAACCTGAGCCATACCTGGCAGAGCATTAAAGGGTTTTATAGTGAACACATCTGGTGTTCTCTGAGAAGCAAGCTTGTAGTCAGTGTATCTCTGACACAGAAGCTTCATCTGCTAGGAGCAGCCCTGTAACCTATCGTGTACAAGCAGTACATGACAAAGTGGACACCCAGAGTGGACTTGGGAACCGCAAAGAGACCTACATTGCTACTCCATGAGTAAGAACTCTTCGTCACTTCTGAGCAAGGCTGGATTTAAACCAACAGCAGAGATTAAAGGTTCCATATCCCTTTGCCAATCCCTGGATGCCACCAATCTTCCATACAGCCTTTGACAAATACGTCTTGGAGTTGCTTTTCAAGATTATTGAATGAAATGAGAATCCATTCACAAAGAACAGCAACATCCTATGAAGCGATGCCTTTGGTTCAAAAGATGGCAAAGTAGAGGGGAAGTGTGTACTCAGTCATGACTGGAAGGGGAGGGCTGTATAATTAAATTAGAGGATTTGTTTGACAATGGGCAGTTTAAACCTTTTGAGAAGCTTCAAGAGGATTTTGTTCATTAATGCAAATAATCAGATATAGAAATGAAACTAGTATGGATCCAGGCTTACACAACTCCTCTGAACCAGCTCAAGCACAGAATGTTTAGATCAATTCAAGAATTGCTGGGTGAATTCTCTGACCTGTGTGATGCAGGAGGTCCAACTAAGTGATCATAATGGCCTTAAAATCTATGAATCCATGAATTCCAGCTGTAGATCTGCATTTTATATTGGTATGGAGGGCTGAACCAAACCCACCCTTCCAAAGAATGTTAAAAGTACAGGGTTGAAATCCAGATCAGACTCTTGAGTGTTTGGATTTAGCTGGTTATCAAGAGCAGTTCTAGCTGTAAACTGCAGTCCCCTCTCAGTTTGAGGTTTGGATCCGAGGTTTAAGTTTGGGCCCATCTCTGCATGTAATTCAAAAATGGTTACTGAGAAAATGATTATTTTCATTGTGGTAATACCTAGGAACCCTTTCAGCCGGGCCCAACTGGGCAAGGTGCTGTTCAAACGCAGATCAAAAAGACAGATTACAAGATCTTTGGGACAGGAACTTAGTATAAGACAAAAGAGGACAGGTGGATACAGACAGGCCTGCACTTTGAGTTTTCTGTCTATGATGTACACTGTAGTTCATTGCTAATTTTGTAGTAAAAAATTTGAGCATGAGGGTCAGTCTCACGAATTCAGGGAGTTATTTAGAGACTTTAATAATGCACCTAGGTTTTGGGATGGTCACTTCTTGCTCCCACCAGGGGTGCTGTTCTTCACAGTTATAGCCAAATTTAAAATGCAATGCAAAATAACTTGCTTTTATGAAAAGTTATAAAAGGGTTGGGAGTGTGAGGGGAAAGACATATGAGCTCTGCTCCTAGATACGTAGGTGCTCTGACATTAATATAATTTCCTTGGATCTCTCTGCTACGCTAGCACTTATTGGGGCAGGCTATTTCTGGAAAAAGCCCCTATGCCTCTCTTCCTAAACTAATATATTGATTCCAATATACTGCTCTCCAACCTACAATCTCTCTCTCTTCTTCTCTGAGTTTGTGCAAAAGGAGAGATGAGAATGGAAACCTGATGTTTGAAAATCGGGAGTGGGCTGCAGTGTGGGCAGCTACCGTTAACAAGTGGCGATAACATGATTTTAATAAGGGATTTCCATGGATAAAGCAGTGCTGTTGCAACTCCATGACTAAATCATCTACCTGGATCTGATTAATTTTGGACCTCGTTAAACTCATGTAGTTCACTTTAGATTTCCCTGGCTGTTGGAAGGTTTATTAGTTAATTTCAGACTGGATTGATCAACTCTACCCATTAATCAGTGTGAGACCGGCAGGGATCTATCTTGTGCTGATCAGTGCATCTCACTTAACTACCTAGAGCCAATTAGAGGCAGGACTAGACACTTACAAGCCTGCAGCCATGCTGAAGCTGATTAGTGAATTACAAACCTGACTAGTCTACCAACCTCCTTAATCAATTTCAGACATAATTAATCAATTTCACACTAGACTAGTCAGTTCAGAATCATTTAATTTCAGAGGCAGCCAGTTGGCCTTAAATTAATCTACTCAGGCCTAAACTATTTGATCTAGAACTAATGAGTTTGGCTACCAGTATGATACACAGATTAGGATTCAGCTCTGCCTGATTAGTCACTTCGGAGGGCTGGTTGTTAAATCCGATTTGAGCCTAATTGTAACTATTAACCTCACCTTTGGTTACAGCAGGTAGGTGCTGTGATTAAATAGCCACAAGGAAATGCTGAGGGATAGAATTTTGTTAAGTTATTGAAAATAAGAGAGGTGTGTCGATTTCTTCTCCACTAGCATTAACCCTTCCCAGTCTGCAGTCAAGTTCTTACTGATACTATTCTTCCCATATACTGAGTTTTTTCTTAGCTTTTTCTCTGTTGGTTGCTTGGCAGGTTCGAATCAGGAGGCCTAGTGATTATAAATATCAGCTTAAAAGTGAGGAAGGGTGGGCTGATTCCTGGTTTCTTCAGGCCAAGAGGTGAACATTAACTGCTGGGTTTAAATACTCTCAGTGCAGAGTTGACAGAGAACAGCTGACAAGTGGAAAGTGGGAAACTTTCTCAGGCAAGTACTATGGCATGAGAAGAGGGTTCTGAGGATCTGCTGCTCAGTTCTGCATTTTAACAACTCCAGTTTGTAAATTATCTGAGCTGCCAGACTCCATGAGGAAGCCAGGAGATGTGCTGCATGCAATAAGGACCTGAATGTAATCTATCATTGCAGGAGATAGTGCCTTTCATCTGAGAGGATCCCCAGCAATCTCTGTGCTGACAGGGATTAGGCCTCACCTTCCCAAAGGTATTTAAATGCCTAACTCCCATTGTGATTTACCTTTGAGGATCTGGACCTAGGTCACTCTCTAAATACCACCAGATTTAGAGGGGGCAGCAGCGGCTGGCTGGACAGTGATGTGGGTGTAGAGGAGACCCTGGCCAGGGATACTGGGAGGAAGCCCCTGCTTTTCCAAAAAGGGCTATGAGAGCCTTAATACCTAGATAGAACCTCAATTAAGAGCTCCTCAGAAGGCTCACATACACTTAAAGTGCAGGGGACTCTATTTACCTGCAGCAGAAGGAAGCTGGCCTGAAGCTGCAGGGAACCTAGATACATCGAACCTGCTACTCAGGTCGCTCAGCCATCCCTTAGACTCCTGGGAAAGAGCCAGAGCCTGAAAGCAGCTGAGTTGGAACTCAGTTACCACAATTTCAGTTTGGCCTCGTTTCTCTCCCCCCTCCCCACTTTTCTGAGGCTTTGCCTGGTTCTGTAGTAAAGCAGTGCACCTCGGTGAGTGCTGCATTGTTTGTGGCGGGTCCACCATCCTGCCCACAAGGTTCCTGTGTTATGCAGGATGATTCTTCGTGTGCCCAGGAAAGCCACACAAACTACCTTCTTGGGTGGCACCATCAATGCAGCTCCAGAAACCCTGCCTAGATGGGATTCAAGATGGTCGCTGTCCCCAGGGAATGGATGTGTTGTCTCCACGGTTCCCCCAGCCTCAGCCCTCCTGGGCACCTCAATGCCCGAACTCCCATATCCAGGACATGCACTGCCATTAGATCGCTGATCAAGCAGACAGAGGAGAGCTTGTATTGACCCTGGAAGTGAAGGGTCTGTTTGGGTTTTTCCTGAAATACTAGGGCTCAACCTTTTGGCAAGTCGCTGAGCCTTTGTGCCTCAATTCCCCACCTGTACCATGGGGTTACCAAAACTTCCTTACCACACAGGGGAGCTGTGAGGATAAATATCTGAAAAGACTGTGAGATGCTCTGAGAGATGGCCCCACCCTTACTGCAGCAAGTACCAAAAAAGGTGTCCAAGAAAATCTTTCTAATGTGAAAGGAGGAAAAACCCTTAAGGTCTGATCCTGCCAATGCTTATGAGTGGGCATAGAGCTTACGAACAGGATGCATGCTACTGACTCCATGGTAATAAGCATTATAGGACTGGAAGGGACCTAGAGATGTCATCTAATCCAGCCCCCTGCATTCATGGCAGGACTAAATGTTCTCTAGACCATCCCTGACAGGCGTTTGTCTAACCTGCTCTTAAAAATCTCTAGTGATGGAGATTCCACAACCTCCCTAGGCAATTTAGTCCAGTGCTTAACCACCCTGACAGGAAGTTTTGCCTAATGTCCAACCTAAACCTCCCTGGCTGAAATTTAATCCCATTGCTTCTTGTCCTAGCCTCAGAGGCTAAGGAGAACAATTTTTCTCCCTCCTCCTTGTAACCACCTTTTATGTACTTAAAAACTGTTCTCATGTCCCCTCTCAGTCTTCTCTTCTCCAGACTAAACAAACCCAATTTTTTTTCAATCTTCCCTCATAGGTCATGTTTTCTAGACCTTTAATCATTTTTGTTGCTCTTCTCTGGACTTTCTCCAATTTGTCCACATCTTTCCTGACGTGGTGCCCAGAACTGGACACAAGACTCCAGTTGAGGCCTAATCAGCACGGAGTAGAGCGGAGGAATTACTTCTTGTGTCTTGCTTACAGCACTCCTGCTAATACATCCCAGAATAATGCTCTCTTATTTTGCAACAGTGTTACACTGTTGACTCATATTTAGCTTATGGTCCACTATGACCCCCAGATCCCTTTCCGCAGTACTCCTTCCTAAGCAGTCATTTTCCATTTTGTATGCGTGCAACTGATTGTTCCTTCCTAATGGAATACTTTGCATTTGTTCTTATTGAATTTCATCCTATTTACTTCAGACCATTTCTCCAGTTTGTCCAGATCATTTTGAATTTTAATCCTATCCTCCAAAGCACTTGCAACCCGTCCCAGCTTGGTATCATCTGCAAATTTTATAAGTGTACTCTCTGTGCCATTATCTAAATCACTGCTGAAATTATTGAACAGAACCCGACCCAGAACTGATCGCTGCAGGACCCCACTCGTTATGCCCTTCCAGCATGATCGTGAACCACCAATAACTACTCTCTGGGAACAGTTTTCCAACCAGTTCTGCACCCACCTTATAGTAGCTCCATCTAGGTTGCATTTCCCTAGTTTGTTTATGAGAAGGTCATGGGAGACCGTCTCAAAAGCTTTACTAAAGTCAAGATATACCACATCTACTGCTTCCCCACATCCACAAGGCTTGTTACCCTGTCAAAGAAAGCTATTAGTTGGTTTGACATGATTTGTTCTTGACAAATCCAAGCTGACTGTTATGTATCACCTTATTATCTTCTAGATGTTTGCAAATTGATTGCTTCATTATTTGCTCCATTATCTTTCTGGGAACAGAAGCTAAGCTGACTGGTCTGTAATTCCCCAGGTTGTCCTTATTTCCCTTTTTATAGATTGGCACCGTATTTGCCCTTTTCCAGTCCTCTGGAATCTCTCCCATCTTCCATGATTTTTCAAAGATAATCGCTAATGGCTCAGATATCTCCTCAGTCAGCTCCTTGAGTATTCTAGGATGCATTTCATCAAGGCCATAATAAAAGTTTGTGGGGTTGTTGCATGGACGTGTCTTGAGATCCTCACTGCCTCGCATGCCCCATGGTGACTTCATGTTGTCTCTTCTTTTGCACAAGAAGCAAATCTAACTGCTGCTGGGAAAACTCCTCGCCAGTGGGGGGCCTGGGAGGACTCGCTAGCAGGCAAAGAGAGATGCTGAGAAAGCCCTGTAGACTTGCCTATGCACTGGCAGAAGGATTGGGAAGACTGTGGGGGGCAGAGGGGGGCACCATGTTGTCCCTTAACATCTCCCTGCCTCACTTTCCCAGTGTGTTGAGACGCTAAGAGGGATGGCAGAACAGCCAGGTAAAGTGTTATCCTTCCACCTGGGTGTTGTTAACTCGTCTGAAGTCCTGGCTAAACACACAGGTTGTACCTTTTCCACTGCAGTGATTGACAAATGGCCTGGCCATGCCTAAAACTGGCTTTTTAAATCAATTTAGCTAAACCGCTGCCAACTCCTTTGTGGACACTCTTACAGCAGATTACAAGTGGCTAATTTCGATTTCGCTTCAGTTGAGTCCTTAAACTAAATCTATATTTGCTAGCTGCAGACCAGGGCTAAGCCTTTGCAGGAAGCTTTGCTTCCAAGCAACTATCATTTAGGGTCAGCCATGAGCCAAAAGCAAGAAAGTGACTGTGTTGCGAGTCGTGGTTTTTAAAGGGGAGGGGGGGCCAACTCATTCACCAGCCTGACATGTGAGTCAGATACAGTGACCGCGCTCTAAACAACAGCTGTGCCTTTCCCTGACCACAGCACGTGTTCCTGTTACTTAACTCTGTGCAAAAAATAAAAAAAAAAAAATAACAAACAGAATGGATCATGTCCTGGCTCTTTACCAGGGGCTGCCGCAGGAGATAGGATGTCCCTGTCAGTGCCTTCATATCCCCAAAAGATCACAAGAGTTCCATCAGGCTGCAGTTGCTCCACCGATTCTTGTTCCTGGAAGCTCTGAACCACGTAATGGTGCAAACTGTTTCTGGGTTCAAACAAACAAATGGCACCAGGCAATATGATCCTGTGCCGAAAGCAAGGAGGGGGAGCCTGCATTCTGGGCTTCTATTCCTGGTTCTGCCACTGACTTGCTGAATGATCGTGGGGGAGTCATTTCTCCACTCTGTCCTTTATCTGCCTGGGAAGTAGGTAGCATAACGCTTCATTATTTGTATTCTTGTAGCCCATAGGGATCCCAGCCCTAGACCAGGACTTTGCCGTGCTAGGGGTTGTAGAAACACACCCCCAAAAGATCCTGCAGAAATGGAACAAACAGATGGTACCTGCCCCAAGGAGTTCACAGTTACTGCAGGGCTGTGGCAATTCAATCGGTTTCTGTTCGTTGTTGTTGTTGCCATTAGGAGATGTACTGGAGGGCGTAGTCCTGCACTGATCCCCGGGGATGGTGCCGCATCTCTTAGCTGCTGGCACCTCTGACCAGTGTTCCCTCCAAGCTGCATGCCTGTGCGACCGCAGAAAAGTCCATCAAGGGCCACACACTTGATTAGTGCAGGTGCGTAGCCACAGGTGGGCCTGGATGTGTTGGTAAATGGCAGTGAGTGGAGATGGGTGGGGAATGGGGGGTGGAGGGAAATGGAGCGAGGTGTGGGGCAGTGATGGGAGAGCTTGGGGCATGTGGTCTCTTCCTCCCCTCCCACTTACTGACTGTTGCTGAACCTGTCTCCTTCCAGCCCCGGGAGGAGGTTGCTGCCCCCTCTCCCCATCCGGCCCCCAGGGAGAGAGGAATCCCTCTGCTCTGGGACTGCGTCAGGGAGAGCCCCCGGGCTGGGACTCTGAGTCCTTGGGAGTCAAGAAATTTTGGGTCTCTCCCCAGCTCTTCACTGAGTTTCTGTGTGGCCTTGAAAAGTCACCTCACCCCACACTGTGCCTCAGTTTCCCCATTTTCCAGAGGGGAATAACACTATTAACCTTCCTCTGTAAAACACTGTGATATTTATAGATGAAAGGGCTTTTAGATTTTTTTGCATAAGAGGAAAAGATTCTTCCTTTCCAAAATTCTCCTTCTCTTGGTGCCATTGTCCTAGCTGGCTGCTGACTTTCCTCCCCACAGGTGGCTGCATCTCAGCAGAGCATTTATATGTATAGTTTGCGAAGCACGTACTGATCCTTGTGGAAGGAGGCTGTATGAATGAATAGCTGGGTACTGCGGACGCCATGTGAAGACTGACCTTCTTCTCTAAGTCCTGTGTGCTGAGGTATGTTGGGTCAGATCTTCAAAGGTATTTAAGCACCTAAGGGTGCAAAGAAACATTTGGGATTTAAACACTTCTGGAAATTCCACTCTGCCTGCCTGGATCTTGTAGGTGCCTGAACACCTTTGAAATCTGGCCTGTTAAGCCTTCATTCAAGGAGGATGAAGACTCGCTAGCAGTCTCTGACCCTGCCTTCTGTCCTGCCAGCATCTGACACGCTCCCAGTTTTCAGCAGGAGAGTTATGGCCGAGGCTGTAGGAACCAACGGCTTGGGGGATTGATGAGAGGAGACAAAGCCTTTTGCTTCGAGGTCAAATCTAGCCCTGGTAGGTGGCTAACTAAAATTACTGGGATCTGACGGCTGTTGGGTGGCCTGCATGCAATTAGCTTGGAAGGTCTCAGTCCAGTCCCCAGTGCATTGCAAAGAAGCACGGCCACAGCAGATGCTAATGGACAACGCTCTTGTTTGCGTTCTCAGCAGAAAGTCCAAGGCCTTTAAGAGCTCCCCTTGCCTCTGGAGGTGGTCCAGGGCGTGGACTCACTGCTCGTGTGTGGGAAGCTTGCACCGCCTCTCTCTGTCTCCCCGCTGTACATGGATGCATGTCCTGTGACTAAGCAGAGGAGTGGGGTCGCCAGGGCTGGCATTCCAGCCCTATCGCCTCTCTCTCTCTCGTGCACACACACACACTTAAATATGAAAAGACGTGTCTCCAGAATGCTAACCGGCCATTTAAAACCATGCTCCAGCCTGTCCCCCATTCATTTGCAGGCAGCCGCACTTGCAGTGAGATCTCTGAGCTCAGCAAAAGAGGCCCTATTTCCTCCTGACGTTCTGAAGCCCCCTGCTCAATGCTGTAAGGCTCATGCTGTGGTACCTGGTCTGGGTCCCTCTTCTGCTCCCCAAGTTCCCAATCCCCTCTCCTGGTGCATCTCGGTTAGATCATCAACAACACAGTGCAAATCTCCCCAGATCTAGGCAAATGGCCTAGAATCTGGTCTTAGAGGGTTTCATTTATGTTCAAAGGATTGCAGGCTATCTGATAGAAGAAAGACTTGTCTACACAAGGAACTTTACCAGCTCAGAGTGAATTAAGCTACACCAGAGCAAGGCCACTATTATTCCAGTATAGGAGTTATACCAGTATAACTCTACCGGTACATTTTCCCCATGTACACAAGGCCTGAGATGCTGGCAGCTGAGGATCTGAGCAGGCAAAGAGCAGCCACTTGGTACTCAAAGGTTCCTGTAGCTTTGGACCCAGATGTGCACCCACTGTTCTGGCAGGACGCTGTGCTATAAGGTGGTAATGCCCTAGCCAGGTTAGAATGCAGGATGGATGGGACCAGGCTCAGTTATCCCCATCTGAGCGAGCCAGGCTGCAGCCCAGGGCCAAAACTTTCAAACTTGGGTTCCTAAAATTAGGTGCCCAGCGGCGTGATCTGACTTTGGTGCTGAGCAATCACTGCTCCCAGTCAAGGGCAGAGCCAGGTTTTTCCCCTGGGGGTGCTGATAAGTTGATGGTGGGCTGGAGAGTGAGCCTGCCCTCGCACTCACCCTGCAGCGGTGGTTCCTGTCCCTCAGCGTGGGGCTGGGTTTGGGTCCTCCCTTCAGGTCTTGGTACCTGGTGCAGGGGATCACAGCCCCATTCAGGTTTGGCCCAGCCACCCCTCCCCCGTGACAGGGAGGCAGCAGGGCCAAATTTGAGTAAGTGGTGTTGTGACATGGTGTATAGGGTCGCCATGCCACCCCAGGGGCCAGGTCACAATGCCTGCAGCGAGGAGCTGGGCCTAGCCTCACGGGACAGGTGCTCTGAGTGTGGAGGGGGCTCACTCTCCAATCCCATGTGGAAATTCAGGTCGTACACCTCCTTTTGTCAATTGCATAACGTGCTTGAAAAGGCACCACGCATCTACCTACAGGCCTCTGGTGGGGGGCACAGTCACCCCCCCGCGTCCTTCCATTAGCTCTGCCACCCGCTCCCATTGACTTCGGCGGGCTTAGTCCAAGCCGAGGTGCACGCCCAAGCAAAGACGGGCCTGGCTGGCGTGTTCTGAAGGGCAGCGAACCTTAGCTCCGCTAAGCGGGAGCAAGATTTTGGATCTGGGTGAGCCGCCACATCTCTACAGATCGAACCGTGTTGTCACACGCAGCCAGACTCTGGCACCGGTGCAGCGACCACAGCTCATCGGCTACATCCCCACGGGAGCGTTTCCCCCCGCCCCCACCATGATCTGCGTTGACCTGTCCTCCCCTGTCGCGCTGCCCAGCCAGTTTTGTGTTGGTGCATTCTGGGAGAATCTGGGTCCTTATCCCAGCCTCCTTCAGTGGCAGTCGTTATGGGTGTGTTTTCCAGCGAACTGTGGGAGGCCTTCTTCCACCGTCATAGGGCAGGTAGTGGGGCCGTTTGCACAGACCCCGGGGAAGCAACACAGCGGAAGAACCATGGTAGAATTTAGGATGACCCCATTCCTGAGTGGTGGCAAAACACAGCAGAGCTGGTGACCCCCTCGCTGCATGTGGACACCCCCCTGCACCGCGTTAACCTTGGTCCCAACTAGTGTAAGATGGGCCCTTTAACTGTAGCTAGCATAGTTTCATCCTCAGACTAGGCAGCGTTAAAGGAGGTCAGTAACTGTCAGTAACAAATCGCCAACTGTCCGGCCCCCCTTGAGGACACACTTACATGAGGCTGGAATGCCCGCTCTGGGAGTTGCCTGCATGATAAACACGAGGCCAGCTGTCATCATGACACCATGAGTCAAGGTGCTATAATTAACCTGGCCTCCGCTCGCTTCCCCCCTCCTCCTCCTCCCCCGCTGCCAGTGTTTACAGGTCTCTGTGTGGACGGGTGCCGGAATTTGCAATAATAACCTGCTTATCGCTTGAGTTCCCAGATGGATCTGGAAGCGACACCCTGATCATGTGGGCCAGGTTTTTGGCCACCTCAGAAATGGCCTGAACTAAAACCAGCTCTGTCCTTGTTCTCTTGAAGATGTTCCACCCCCACCCCGTCCCCGCAGAAGCCCAGGAAACAAACCATGAGTAGCTGGGCCAACTGGGGCCATATCTGGAAAATCAGCTGAGCTTTCTGGTAATTCAGATGAATCCTGGAAAGTTCCAGGAGATGCTGGGAGATTTTCATATCTGTAAATTGGATTAATAAGGGACATCTCCCACCCAAGCCTTCTGCTAAATAATAGAGAGGCTGCATGGGGCGGTGAATAGGACACAGAACTGCAAGTCAGGAGACCTGGGTCCTATTTCTGGCTCTGCCACTGATCTGCTGGGTGACCTTGGGCAAGTCACGTTCCCTCTGTGAGCCTCCGTTTCCCCATCTCTAGAACCCACCTTTGTAAATCACTTTGGGTGGGATTCACAAATCGATGGGAGTCAGGTGCCTAGATCCCGTTGTGAATCCCACCATTTGATCTGTAGGGACGGAATGCACCAGGCTGGTGCGAATCAACGATTAAATGCTATTAAACCCTCTCCTGCTGAGGTGCCTTTTATCCAGGATTCGGATTCCTCTGAGGAGCTGAGAGCACCGTCGTCTGGAACAGGGGTAGGGCGGGGCGAATAGTCCCACTAAACCTTACAAGAGTTTGGCGAATATTTCCGCCAGAGCACCTCAGCTGGAGGGAGGATCGTGAGGGGGCAGGGGACGATTGTAGAGCTCGGTGCTGGAGAGAGTTGGGAAATAGCAGCTGTGATTGTCTTATGGTCTTGCACCAGGGAAAGGTTTCTCCCTTGGGACTCAGCGGCTCCCCATCTAACGCAGCAGGGCAATGCATTCAGCAGCCTCTTGCACCTTCCCGGCGCCAACCAGAGCTGGGCGTTACAGTTCAGTGCCCAGGGCGGCAGGTGTCCTGTGCCGGGAGTAGCTCCGCTGTAGAGAGGAGAGGGAGTTTCCTGCTCTTAGAGGACATGCCAGACAGCCCGAAATCTCTCCCAGTGGGACATGGGCAATCGGGGTGGGCTCTTCACAGGGGCCACCTGCCATCTGCCCTGTGACCCTTTGTGTTCTCCTTGCAGGTGGCAGCATCCAAGAGCAAACAGGGACCTGTCTGCTGTCCTGGTCCTGCACTCAAGGTCAATGAGTTCAGAGAGAGGGGCTGATCAGTATAAGGGCCCTACCGTCAATCAAACCCTACCCCCGCCCCTTGATCCCTTAGCCCTGCCCCTTGACCCCTTGGCCCACCCACTGGAAGTCCCTCCCCATGGGTTATTACTTCCGGGGTCAAGGCTGCCACATGACCGGAAGCAAGGTGTGTCATGTGACACCCACCCCACCCCTTGACCCCTTAACCCCACCCCTTGACCTCTGCCCCCCTTCACCAGAAGTCCCGCCCCATGGGGTATTACTTCCGGGGTCAAGGCTGCCACGTGACCGGAAGCAAGGTATGACATGTGACCCCTCTAACAACTCCCCCCCCCCACCCTCTACCAATCAGGATGGGTTTCGCCCCTGTAGGACTGCCCAGAGAGGAGCTTTGACCAATCAGGGTGAGTTCCAGGGCGGGGTGTCCTCTCTGGAAGTGGGTCTTGTGACCCCTCTAACAACTCCTCCCCCCACCCGCTACCAATCAGGAGGGGTTTTGTTCCGATAGGACCAAGAGGAGATTTGACCAATTAGGATGAGCTCCGGGGGCGGGGTGACCCGTCCGGAAATGATTCGTGTGACCCTTCTAACAACTCCTCCCACCAACCTCTACCAATCAGGCTGCCCCGAGAGCAAATTTGACCAAAATAGGGCAGGTTCTGGGATGGGGTGAACCACCCAGAAGAGGGGCATATGACCCCTCTGCCAATCAGAGCGCAGCACCATCACCCCATAAGGCCCAGTGTCGGGCAGAAGAGGCTGTCTTTTACCAAGAGCGCGTGTTTTAGAAATCGTGGAAACATGGACTCCTTCACCACCCCTGTGAGAACTTCAGACTTTGTTTTAGCCCCGAGGGCCTTCGACAAACCGCAGAGAAAGCGCTACATCAGCGACAGTTCCGAGGAGGAGGAGGGGGCGATTGAGGGGAGCCCTTTGGTCCAGCCATTGATGGATACCCCGGACCCTGAAACCTAGCCGCTTGTGGGGCCCCGCGATGAGCGTGATGGCCTCTTGTTGTCCACCCCCCTGGAGGAGGAAGGTGATCGCAGCTCGGGGAAGTCACTAGTGGACAAGATGAACGCTCAGGTAAATGAATGCTTAAGAGGTGACGGTCGAGGTTGGGGGTGTAACGGGGCTAGGAACCAGAGATTGTGTAAATCAAAAACCAAGCAGTGGGGTGCTTACGCTGTTTCTTTAAAAAAAAAAAAAAAATCTCTTGACAGTTCGATGATGTCTTTCTAGAGGACCCGGAGACCCTGGACAGCATTGCACCAAGCAGCGAAGATGAACCAGGCCCACCTTGTTTTTGCTCAACGCTGATACAAAATGTTGAAGAGGACTCCAAGGATGACGGCTATGAGGAGTTTAGGAGGCTTGGCATGGAACTGACTGAGCTAGTGCCACGTCGTGAGCGTAAAAAAGTCATGCGGACTGTTGTACGCGTTGCTGTTTATTCTGTTCTTAATCACTGTCTTAGGGAAAAGCTTTTTGAAGATTGTGAGGGCTGTGTCATAGATGCACCAGGCCAGCGGCACCACGACTGTGTGACTTGGACTTCAGTGGATATAAACTGCAAGCTCCGGGGCCTGTGTGCTGAGCTGTGTTTGGAAAGCTTATTAAACACTGTGATTGCCGTAGGTTATGCTATGCAATGTCTGTGCCTAATCCAAGAACATTTAGCACAAGGGGTGACCTTGATAAATGCTGTGCAATTCAGTGGAGACCCTGGCCATGTTTTAAAGAAAATGACCAAACCGGAAGATGCCTGCTTAGAGCGTTATATTGACCATCTGGTCCGCACAAAAAGTTACAGAACCCTGCTTAAGAAAAAAGGCTATTTGTAAGAAATCTAAAAGGATTAAGTTAGAAAATGGTGAGGGGCCAAACATGCGATATAAAATTTGGTAGCTGTAAATTAAAAAAAAAAATCTATTGAAAAGGGCTTTGTGACTATCTGTATTTCTGTTAAAAGGTCTCTGGCCCTTAAGGGAGCTTAAAGTCTTTTTTTTTCCTTCTTTTTTTAATGGAGCATCTTGGTTTGTTTTCAAGGAGCTGTATGTCTTTTAAATAAAAAAAAATTGTTTGTGAGAACCTAGCTCTTGTGTCTTTTGTGTAAGAGAGACCCATTTACAGCAAAAAAAAAAAAAAAAAGCAGAAATGTATGTTGTGGGAGGGGGAAAAATATCCTAAAAATGTGTTTACAATAAAACAAACAGGGATGGTTCAGACATGTGGTTGTGTACAATAGAGCTGACTTATTCTGTTGAACTGAACGGGTTTAACCACCCCCCCTCACTGAATAGCCAGGGTGACTGTGATTACTCACCCTTGTTGCCATAGGGTTAATTTTGATGGGGGTGCACCCATAGTAAGGGAGGTGGGTGGGTGAGGATGGTGAGTTCTGATTAATATGAAATGAAATAAAACCTCAGGAGTTTGCAGATGCTATTGGGCAGTTTAAATATAACCCCTGGAGTTGGTGGAATGCTATAGGCCAGTTTAAATATGGCCTAGGAGTTGTTTGAAGGCCACGGGGCAGTTTTTCTAGAAATCACCCCCCGCCCCACCAAACTTTAAGCATGAAAGAAACATGTTTTTAAAAACAAAAACAAGACCCAAGACATTCATTGATATCTGCAAAGGGCCCCTCACTTGAAATGGTTACTGTAAGAAGGCCCTACGGGGGGGACGGACAAAAAGTATTTGAACTTAAAGAATAAAAAAGAAAAGCAGCCCAATTGTGCAGAAAACTTATTCCCCACCCCCGATCACAAAAGGGAATGCTAGGGAGGGGTGATCCAATCAACCTGCTAATTATTTTGAAACAAAAGAGCTAGGATGGTGTAAAAAAAACCCAAAACCTCAGGTAGCTTGGAGACTGTCTCTTTCAACAGAAACTCTCTTAAATTGCTGCTGGACTGCAAGTGGAGGTATGTTCCCTGGTTTCTTTAACTCTGAAAATATATATATATATATTATATAATGTCATTTTTTGGCCATGCTGTCTTAGTAAATAATGGTGCATATCTTTATTGCAGTGTGATCTGTTTAGCATGGAGCCAGTAACTTTAAGTTGCAGTTCATCACCAGGCCAAGGTAAAAACCATTTTTAACTGTAGTTGTGCTTAATAACTTCAGGTATTACATAGGTTGAATAGGGATTTGGGAGCTAATACTAACTAACATTTTGGCTTGTTTTTTTTACCCCAAAGACCCCAAGCACACATGGCTGGGGCGAGGCGGGGGCCAGAACAACCAGGGGTCTTTTTAAAAGCATGTGGGTTTATTGAAAAGTATTTTGTTGCAAACAGTGTTTTAAACTCTGTGTGTGTGTGTGTGTGTAAAACATAGGTGATTTTTAAAAAGTATATGTCTACAAACTGATGGTGATGGTGTGTTTCCAATTAACAGGGTTTTTACTTTGCAAAATCAGATGTATTTTTTTAAAAAAAAAATTTGTGGGTGTTGTTTTCAAAGTGGTAGAAATAAACTCAAAACCTGTGTTTGTTGTACAGCCTGAAATGGATTATTTTGTTTTAAAGCTATGGCTTTTTTAAATAGAAAAAACACCCTAATGGATATTTTTTATTTTATTTTAAAGTTTACTAGACAGTTTCATGTGTTTTATTAGAATGTTGTTTGCTTTACAGCACGGTCAAAACGTGAGCAGGTAAAAATGCTCAAAAGAAAAAGGAAAGAGACAACTGAAAAGAAAAAATTCACAAGTATCAGTGACGGATGGATGGATGAAGCCGGGTAAATATATTTTGCTTATTAGTCTGGTTAATTTATGAGGTTTTGTATTTTAAGTACATACATAGGTGTGGGTGAGAAAGCTGGCAAAGTTACGTTTTTGTAAAATGCTTTTTTTTCCCCCCCCCTGCCCCAAGCAGGCATATGCAGCCCTTCTGACAAGGCTGTAGTGGGAGCTACAAGGACCCCTCCCCGAGAACCACCAAAGAACCAGGAATCTGCTTTGAGACCTTTAACAACGCAAAACAGCACAAGAGTGCAGATGAAGCATCAGCCCAATCCAAACCTCATTTACTGATGTAAACCCAAGGACAAAACAAAACCCTCTGGTAAAAAACATCTATGCAAACACAACTCCAGTTCCTCAGCGGCCACCGCCACGCCAAGCCCTGAGAACACTGTGAGCGAAAACGCCCACATTCACAAACCCGGAGCAGGTGCTCTAGGGGCTCTGAATGTGTACAGAAACACACACATTCACAAACCCAGAGGAGGCGCTCCAGGGGTTGTGCATAAAAAACTAAGGACTGACAAAGATCCCCCACATTCTAGTATTTGGGAAGAGTTTGATGCTTCATTCAGAAAACTGATGGACGCTGTATCCTCGGGGGGGTCTAAAACTACGGCATTCTAAAAAGATTTGGAAAAAATACGACGCTTTGTTCAGAAAACTGATGGATGCTGAATCCTCAGGGGGCCTAAAAGAAAGGGGGGCTGGAAAGGGTGGCTCTGATCAGGCATGACTAGGTGTGGAAAGGGGTACCCTCAAGGGTGCACATCAGCTCGTGTGTAAACAAAAGGGCGGACGGCGCTTGGGGGATAAACAGATGGCTGCCAAAAAATTCCAGGCCAGGGTCGCTGTAAAAATTTTATAAAGGGCTAAAGAGGTAATGAGGGAAAAAAACCAAAAAGAGATGCCCCCTACCAGAGGCTCTCAAACTGGCATGTCTGAAAATGGGGAGGCGAAATCAGACTCTGGTTTAGAAAATTCCCCAGAGTGCTCTCTAGACGGAGTCCCATCTACTCCCAATGACCCTCACGGAGGCGTCTCAGAGTCTGACTCTCAATTAGTATCGGATGTAGAAGATGCCACTGATGGTTCCGTAGAGGAGCCCCCAAGTAACCCTGAAAATGCAGAGGTGTATATGGAGAGAGTGAGAAATTGGCAACGTGAATTACCTAGATTTGGGGGGTCGGTGTATTGTGAGGAGTTTCGTTTTGTCCATCTTGAGCAAATAAATTCAGCTCAACAGGCTGTTGAAGCCATACACAGAGGGATACAGCTAGTTCTTGATGACATTAATGGTAGGGTAGGCCCTGATGATTACGTACAGTTACGTTTAGAGAGCCGTCGTTTAACTAACCCTTTGTTTTCAGTCAGAAGAACTAGGGATGAGCTGTCCACTGAGGATTTATTAAACCCGACCTCAAAGCTGCTTCAGAGCAATGGAGAATTGCATCTCGATGGGACGTTGCGCCTTGTTGTGACAGTTGTAAAAAATAGGGGTGGGGGCGCTCAAAGAGTTTTAAATTCTATCCTTAGTAGTCAGATTATTCATAAAAAGAGACAATGTTTAGTAGACCTGACTTACACCGGTACCAATCTATGTTTTGCGGGAGGGCTCTTGGCCGTCATGGCCGGTCATAAACCTACAGATGCAGAATTGTTAGCAGAGGCGAGAAAGTTGCACGAGAAACTGGGGTGGTCAGATCAAAAAAAGGTTCTGCTCAGTGACGTAGCAAAGTTTGAACAGCATTTAGGAGTTAACATACAGGTGGTGTTGTATGCGGTGAAAGGTGGCTGGGTTTTTTTTAAAACGGGGGGCCCCGTGTACCCTAAGACTTATTTCATCCTGTTGCACAATGAACATTACTATGGGGTTCTGGATGTGAAAAAGTTGTTCGGAGCAAAAAATTACTGTGAGTTTTGCCACACGGTGTACAGTCACGACAACTCTTGCAGGTATCGTTGCCGTCTCTGCTTGAGCACCATATGCTCTGACAACGTGGGTGTGCAGCTGAGGTCTCCTAGCTGTAGACTGTATTGTCGGTCCAAAGAGTGTTTAGACAGACATGTCAACTGTGCGTCAAAAAACCAAGTTGAATGCCTGTCTAAAACTTTGTGCGATAAGTGTCAGGCGTACGTGGACAAGCGGCACAGGTGTAAAGGGAGGCGTTGTAAGCAGTGTCAGGGTTTGATCGTTGGAGATGTAGACGTTCACCTCTGTTTTATGGACAGCCTTAGAAAGCCCGAATCATCAGAAAAGTATATTTTTTATGATTTTGAATGCATGCAGGAGACAGGCTTGCACACTCCCAATTATATTTTTGCGATGTCCCTAAAGCTGGAAAAATCCTGGGAATTTAAGGGTGACGAATGTCTTTCTATGTTTGTTAAGACCTTTATTGGCAAAGAGTTCCGGGACTACATGTTCCTAGCACACAATTCCAAAGGTTATGATGCGTATTTCTGCATTAGACAGTTACTGAAGGAAAAGATGTGCATAGAACTGATCACTCAGGGCCGTAAACTAATGTGTGTGGAAGTTAAGGCCCTTGGCATTCGTTTTATAGACTCTTTAAACTTCTTGCCCATGAAGCTTAGCAAGCTCCCACAGGCGATGGGGTTTGAAGGTTGCAAAGGGTATTTTCCACATTTTTTTAACACTTTAGAAAATCAAAATTATGTGGGGCCTATGCCCGGTGTGGAGCACTACGGTGTAGAAAACATGATGCCCAGGGAAAAAGCAGAGTTTCTCGACTGGTATCAAGACCACAGCTCTGAGACTTTTGACCTGCAGAAAGAGCTTGCGTATTACTGCCAGCAGGATGTAAAAATTTTGAGACAGGCTTGTATCCTATATAGAAAAGAAATTATGAATATGACGGAGAAGGTCGATCTAGTAGAGAGAGAAACCAGTAAATTCACTGAGATAAAACTGTGTGTAGATCCGTTCCGGTACATAACGCTGGCATCCGTCTGCATGGCTATGTACAGGTTTATGTTTTTGGAGCCTAACACGGTAGCTCTTCTCCCTCCAGACAACTATCACAGACAGAAAAAGAGATATTCGACCCCATCTATCCAGTGGCTGTTGTATATCTCTCAAAAAGAAAATATACAAATACGGCATGCTTTACAGGGTGGGGAACTACAGATAGGCCCCTACTTTTTAGACGGTTATGCCAATATTGACGGGGTACACACAGCCTTTGAGTTTAATGGGTGTTTTTTTCATGGCTGTGTTGCCTGTCATTGTGAAAAAGCACAAAACCCTATGATGGGTACAACTTTTGGATTTCTTAATTACAAGACGCAGCTCAAGACCGACTATCTAAAACGGCTTAGTTTTGTAGTGAGGACTCTTTGGGAGCACGAGTGGGTGGTGATGAAAGAAACAGACAGGGAGCTTGCGAGCTTTTTAAACCGAGCCCAGTTACCCCAGCCTCTCATGCCTAGGGATGCTCTTTTTGAGGGGAGGACAAATGCCATCCGTCTATATTATAAACCTAAGCCCGGCAAAGAAATCCACTATTATGATTTTACCAGCTTGTACCCTTTTGTAAACAAAACCAAAGACTACCCTATTGGGCACCCCGATATAGTTTACGACAAATTTGGATCCCTTTCAAATTATTTTGGAATTGCAAAAGTTAAATTGTACCCCCCACGAGGCCTCTTTTTCCCATTGTTACCTGTCAGAGTGGGCGGCAAGCTTATGTTCCCGCTATGCCGAACCTGCGCGGAAACCGAGCAGCGGGAGACGTGCACCCACGCTGAGAAGGAGAGGGCCATCCTGGGGACTTGGTGCACGGTGGAATTGAACGCAGCCATAGCGAAGGGGTACGTGGTGGCTAAAATCTATGAAATCTGGCATTTTAATGAAAAATCTGATGAACTCTTTTCGGAGTACATAAAATCACACCTCCGCCAGAAACAAGAGGCTTCAGGGTATCCCAGTTGGGGCACAGACGAAGACAAACAAAATAAGTATGTTAACCATTTCTACCAGAAAGAAGGCGTGCTTTTACGCCAACACGAGATCAGGTTAAACCCTGCTAAACGCCAAATTGCTAAACTGTTTTTAAATTCTCTGTGGGGTAAATTCGGCCAAAGAACCAACCTACCCAATACCAGCATCGTGAGAGACCCCGACGAACTCTTTCAGTACCTATTTTCCCCCAACTACGAGGTTTCATCCTGTGAGTTTATTGACGATGAAACAGCGTGCGTATCTTGGAAGCACGCAAAGGACCGTTATTCTGTCTCCGGCAATACCAATGTTTTCATGGCCTGTTTCCCCACCGCTTATGCCCGCTTAGAACAATACAGCCTCCTAGATGGGTTGCAAGAGCGGTGCCTGTACCCCGACCCTGACTCGGTGATATATGTGAAAAGGGAGGGGGCCTGGACTCCCCCTCTGGGGGATTATTTAGGGGACTTCACTAGCGAGATCCCACCAGATCAACACATCACCGGGTTTGTGTCGGCAGGCCCAAAAACATACGGGTATAAACTGTCGGGAGGAAAGGCCTGTATGAAGGTCAAAGGTATTACCCTGAACGTAGCAAACTGTGAAAAGATCAACTTTGACAGTTTGAAAGATCTAGTCCTGGACTATTGCACGGGTCTGCGAGAAAACCCCTCAAAAAAGACAGAGGTGCAGTAACCCTCTATTGTAAGAAACAAAAATCAGTGGCAAATAGAGACAAAAACCCTTAAAAAAACACAGAAAGTCGTTTACAACAAGAGGGTCCTAGGAGAAGGGTTTAAAACCCTGCCCTACGGCTTTTGAAAAATGGATACGAGGTGGAAACACCCCTTTTCTGCAATTCTCGCGGGGCCTAGCAACTGCGGGAAAAGTTACTTTATAAAAAATGTGTTGGATAATGCCAAACAAACATTGTCTGTTATGCCTGAGAATATCGTGGGGTGTTACAGTTGTTGGCAACCTCTGTATAAAGAACTGCTCTATAAATACCCCTTTCTCAATTTTGTGGAGGGGCTGCCTGATGCTTTTGACGATGACTGTTTGTTTCCTACCAATAAAGTGAACATGATTATTATAGACGATCTGATGAACTCCGCTTGTGAAAGCGATGAAATCGAGAAAGCCTTTACCAAGTACCTGCATCACAGGAACCTGAGCATTATGTAGATAGTTCAGAACGTATTTTGCCAGGGAAAAAAGAGTCGCACTATTAACCTAAACACAAAGTACATGGTTCTGTTCAAAAACCCCAGGGACAGATTACAAATTGCTACACTCACTCGGCAAATGTACCCCGGCAAAGCTCAGTTCTTTCTAGAAGCTTTTGAGGATGCTACCAAAAGGCCTTATGGCTACCTCGTGGTGGATTTAAATGCTTCCACACCAGAAGCTTATAGGCTAAGAACTGGTCTTTTCCCTCCAGACTGGCCGGCAGTTTATACTTTAAAAAGAACAGCCCGGTATAAAAAGAGATGAATTATTGGCAGGCCCCTTTTTAACAGCCGGGGTTGCTGCCTGAAAACATGTCTAGCTGCGTGAAAAGAAACCTGGGCCTTTTAAAATTACTTAGCAAATCGTCCCCGCAGCAAAGGAGGGCTATACTGTGCTCGGCCTCTGACGATCTAGTAGCAGCCATCTCAGAAATAGCGCTCAACACCTTAAAAGGAAACGTACCTTTAACACCGAAGCAAGTGCGTGTGCTGAAAAAGAAACACACGCTTATAAAAACTTTGTGTAATAAAAGGGTTTCACTTAAAAGAAAGAAGCGTCTGGTGAAGCTGTCTGGGGGGTTTATCGGACCCCTGTTAAGTTTTGCTGTCCCTCTGATAACGGGGCTTTTAACTAATCGATAATGGAGTATGCAGAAAAAATGTACCAGGTGCCCAGCCGGCAGTTGGAGCAATTAAGTGCTCCCCCTCCGGCAGAGGAAAATATCAGAATGACCGCAACACGTTTACTGGATGCTGAAATGAAATCTGTTCTTCAAAGAACTGACTTAGGTGAATATGAAAAGGCTAAACTTTACAGCACCGTGGTTCAAAGGTACCTAATGTACGTGAAGCAGAGCGATGTGGACAAAGGAAAAATAAGTCTGTTTCTACCAGAACAGGAACAGAGTGTGACTGCCAAACCCTCCGAAATACCAAAGGCCTCAGACTCTGTTGCTCAGGAGGTGTTGGATAACATGAATAAGCGTTATAAGAAAAATGCATCAGTATTGCTAAATAAGCTGGGCCAAGATAAAAACATTTCTTCATGGACCGATAAAGGGTCTTTCGTGTACAAAGGCTCTGTGGTTAATGGTTCTAACATGCTCGACTTAGTCAGGGCCGTCACCCAGACGCGCTCTGTTCCTAGCAGACATGTACCTAAAGGATGGGATGTGTTTATGAATGCCATGGCGGAACCGAACATACCATCTTCCGTCATGGGCAACTGCGACCAACAAAGATCTTTTGGAATGCCTCAAGGCCTTGATCGCCGACACCGGTGTGGACCAAGAAACAGTGACCCCTTTTTTGCCATCTAAAAAACGAAAATTGGCTAAAAGAGACGAATGGCTCAGTTTGTGATCTTTTTCACGTTCTATTTTTTTTTTTAAACTGGTAATGTTTTGCTTTAAATAAAACATTTCTGAATTGGGTCATTGTGTTTTGTTTTTTTTAAAAAAACCACGCCAAACATCGATTGTCTTTAAACCCCTCACCTGGGGTGCTTTATTGGGTAACATGACTATAAAAAGCGTTGCAAGATACGCATGTCTGGGCTTGTTGAAACATGCTTTGAGCAAGGCTAGGCATGGCCAAGTATTTAAATTTATTTTTTACAAAATTCATCACCATCCGGTCGTTTTGCACTAAATCATTAGAATACAATTTTAAAATCCGGTCAAAAGATAAACCCTTGCTACGATGGTGTAAGAAAAACACGCAGTGATAGCCGCAGGCGACGGAGCTGGGGTCTTGTAATGGTCTGTTGTGAAACACAATGTCTGTGGCATTTTTGTTTAAAAATTTCATAATGCTTTTAGGAAAGAACACACTGTTTGGGGGATGTCCGTATGATTCAAAAAACTCTCCAAGGTTACGCTCCACCAGATATACGGCAAGCCAGTGTTCACCCGGTCGGTTGTGTGGATGCGTGTTGACCACCAAACCTAGGGGTCTCTGAGACAGCTTGCCGCCAGGGAGCCAATCTCAGGGAAACACGTCTAAGAAATTCTTTTTCGTGTAAGGGTCCGTTGAGAAGACACGTGAGAGCTGCACGGTGTCCATGTTCACATGTAGTCAAACAGAACATTTCTCCTCTGATTTATCTCTATGACGTTGTCAAAAACCCCATACACGATCATATTGATGGTAATGGTTAAAGCCTTCCCAAAACGAATTTCTGCTCTCAGGTTCCCGGTTTTAATCAGGGAATAGTGATCGGCGCATTCCTGGTCGGGGGACAGGTCAAAGGCAAATATGGTGTAACCCTGTGCAAACTCCTCACGGTCGATTAACAGAGAACGATCTTTCATGTGTTTACCAGCTGTCTGTACCAGATTCATGTATTCTCTCACGCAGCGTCCTGCCTCGAAGTCTGGTTGCAGAGGCTTGGTCGGTATCTGCTCTCCGTCTACATTCAAGGCCACAAAATTAATATCGTAATGCTTAAAATGAAAGGGATTTTTAGCGTAACTTCCGCTAAAGGCATTGTTATCCACGAACCCCAGGACAAGCATTTTGGGTAACTGTCCCAAGAACAGGTTCTCCTGGTTACTGACCCTGCTGCCCGCAGGGATGCTAAACACTTTCATTCCCACACGGTCCACGGGGTATTTGGCATTAGCAGTAAGCAGGGCCTCGGCGTGCCCCAGACGAACGCTTGGGGCCACCCGTACTTTCTTCACAAAAAGGGATGCTGATAGAATGCGCAGTTTAAAGCATTCGGTTCCACTGCCCATTAAACAGAAAGGATCTTTACTGCGCGTCAGTTTAATTTTCACATCCACTCCGTTCAACAATAGTTTTTCTTGAAAAAACAGGTCGCTGTGTAGATGACCCAGAATCTCTACTGTTCTGCTTTGAGCGGTCAGCTTTGCACGCCTCACAAACCCTAGATTCTCGCCATCCAAGTCTGTGTCTTCCTGTTGTCCGGCAGTGTCTTTGTAAAAGAGGCCACCGGAAAATTGCGTGGCGAGGGTGTTGTTCCTGTAATTGAGCACCGATTCTATAAAGGCCCTGTAAGGGTAACAGTTGTTGCTTTGGCTTACAAGGCGGTCCCCGAGCGTGACATCCAACTGACTAAAAATAGAGGCCACTGGGTAATTCACCAGGCCCACCTCGGCGTCCGCGTCAAGTTCAGTTCCGTCTCCTTTTACAATCTTGCAACACAGGTACAGCAGTGTGTTGTTTAAATCCATATAATCTACGCTATTCCCTGCTATAAAAAAGTCAATGGGGGCAGACTCCGTAACGGCCGACAGAGGTGTCACCTCGATGTAGATGCTTTTCTCAGTGCTGGTCTGTGTAGGGGCTATTTGGAACAAGTCTAGTTCGGATTTGGTGCATTCTTCAGACCTTCAGTGAACGAAAGCCATGTTGATTAAAATATATCTCTCGTATCAGCCGGCGAGTGTTTCCTCTTTCGCCCAGGCTTCCTCTTGGACTTTCGCTTATGGCTGACCCTGCGAGTCAAAGCCTTTCTTTTAAAGGGTTTCGGGGGACCTGCGTGTCGTGGGTATGACGCATTTCTCTTTCTCTTCTTCCTCCTTCTAATGTACATCAGCCCTGATCCTTCCTGTGCAGCTGTGTTCCCCACCTTCTCCAGAACAGCGCGGGAGACGTGACCTACCACGTCTTTAGCTATGTTTTGAGCAGCGTTTTTTACATGGGGTTTAATAATCTCTAGCCCCCTCCTCAAAAGCGGTACGGCTTTTCGAAAGAGGCTACGGAATATTCCACCCATGCCTGCCCCATACATCACGGGGGCCCCATGATATCCGGGAAGGGCGTATCCCGCCTGGGCTTTGTAATAGTTTCTGTAGACGTTGGGGTCACCGTAATTTTTTAGGATCACCATAATACTGTTTTGCTTTTTTAGAAAACTCGCTCTCTCCGGGGGCGCAGGTGTAGCTTGATGATCATCTTGCCAAAGCGAAATGCGACGCTTTTGTTCTGATCTGTCTTTATTTCAATGGTAATGGTGTCGATGTGGTGTTTACTGATAGGGACGTAATGAGGTTTATCGTAGGTGATGGTGACAAACTCGTTGTTCCTTCCTTGGACGGGGACACAACGTAACAGGGGAACAGAAAAGTCCCCCACAAACTGATGTTCTACGATATCCGTGTACAGATACAAAGAATTAAACCCCCCTGTAATGTCTGCTGAGAAAGGGAATTTTTGGATGCTGTGTTTGGGGCCCAAGCCCAGAATGTTAGCTAGCTCCCCGCTGGTAGAAAACATATAAGTAAAAGCGGCAGATTTAAGTCTAATTTTTCTACCCACAGGGTCGTAGTTCATAACCATCTCAGGCGGTCCGGGGTGACGAGCTATGACACTGTTCATATGATCCAGTAATTCGGGTATGGACGCATAATAACCTTGTCATAGGATGAAACTCCATGCCATATCTCCAAAGGTGACTTCAAAAGGGGTGTCTTTGTTGATAGTGTTCCAGCTGTGCGGGTGTTGTATTTCCACTAACCCCACCTCCCAGGCACCCCGGAGATCCAAGGGCTTAATTAGCTGTATTGTAAAGTTCGAGCTGGTGTTTTGGGGAAAAACTTCAGAGCTGGCATTGCTGGGCAAAGTAATGTAAAACTCGCCGTCGCTCATCTTCTCTGTCTTTGCGGGGAGGAATAACTTTTGTTTGTTTGTTGTTTGCGTCTAAATGTCACAGAGTTGAGAAGCTTTCACCCAGCTGTTAAACTTATCAGGCCACCCCAACCATTTTACCAGTAGTTGCTTTTTTCTCCCTTTTCCTTTCTCCGCTAGAACTTTTTCAATCCTGTAAATCCTGTCTCGTTTGGGGTTTACTTTTTGTAATTCTTCAGGGTAAAAAGATCCAGTAACTGTCTCACCCTCGTAGTCTTTTAATCGGTATACAGGTCTCTGACCCCTGGTTAAGGCTTCATCCACTATGAATATCTCATCGGTAAATGTCTGTTCATAACCTTTTTCAAAAGCTCCTTTGGTTTTAGATAGTCTCATGTGGTCGCCTTTTCGAAAAGGGGCAACAACCGGTTTTATTTTAAAACCATCTCCATAAACCATTTTCCATACCTTCAGAGAATTTGAAGGGTTAACATCAGCAGGTCTGGTACGTATAGTTCTGTGAAAGCTCTGGTTGTAACTCTTTATAAAGTCAGGTAACACATCGATGTAGCGAAAGGTGTTATGGGCTGTAAAATATCTCCACATCCTAGTTTTTAAAGTTCTGTTAAACTGCTCCACAACCCCCGCTTTGACTTCATTATTAGTAACAAAATGGTGAATGCCATGCCGTTTTAACAATCTGCTTAAGGGTTTGTTTAAAAATTCTTTCCCCCAATCGGTTTGTAATTTTTGAGGCACACGACCTTCGCTAAATATAGCTTTAAAGGCCTTGGATATCTCACCACTCGTCTTGTCTCTTAGGCCTAAGGCCCAGGCATATTTGGATAGAATGTCTACCACTGTTAAGATGTACTTAAAATTGCTGTTCTGTTTGGAGAACTGGTGCATATCCACCAAATCTGCCTGCCATTGCGCATCCACATCTGAAACAATGGTCTTGTTTCTTTTAAAATGTATTCGAGCCGGTTTGTGTAAAGTATAAGCATCCTGGTCTGAAAGCCAAGCTGTTACTTGTCTTCTATTTAAAGTTTTACTATGCTTTTTGACCACTTGAAAAAGAGGGTTCACCCCACCAAAGCTCCCAACTTCCCCGGGGGTGTAATATATTTTCTTTAACAGAGCCGCCTGTGGAGACATGACTGTTACTCGTACCATCTTTTACTAACACAAGTGTGGGTGGGGGACAACATTCATATTAACACATCTAAACAAGTTTTATCAATCGCCTGGTTTAACACAACCTTTTACAACCGCCTGTAAAAGTGGACGCCATGACTCCTAACATGTGCTGGTTCATTCTTCCATTTTGTCCTTTTCCTCTTGAGAGCTGTGTCTCAGACATGAGCAAAAACAGCTGATGCATGATACATTTACTCCCACAGGGCTACCGATGTGTAAGTTCTCAAAGGCCTCCAGAAAGGCATCATCGAGCTGTTGAGAGATTTTTTTCAAAAAAGAAACAGCGTAAGCACTCCACTGCTTGGTTTTAGATTTACACAATCCCTGGTTCCTAGGCCCCCCCCTCCCCCATTACACACCCCCACCCCGACCGTCACTTCTTAAACATTCATTTACCTGAGCCATGTCTTTTTCGTTTACCTTGTCCGCCCGTAACTCCCCCAAGCCATGATCACCTTGCACCTCTCGGGGGTGGACAACAAGAGGCCATCACGCTCATCGCGGTGCCTCACAAGCAGCTGGGTTTCGGGGTCGGTTTCCAGCGTGTCCATCAACGGCTGGGCCAAAGGGTCCTCCTCAGAACTCTCGCTGATGTAGCGCTTTCTCCACACAAGTCCAAAGGCCCTCGGGGCTAAAACAAAGTCTGAAGTTCTCACGGGGGTGGTGAAGGAGTCCATGTTTCCACGATTTCTAAAACATGCGCTCTTGGTAAAAGACAGCCTCTTCTGCCCGACGCTGGGCCTTATGGGGTGATGGTGCTGTGCTCTGATTGGCAAAGGGGTCATACGCCCCTCTTCTGGGCGGTTCACCCCATCCCAGAACCTGCCCTATTTTGTTCAAATCTGCTCTCGGGGCAGCCTGATTGGTAGAGGTTGGTGGGAGGAGTTGTTAGAGGGGTCACATGAATCATTTCCGGACGGGTCACTCCGCCCCCGGAACTCATCCTAATTGGTCAAATCTCCTCTTGGTCCTATCGGAACAAAATCCCTCCTGATTGGTAGCGGCTGGAGGGAGGAGTTGTTAGAGGGGTCACAAGACCCACTTCCAGAGAGGACACCCCGCCCCGGAACTCACCCTGATTGGTCAAAGCTCCTCTCTGGGCAGTCCTACAGGGGCGAAACCCATCCTGATTGGTAGAGGGTGGGGGGGGGAGGAGTTGTTAGAGGGGTCACAAGACCCACTTCCGGAGAGGACACCCCGCCCCGGAACTCGCCCTGATTGGTCAAAGCTCCTCTTGGGGGAAGTCCTACGGGGGCGAAACCCATCCTGATTGGTAGAGGGCAGTGGGAGGAGTTGTTAAAGGGGTCACATGACATACCTTGCTTCCGGTCATGTTGCAGCCTTGACCCCGGAAGTAATAACACGAGGGGCGGGACTTCCTGTGGGTGGGGCTAAGAGGTCAAGGGGCGCGGCTAAGGGGTCGAGGGGCGGGGTTAGGGTTTGATTGACGGTGGGGCCCTTATACTACTGAGAGGGAACAGCTCATTATTACACTCGTTAATTTGGGTCAAGAAACTCTCCCACAGCCCTCACCCCCGGGGCCCAAACAAGCATGAGAACCCCGAGAACAGGCGCTCAATACTGGCACCTCTTCCTCCCCCAGACGGAGAGTCCTGCTTACTGTTTCATTATGGTCAATACAGGCCTTTATCCTCCCATGGGAGAGAAATAGAGTTCCCTGCTGGTTATCATGTGTGTGTCGAGACCCTACAAAAAAACAGGATCCTATCTACTCGTCACAGACTTCAAAGACCCTTTTGCATAGCTGCCGAGGGTTTTATCCCTGCATCCTTGCAAAATGTAATATGCAGTGTCTGGCTGTGGCCCTCCACCCCACGGGTGGCTGCATTTCAGCAGTAAGCAGAATGTTTCTGTGGACGCAGTTTATAGAGTGCTTTGGGAACTGTAAACTGGGCCACTGACTCAGGCTGAGTGAAGAGATTCCTGGCCTGGGTGCCTGGGAAATGTTTTGCCTGCACACAAGTATATATGCATTATCTGTTTATATGTGTATTTAATGCCAAGACTCTGCAACTGTCCCTAGGTAGGGAAGGCAGCCGACACTGGCCTTTGAATTCCCACTGTTCTATTTTTAATTCCCTCTTTTCTAGCCCAGTAAAGGTCTCTCCATTCCAGTCTTTCTGCTGATGAGTTTGCAGGGTGCTGAGCAGCTGGGACGAAATTAGCAACTCTACTTCTATGTGATCTCTCTGCCCCATGGAGCAGTTACTGGGTGGAGCTTCTTTTATTAACACTTCTGCCCCAGAGACTGGCAGCCAGTGGAATCTGTGCTTAAAAAAAAACAAACAAAAAAAATCCCACTGGGGTTTGATCTGAGCAAAACCCCAAAGTGTCACCGATGCAGCCACATTTTATTTGGGATGGCACAGCGTCCACCATAAATGTTTAGGGCTCTCTGAAGGTGGAGGGCATGAAGCAGCTTGCTCACCCCCACGTTTATGCTGTGACATCAGTCAAAGGCAAATGCGCCGTTTGATGCCGGCCACTCTGCTAAAAAAATAATCTCTGTCTCCTTCCATCTTGTGGATCTCAAAGCCCATTAGCACTTCACACACAGGAACGAGGCAACCCTCGCGATCCCCCTGTGAGCTGGGGAAATACGGTATGTGTCCGAAGCAGGGCCATTTATTGACTAGAGCACTGTCCAGGGATGCAGGAGACTTGCATTCTCTTGGCGGGTCTGTCACTGACCTGTTGCGGGACCTTGAGCAAGTCATTTGCCCTATCTTGTCCCCTCCTGCCTTTTCTCTGTCTTGTCAGTTGAGCCTGTAAGCTCTTTGGGGCGGGGACTGGCTCTCGCTATGGGTATGTCTACACTGCAAGAAAAGACTCGCAGCACAGCAGGGTCTGGCCTCGGTCAGCTGACTTGGGCTGCGGGGCTAAAACTGCAGTGTAGATGTTCGGGCTGGAGCCTGGGCTCTGGGACCCTGAGTGGGGAGGGTCTCGGAGCCCAGGCTCCAGCC
This sequence comes from Eretmochelys imbricata, assembly GCF_965152235.1. NCBI lineage: Eukaryota > Metazoa > Chordata > Testudines > Cheloniidae > Eretmochelys > Eretmochelys imbricata. The sequence continues at coordinate 9,590,041 of NC_135590.1, read as the reverse complement.
TGAGCCCGAATGTCTGCACTGCAAACTTTAGCTCCACAGCCTGAGCCCCCCAAGCCCCACTCAATTGATCCAGGCTCTCAGGGTTTTTTATTTCAGTACCTAGCACAATGGGGCCATGATCTCAGTTGGGCCCCCTGGGCATTACTATAATTCAAGTAATAAATAATGATCAATAAAGGTAGCCAGTGTTAAAGATTCAACACCCCTGCAGTGAAGGCGAGATTGCTCTGAGACCTCGACAAGGTCCTCTGACAAAACCAGAGCATTTATTTATAAGGCTAAAAATAAAAACCTTTCAGCTCTGATTTATCCATCACAAAGAAACGGGGGGAAGAGGGTAACGGCGCCTTGGATTTTAGTTCCCCTCTATGGGTAGGGGAAGGATAGTCTTGCAGTGAAAGCACAGGCCTGGGAGTTGGGCTTCTGTTCCTGGCTCTGCCCTGGATTTCCTCTGTGCCTTTGGGTAAGTCACCATGCCTCAGTTTCCCCATGTGTTAAATGGGGCTCATCCTATGTCACTTAGCATCATCAGGTCCAGCTAACAGCTGACGGAGCGTTTCCTTTACCTCACAGCAGGTAAGGAGACGCTCTGAGCAGATCGATCTGAGTTCTTTATCCCTGCTGCTGCCGTGAAGTTCTGAATGGTCGTGCCCTGCTACCCAGCGCTGGCTGAGAAGTCCTAGGTGCCCATTACAGTATTGTAGCCTGTAATGAAATAGAAGGGAAGCCACACGAACCCTGCCCATGTCTGGCTCAGGGCTCATGCGCTAATCTTCCCTCCTGCCCTTTCTCCTGTACCGCTCCCAGCACCCCTCTGCTGCTGTCATCAGCACTGTTCATCTCTGGACGCTTCCCAGATTTTGGATGGTTGGTCACTGAGTCAGGGAACTGCTGCTTACTGGCTGGTAGGATTCCTGGACAGGCTGCAACAAGACGATCTCCGAGTTCAGCCTGATCTCCAGCATACGGAGATTGTGGGTGAGGGGAGCACCACCCCACTGAGTCAGCTGCTGTTTTGGTCCCAGAAAGAACCCACTTGGTCCCTGCCCCCCAACTTGCATCTACTGATTAATCAGCTGAGGAGTGTGATCTCTCTGCCTTTCACAGCAGATAGAAGAAATGTAAACGGGCTTTTGAGCAAAGATAGCCCGTAGCTGTGTGCAATTACAACCAACTCACCTTCTGTTTCTGAAGGGGTGGGCAGGAAAGCTAGCCAGAACAGAAGCTAAGAATGCCGTGGACCCTTCTTACTTGTTGTCACGGAGTCACCGGGCGATGCCCTGGAACTACTCCATACGAAGCCAGTCAGGCCTCTGCGGGAGCCTCCTCTCTGTGAGCAGACTGTCTCCAGGGCCAGAAGCTTACACAGCTTCAGCCTTCCTGGGGCTGACCTCGGAGCATTCAGCATCCCCTTCCACACCGTCCGCTTCCCACAGCCAGTCTGCACAGGCGGGCTCCTGGGGAAGCCAGAGGGCCCTGCCCCCCAATTCCTCAGTCAGACATGACTCTCAGCCAGCCAGTTAAACAGAAGTTTTATTAGATGACAGGAACATGGTCTAAAACAGAGCTTGTACGTACTGAGAACAGGACCCCTCAGTCAGGTCCGTCTTGGGGGGCAGGGAGCCCAGAGCCCCATCTGGGCATCCCTCCATTTCCCCAGCCAGTTCCAAACTGAAACTCTCCAGCCCCTCCTCTGGCCTTTGTCTCTCTCCCGGGCCAGGAGGCCACCTGATCCCTTTGTTCTCCAACACCTTCAGTTGGCTCCTTTGCAGAGGAGGGGCCCAGGCCATCAGTTGCCAGGAGACAGGGTGTCGGCCATTCTCTGTGCAGACACCATCACACTGGCCCTCTAGGGCTCTGCAACAATCACACACCCTTATCCCACCACCTAGATACTTAAGAAATGCCTAGGGGAAACTGAGGCACCCACACAGTGTTCAGAGAAAACATTAAGAACTTTCCCACTTCATCCCACTTGTAGTGATTCAATTCCGTTCGGTTTCTTTTTCCATGCGCATCATTGTGATATCAGAGTACCTCCCAGTAGTGCATTAAGAAGCAGGACTAGTGTCTGTCGTGTGTGTCTGGTTGGGTACTGATTACTCCTGGGGGAATTCTGTGCCACTGCGCATGCGCAGAATGTATGTCCCCTGCAGATTTCTTTGCTTCACCACAGAAAAATGACTTTCTGACTGGGAAACAAAGGGAAGCTACAAGAATGGTCACGTGACCCTCCCCAGCACTATGTTTCAGGTGCGTAGGGGAGGACGGGATTTCCAGTTCTCCTGCGCGGCATCCGGGGCTGGGTCAGACCCACCCCCAGATTTCTCCCCCAGCTGCAGGAAGCTCTGTAAACTCCCCCCTCCACTTCCTGCACCCATTGCTCCTCAGCTGCAGCGTGAGGGATCCCTGTACAGGGAGCTGCTCTCCCATCCACCCAACCCCCGTGCATCCAGTCCTCCTCCATACCCAGACCCTCCTGCCAAGCCTCACCCCCGCCCCCACTCACAACCCCCCCCATCCGATGAGCCCCACTCCCCCTGCATCTGGACCACCTAAAAGAGCCACTCGTACCCAGGTCCCCACCCCACTGAGCCCCAACCAGTTGCACCTGGATCCCCACTCCACTGAGCCCCACTCTCCCAGCATTTGGACCCTCCCCTGAGCCCCCCACACCCAGACCACCCTGCCGAGCTCTATCCCCCCCCCAACAACCTCCCCGCACAGAGCCCCAACCATCTTCATCTGGCCCCCCCTGCAGAGTCCCATTACTGTGACACCCAGAACCCCCAACAAGCCCCTGAACATCCAGATTCACCCCCACCCCGCACCTGAATCCCCCACTGAGCCACCCGCACCCAGATTGCCCCACACAGAATCCTGTCAGCCCACACCGGGATACCACCCACATTAAGCCCCTCCACACTTGGATCCTGCCTTACTGAGTCTGCCGGCCCACACAGAAGGGCAGGGCCCTGGGGTATTTCTGGGGCAGGCTGGATCCTTGCACTGTGTCAGGGTTGGGTGCAACCCGTGTCCCGGAGGGGCGGGGGGAGCTGCATAGTGATCTCCCACCTCTGTGCACCCAGTGGCCTGTGCTCCCCAATGCCATGCTGGAGCCTCCACATTTATTTGACAAATAAAATTTGCAGAATTTTAAAATATTGTGCGCAGAATTTTAAATTTTTTGGCACAGAATGCCTTCAGCAGTAACTGACAAAGAACAATGCTTTATGCTTCTACTGTGTTGTATTAGAGGATCTGAGAGTACTTTATAAACACTTACCCCTCCTAGCACCCCCCTCTGATAGGTAGGTATTTAAGGTGGATAAATTGAGGCACAGACAGTAACTCATGAGAGGCCCCATGCTGAGTGAGTGGCAGAACGGGGAACAGATCCCAGATGTCCTGACTCCCAGTTGCCTGGTTGTGACCACTAGACACCCTACCCTGTTCGAAATGGATGTCCGAGCCCCACCATTCTGATCTGGGAGCATCTTACACTCCCATTGCCCAGGTGTGTGTAAATGAGTGCACACAGTGCAGGGGGGATCATGTCTCACTACCTCTCCTCTAAAAACATTACCCTGTGGTGAGGTACCCATGGCCAGCTGTAATATGGTGCCCTTTAGTTCCTCTACATTTGCCAGCACTGCCTACTTGTGGAGGGTTTTATATTGCATTGAAGGCTGGATTATAGAACCCGAGTGGTTAGGGATAGAAAAGCTGACCCAGCCCATGCCCTGGCCACAAGCCTGCTCCCTGCAGTTCATTTCCTACTGCTTTGGCCAAGATAGTTCTAAGCAAGGGGGCTTCCATCAGGAGACTATTCCGTAGCCCAGCCCAGCCCAGCCCAGCCGAAACGTTCCCCTGGTTAATTTCAGCCATTTGGGCCAAGCTCTGCCTCCCTGCACCACACAGAATAACTCCTCTCGCTCCTTGGAGGGAGCGCCCCCCTGGTCATTACCCCCCTAGGGTTACCAACTCTGACTGAAGCTATTCTGGGAGATCCCCCCCAACATAACGTCATGTCATTTTCTTAAACTCTCCTGGATTGCTTTCAATAGTCGCCGGGAGATGTATGCTGATTCCGGGAGACTCCAGGCCAATCCTGAAGGGTTGGCAACCCTAGTCTCCCCTCAGCTGTCACTGAGCCGAGCTAACCATAAGTCAGGATTTTTAATCTTGCCTCTTAAGTCAGGTCCTCCCGCTCCGTGCTCATTTTTAATTTGTCTTCCCTAAGGGTGGCCTCTTACTTCCCCAAAGTCATGTGCCGTGTGTGCCCATGTGTTGGCCCTGCACTTTTATCAAGTGTAATGGCCAGATTGGGATTTGTCTCTTCCCCCCGCCGCCTGCGCCCCCAGGCAGGAAGGAATTTATCTTTGCACCTCTTTCAAGCAGACATGCCAAACCTGTGAAAAAAACTCAGACATTGGGCTTGTTTTGGGCTTAATTGGCTTGTGAGTTGCTTGTTGGCTAGTTTTTGGCCTGTAGCTTGTTGCTTTTTTTTTTTTTTTTTTGATTGGCTCCCAGCAAGCAGGGGCAAGTGGGGGAGAGAGTCAGGGGTGCACAGCGGGCCCACCACCGTCCCAGACTGCAGGCCGGGCGGGATCTAGACACATAAGAGTGTTGGGGTTCAGGGACTGGCTTGGGTTGGCCTTGTTTTGAAATGGGATTCGCTTGATTTTTGGCTTACTGTGAAAGTCGGGGTGCTTATTTGCTGCGTGAAAGTCGGCAGCTGTGCCATTCAGCTGCAGCTAAAGAATGTCCCCGTTTTCGGCAGTGCCAGTTGGGCCTTGGCAACACGAGCCTTTCTTGCCATTAAGGTCAACGGTGCCGCTCCGCCAGTGGTCAGAACCCTAGTGCAGACCGGGTGCTATTTTAACCACTGTGACGTGAGCCAGACGCATGGGGGGGGCCGGCGGTTAAAGTACCAGTGGACGGGCTGCCGCAGTGCAATTGCAGTTGCCATCACGCCACCCAATCCCTGGTCCCAGCTATCCCTACAACAACAGCTGCTTGTCCCCTGAGCAGAGCAAGAACTTAGTTTCACCTGCCGTGGCATGAGGCTGGTGGGCTGCGCCTCATTTCAGCGTGACTGGAACGTCTGCGAGGAAGCAGGTAGCTGGGGTTAAAAGCACATCAGGGAATCGATCCGAGATTTTCAACCTGCAGGCAACTATTCCTGGCCCACATGCCTCCAGTCCCAATTAAATATAGTTTGTTTTTCCCATGGTTCTCCTACCCGTCGCTCTGCCCTGGGGACATTTGGCTTGCACCAGTCAGCTGGCCTGCCATGTTTTCACTGAAAGGTAAACAGGATGTTTTTCAATCCAGAGCTGTGTGGAAACCCGCGGTAGGGCCACTCACGTCTCTGGATTCTCCTTAGCGTCTTTCCAGTGACCTGCCATGCACAAGCCCTCCTGCTAAAGAGCTGTGGATACTCACAACAGCCCTGCGGTTCTTGTTAGAGTTTCCTGGGAGTCACTGAGCCCTGGTCTACACTAGGACTTTAGGTCAAATTTAGCAGCATTAAATTGATGTAAACCTGCACCCGTCCACACGATGAAGCCCTTTATTTTGACTTAAAGGGCTCTTAAAATCGATTTCCTTATTCCACCCCTGACAAGTGGATTAGTGCTTAAATCGGCCTTGCCGGCTCGAATTTGGGGTACTGTGGACACAATACGACGGTATTGACCTCTGGGAGCTATCCCAGAGTGCTCCATTGTGACCGCTCTGGACAGCACTCTCAACTCAGATGCACTGGCCAGGTAGACAGGAAAAGAATCGCGAACTTTTGAATCTCATTTCCTGTTTGGCCAGCGTGACAAGCTGCAGGTGACCATGCAGAGCTCATCAGCAGAGGTGACCATGATGGAGTCCCAGAATCGCAAAAGAGCTCCAGCATGGACCGAACGGGAGGTACGGGATCTGATCGCTGTATGGGGAGAGGAATCAGTGCTATCAAAACTCCGTTCCAGTTTACGAAATGCCAAAACCTTTGTCAAAATCTCCCAGGGCATGAAGGACAGAGGCCATAACAGGGACCCGAAGCAGTGCCGCGTGAAACTCAAGGAGCTGAGGCAAGCCTACCAAAAAACCAGAGAGGCAAACGGCCACTCCGGATCAGAGCCCCAAACATGCCGCATGTGAAAGGATTACTTTGCCCTGGCATTCGCGGTTCTCCTGGATGTAATCCCAAAGCCTTTGCAAAAGGTTTCAGGGGAGGGCAACCTTATTGCGTCCTTCATGGTAGGACACTTTACCACTCCAGGCCAGTAACACGTACTCGGGAATCATTGTACAACAAAACATTGCAGTGTATGTTTGCTGGCGTTCAAACAACATCCGTTCTTTATCTCTCTGTGTTATCCTCAGGAGAGTGAGATATCATTCATGGTCACTTGATTAAAATAGAGTGCTTTTCTTCAGGGGACACTCAGAGGAGCCCGTTCCTGCTGGGCTGTTTGCCTGTGGCTAAACAGAAATGTTCCCCGCTGTTAGCCACGGGGAGGGGAGAGGGTTGAGGGGGTAGCCACGTGGTGGGGGGGAGGCAAAATGCGACCTTGTAATGAAAGCACATGTGCTATGTATGTAATGTTAACAGCAAGGTTTACCCTGAAAGAGTGTAGCCACTGTTTTATAAAATGTGTCTTTTTAAATACCGCTGTCCCTTTTTTTTTCTCCACCAGCTGCATGTGTTTCAATGATCACAGAATCTTCTCCTTCCCAGAGGCTAGTGAAGATTAGAAAGAAAAAAAAACGCACTCGAGATGAAATGTTCTCCGAGCTCATGCTGTCCTCCCGCACTGACAGAACACAGACGAATGCGTGGAGGCAAATAATGTCAGAGTGCAGGAAAGCACAAAATGACCGGAAGGAGAGGTGGCGGGCTGAAGAGAGTAAGTGGTGGGCTGAAGACAGGGCTGACGCTCAAATGTGGCGGCAGCATGATGAGAGGAGGCAGGATTCAATGCTGAGGCTGCTGGAGGATCAAACCAGTATGCTCCAGTGTATGGTTGAGCTGCAGCAAAGGCAGCTGGAGCACAGACTGCCACTACAGCCCCTGTGTAACCAACCGCCCTCCTCCCCAAGTTCCATAGCCTGCACACCCAGACGCCCAAGAACGCGGTGGGGCGGCCTCCGGCCAACCAGCCACTCCACCACAGAGGATTGCCCAAAAAAAAGAAGGTTGGCATTCAATAAATTTTAAAGTTGTAAACTTTTAAAGTGCTGTGTGGCATTTTCCTTCCCTCCTCCACCACCCCTCCTGGGCTACCTTGGTAGTCATCCCCCTATTTGTGTGATGAATGAATAAAGAATGCATGAATGTGAAGCAACAATGACTTTATTGCCTCTGCAAGCGGTGATTGAAGGGAGGAGGGGCGGGTGGTTAGCTTACAGGGAAGTAGAGTGAACCAAGGGGCGGGGGGTTTCATCAAGGAGAAACAAACAGAACTTTCACACCGTAGCCTGGCCAGTCATGAAACTGGTTTTCAAAGCTTCTCTGATGCGTACCGTGCCCTCCTGTGCTCTTCTAACCGCCCTGGTATCTGGCTGCGCGTAACCAGCAGCCAGGCGATTTGCCTCAACCTCCCACCCCGCCATAAACGTCTCCCCCTTACTCTCACAGATATTGTGGAGCACACAGCAAGCAGTAACAACAGTGGGAATATTGGTTTCGCTGAGGTCTAAGCGAGTCAGTAAACTGCGCCAGCGCGCCTTTAAACGTCCAAATGCACATTCTACCACCATTCTGCACTTGCTCAGCCTGTAGTTGAACAGCTCCTGACTACTGTCCAGGCTGCCTGTGTACGGCTTCATGAGCCATGGCATTAAGGGATAGGCTGGGTCCCCAAGGATACATATAGGCATTTCAATATTCCCAACAGTTATTTTCTGGTCTGGGAATAAAGTCCCTTCCTGCAGCTTTTGAAACAGACCAGAGTTCCTGAAGATGCGAGCATCATGTACCTTTCCCGGCCATCCCACGTTGATGTTGATGAAACGTCCCTTGTGATCCACCAGAGCTTGCAGCACTATTGAAAAGTACCCCTTGCGGTTTATGTACTCGGCGGCTTGGTGCTCCGGTGCCAAGATAGGGATATGGGTTCTGTCTATGGCCCCACCACAGTTAGGGAATCCCATTGCAGCAAAGCCATCCACTATGACCTGCACATTTCCCAGGGTCACTACCCTTGATATCAGCAGATCTTTGATTGCGTGGGCTACTTGCATCACAGCAGCCCCAACAGTAGATTTGCCCACTCCAAATTGATTCCCAACTGACCGGTAGCTGTCTGGCATTACAAGCTTCCACAGGGCTATCGCCACTCGCTTCTCAACTGTGAGGGCTGCTCTCATCTTGGTATTCATGCGCCTCAGGGCAGGGGAAAGCAAGTCACAAAGTTCCATGAAAATGCCCTTACGCATGCGAAAGTTTCGCAGCCACTGGGAATCGTCCCAGACCTGCAACACTATGCGGTCCCACCAGTCTGTGCTTGTTTCCCAAGCCCAGGATTGGCATTCCACAGCATGAACCTGCCCCATTAGCACCATGATGCATGCATTGGCAGGGCCCATGCTTTCAGAGAAATCTGTGTCCATGTCCTGATCACTCACGTGACCGCGCTGACGTTGCCTCCTTGCCCAGCATCGCTCTGCCAGGTTCTGGTGCTGCATATACTGCTGGATAATGCGTGTGGTGTTTAATGTGCTCCTAATTGCCAAAGTGAGCTGAGCAGCCTCCATTCTTGCCTTGGGATGGTGTCCGCACAGAAAAAAGGCGCGGAACGATTGTCTGCCGTTGCTCTGACGGAGGGAGGGGCGACTGACGACACGGCTTACAGGGTTGGCTTCAGGGAGCTAAAATCAACAAAGGGGGTGGCTTTACATCAAGGAGTATTTCAGGCAGGACTTCACGGAGGGTTCCAATAAGAAATGGTGCACCTAAGTTATTGTTCTTATTGGAACAAGGAGGTTAGCCTGGCCTCTGCATGGCTAGATTTACCTCGCTGCACCTTCTCTGTGAGTGACTGCAGTGTGACCTAGAGGAATGAGTCCCCTAGACGGGGGAGGAGGCAAATGAATACAAAACAAATCTGGTCTATTTCTTGTTTTGATCTACTCCATCTATCTTTTACATCTTTGGCTGGCAGCAGACGGTGCAGAAGGACTGCATGCCATCCACATCTCATGGCTGCTCAGCAGAAGATGGTACAGTACGACTGCTAGCCATCCTCATCTCTTGCCTGCCCGGCAGAAGATGGTACAATACGACTGCTAGCAATCCTCATCTCTTGCCTGCCCAGCAGAAGATGGTACAGTACGACTGCTAGCAATCCGTATCGCCTGCCTGCTCACCATAAGACGGTTCAATAGGACTGACTGCAGGACTAAAGAGAATGACCTGGTCAAGTCACTCCAAATTTAGTCCCTGCGCCCATGTCTGCCCAAGCGCTCCCAGCTGACGTGGCCAGGAGCACCTCGGACACGACGAGGATGGCTACCAGTCGTACTGCACCATCTGCTATTAGAAGGCAATGGGTTGCTGCTACTGTGTAGCAATGCCGTACCGCATCTGCCAGCACCCAGGAGACATATGGTGACGGTTACCTGAGCGGGCTCCATGCTTGCCGTGGTATGGCGTCTGCACAGGTAACTCAGGAAAAAAGGTGTGAAACGATTGTCTGCCCTTGCTTTCATGGAGGGAGGGAGGGAAGGGGGACCTGACGATATGTACCCAGAACCACCCGTGACAATGTTTTAGCCCCATCAGGCACTGGGATCTCAACCCAGAATTCCAATGGGCAGCGGAGACTGCGGGAACTGTGGGATAGCTATCCACAGTGCAACACTCCGGAAGTCGACGCTTGCCTCGGTACTGTGGAAGCGCTCCGCCGAGTTAATGCACTTAGAGCATTTTCTGTGGGGACACACACACTTGAATATATAAAACCGATTTCTAAGAAAACGACTTCTATAAATTCGACCTTATTCCGTAGTGTAGACATACCCATCAGTACATGCAGATTTGTTGCTATTTACCCAGAGGAAGTGGACTATGTCGTGCTAGCCAGGCACTTTGCTGATGCCAGGACAATAGAATGATTGGCACACTAAAAACACACAGATGTGTCTAAGACAAGACCCTAAGTCAGAGTGGGCAAACATTTTGGCCCAAGGGACACATCTGGGTGGGGAAACTGCATCCAGGGCCATGAATGTAGGGCTAGGGCAGGGGGTTGCGATGCCGGAGTGGGTGCGGTGTGCAGGAAGGGGCTCAAGGGGTGGGGGATGCAGGGAGGGGTGCGGAGTGCGGGAGGGGGCTCAGGGCAGGGGGTTGGGGTGCGGGAGGCAGTGCGGGGTGTGGGAGGGGGTGTGCTGTGCAGGAGGGGGCTCAGGGGAGGGGGTTGGGGCGCAGGGTGCAGGAGGGGTTCGGGGTGTGGGTTCCGGCCCGGCGCTGCTTACTTTAAGCAGTTCCCCGTTCCTGGACAATGGGAGCAGTGTGGGACCAGGGCAGGCAGGGAGCCTGCCTTAGCCCCGCGGCACCATGGGGGTGGCAATCCCGCAGGCCGGATCCAAAGCCCTGACGGGCCAGATCACCACCCCTGCCCTACGCCTAAAGAGCTTGCAATCTATTATGCATATATACAGAGAACATGACTAATGACAACATGAGCAAGATATTCAGGGTGGGAGACAATCAGCGTGGTGACAGAACCCAGGGAGAGTATGAGGGGAGGGAAGCTCAGTGGTTTGAGCATTGGCCTGCTAAATCCAGGGTTGTGAGTTCAATCCTTGAGGGGGCCATTTAGGGATCTGGGGCAAAAATTGGGGATTGGTCCTGCTTTGAGCAGGGGGTTGGACTAGATGACCTCCTGAGGGCCCTTCCAACCCTGATATTCTATGATTCTATGAAGCGGCTTGGAGGAGCTGTAAACTTGATCTTAATAAGGGTTCCTGGTGTGCCGAACAATTCAAATACACCCTGGGTAGTGATCATTTGTAGTGTCATGTTGCATTAACGATAACAAGATTGCAGAAGGTCTATAATGCCGTGACATGCTTAATTAGCATTTAGAGGCTTAACAGAACTTAGAATCCTAGAATCGTAGGACTGGGAGGAACTTTTCGAGGTATCAAGTCCAGTCTCCTGCACTCATGCAGTGCAAGAAGATGCCTGAGGAGCAGAGAAGATGCAAGGCCCACTGGAGCTGAGCAGGGCTGGGTGGCTGTGAAGCTCAGAGAACAGCACTCAGAGACGGGGAGTTGCGAGGGGGCTGTGTGGAAATCTGGGATGCTGAGCAGGGATCAAGAGGTCCTACCAGAGGCCGAGCAATGAGAACGGGGAGTGTGTTTGGAGCAAGGGGGGTTTTCACGGTTAACCCTTCGTGATGCAGAAGGCTGAGGACAGGCGAGGGCTCAGGAGGGTGATGACTCTGTTTACAGCTACGACTCCAGTTTCTTTGTTCTGAAAGACACCACAAAATCCCTGGAAATGTAGCTGCGGCCAGCCCCGAACAGGTTGTCCTCGGCCCTGTTTACAGCCCTCTCGCTCTCTGGAGGGCTGATTGCTCATTCTCACATGTGACAGGCATTTCAGCTGGAAACTCGACCCCTTCTCAAGCACATGTGACCCTGAGATAAATTATAAATAGACATGTCATAGGAGACAAAGGCAGGAGCCTTTAGGAAAGGAGCAAGAAGCTGAGCTCAGAACGTGGTCCCGTTGAAGAAGCCAGGAGAGAGCTAGGACAGTTTACTGAGAAGCTGCCAACGAGCCAGGAGAAGCCGGCAGTGGGATATAACTTGGAGAGGTCGGCCGGCACAATGGATTACCAGTCCAGCATTATCCGAGACTCAAACCCCATGGAGAACCTGGAGAAGCAGTTGATCTGCCCCATCTGCCTGGAAATGTTCACCAAGCCCGTGGTGATCCTTCCCTGTCAGCACAACCTGTGTCGGAAATGTGCCAGTGACATCTTCCAGGTCAGTGCCTTGCAAACGGAGCCTGTGATGTTTAAACAGGCTGCTTCCTGAAGCCTGGCCACAGGTGGCAATCCTTGGGCAGTTGTGTGTTAAACCTACAGCGCGTTCACAGGGGATTAAACCTCCGAAGCCAGTCTGCTTGCGGGAGAACTCAGCGAGGGTGGGAGCTGGGAAGTGGCTGGAATGGCCAGTCTTCCATGTGTGGTCCCTGGCTGGGGATGTTCCGAGGACTGGGGATGCCGATGCTGGGTTGGGACAGACCTGATTCTAGGTAGACCAGAAATTCTGGCTCTAAGTGCAGTAGATTGCCCTCTTCTAGGCTGTGCTTGTCCATCAGAGGTGGGTGAGGCTTCTCGCTATGTATGCTGGTACCATCGGGCTAGAGCCACCTCCCCTGGGAAAGAATCCCCTTGACTTCAACGGGAGTTGGATCAGGACCATGGCATCTGAGCCTTGCTTGGCAAATGGCTCCAGAATGGACCCTTCTCCCCTGCTGCAAGAGTCTGCTCTCTCTGCTTAGACGGGGGAGGAGCCAGCTGATAAAACTGACTGCTTGGGCCCCATCTTGCTCCCTCACTTGCTGAGCTGTGGTTAGTGTCAAAAGTTCCCAGTAATAAAGAGAAAGCGGGAGAAAACCAGGCCCGGAGGGTGAAATCAGACCCTGCTTGCTGGAACGGACTCGAGGGATGCAGGTTCCCCAAAGCCCCATACGGGGCTGGGGGCAGCTGTGCAGGGAGCTGGGGGCTGTCCCAGCTGGTTTCTAATTAACGGTTGGTTCTTGAAATGGACAGAGAGGGCACTTCCCCCATGGGCAGGCTTCTGTTTACTCGTAAGGACAATGGGCAGAATGTCGGGGTCTCAGGTCAAACTCCTCATTGGGAATTTTGCCTCTGCAAAAAAAGAGTCGGCTTCTCAGCTGCCACACCCCTGATGTGCCTGTTCACACCTGTGCATGGTCAACGTAGCCCGCTCCTGCTAGTGCAAGAGGGAAATTCTGATTGGACGGCTTTTTCCCCGCAGGTATAAGCGACCCCAGAAGGTGCAGAGCAGTGAAGTGGGCACTGGGTCAGGACCCTGAGATCTGGTCCATTGATAAACCTTTTAACACCCCCGGAGCAAATTTTGATCTGAGGATCTCAAAGCATTTTTAAAACGTTAATAAATTAAACCTCACAACATTCCCCTACGCGATAGGGAAATATCATTTACATACTAACATTGCTCTTAAAGCGTTTTCTAAAGGGCAGGGGTGGGTGGGGAGGGGGGTGTCTAAAGCAGAGGTCTAGGACTCAGGACTCCTGGGTTCTATTCCCAGATCTGCCATGCACTTACTGGGTGACCTTGGGCAAATCTCGTTAATCTGGTTTTGCCTCAGCTGCCCCAGCTGTACAATGGAGATGATAATTGCCTCCTTCACTGGGCTTTTGTGACCCTTAATTCACTGATCATAAAGTGTTTAGCGATCCTCTGATGGAAGGTGCTTATATGAATGCAAAGCGTGATGGGCTCTGAGACCCTCTGGTGATGGGCACATCAGGGATGCATGTTCTGTCCCAGGGGAATGCTGAGGGGACAGGGTGATGTTTAAATGAGTCCATGTCACTGTCTCCGACAACGCAATGGTGGGTTTTAAGGATGTTGTGAGTGTCTGTGTGCCTGGCGAGACACTGACCTTTGACCTTGTGCTGGTGATACTCGCAGGCTGCTAACCCATACTGGCAGAGCCGGGGAACCACCCTCTCCGGGGGGCGCTTTCGTTGCCCCTCCTGCCGTCATGAAGTGATCCTGGACCGGCATGGAGTCTACGGGCTGCAGCGAAATCTCCTGGTGGAGAACATCATTGACATCTACAAGCAGGAGTACTCCAGGTTAGCCAGGCTCCCCTCTGTCTGCATTGTCCAGTCCCAGTGTTTCTCAGTAGCGGAGGTGGAATGATCTTCCACAGTTTCTCTTTGGTAAGAGCTAATGGGGAAGACTTCCCAGGGATGAAGGATTTTCAATTCCTGTTCTTCCTGGCACTCATCCAGCTCTCCCAGGCAGAGCACCCTCATGGCCACATTGAAACAGGTATCACACATCCAGCCTGCACTAATCCAGATCATTTCCCCCAGTCCATGTTCATCCAAACCACTGCAAATCAAATGTCACATATTGACCAGACAGTCATTTGACACCACCAATATTTGATCCCTGGATCCCAAGCTTCACTATTGACCCAAACCTGTGAAAGAAACTTTCCTTTTTCCAGCAGCCAGTCAGTTTGCTTAAGCAAATGAACCAGATAAGTGAGAACGGGGGGCAATAACAAAGCTTGGTCCTACTGAGTTCCTGGGATCTCCCCCTGCAAAGGAGTGGAGTCAGAGAGAATGGCGGTGCAACATGGTTGGATTTCAAGAGAGCAAATTCTGGGGATTTCAGAAAACTGATGACCAGGGTGGATTTGGAAGAAGCATGACAATTCCCTGGCCTAATTCTGCTTTCACCCCAGTGTAATCAGGAGTCACGCAGTACTGCCAACCCCAGTCAAAAATCTTGTGTCAAGCCTTGAAAAGCCATGAGATGGGCTCAACATTCATGATTTGGGGGGTGGGATAGGGAAATAGATGGTTGGTCTTTGTTATTTGCCCGTTGTGTTCAGAGCTGTTGGAATGCACTCAGCTTTTCTCCACAATCACAAGCCCTAGACATCTAGTGGCGGGGCAGAAGAGTGTTAATAAAAGCCAAGATTCTCATGCCATCTCTTGATTCCAACAGCCGAAACTTTAAGAAAAACACCAGATATTAGCTACATTGAAATCTCACCAGCCTTACACCGCAGCAGAAGACAATCAAGCCCTGGGATTGTAGAAGAAAGCTAGACTTCTATGATTCCTTATTATTTGTGTTACTTTAGCACCCAGAGGTACCAGTCAGAGATCAGGTTCCATTGCGCTGGGCACCGTACAGACGTGAAGTATAAGCTTCACCCCAGACCACATGCAGCCTTCCCCTGAAAAGGAATAATACAAAGAATCAGAAATTGCCACCGGGGCTTCAGCAGGGATTGCTCAGTGGTCTGAAGGGAAGGAAAGGTTCTGTGCTAGTTGGAGAAGTGGGGAGGAGACTAACCAGGAATGTAAAGTCACGGTCAGTTTGTAGGAGAGAAAATAAGGACAGCAGGTTTATAGCTGATTAAAGGGAATACGACCAGGACTTACAGGAGAGAGAAAATAGATCCATTCATAAACGAAGAAGGGTGTGAAATCAGCAATGATTCCAGGGACCTGCTCTTCATTTTTAAAACTTGATCTAAATCAGAAATCGAGAGGGAGAAAGCATGAATGACCAGGAAGTGATGACTCAGTATGTAGGTGCTGATAACACACGCAGGCAGGGGAATAGGAAAAAGAGAGTATTTATAAGTCAGCAGGTGCAGATATGGATTCCAAGGCCTTAAAGGAATTAACAGATGAATTTATTGAATCACTGGCAATATTATTTGGAAGTCATGGAGACAGAGACAGGTGCTATATGGGGGGCAAATATGGTACCAGTGTTTTTAAAAAGGGGTTGGGGGATGTCTGCTAAATCCAGTTCCAATCGTGAAGTAATGGAGCTAACGCTACGGATAAAGAACAAATCATGCCCAGATCAGCTTGACGGCGCCTTTTAAAAACACGTTGCAGAGAGGAGGGAGTTAATGCAGTAGCTGTTAGTGAAGCATGGGATATCCTGGGCCAGATCCTCAGCTACTGCAAATTGGCATCAATCCATTGCAGTCAATGGAGCAGGGCCGATCGACACCAGCTGAGGATCTATCTGGCCCCTTGCCTCAAGCTCCTACTTGAGAAAAGAATTGAGATTGGCTTGGATATGAGCACTGTTGCACAGATAATAATTGGCCAAATGAGCATAAATGTAGGGCCATGGTAATAGGCTAGGTGATGAGGTGGAACAGCATCAGAAACAATGCCACAGTGATAGGCTTTGTTATTTGCTATAGTGGGTCAGACCCTCTAGCCCAGTGTCCTGTCTCTGAAAGCGGCCAGTACCACAGCATCGGGGAGAACAGGGAAATTTTGGAGTGATCCACCCGTCTTCCACCCCTGGCTTCTGGTAGTCAGAGGTTAAGGGTCACTCGAGTAGGGGGTCTCATCCTTGATCATCTTGGCTAACAGCCACTGATGGCACTATCCTCCATGAACTTATCCAGTCTCTTTTTTCTTAAACCCAGTTATAGTCTTGGCCATCATAACATCCCCTAGCAATGAGTTCCACAGGTTAACTGTATATGGCATGGAAAAAATACTTCCTTTTGTTTGTATGAAACCTGCTGCCTATGAATTTCATCAGGTGACCCCTGGTTTTTGTATTGTGGAAAAGGGTAAACGGCATTTCTCTATTCAGTTTTTCCACAACAGTCATGAGTTTATAGACCACTACCATATTCCCCCGCCCCCGATGCTTATTATTATCCTAGTACTTCTTAGCATATGCACAAGATGCCTCAGGTGGCACGTGACCAGGATTCATCACCGAATTTGATCCGCTGGTTGGATCATTAGCTTCCCCCACCCCGGGCTGGGCACTGACAGGGAGTGTGACATGAATGCTGATCCATGCCTCCCATTGCAGTACTTAGAAGCCTCAACCAAGACTGAGTTCCCTTTGAGGCAGGGGAAACAGGCATCAGAGATGGAAAGTGATGTGTCCAAGTTGCAGGGTTGCTACATCTTAGGATTGTATCACAAGTCTTGCATTATTCGGTAGTTTTCTGAGAGGCCCAGCTCTTGGAGCCAGGAGATTACAGGAGACTCTCAGCTTTCATTTATTTTTAAAAAGCGAGTCTCCTTCCTGGTTGCAGAGAAAAGTTTGAAACTGTGACCCCTAAATGCTCAGAACCCAGACAGCCAACAAAAGCACCCCACGTTC
This sequence comes from Eretmochelys imbricata, assembly GCF_965152235.1. Taxonomy (NCBI): domain Eukaryota; kingdom Metazoa; phylum Chordata; order Testudines; family Cheloniidae; genus Eretmochelys; species Eretmochelys imbricata. Next base: position 9,573,136 of record NC_135590.1, on the reverse strand, counting down.
TAGTCCAGCGGTTCTCAAACTGTGGATCGGGACCCCAACATTGGTTGTGGCCCCATTTTAATGGGGTCACCAGGGCTGGCATTAGACTTGCTGGGACCCGGGGCTGGGGCTGAAGCTGAAGCCCGAGCTCCACCATGCGGGGTCAAAGCCTGAGTCCCACTGCCCGGTGACGAAGATCGAGGGCTTCAGGCCTGGGTGGTGGGACTCAGGTTACAGGCCCCCAGCCCAGGACAGTGGGGCTCAGACTTTGGCCCCCCAGCCTGGGGCAGCAGGGCTTGGACGGGCTCAGACTTCAGTCCCCCCACCTCCTGGGGTCATGTAGTAATTTTTGCTGTCAGAAGGGGGTCACCATGCAGTAAAGTCTGAGAACCCCTGTTCTAGTCTAATGATTTTAAGCCAAACCCGTGACTTTTGGCAGCCTGACTGGTGATTTTTGGCTGCTCTGGGTTCTCCATCCTGAAGTTGGTCCGAGCGACTTTATTTAACTTCTCTTTTAAAGAGCTCTCAGCTGCAGCCACCCTGCCTAAAAAGGGGGGAAAGCAGGTCAAAGTTCCTGGCCAACCGCCTGTGTTTAAATGTATGGTAGGTTTCTGCAGAAGGAAATAAGGAGCCAGCAGCACCAGAGGGTTTGCCTTAAAGAGGACAGAGTGAGCCTTTGCATCATGTGTCTATAATTAGGGTATTCCGCATCATCCTTGAATCCTGGATCTAGCCATTAGTAGCTCAGTAACCCTGATGGACCCAGTGGTTTCCGTGGCCACGGCTGATGGGAGGGAGAAGGTCCCCAAGCTTAGAGGGCCCCCAAAGCTGTCTGTAATGTCTGTGTAAAGAATGTAACATGGAAGGGGGTGGGGCCCCAGCAAACATGGTGCAAACATGATGCCCCAGCAAACATGATGCACTGGGGCCCCAAATTTCCCTCGACAGGCTTGTCTGTGGTCCCAGTTGCCACACTGGTGTGTGGTGACAGAGTGATGCTTGCTGGAAAGTGGAAGCCGGTGAGAGTTATCTGTTTAAACAGATCTCTGCAGAGAAGCTGGGGATTGACCCCGAGCAGTAAAAATCTCTCCCGGGACGCCTAGACCAGAAATGCTCTCCATGCTGTGGAGTGAAGGTCCTGGAGGGTTCGCTTGCTGTGATTAAATACAGAGCTCTGCCTGGACAGAGAGAGCTGATCAGAGATCCTGGCACGTACAAGCGCTGGCTCTAAACATTACATCACTGACAAGGGTAACATTAGAGACGGGTTGGGAGTTGATCCAAACTCCACTGTACAAAGTGAAGTCCAGGTTCTGGTCTCCATTACACCACTGTAAATCCAGATTAACTCCACTGAACCCAGTGACTGCCTTGGAGCTAGTCTGGGTTTGCACTGGTGTAACTTAAATCAGGATCTGTCCTTATAAATCAGAAGGCCAGTGCTGGTCGTTCTTCAGCTGTGTAGACCACAGCCCGGTATCTGCTTCCTATCATCGTCCGGTGGGTGTTTCAATCTGTATCTGCCACAGCTCAAATGTGATTAAATGCCACTCAAGGCTGTTTAACCCTGTTCGGTTTCTTGCCGTCTTCAGCAGGCCCCTGAAGAAAGGAAACCACCCCATGTGCAAGGAGCACGAAGACGAGAAGATCAACATCTACTGCTTGACCTGCGAGATCCCCACTTGCTCCATGTGCAAAGTCTTCGGAGCTCACAAAGACTGTGAAGTTGCACCCCTTCAGAACGTCTTCCAAGGGCAAAAGGTACCGAATGTTTTTTGTACACTGTACACTGAGTTCAATGTACAATGCATTCAGTGGGTCACTGCTGCTTCCCTCTCCCCGGGGAAAGGAGCCCATCAGCCAGTACTAAACCCTGGCCTGGCCTCAACTGGATGCTCCACAGCGGGGCCAGGGGCTGCGGCTCCTTGACCTTAGCTGAGGTTCACATCCGATCACTTGGAATGTAGATGAGGTCTCCGAGGGGATGGGCTCCTCCTATTTGGCATCTGGGATGTGCTGAGCTGGGCCTTTCAGGAATAGCTTCCGAGGCTGAGCACTGGGGTATTAATAGGGGCTGCCGTCGTGAAGCAGTAACCTGTCTATATTTAGAGTCACTTGAGAGCTGGGGAGCAAGGGCCAGCACCAGTCCCGCAGGGAGCAGTGTCTACAGCTGGAAGCAGATCCATAAGAGCTGAGGTCTTTCCCAGGGTATCTTGGGTGGGATCCATGGATGGCAAGATCTCCCCCAGCATGCACCGGGGCACCCTCCTCCCTGTTGAATGGGGTAGAAACCCGGGAGCCCTAAGCAGACAGATGTCCATTTTTCACTGGAATACAGACCATTTGGGTAGATTAGGATGGGCCCTTGTGTCACAAACTCCCAGAGCCAAACCTTCCTCCTTCTCCCCACATGCATTTCCACGGACCATCCTTTCCTGCTGTTCAGGATTCCCTCCCAGCCCCAATGGTAAAGTTCCTTGATCATCTAGTGCCATTGTCCCACCCACCCAACAGGACCAGAGGTGCCCAGCACAGACCAGGCTGCCCATCTGGCTCCATCCCCACCACATGGAGACAGTTTTGAGGCTCTGCTTTCTGTGCATCTATCCCCAGCCTTGAGACTGTGTTCCTCCTCTCTAGCCCCATCCTGCAGACGGTGCCAAGGCCTTTCCCCCTTCGCCTACCTCTCCTTTTCCTGAAAAGGGATTAGCTTTCAGTGTAGGGGCCCACTGTCCTGTCTGCGTACCAACGCCCTCTCTCCCTCTCAAGACAGCACTACAGGCCTTCACCCGTGCCTGGAAGGGTAAGGGTTAAATCTATTTCTGTTCCCCTCTCACAGATGGAGCTGAGCAACTGCATCTCCATGCTGGTGGCTGGGAACGACAGAGTCCAGACAATAATCAGCCAGCTGGAGGACTCATGCAAAACCACTGAGGTGAGGAATGGGAAAAATGACCGAGCCCTTTGAAATCTGAGTGGCAAAAATGAAATCCAACCCCCAGCAATGTCCTTGAATGGCTAATGCAGGTGTCGGGAGCAGCTTCCCTCTTAGTCCACGTGACTGAGAATCCTGTTTAATTCAATGGGAGGGCTTTTACAAGAAAGAGATGGGGACTGGGGGAGCTAGTAGTTAGAGCCGGCAACTGGGAGGCAAGACTCCTGGGTTCTCTTTCCAGCTCTGAGAGGGGTGCAGGGTCTAATGATTAGAGCAAAGTTTTGAGAGTTGATACTCCTGTGCTTCATTCTCAGCCCTGCCACAAACTCACTGGGCGACACGGGCAAGTCATTTAACCCACCTGTGTCTGTTTCCCCATTAAGCTAATCATGCAGCAGGATTCAATTCTTACCCACGTTTCATTGGACACCCCAAATTGTTGTAAAACAAGGAGAATGGCCAGCACCTTGCTCTTAGGATGGGGAGCTCAGAGGCACTTTAGACTATATATATGTGTGTGTATATATATGTATATATACACATACATTCTCCCATGGTGCAAACCGTGACACCACAATGAACAGTAAACAACACACGAGAGCCATTGGCTATCAGTCTTCCTCCATGTTTTGTGGTCTTCACACAGCCATGAGACTCATGCCATCCCATCCAGGCATCCACATCATCGCTCTGGCCCTCAGGTCATATAGCATTTTGCAAAATTTGAGTTAATAAAACTGCAGTTTAATTTAATGATTCTCTGAGATTCTCAGCATGATGGATATGCAAAGCATTATTCTAAAGGGTCCAGTTGGTAAAATAGGGGATGGTCACACTGTGGTCATCATCTGATGTTTGGAATTGGTTAAAGTAATCCTACCAGGCCCCAGGGGGAGGGTATCTGCTGACACTAACAGGAATATTTTGCATTCTGTCTTCCATGTGATGTTCACAAAGCCATTTACAAACCTTTGTTAACTGAGCCTCCCATCTCCCTGTGAAACGGGCGTTATTAGCCTCATTTTTCAGACAGGGAAACTGAGTCACAGCCCTGGTAAAGTGACTTGCCCAGGATTAGCCAGTTGTTATTTCTTGCGTTATGGTCGTGCCAAGGAGTGCCAGGACCACATGGCGCCCGGCGCTGTGCAATCACAGAACAAACAGATGAGCGCTCCCCCAAATAACTTAGTCTTGGGTCAGTGCCGGAGCTGAGGGTAGAACCCCCGAATCTTGGCTTCCAGTGCCCTGCTCTCACCACCAGGAACATGGCCTCCACTAGTAAGAGGTAAACTGGTTTCCGGTTCCGCTGTTGCTAGTTCCAGTATATTTGTACCATCGGCGAGAGAATCGGGATTGCCACGTGGCAGGGAGCCTCTGGAAACTGCCGTGCCCAGAGAGAAGGGCTAGGTCTGAGTTCCGCTGGGGGCTCCCCGAGATCTGAGCTCTGTGCATTTGTAATCACTGAATGCCTGCGGCGGGGATCGTTCGGTGCGGCTGTGATGCCTCTGGGGGAGATCTGGGAGCGTGCCTGTCCCCTTTGCTTCGAGATGCTCATGCCTTTTGTCTGCTGGCAGGAGAACGGCCGGCTGGTGAAGCGGGAGCTGTGCGAGAAGATTAATGCCCTCATTGCAATCCTGGAGGAGAAGAAGAGCGAGCTGCTGGAGAAGGTCACCAAGGAGCAGGAGGAAAAGACTAGCTTGGTGCAGGCTCTGATCCAGCAGTACAAAGAGCAGCTGGAGGAATCCACCAAGCTGATGGACACAGCGTTTCAGTCCCTGGAGGAGACAGGAGGGGCCACTTTTCTCACAGTGAGTGGCTCCTCTCCAGCCAAGGGAGGGGTGGAGCCTGGATCTAGCAGTGTGGTTTGCTCCTTACACAGATCGTTGGGTCCACCCTCCTGAACCCCACAGGATTCTGCCTCCCAGTCTCCTCCCGTCTCAGCCCAAATCAGCTCTGCCCCCTCACCAACCTTGACCCTCCACTTCATCCCTTTATCCTCACCAAGGATCCAGCCTCTGTGTGTCCCTGGGTGGACTGGGTTTCTAGGGAGAACAGTGGGCTTTCAACCCAGCAGGAGGGAATAACCTAGAGTTCCCAAGAGCGGCTGGCAAGGGTGATCTAACTCTGGCGGAGGGGGCAGAGGCTTGCTAGTCAAAGCCCCCAAATCACAGCCCCGACCCCACTTGGTATGACAAACCCTGCTTAGCACTGGCGACCCGGCACCTGGGGCCAGCTTCATACTAACCTGAACTGCTGCTTTTATCACCTTCTTGGTAACTTGCTACTCACCTTGTTCTTTCCCTCTTCTTTGCTCTCTTCACAGAATGCCAAGCAGCTCATTAAAACGTAAGTCCCCGGGGTTGCATTTTTCAATTGCTGCTTCAGTGCCACGGTCTGAGACTCTACAGCAATGTCAAAATCCACCTGAGGATTGTTCCCAGAAAATAACGGGGGTTAGCACCCCGACCCCTTCCCAATAGCAGCCCGGGTCCTTTAAAAAGTATCCAGGGGAAAGCAAATTCTGAGCTGCTGTAAAGTTTCTCTGTTACGATCCCCTCTGACCAGCAAGAGACTGGAATAGAATGGCAGGTTCTCGGGCTATTGATAGGGACCTATTAAATTCACGGCCATGAAAAACGCGTCACGGTCCATGAAATCTGGCCTCCCCCCGTGAAATCTCGTCTGTTGTGTGCTTTTACCCTATACTATACAGCTTTCACGGGGGGTGACCGGTGTTTCACAGACGAGGGGTCCTGACCCCAAAGGGAGTTGCCGGGGGGTTGCAGGGCCCAGCTCCGCAGTCAGCAGCGTGGCAATAGTGTACCATGTCCTCCTTACTCCTGCGCTGCGGCTCCCGGCGGCTCTGTCCTCAGAGCTGGGCTCCCAGCCAGCAGCCGCTGCTCTCCAGCCCCCTACAATAACCTTGCCCCCCCACGCCCCCACACAGCTCCTTTTTGTGTCAGGACCCCTACAATTACAACACCATGAAATTTCAGATGTAAATAGCTGAAATCATGACATTTATAACATTTTAAATCCTATGACTGTGAAATTGACCAAAATGGACCGTGAATTTGGTAGGGCCCTAGCAATTGAGCTCGCTGTTGAGCCTGTCTAACTGAGGTGTGTGAACTCCGCAAGAGGGGGCAGTACGATTACTCCAGAGTCACACCGGTGGGTGGATCACATGAGCTCCTACTGGGATATAAAAGAACATCTCTGGGAAGGCTCGGCTGTAGGAGAAAGTTGAGCTGGTTTAACTGAACTGGCTTTTTTAAGCTGAGCTAGTTATGCTGGTGGGAAAGGCTGTGGGGACACTAATTTCACTTTAGCTTAAACTGATTCCTAATTGATTCAGCTTGAGTTCAATCCAGAATCAGAGTGTCCACACAGGCGGCTGTACCAGTTTACCTAGGCTGGTTTAAAATCACACCTTAGTGAAACAGGCACAACTGGAGACAAGCCCTGGGTAAGGCAGAGTCTGGATAGAGAGGTGCTGTAGGGAATGCAGGACCAGCTGAGCTTCAGGAGAAAGCCAGGGCTTGGGCTTGATGCTGTTAATTGCGTTACCAATAAAGCCAAAAGCCCAGAAAGGGATGAAGTGTGACCTGGAGACAGGGTGTGTATCCTGTTGAACTACACCTGCGTCCAGAGGCCAAAGAGTTCTGCCTTTCCAGCTCCACGGCAGTCCATTTACCCTCCCTCAGCATGCAGGCTCCATGATTGCTGGGAGGTGCCCAGGGATCATCTGAAAGAGGGTGTCTAGAGCAGTCAGCTGGGAATCGCCAGGGATTCGGAAGGCGTTAATACAATGCCCTGTGGCAGAGGTCAAAGGGAGGGTGGGAACATCTCTCGAGCACCTTGTGTGAGAGGGAGGATTTCAGAGAGGGCTTTCCCTGGGTCTTGCTCCCTGGATAATAATCTTTTCCAGCTAGAACATGCAGTCACTCTAGCTGGTAATTCTCTCCTCTGGAGGAACAGCAGGTAAGGAAACAAACCCTATGTCTATCGCCCCCAGAATTGTGGAAGCCTCAAAGGGCGGCCGTCTGGGGAAGATCGAGCAAGGCTTTGAAAATCTGGATTACTTCACCCTAGACCTGGAGCACATAGCAGAAGTCTTGAGAGCCATCGACTTTGGAACAGGTATAATAATATTGCGCCCTTCTTTGGCCCCTCCCATTCGAGCATCTGAAAGCACTTTACAAGCACTAGCGAGTTAAGCCTCACAACCCACAAGGAAACTGAGGCTCGGAGAAGGGAAGTGGTTTGCCCCAGGCCACACAGCAAGTCAGGGTCAAGGATAAGAAACCAGATTTCTTGTCTCCCAGCACTGTGCTTTACCCACTAGACTCACTTCCCCTCTTTGATAGAGGAGACTGCTCTAACACTTTCAGCTCATTCCAGTTAGTTAGCTGGCAAGATCTGAGGTCCGTTATTCATTTGGGACTTGATCCAACAACACTTGCTGAAGTCGATATATTACCAGAGTCAGTGGACACTGTGCTGGGCCCAAGGTTTATAGCAACTGGGAATGCTCCGTCTTGGCACCATACCCATTTACCAGATAGGGAAACTGAGACACAGAGCTGCAGAGTGATCCACCCGAGGCTAGACAATAAGTTACTGGTAAAACTGGGACTAATACCCTCTAGTGCTGCTGACTCCCTGGGGTTCGTACTCAGCCCTAGACTTACATCTTTCTCTCCTACTTCCTAAGTGCATGGACAATATTTTGCTGTGTTTGGAGGTTGCCTTTTATAAGTGGCCTCCTGTGTTGAAAATACAGTTCTGGGGATGGGGCTTCAGCTTTCACAGAATATCAGGGTTGGAAGGGACCTCAGGAGGTCATCTAAGTCCAACCCCCTGCTCAAAGCAGGACCAATCCCCAATTTTTGCCCCAGATCCCTAAAGGGCCCCCTCAAGGATTGAGCTCACAACCCTGGGTTTAGCAGGCCAATGCTCAAACCACTGAGCTATCCCTCCTCCATTTCTAATTCCCGTTACTTTTGCTTGGAGATGAGGAAGAGGAAGAGCTAAATGAGGAAGAAGAAGAAACAGAAGAGGAGGAGTCACAAGAAAGGAAAGTGAATGGTAAGGAAAAAATGCTGTGGGTTTGTGATGTGCAGGGATCCTAGAAATTCATTTGCCACGAAGAAACACGGATTTTGCGTTTTTACAGAGAATCTTTAGTTTTTACATTTTGTGAAAAAATAAAAACATATACAGTAGAACCCCGTTGATCTGAGCCTCCATTATCCGGCTCTCCGTTTTAACAGATCTGCAGCTGACAGCCCGAGCCCCACCACCCGGGGCTGAAGGTCTCTGGATTATCCCAATTTTTGATTATCCCATTTGGCCCGGCCCCAGTTAGATCGGCTAAATGGGGTTCCTCTGTACTGTGGCTGCGGAAACTAAAGTTCAGCATTCCATTTTAATCATGGAAATATGTAGATTTTAATGTTTTTTTAATCAGAGAATTTTTGTTTATCACGGAAAGCGAGGGTGTATTAGCAGGAGTGTTGAAAGCAAGACACAAGAAGTAAATCTTCCACTCTGCTCCGCTCTGATTAGGCTTCAACTGGAGTATTGTGTCCAGTTCTGGACGCCACATTTCAGGAAGGATGTGGACAAATTGGAGAGAGTCCAGAGAAGAGCAACAAAAATGATTAAAGGTCTAGAAAACATGACCTAGATGGAAAGATTGAAAAAACTGGGTTTGTTTAGTCTGGAAAAGAGAAGGCTGAGATAACATGACAACAGTTGTCAAGTATGTAAAAGGTTGTTACAAGAAGGAGGAAGAAAAATTGTTGTTCTTAACCTCTGAGGCTAGGACAAGAAGCAATGGGCTTAAATTGCAGCAAGGGCAGTTTAGGTTGGACATTAGCAAAAACTTCCTAACTGTTGGCGTGGTTAAGCACTGGAATAAATTGCCCAAGGAGGTGGTGGAATCTCCATCATGGGGGATTTTTAAGAGCAGGTTGGACAAACACCTCTCAGGGATGGTCTAGATAATTAGTCCTGCCACGAGTGCAGGGGGCTGGACTAGACGACCGCTCGAGGTCCCTTCCAGTCCTGTGATTCTGTGAGCCCTGGTGACGAGGGACGAGCAGGACAAGGACCCAGACTATAGTAATAACCCTTCGGAGTTAGGTTAGCGGTCTGGTGCCACAGTCACTGGTGTTCCCTTTGCGTGATAATTATCCAAACCCTCATAAACATCATTAAAATGCCTGTGGCCGCGAGGTCTGCTCCTCAGCATTGACTCTCACCAGAGAGAGACAGAAAATGTGTCCACAGCCCCAGGACCTGATCCAACACCGGTTGACATCAATGGGACTAGTCTTCCATTGACTTCAATGGGCTGTGGATCAGGCTTCAGCTGCGCACCCATCTCTCTTAGGAAAGGATTTGTAGTGTATGTTTCATTGAGAGATTTAAAATCTTGCTGGCTCAAACTGATACATCCTAGCTCTGCACTGGAGAAAGCTCCTGCACCCCCATTCAGACTGATGACCCTCTCCTGCTTTCCTTGTGTAATTAATGTATGCCCCACTTCCCCGCCCACCAAGAAGCTGCAAAGGCCTAAGGTAAACAGGACACTAAGGTGAAGAGCAAACAACATAACTCGAAAGCACATGTGTGCATGTTCTCTCTCTGAGGGTCAGGACTGGAGTGGTGTTTTGGAGCCAGCATACCTGGCTTTCCTAAGTACCATGGCTCACCTTCAGGATGCACGTGGTGCTGTTCACACATATGGGACAGGTATCCAGGAGCAAAAGGAGAACATATTTAGGGGCTATCACTAGGAGCAATGGGATGCAGCTGAAGGCATTTCCTGACAGCGAGATCTATTTCACAATGGAAGACTCTCCCCAAGGGAAGTGGAGGAAGCCCCCTTTAGTGGGGCATGTGCTACCTCAATGCACAGGGAGGCATTTCCCGTCGGTCCACATCTCCCAATCTCCTTCTTCCATCAGCGTCACTGAAATTCTTCTCCTCCACCTCTCTTTCAGCACCTCAATAACAGAGCAGAAGCAATTCCCAAGCCAGAAGAAACTCCCCAAGTGCCAAAGAGCTGAGTGATTGGGAGCAATGGGGTGGGGGTAAACGCTCTGACTTCATGGGAGCTACGGGAGGAGTGGGCTGGGGTCCCAGCTGAAGAAGAAAAGGTCGGGCACCACCTGGCCATACGACAGTATTGCTAACTCAGGATGAAAACTTGACCGAAGCACATAGAAGCTCACTTTTATACATGGGTGCAAACTAGAATATTTCATACGTTTTATATTGTTCTATTATTTTGTATATAATTGTAACAGGACTTTGAATTTTGTGTATTTTGAAAAGAAAACTCTTTTGCTAACCAGTTTGTCGTGCCCTGAAGATGTTGACTCTGAGAATTGAAAAGTTTGTTTGCAACCTGTAGGGGATACACTGAGGGGCGTGCCAGACCTCGGCAGACAGAAGTAACTTTAGCTACAAGAAAGGGTTTTGGGGGACTAGAAAGAGGCAGCTGAAGAGAAAGTTCTGCATTGCAATGCATAGTCCTAACTCACAAGAGATTTATTAGGGTTGATGTTGCACTTTGTCACAATAAAGTAGATCTGGTCTTATCTGTGGTTTGTACGAGTGGAAAGTTCTTAGCATGGTTTGACCCCTGGATGAATAATGATCTTTCACACAAGCTGAGTCAATCAGCCACCATTGGCAGAAGGAAAGGGGGCTAGTCATAATCCCGGCCACTCATGCACAGCCCTGAAAATATACAGCACTTTTTTTCAGAAATCCCAGAATGACTTCAGGCCAAGACGTGGAAAATATTTTCACTGTGTTCCCCCACCCTCCTCCTGTTGCCGCCGTGCTGCCCTGCCAGGGGCACCGTTCCCCGTGTTCAGTGTGACACGCACACACCCCCACAATCCAATATCACACACACACCTGATCTACTGACTGGTGTACGCAACACCTCACATGCACTCACACACACGATCCAATATCACACACACCCTGGATCTAATGACTGATACACACACACATCCCGGATCTAATCTCTCTAATCTCTCTCACACACACACTCACACCCCAGTTCCAATATGACACACATACTCCCCAGATCTAATCTCTAATCTCTCTCTGTCTCTCACACACACACACACCCCAGATCTGACATCCCCCCAATCTAATATCGCACACACTCATGCCCCAGAGCTAATATGACTGACCCACACACCCGATCGCATATGACTCTTTCACACACACACACCCCAAATCCAATGAGACATACACTGTTATCTGATATCAAAACCCCCCGCACCCTGACCTAATATCCCACACACACACCCCGCAGATCTAATATCGCACACACCCACACACTGCAGATCTGATATCACACACACACACCACAGATCTGATATCACACACACACACCCACACACACCCCAGAGCTAATATCGCACATGCACTGAGGTTTTACGATCACAGTTCAGGGTCCCAGGAGAACCGGGGAATTATTCACACTCATTCTAGCGCTGGGTCCCTGAGTGGGTTCAGCCAAGGTGCCCCTCTCTCTCAAAGGGAGATGCCACCCTCCTCCCTGCCCACGGGTTATTGGCTGGGATGTCTGGCTTCTCAGAGCCATCCGCTGTTTGCGCGTGCATCGCGAGACACACTGGCTGCAGAAGAATGGGAAGCAGGGCGGTCTGACAGTCATGGCTAGTGCAAACTGCACAGCTGCCCAACATCAATCGTGCAAAGTGTGGGCACGCTACCCATGGATCATGGAGACTGCAGAGCACTGGCCTCCCCAACGACAGCTGCTGCTCATGCCAAGTGCTGACTGTGTCAATTGCAGAAGCATGCCAGCTTCTGACACACCCCAGAGCTGTGACTCCTGCTGGCCACTGAAAATCACAGGTATGCCAACCGCAGAGCATGCCAGCCACTGACCAGGGTAACTACAGAGCCAGTGATCATGCCAAGCACTGGGTCGTACCAAGTACTGTGCTAAAGTTCATGCCCAGCGCAGAGCAAAATGTCTCCAGAACATGCCAGCTCCTGGACATGAAAATGAGGGTTGTGCCATCCCTGGACTATGCCAACCATGCAGCTGCCAGCTACTGCTTATGCAACTACCGGTCATGCCAACTGCAGAGCATGCCAGGCCCTGAAAACCAGGGAGCCTCCTGAACACACCAACCACAGAACTGCCAGCTATTGCTTATGCAACCACCATTCATGCCAATCACAGAGCATGCCCAGCCATGGCACATCATGCCAGGCTTTGAGAGTGTCAACCCAAGACACCTCCAGCCAGAGCTGATAATGATGCCAAAGCACTGAGCTGGCCAGTCACCTCAGGGCAGGATGCAGAGATAAAGTTTCTTGACACCTTAAATGACTGCTTCTTGGAGCAGCTAGTCCTGGAATCCACAAGAGGAGGGGCAACTTTTGATTAAGTCCTCAATGAAGCACAGGATCAGGTCCAAGAGGTGAATATAGCTGGACCACTTGGTAATAGTGACCATAATATAATTAAATTTAACATCCCTGTGGCGGGAAAAACACCACAGTGGCCCAATGCTGTAGCATTTAATTTCAGAAAGGGGGACTACAGAAAAATAAGGAAACAAAATTGTCAGACACATAGATGAACATAATTTGTTGGGGAAGAGTCAACATGGTTTTTGTAAAGGGAAATCATGCCTCACCAATCTACTAGAATTTTTTGTGGGGGGTCAACAAGCATGTGGACAAGGGGGAATCCAGTTGATATAGTGGATTTAGATTTTCAGAAAGCCTTTGACAAGGTCCCTCACCAAAGGCTCTTAAGCATAGTAAGTAGTCATGGGATAAGAGGGAAGGTTCTCTCACGGATTAAAGATTAAAAGATAGGAAACAAAGGGTAGGAACAAATGGTCCATTTTCAGAATGGAGAGAGGTAAATAGTGGTGTCCCCCAGGGGTCTGTACTGGGACCAGTCCTATTCAACATATTCATAAATGATCTGGAAAAACGGGTAAACAGTGAGGTGGCAAAATTTGCAGATGATACGAAACTACTCAAGATAGTTAAGTCCAAAGCAGACTGTGAAGAACTACAAAAGGATCTCTCAAAACTGTGTGATTGGGCAATAAAATGGCAGGTGAAATTCAATGTTGATAAATGCAAAGTAATGCACATTGGAAAACATCATCCCACCTATACATATAAAGTGATGGGGTCTAAATTAGTTGTTAGCACTCAAGAAAGAGATCTGGAGTCATTGTGGAGAGTTCTCTGAAAACATCCACTCAATGGGCAGTGGCGTCAAAAAAGTGAACAGAATGTTGGGAATCATTAAGAAAGGGAGAGATATTAGGACAGAAAATATCATGTTGCCTCTATATAAATCCAGTGTACTCCCACACCTTGAATAGTGCATGCTGATTTGGTCGTCCCATCTCAAAAAAGATACATTGGAATTGGAAAAGGTTCAGAAAAGGACAACAAAAATGATTAGGGGTCTGGAACGGCTGCCATGTGAGGAGAGAGTAATAAGATTGAGACTTTCAGCTTGGAAAAGAGACGACTAAGGGGGGATATGATAGAGGTCTATAAAATCATGACTGGTGTGGAGAAAGTAAATAAGGAAGTGTTATTCACTCCTTCTCATAACACAAGAACTAGGGGGCCATTAAATAAATGAATAGGCAGCAGGTTTAAAACAAACAAAAGGAAGTATTTTTTTCACACAACACACAGTCAACCTGTGGAACTCTTTGCCAGAGGATGTTGTGAAGGACAAGATGGGTTCAAAAAAGAACTAGATAAATTTGTAGAGGACAGGTCCATCAATGGCAATTAGCCAGGATGGACAGGAATGGTGTCCCGAGCCTCTGTTTGCCAGAAGCTGGGAATGGACGACAGGGGATGGATCACTTGATGATTCCCTGTTCTGTTCATTCCCTCTGGGGCACCTGGCTTTGGCCACTGTCAGAAGACAGGATACTGGGCTAGATGGACCTTTGGTCTGACCCAGTATGGCTGTTCTTATGTTCAGTCAAGCCCTCACCACCCTTCCCAGGCCAAAGGAGCTGTCTCTTCTGGGGACCAGGGCAAGGAATCCCTGTGTCTGGAATGCCTGTGTCTACCAGTGCAGATCCTAGAGCAGATCCTACAGCACAGATCCTAGAACTCCTCCTCCATGATGGAAGAGGAGCTCTAGGATCTGTTTTCTCTAGGGGCTGGGAGGGGAGGCAGAAAAGCAGATGGATGGAGGACCCCAGTCCTGGTGGGGGTGGAGAGAGCAGAGTTGTGGGACCTCAGGTCCTGGTACTGCAGGGAGAGGGAGCCCAAGGCTGGAGAGCTGAAAGGCAAGGAGGACCCTGACGCAGGGGGGTAAGGGCTGGGGGTAGCATTGGAGGACCCCACCCAGTGCTGGGAGAGGGAAGAAAGGGCAGTGGAAGGGAGAGGTGGGGTACTGGGGGGATACCAGTGCTGGGCGACAGGCAAGGGACGATGGAGACTACTGGCTGGCACTCACCTGTGCTAGGGGTGAGGGGCGCCCCTGCGCTGGTAGAGGGTCCTTCCGGAAAGGGAAAAGGTCCATCGGAGGCGGAAGGGCAGGGTCAGGGTCAGCCTGCCCTGGCACTAGTGCTTGGGGGGCACTAGGACCCTGCGGCAGCAGGCAACTCTGGGAACTGGGCAGAGAGGAGCCAGCTGGGGAGGGCTCGCTCCTTGCTGCTGCCATAGAGACTGAGCCGAACCCGAACCCGGGGGGTGGGTGCGGGGTGCAGGCCTGACCCCTGCTGCTGGCGCCAGGCCTCCTGCTAGTCCCCTGGGCTGCCCTGCCCCCCCCCCATGTCTTCCTGAAGCGCCGGGCCCCACAAAGCGTGGGAACTGGCACGGTTGCCCCAGTCTGCCCTATGGATGGGACAGCTCTGGATGGATCTATCCTCCATGAACTTATCTAGTTCTTTTTTGAACCCTTCTACAGTCTTGGCCTTCACAACATCCTCTGGCAAGGAGTTCCCCAGGTTGACTGTGCAGCTGTGTGAACAATTCTTAGACCATGGTCCTCCAGTAAACAGACCCAAAGAGCTTGACGTAGAGGGAGATTAAAAACAGCACTTGGTGCATCCCCAAGTTACATTAGAGGAGATCACTTATTTATTGAGCAGCATCTGTACAGTTGAGAGAGGAAAGGGGATCTGTGCTCCAGAGTTTACAATCCGGGGCCCTATCCTGCAAAGCTTATAGACACAAATCATTTTATGCAGGTGAGTTGGTCCTATTGAACTCAACAGATGTTACTTCCATGCATACGTTTTTGCAGGATCAGTGCATTTCAAACACAAGCTACATTGGATGGCTACATGAATATCCCAAAAGCCCTACCACTGTTTCTGTTAGGATTGTCTCTATTAAAAGTGTCACCAGTTTAACTAAAGATATGCTGTTAAACTGATTTAGTGAAACCCATGTGGACGCTATTGAATGGATTTAAACCAATTCAAATTCGAGCCAGGTTTAAACTCTAACCCCCTTAGTTTAAAGTCTAACCACCTTAATTTAAACAATCTTTAAATTAAATTCAAATCACCTTAATTTAAATCACTTCAATTAAAGGAACCAGGTTCGAAACCAGTTTAAGAGGGTTCACACAGGGATTTGCACTGGTTCAACGAAATCGATTTAAAAGCAGATATGCATTAAAACTGCTCCAAGGTCTAACTCAGTCAAGACTTCCCATTCCTTTTTCCTCCTGGCACTGGGGGCGAAGGTGTGGGGAAGGGGGCTACAGCACTGGGGCGGGATCGCAGATGTTTCACACGTGGCTCGGGAGTTTGCTACGCTCCTTGAGTTCTATGTGGCCGGAGGTTTCCAGTTTGCCCCATGGCAGTCTTGCTGCCCGGGCGCCCCGATGCCAGGACAGGTGACCGGCTCAGGGCAGGATGGAGCTGCGGGATCAGCTAGCTTCGCATTCCTGCTGCGGGTCTAGTTCTCAGTTGCTCCGTGGAGTGAGCCAGGCTCCAGCGGGGGGCGGGTGGGCGGCGGCAGCTGGACCCATGGCTCACACCGGGAGGGGGGACTGGCACGGCGGGAAGGGGGCGACTCGGGGCTGGAGCATGCCAAAGGGGTGCATGGCCAGACCCCCTCCCCCAGGCAGGGCTGGGCCCGGCGGGGTGAAGCCCCTCGCTGCCCCGGGGGGAGGCGCGCAGCTTCTCCAGGCGCAATGCGCCCCGCGGAGCGCACGGGAGTGGCCAGCCGGGGGTTCTCTCGGCTCCCCGCCGGGCGGGCTGCCGGGGTGCCCGGCCCCCGGGGAGGGAGGCAGCTCTGCAAAGTTTGCAGCCGGCCTGGCCGGAGCTCGCCGCCCCCGCCGGGCCCTTTGCACACGAGTCCCCGGCGCTTCACACGGGCCGCGGCCGGGGCCAGATAAAGAGGCAGCTGCGAGCCCGGGGGGGTGGCTGGAGCAGGGGGACCCTCGCGGAGAGCCAGAGCCGAGCGCGCCCCGGCAGGTGAGGATGGCGCAAGGGGACGGGGAGGAGAAGCGGCACCTGTTGGAGGAGCCCGGAGCCAGGTGAGAGGCGATTTCTCCCCCTTCAGTTACCCCCTCCATGGGGCAATCGTGTAACCCCCCCTCCCTTCTGAGCCTCCTCCCAGTAACAAACCCCAGTCCCGCTTTCCTTCCCCCATAGCACCCTCCCCCTACTCTGTCCCCTGTGTCTCCCCCATCTCTTGCAGGGGATCCCAGTGCTTCCCCCAGCCCAGCTCTGCAGCTCCCCAAGCTGGCCTGTCTCCCCCCTGCACTGTGGGACCCCAGGGAGAGAGCCCAGCCTGGCTGCAGCCTCCTCTCCCCCATTCCAGGCTGCCAGGCCCAGCTCCCCAAAGGTATTTAGGTGCCCAGCTCCCATCAGTGCCAATGGGCATTATGTACTTACCTAGGTTTGAGGATCTGGGTTCCAGGGCACCTGCTTCTGACTGAACAGGTTCCCTGGCTCTGGTGTCTCTCTGCCCGGTGTGTCTCTGCCCTTCTGGGGGGCGAGGGTGTCTCTGGCACAGAAGGGCTCCCCAGTAATTTAGTCTGGGGGACCAAACCAATCCACTGTCTCCATCTGCTGCCCTTATTGGGAGGAACTTGGAAATGGGGGCTACAGCTGGAATAACTGTGGTTCCTTTAGTGTTAAGGGGGGGGAAAAGGAGGGCTTGCCTGGCAGGGAATGAGTGACGGGTGGAAGAAGGAAGGGGTAGGGAACCTCCTGCTTTAGAGCTTCCAGTCCTTCCTGGATGGAGGGGAGTTTTCAAGCAGGGGAGACTAGCTAGACTTGGCCCAGGGCTTTCATGAGTGACTGTTGATTTTTAGGGTGCCCAGAATGAGATGCCACCAAGGGGTCTGGCTTTCAGAGGGTGAGTGCTCCAGCACTATCTGAGAATTGGGCGTCTCAAGGTGGGCACCCAAAAATCCCTAGCTTCTCTTGAAAACCCTGGGGCACATTTCCTTTGGGGGGTGGGAAGGGAAGGGCCTTGGGCACAAAGGGGCATCATTTTAATTTCAATTGGAAATCTCCTTCCCCCTTTCAGACCCTCTCCCCGAGTTTCTCAGCCAGCAGTTCCCAAGAGTGGTCAGTAACGGTGACTCTCTGTCATTCAGGTCCTATCTGAGCATCTCCGAGAAGAACTTTCATAATTCCATGCTCAAGTACATTCCAGACACGTCCTCCATCGAGCTGGGCCTCCCGGGGAACCAGCATTGTCATTCCAACTGGGCTGCTGGCAGCCACTACGATTCCGAAAAGCAGCGGGCTCGAAGGAAACTCTACATCGCATCTGTGATCTGCCTGGTCTTCATGACGGGAGAAGTCATAGGTAAGACGCCAAAGTAGCCTATGTTGTATGGCTTCCTTGGCTGGTAAGAGCCAAGATGCTGGAACAGCTAGATTGGACAAGAGATTTTTCTCCACCTCCTCCCTAAACTGTTATGTGTGGCTATTAAACAGCTGCCACGGTCTGCCCTAGAAGTAGTTTCATTGTTCAAACAGCTAATCCCAAAAATATAATTGTGTATCTGGGTAAGGGCTTCGTCCCGCAAGGTGGGCACTTGGTAGGATCAAACCTTAGGGCCCTGATCTTAAGCCCATTGAAACTGGTGGCAAAAACTGCCATAGGGGCCCTGGGTTAAAGTGGCAGACACAATGAAAACCCAGATGAGTATTTTGCAGCAGGCTCCGGTTATAACCAGGAGCCCCTCTGGTCTCAGGAGCCCGCCATCACATGGACTCTGATCTTTCTTCAGGGTTTCCTCGGCACTGGTCGCGTGCCCTGTCTGTGACGGGCATAGGGGCAGCATTGATGCTCCTGGGGGCTTCCATCCTTTCACTGACTCATTCTTTCTCCTCCACGACTTCAGGGGGATACCTGTCCCACAGCCTGGCCATCATGACAGACGCAGCCCACCTGCTGACGGACTTCGCCAGCATGATGATCAGCCTGTTTTCCCTGTGGATGGCCTCGCGGCCGGCTACCAAAACAATGAACTTTGGCTGGCACCGAGCAGGTAACTTGCTGAGTGTATTCCCCTGCAGGGCAAGATATGAAGCCCAGGTGCTCAATGGAAGAACAACGCTGGGTGTGGTGACATCTAATAATGCTCCTTTCTGCTGCTGGGTTTATCTGAAAGGAAGGGAGTTTCCTTGGTGTGGGGTTTGCAAAGGCTCTTGAATGGAGAGGGGAGGGAGGGACACTTGCAGAGCAGTGGGGGATGGGGAAGATGTCCAGATCCCACACAAGTCCCATCTGGCCAGTGCAGGCTAAGAACTGGGATCCAACAGACCCAACCCTGCAGAGCACACACCTGAATGCACAGAATGCACAGGGGGGATCACAGAAATCTGGGTGCAAGCTGTTTGCTAACCCAACTCCCCCGAGCCGGTGAGCCTTGTGATTGTCCCTTTTTACTGCCCCTGCGGATCCACCTTTCCAGGATCGTTGGCACCTCTGGCTCTAAGATCATTAGTTACCCCTGTGGGACCCTACCCCAGCAAACACCCATGCTGAGCCACTGGGCCCTTCTGGCAGCAAGTACTTCCCCATCACGTTGGGTCCAGTCGTAACCAGCCCCGTGGCACTCCTGCTGGAATGGGATGTTCCCCTTTCCTTGTTCTGACCTGGTATTTGGGTACAGTAATTCCCTCCCTCCTTTAAGGGCCACCCCTATTAACTTCCATCTGAGGACAACCCGAGAGTTAGCTCATCACTTAGTTGCAGTTCTAACCAGGGGAACAGCTTTGCTGAAGCCAAGGAGAGCCTTCTGCGAAATGCAGCAGCTGAAAGCCCACATGCTGGGTAGATTTATTTCAGCCCACTATCTGTCCAAGGGCGGGGAAACCGCCAACTGCCTTTGCTCTCTACATTCTTACAGAGGCTCTTTAGTGCTGCAGTTGTTAAAGGTCTGTTAGCATTCCCATTGCCAGTCTCCCTTTGTCTGTCTCTTCCATCTGGCATTTGTGAGGTACCCAGTCCCCTTCTCCGCTCTCCATTCCCGGCCATCTCCACGGTGTTTTTCTGCTGTCGTCATCTTGACGTCATTAATTTTTTCCTAACTTTGAGCTAGTGCTGTGGAAAGTGCCGGACCACCAGCCTTGCAGACTGAGGCCTGGTCTGTAAATAGATGTTTACAGGCTATCCTATCATATCATATATCAAATAGGCTATCATGATTTCAGTGCGGGGAGGTGGCATTTAACTGAAATAGTTACATCTGTACCGCTCCGAGCACACACGTAGCTCTCTTGGGGTAAAGGTCCATTAGACCCTGTCTAAACTCAAAGGTTGTATTGCTTTACCCATCCTGGGATAGTTAAAATGGTATCCGCTTAGTATGGATGCGGTTTTACCCGTATAAAGGTGCTTATCTAATAAATAGCTCATTTCCATATGGGAAGGTATAACTGCATCCACACCAGCAGCTGTACCAGAGTAACTAGGTTTAAAAAATTACACTTCGGAGTGAAATAAACTGGTACAAAATCTGTGTAGATCAGACCTTGTTCTGGTATAGCTTATGCCCCTTCCCTTACAGGTATAAATGATACAGGGGTACGCACCTTTATACCAGCGTCACTGCATCCACACTAGACGGGGTTGTGTAGCTTTAACTAGACTGGCAGAGTACAGAGGTGCAACTTGTGCCCAGAGAGCTGAATTCAGAGAGGACACGTCAGCTATGTTTCAGAGGGGGGCAGAAGGGGAGGGTAAAGTGGTGTGATTGACGAGCCGAGGGGCTGGAGGAAAGGTGTGGATCAGAAGCAACTAACAATGAGGGGGTGACTTAGAATTGTTAAACATAATTAGGACTAGTCCACCTGGGGAAATTGACCAGTATAGCTAGAGTGGAAGAATCGTTATTCTGCTAGAGCTATGCCAGAATATTTCCCCATGTAAACCAGCCTTTAGGGGTCAATTCTGCACACCCCCGTCCCAGCTCCAGCCCCTATATGCTGCTCCGGTGCTGTATATGGACCATAAAGGAGTTGCAATTTCCCCTGGTGCAGGAGCTGCATAAGGCCAACGGAAGTGGCTCACCACAGACCCCACTCTCAGTCCCTGGCGCTGGGGGAATCTGGGATTCTGTGCAGCCCTGGGGAGGCAGCCGTGAAGCCAAGAAGTCCCTGCATGAGGCTCCGTGGCCGCTGTCCCACAGGGTGGCGAGTGCTGGGTGTCTGGAGGAGGATTTGCTGTGTGTTTCTTGCTCTCTAACCCTGCGTGTGCCGGGCTGTCTCTGCAGAGATCCTGGGGGCTCTGGTCTCAGTGCTGTCGATCTGGGTGGTGACCGGAGTCTTGGTTTATCTGGCCGTGGAGCGTCTGCTCTCAAACAACTATGAGATCGAAGGGGACGCCATGCTCATCACCTCCGCCTGTGCCGTGGTGGTGAATATCATGTACGTCCGGCCGAGTCACTGGCTCTTAGCTCCTCTGAGAACACTCCAATGCGATGGGGCGGGAAGGGTCATTCATTGCTGGTCAAATTGCAAAGGTTAATCCCTCACGCTGGAATGTTTCTTCTGGCCAATCCGAAAGGCCTGCCCGTCCAAACAGGCGATTAATCCGGGGATTAGCGGTCTCCCGAGGCCCGATCCTGCTCCCGTTGGAAGCCCCTGAGAGTCTGGCCGTTGATTTCCACTGGGAGCAGGGGCAGGGCCTTGGTTGGTAGAATGCCAGCAGGGATTTTGCAAGTGAGTTTGGAAGTGGCTGTGAAGGGCTCTGTGCTCCTCTCCCCTCCTTCCCACCCGCCCTGCTCCCTGGAGCTAGTGTCCGCTGCATGCGGCTTGCACTAGAATCCAGGGCACCAAGGGGGCTGCGGGGTTCTCAGCTGTCTCCTCGGCCTCTGCTGGGAACTACCAGACTGGGGTTCTGTTGACCCAAGCAGTGGGGCATAGGATTGAGGATCTGAGCCTCCCTCTGTGTCAGGGTTCCAGGCCCTCTGTTACTGAGCCAGAGTGACGCAGGCCAGAGGGTCCGTGGTTAGCGCCGTACGTTGCAGTCCGGGTCGGAAGCTGGCAGCGAGAGCAGGGTGGAACCTCGCGCTGCACCCTGCACGGGGAGATGGAGGGGAGGTGGCTTTGCCCCTCTGCAGGCAGGGCTTGTCTCGACTGGTGCAGAAGGCATGGGAGGAGGCCGTGGGCTGAGGTGCCACGCTCAGTGACCTTGCTGCTCCGTCTTTCCCTGCAGAATGGGAGTCGCTCTTCACCAGTCAGGTCATGGGCACAGCCACCACGGCCATAGCCACCGTGGGCACAGCAAGCAGGGGAACACCAGCGTCCAGGCCGCCTTTATCCATGTGGTCGGGGACCTGCTGCAGAGCGTTGGCGTCCTGGTAGCTGCATACATCATATATTTCAAGGTACGGGCTCTGTTGCTAAGAGTGTCTGGGCGCAGAGGGCTGGAAACTCCCCACTGCGCGATGTACGAGGGATCTTTCATTTGTTGTGGCATGGAAGCTGGAGCATGAAGCGTGCTGTCCTAGGTGGAGGAAGGAAGAGGTGTGGTCTGAGCACAGGCCGCAGGTGTGGTCCGAGCACAGGACTGGGAGCCAGGAACTCTTGCGTTTTTATCTTTGCTCGGCTGGTAATTCCTTCTCTGTCCTTGAGAAAGTCACTTAACCTCTCTGCCTTAGTTTCCCCGAATGCCTTGCCCAAGGACACAGAGGAAGTTAGTGGCAGAACACAGATTATATATGAAATTTTTTTTTTCAATTGCATTTCACTTACTTCACCCACCACAGAAATGCAGCCACCTCTGGAATGGCATGCAGCAGCTGCCTAGCAGCATTGCACAACCATGTAGGATAGAAAGTAAGGAATTATGTGTGAACTTGAAACTTCAGGGGAATGCAGGGATGCAGCTATCCAAGTTGGAACTTAGTGGAGACACTGATGCCTCAGCTCTGTGCTATATGATCCTTATTGTCCACACATGGTCAGGATCTCTGCTTCTCTTCTCATCAGCAAGGAAGCAGGAGGTCCGGTGATGCTACGCTAGGGCATTGGGGTCCACACTCAGGCCAGGTCTATACTGAAAATTTTTGTCCGCATAGTAATGTCGCTAAGGGATGTGATTTTATTTGCAACATTACTACGCTGCTCAGAGTTTCACATGTACAATTATGCTGCCAAAAAAATGCTTGTGTCAGGATCTCTTATGCACTTTTTTTGACACTATAAATTGCTTCTACACTAGAATCATAGAAGATCAGGGTTGGAAGGGACCTCAGGAGGTCATCTAGTCCAACCCCCTGCTCAAAGCAGGACCAATCCCCAACTAAATCATCCCAGCCAGGGCTTTGTCAAGCCTGATCTTAAAAACTTCTAAGGAAGGAGATTCCACCACCTCCCTAGCTAACCCATTCCAGTGTTTCACCAGCCTCCTAGTGAAAAAGTTTTTCCTCATATCCAACCTAAACCGCCCCCACTGCAACTTGAGACCATTGCTCCTTGTTCTGTCATCTGGTACCATTGAGAACAGTCTAGATCCCTCCTCTTTGGAACCCCCTTGCAGGTAGTTGAAAGCAGCTATCAAATCCCCCCTCATTCCTCTCTTCTGCAGACTAAATAATCCTAGTTCCCTCTCCTCATAAGTCATGTGCTCCAGCCCCCTAATCATTTTTGTTGCCCTCTGCTGGACACTTTCCTATACCAGCAAACCTTTACTCAGAGGAAATAGTGCAGCATTTTGAATTATTGGCACCTGGATGTTCCCTGGAGGCCTCCCATCCAAGCAGTGACCAGGCTGCACCTCTGCTTAGCTTGTGATCTGTTCAGCTGTCACAACACACAGTACAATTGCAGATGAAAAATGGAATTTTCGTTTGGCATGAAGCTGAGTAGCTCAGGAAGGAAACCACTGAGCATTGTGTAATGAGATTACGCGGAGTCTGAGGGCCATTGTTTGAGTATGAGGCATTTGTGAGCTTTACATTAAATATGCTGAGTAACTGCTTTCCTCCTCCCACCAGCCAGAGTACAAATACGTAGACCCCATCTGTACCTTCCTGTTCTCAATCCTGGTCCTTGGAACCACACTCACCATCCTCCGGGATGTCGTCCTTGTTCTGATGGAAGGTAAGGAGCTCCACAGAGCAGGGTAGTTAATCCGGTCCCGCCCCTGTGGTATGTTCTCCTGTGGGTTACAGGGTACCTCCCTTTCCTGCTGATGTGGGGCTCTGACCCTGTGTGCTTCTTGCTGTCTTGAAGGTACCCCAAAAGGGGTGGACTTCAACAACGTGAAGGAGATCTTGCTGTCCATCAATGGTGTGAAAGCCCTTCACAGCCTCCACATCTGGGCCCTGACTGTCTCGCACCCAGTGCTGTCAGTCCATATAGCTATCAGTAAGTATCTACCCTGCCTGCCCATTAGAGAGACAAGGTGGGGGAGGGAATATTTTTTACTGGACCAACTCCTGCTGGTGAAAGAGACGAGCCTTCGAGCTGACACAGACCTGAAGAAGAGCTGGAAAGCTCGTCTCTTTCACCAGCAGGAGTTGGTCCACTAAAAGATGCCACTTCAACCATTTGTCTGTCTAACATCCTGGGACCAACCCAGCCACAAGCAACACGGCACACATTTAGGACCTGGTAGAAGTGCTCCCGTCGCTCCGGTGGCATTGGATCGGACCCTGGGGGTAGAGCAGCATGCTCCAAGAAGATGCGCTTTGGAGGCGTCAAGCGCTCTTGGCAGAAAAGCTGTTGGACGTGGAGGATCATGGGAGATTCCTCAATGCTGCACCAGCTTTGCCTGGTTTTGCATCCAGCTCAGAGCTCTGCTTAGGTTCACCCAGAAGCTCATGATCCTTTAGTACAAAATTGGGGCCCTTTTTTTTTTTTTTTTTTTGGTGGCTTTGCACAAGTTTCCATCCCAAGAGACCTTTGTGGTTTGGGTGGGTTTTGCATAGGTCTCGCTTAGATAAGAGAATGTGATTCCCTGCACCCCCCAGATTATACAGTTTAAGACCCTGATCCTGCAAACTGATTGGCCTAGGCAGTCCCGACTGGACTCCAGATAGTGACTGTGTCCTGAAAAAAATCACTTTTAGCTTTCTTTATTTTTATTTAAAGCCAGAAGGGACCATGGTGGTCCTCTCCTCTGACCCCCTGTATGATGCAGCAGCTAGCCTTTCACCCAGCGATTCCTGTCACTTGTGACTGGGCTGGAGCACTGTTATCTGTTGGCGAGACGATAGATCTATCTGGGTCTATGGATGTAGTGCACCCTGGAGGCTCAAAGGCCAAGTTTTTACCCCATAGAATCATAGAATATCAGGGTTGGAAGGGACCCCTGAAGGTCATCTAGTCCAACCCCCTGCTCGAAGCAGGACCAATTCCCAGTTAAATCATCCCAGCCAGGGCTTTATCAAGCCTGACCTTAAAAACCTCTAAGGAAGGAGATTCTACCACCTCCCTAGGTAACGCATTCCAGTGTTTCACCACCCTCTTAGTGAAAAAGTTTTTCCTAATATCCAATCTAAACCTCCCCCACTGCAACTTGAGACCATTACTCCTCGTTCTGTCATCTGCTACCATTGAGAACAGTGTAGATCCATCCTCTTTGGAACCCCCTCTCAGGTAGTTGAAAGCAGCTATCAAATCCCCCCTCATTCTTCTCTTCTGCAGACTAAACAATCCCAGCTCCCTCAGCCTCTCCTCATAAGTCATGTGTTCTAGACCCCTAATCATTTTTGTTGCCCTTCGCTGGACTCTCTCCAATTTATCCACATCCTTCTTGTAGTGTGGGGCCCAAAACTGGACACAGTACTCCAGATGAGGCCTCACCAATGTCGAATAGAGGGGAACGATCACGTCCCTCGATCTGCTCGCTATGCCCCTACTTATACTTATACCCCACCACGTGACCTCTCCAGCTTCCATGCTTGTGTTGGTTCCAGATGAAAACACCGACGCACAGACAATCTTGAAGGAGGCTAGTTCCCAACTGCAAGGGGCGTTCAACTTCCACACCACCACCATCCAGATCGAGAACTACTCTGAGGACATGAGAGACTGCCGGGAGTGCCAGAGCCCCTCCGACTGAGCGCCTCTCTGCACGGGGCGGGGGAATCAGTGACCGACTGTGGACCAACAGTCCTGGAAACGCTGCGACCTCAGAGCTCCTTTGCCGCCTCCCCGAACAAGGACGCGCTGTGGTCAAGTGGCCGTTCGGAGGCAGCAGGGTGCCAGTCCCTGGGGCATTGGGATGAGGTGATATGACCGTGTTCTCCCCTGCGCTGTGTTTGAGAGACAGTGACATTTTCTTTTCTTTGCTTTTCTTTTTATTTCACTTTCATCCCATCCCAAACAGGGAGCATCACTTTTAATATTCTGAAAATAAAGCAGATCAAACGATTCTGTCCCTCTGGCTTCATGCTCTGTGTGAGAGAGCCGTGTACTCTTCAGCGTGCTCTCGTCTGCTTGGTTTGCCATAGGAGCAGCGGGAACGTCTAGTCTGATCCAGGGGCGCCATTTCACATTTTGGGGGCGGTGCAACATAGGCACCTGAGAACTCAGGTTTTTTGCCGCTAATAACTTAGAAATTAGCTGACGGGAACACTGTATCTAATTTCTATATAAAGAAAGAAAAACATATATATACAAACACCACCTAAAGCCATATTTTAAGTGTATATATAAGTTTAGAACAATCAGGAGATAATACAGCAAGATATTCCCAATCCCAAGCCTTCAGGTATCAGTTTTGGAGCCTTAACGTAGATAACAGAAACACACGTGTATACTTTGTACACTCTCTTTAGTAGAGATAAATAAAATCTGCTTACTTTCTGTAACAGGCACTGTTACTGCCATTACCTACTCTATTTTAGTCGATTGTTTTTCACTCCACTAAAAACACAATTTTACTTAATTTTAACTGCACTTTTTAGCCCAAGCCCTGTGAGCCCAAGTCAGCTGACAAGGGCCAGCCAGCAGCCCTGTTATAGGTCGTTAATTTCAGTGTAGCCCTACCTTAAGGCATAGCTAATGATCTCCACCAGAATAAACTAGACCCCAGTTACGTTGCTTCCCCCAAAACCAGTTGTCCCTCTCCATTTTCTTTCCCCTGCAAACTTCCACTTCAAAACCAACAGCTCTAAAAGGCCCCCCTAGAAAGCACTGCAAACAGGGACAGATGTCTGCAAGCCATCGCTGAGAGCAAAAGCCTTCCAGTCCCCGCACTGTTGCTTCCCCCCAGCCGACAGATGTGCATACAACCCCCAGCTCTACATGAGCCCAGCTCATGTGATGCTGCTGCAGGCAGCTGTTGGCTTTTTGACTTTGCTAGGAATTCGAGCAGCCCCATTCCCCCTGAATGAGGAAGACCTGCGTGCTTCATGAGCCTCTGCACCCTTCCCCATTTTTTGCACCCGTCAGTCACTTGCACACGCTACCAGAGGGAGAGTCGCTGGGGGCCTTACGCAGAACTGGCAGTCTTACGCATTTCCTGCAAGATTCTCTGCCTGGGTAAGCAATGGCATCGACAGCCGAATGCTAAGGAAGTGAAACCTGATGGATGGATGGGAAGTGATTATTTTTCAAATGCTGAACACTGAGAGACAGAAAAATAAATTCCCGCTCTTAATAAAAGGGGCGGGGGGAACATAATGACATTTGGGCTTGGGCTGGAACCCTAGGCTCTGAAACCCCATGCGGGTCTCTTGCTGAGTCCAGGCTCCAGCCCTAGCCTGAATGGCTACGCTGGAATTTCTAGCCCCGCAGACCAAGTCAGTTGCCCTGGGCTCCAGGACTCCATGCTGTGGGGTTTTTATTGCCGTGTCAACCCGCCCTTAGAGGCACAGCCCTGACAAGTGGGTGCTGCGTTACCCCAGTGGGCCCTGCAGGGGGCACTAGAGAGACCAGCTGCAGCCAGGCTGGTGCCTTTGGGTCTCCACGCAGGTGAGGGGGAAGTTTCAGCCCCACCAACCTCAACGGTGCAAACCTCACGGGTCAGGCCCCATCCTGCCTTCACCGGCGCTTATGACAGCTCCTTCCCCCACCCCTCCCCCGCCCAGCCAGGTTTTAACAGCTCACACCTGTTGACGAAGATTGCCCGTGACCATGCAGAGCAGAAAGGAGGAGCGGGGCGGGGGGGTGGGGGGGGATAACTGACTTTGGGATGATGGCTGCTTTCAGCAGCTCATCTCTGCTACGCTGCTTTTGCTAGGCCCAAAGAAACTGAACGTGGCTCCGCTGCGAGCTTCCTCACAGCAGTGCCGCGTGAAGGCCAGCAACAGCCAGTGAGGTGCGTTGCAGCCAGTGGCAGGAAGGGTATGAACAGCCCAGTGGGTTGGTTGCCTCTGGTCAGTCACTAGTGGCAGGCGCTGGCAGAAAGATCCATCAGGTGAGTTCCTTGATGCCCAAGTGACAGATTGATTTAGGGCGAGCCGGGCCTCGACATCTTTGGAGTTATGGGTGCTCAGCACCGCCTAGACGGAGCTAAGCCCCCGCAGGGAGAGGGAGCCTGTGCCCATAGGCATGTTTTATGGGCAACGAGGCCTGCTCCCTTGCACGAATGATTGTCCCAGGATTATTTACGGTGCCGCTCGCAGTGCGGCTTGGAAATAAAACCAGGGTTATTTATGCAGCCGCGGTGGAGTGATATTTACGACACAGAGGTTACGAGCCACCCTCTTTATGAAATAATCACTCCTGACGGGCTTGGCTTCCCATTGTTTATAGACTGCTCGGAACGTTTTTACGGCTCTCTCGGGCGATGGGTGGAGCTGTCATTTTTCGAAGCAGCAAAGGCAAGGAAAGCCCTGGCCTTAATGACTCTGCTAGAGAAACCGCTTTCACCTTGTCGGGCCAGATCCTCAGCTGCAGTAAATCAGCGTAGCTTCACAAGGGCCTGGCTGGCGTAAATCAGCTTAGCAGCACTGCAGACAGTGCGCTCCATCCATTTACACCTGCTGAAGATCTGGTCCTGTCTGTAGGAATCTCCATTCATTTCTCACAGTCAGGCTGACCTCACCGGAGGGTTTTAATAGGTTTGTGAGTCAAATGGGTCAGTGTCAGATGTGGATTTTGAGCAACCTTCCCAAGCTAAGAAGACTGGGCTTGGTTAGGACTTGACTAGGAGACTTAAAAACAAGTACACTTATACAGAAAATTACTTGATATTAACTAATTAATCTTCACACACATTAGTTATGAATGAGCTATTACTGTCCCCATTTTACAGATGAAGAAACTGAGGCACAGCAAGGCACCATGACTTCCCAAGATCACCCAGCAGCTGTCCTGGGACTAGAACCTAGGTATCACTGGTCCTAGTCCTGAGCTCCACTAGGCAACACTGTCTTGCTAGGTAGCCAGCCATCCTGACCATTCATAGCTATTTACACAGTCCTGGACCCCTTCTACAAGAATTACAGGATGTTAACTCCCGTGCCCTGGCTAAATTCCAATTTGGGCATCTGCCTCCCTAAAAGCTTGCCAACAATTTCAGCTGGAAGTGGTATTCTTCACTTCCCTCCGCAAAATCTTGTGTGCCATTGGTGTGTGTTGCTCAATTACCGCTGCATTCCACCCCAGAGGAGGCTGCATTTCAGGGGTGGGTGAGGCAATTCCCGTTTGTGGAACCTGGCAGAGGAGAGGGATAAAGGCGAGATATTTGTATCATGGGGAAGCAATTAAAGGCTGAATGATCAGAAATACGCTGTGGGAGCCCTGTAGCTTTCACAACATGTTCAGCTATTTCCTTCAGATCACCCCAGCTGAAATTCCAGTGGGAAATCCACCGTCAGGATTTCTTTATGACTTCATTGTCTCCATCCAGCCTCGCTCCAGCTTTATTTATAAGCATCATTTTCTGAGCCCATAATCCTGAGAACCTTAACCAAAGCACTTCTGGAGACCCCGGCAGCAACCTAACTGCCTCCTCGGCACATTGCTTCAAAAGCAGCTGCTGTGTCTCATTTATCTTCTTGTTTGAGGCTGGTCCAAATTCATGTTTATGGCTGTTTAATTAGGAGCTAATGACTTCCGTTTGGCCTTTCTTTCTTTCTCTGCCATTGACAGGTTCTGCTCAGCAAGCGCTCAGGTTGTCGGTTTCATCGCTAATAATGCTGCCTTTGTTCAGCTCAGAAACTGAACAATATGACTCTGCTGCGAACTTCCCCACAGCAGTGCCACAAGAATTTTGGCAACAGCTGCTGCAGTGCTTTAACAGCGTGAATTTCTGCACAACGGTGCCCTGTCTTGCTGAGTCCACGGTCCCGCATGAGTTCTTTTTAGGCCAAAGCACACAGAGCTAACCCTTTGTGCTCATGTAACCATGATAGACCCTGGTCGTCAGTGGGTGGGATTGAACCTGGGACCTCTGGAGCTTAGTGCATGAGCCAAAAGCCAACTGGCGGTTAGCTAATCAAACATTAGGCCCCACAATACCTCTCTGAGCAGAACCCATCATCCGCATGTCCCCTGGAATGGTGGTTGAAGGTAAGGAAGTATAGCTAGGGAAAAGTAGCTTTTACCAATGGGAAACTGAGGCACAGAGCGGCCAAGGCCTATGTTCTCAAAAGCATCTGCTAACTTGGTGTCCATTTGCCAAGCACCCAACTTGTAACCCTAGGGCCTGAGCTGCAGGACCCGCTACTCCCCTTAGATTCAACAGGATTTGGGGTGCTCGACACAAGGTGAGATTCAGGCCTGAGGGGTCTCAAGCTGGGCACCCATAATTAGGCCTACATTTTTTAAAAGGGCTCACTAAGTGACTTCGCCATGGTCACAAAGGCCAAAGCCTCAAAGTTATGTGCGGGAGGGATAGCTCAGTGGTTTGAGCATTGGCCTGCTAAACCCACCGCTGTGAGTTCAATCCTTGAGGGGGCCATTTAGGGATCTGGGGCAAAAATTGGGGATTGGTCCTGCTTTGAGCAGGGGGTTGGACTAGATGATCTCCTGAAGTCCCTTCCAGCCCTGAGATTCTATGATTCGATGTGAGGTACCGGAATACCTTGGGCCAAAGCGAGCCTGAGTTAAGATGAGAAGCCAGGCGTTCTGCCTCACTGTTCCCTGCTCTGATTACTCAACAGCTTTTCCTGCTAGATCTGGAAGTAGAAGCCAGGTGTCCTGGTTCCCATTGCATGGCTTTGCTTAATACAGAACGCTGCTAGGAGGCGTTTTAGGGGAACACGTAGAAACGATACAGGCTTGGAGGTAATTGCTTTGCCCCGCCGAGAGCCTGAGCTAAGTTTCCATCAGGAAGAACAATAAAGTCCCTCTTGAGTGCACACGATTGCCGTGCGAGGTGATTTAACCCCACGAGCCTTACACTAGTGCTGCTGTGTTGAGCAGAACGTGCCTGGTAGCCATTGTTGTCAACCCTAGCGATTTTAATCAGAAATCGCATGATAGTTGATGTTTGTCTTAAAGCCCCAGCTCCTGGAGTCAGGTGATTATGTGAGACTCTTGGCTTTCACTGGGAATAAAAAAGTACGTTTTTAGCTCTCCTGGTTGCAGAGAAAACCTGGAAAAATGTGACCCCCTAAATGTTCCATCATCCCAAGGCAAAGGAAAAAATGCACCATTTACTACTTTTTTACCTCTCAGGCTTAAAAATCATCTCTCGTAATTTTGGTGGCCTGATTCATGATTTTTGACCTCGTGGGTTGGCAAGAACAGGTAGACAAGGCGAGTCGCAGACACAGGAGCTTTCTAGACATCTCCCTGGGCCCTTAGGTGGCACATCCAGAACCGGACACAATAGTTGTTCTGAGGCACATCCGACTGGACCCACGGTTATTTTTATCTGAGGACAATAACCAGTTTTGTCTGCTGATGGGAGGATGACTGGGCTTCATTCTCAGCCTTGTGCTGAGTCTGAGCTGTTCAATGCATGGGTATAAAACAGACCCTTGATGCTTATTCCAGATTAAATGAGTTTGGATTCATGGAAGATCAAACTCCTAACAGGGCAGCAAACATTACAACAGCTCCCCAGTGTGAGTATCACGGACAGGTGCTGACCCCTAGCGGCAGCAGAGGGAGGGATGATCCCTGGATTGTGTTCCCGCACTTCCACAGGACCCTATTTCTGCTCCTGTATTTCTGGTGAGTTGAAATAGGGATTGTGGCTGCCACCAGGACAATCAATGGAATATACATTCAAACCCAGCTGAGACTCCAGAGGCAGGTCAAGAAATGGAAGCGCCCAGCATCCCTGGAAACCTTTATTTGTACTGGTAAAACCCAATAAAGACAGAAATTCCTTCCAGTATCTCGCCAGCTACTGTTAATGTGAGTGTATCCCGCTCAGAGCCCAGCATTAGGGAGGGCTAAGCAAGGAACGTTGCCCCAGGCCCCACTGGGATTCCCGTTCGCGTGGCTGTAACGGCGGCTAGGTCAGTAACGTTAAAGTCTGTAGCACTGGAATCCCAGCTCAGTCCGGTATCCTCGGAGCATGGGAATAATGCGTCCAGGACAGTGGCTGCCTCCTTTCCAGCTTTGCTTCCCAAGGGCTCCGCTGGGCTCTCCCCGGTGCTAGGGTTTCTCTAAGTGCCGGTACTTCTTACGCAACACGGACACCTGGTCCTTGAACAGCACGGGGTCCAGGCGGAGCTGCGAGTGCAGCAGTGGCATGTAGCCAAACCATGCTGCGAACTGGTTGAGGCAGTCCTGGCGCTGGGAGAACTGCAGGTTCCCGCTGGAGACGGCCGCGCTCTTAGACCTCTGCGGGGCGCAAGAGGAGAAGAGAGTGCTCAGGGCTATTGCACAGACTTAGGGACTTACCCTGCTCCCAAGAAGACAATGGTGGTTTTGCCATTGATTTCAGCAGGACAAGGAGCAGACCCTAAATTAGAGGCATTTGACCCCGTAGCTCATTCGTCAGCCCCCAAGGAGGGAGAGGGGAAGCCATCAAAACCACAGAAGGAGGTAGACGGAGCACTGTGATCAGAACACATGGGCGAGCGAACCAAAGGCAACGAGAGAGGAGAAGTTGAGGTGCAGGAGCTAAGGGGCTGATAGCTCAGAGGGAGAGCTGGGAGTTTCCACGGCTTTCCCTTCTCCACCTACACCATAGGTTGGCCCTGAACAAGCCAGAGAACCAGGCACTCCCCAGCTCTCTGAGAGATCCCACCCCGAGCAATGAACCCCCTGGGGGGAGCCGTGTTGCAGCTGCTCCTGTTATTCGTTGTAGGGGATGTGGCCTAAGACCAGGACCCGGAGGAAAGCAGAAGCAGTGGCCAGTGGGGTCGCCCTCTGATAGGAGCCTTTCCCAGAATGCCTTTCCTGGGGCTGGCCCTTTAAATCTGGGAGAAACAAGCTGCTGCAGCTCTAGGGGGAACGTTTTGCACCTAACAGTTACAATCTGCACCTCCCGCCCATCTGGTAAGTATATGTCTTTTATTTTGCTGTCTTGGCCTGAGGGGACTGCCCATCTCCAGTTCCTTCCCCCTCCCTCTGCCCTACAGGGCACAGCAGTCTCTGAGCTGAGCTGGGACTGGTTCCTCCAGGATGCACACAGCCTGCCTGCCGCCAGCCCTGTGCTCTGCACGTGGCCGCAGGCCCGGGGGCCAGAGCTATGCTGCCCCAAGAGGAGGGCTCTGAAGGGACTTGGCTGGGCGGCATGGTGGGAAGCAGACCGAGCTCTCTGCGGGTGCTGGAAAGGGCTAAGCCCTGAGGACGTAAAGGAAATATTTAGGGTGGCCCCTGGGCATATGGCACTGAGCAGCAGCGAGAGGTTAATACGTAAGGCCTGGATGTTTTAGGCTATTGGGAAACATTGCCTAGTGGTGAGCTCTACCAGGGTGCGGGATGGCTTCCCTCGGGGACAAGGCAGCTCTGTTGCTTAAGTCATTAAGGACTGAACAGGGCAGGGCACCGGGGCCCAGGCAGCAGGACCCATCCGCACTGTCCGAGGGGGCCCAAGAGAACCCTAACTTTGAGGATTCTATGCTCCCCCCCCCCGCCATGCCTGGTACGCTCCTGTCTCGGTGGCACCCCAAATCACCACTCTCAGCTCCCTACCTCCTGGTGCTGCTTCTTCTGGGTCACTTTGATGGGAGGTAGCTTGGTGACGGCAGACACTAGGAAGTTCATCAGGATGTCTTCACAGTTGGAGAGCTGATCGATCAGGCTCCTCAGGCTGGCAGGCAGGTAATTGGTGAAGAGGCTGTGATAATACCTGGCGGGGGGGGGACGGGGGGGTGAGCAAGGCAGAGACTGTGATAATATCTGCGGTGGGGGTGGGGGGGAGAGACGGGAGGGGTGTCTCAAAGAGCATGAGCCTGCTGGACCTGCTTGTACATTTCCGCTGCGCTTGGCTTTGCCACCGAGGGACCATCCCGTTCCCCAAGGCTGGGGGTGGCCAGAGCATGTCCCATGGGCCAAAGGCCTCCTACAGTCACAATGCAAGTCCCGGCAGCTCTCTCCTTCCACATGGCGCCACAGGCCGGGGTGGAGACAGGCCCTGTCCTTGCTCTGTGTTCCTTGCCTCTCCTCTGTTTCAGAGGACTTTCCCCAGCCACGAATGCTCAGGCTAATGCACCGGCCACTTGGCTGGGCAGCTTCATCCGTGGCATGGATGAAGGCTGCTCTTTGTGAGCTGAAAGCAGGAGACCCACGTTCTCCTCCCGCCCTCGACCCTCAGGCCATGACTTTCTAAAACGGGCACCAGTCGAAGCGCTCCTGGATGCACAGGGCTGGGTGCTCAGCACTCCCTGCATCCCGGCCACTTCTTCAGGTCCCTGCCTATGGATTTAGGGAGCTACCTTTAGCCTCCTCTTTTTCAAAAGCTTGGCCTAGGTCTCCCTATTCGACATTGGTGAGGCCTCATCTGGAGTACTGTGTCCAGTTTTGGGCCCCACACTACAAGAAGGATGTGGATAAATTGGAGAGAGTCCAGCGAAGGGCAACAAAAATGATTAGGGGTCTGGAACACATGACTTATGAGGAGAGGCTGAGGGAGCTGGGATTGTTTAGCCTGCAGAAGAGAAGAATGAGGGGGGATTTGATAGCTGCTTTCAACTACCTGAAAGGGGGTTCCAAGGAGGATGGCTCTAGACTGTTCTCAGTGGTAGCAGATGACAGAACGAGGAGTAATGGTCTCAAGTTGCAGTGGGGGAGGTTTAGATTGGATATTAGGAAAAACTTTTTCACTAAGAGTGTGGTGAAACACTGGAATGCGTTACCTAGGGAGGTGGTAGAATCTCCTTCCTTAGAGGTTTTTAAGGTCAGGCTTGACAAAGCCCTGGCTGGGATGATTTAACTGGGAATTGGTCCTGCTTCAAGCAGGGGGTTGGACTAGATGACCTTCTGGGGTCCCTTCCAACCCTGATATTCTATGATTCTATGATTCTCTCTCCCTGTCCTGGTGTCCAAATGGAGGTTCATAGAATCATAGAATATCAGGGTTGGAAGGGACCTCAGGAGGCCATCTAGTCCAACCCCCTGCTCAAAGCAGGACCAAAGCAGGTTAGCCCTACTGAACTCCTTCCCGGGGCATGGGGCTCGATTAGTCCGTTACTACATTGCAGGACCACTTCCAGCACATGGCCAGGCCGGGCCCCGTTGTCCTGGACGCTGCACAGACATGTAGCAAATGGCAGCCACCGTCTCAGTCGAGGGTAAGTGCTTTGAGATCCTCAGCTGTAAGGTGCTATCTAACCGCAGGCCTGTTATGACTGAAGCCTCCATGTCTGGGCTATAGACAGTTCCTACCACTGGGTGGCTTCAAGCTAGTTCATCTTCCAGTGGAGCTTTTGGGTGGAAGAACAGAGCCCTCCAGCGTTCACTCTCCCTGGGACCCTCAGGCCGGAAGTTCTGGAGAAGGTGCTTTACCTGTGATAGAACGCAGCTGCGGTGAGAACCATGGAGAACTCATTGGTCCACTTGGAGGTGTAGCCCCACTGGCTCTGGTTGGAATCCCAGAAGTGACTCCGCATGGGGAACCCAACGATGCGGTCAGGGAAACTCCTCCACACCACAAAGGCAAAGTCAACCTGGGGAGCCAGACGGAGAGAGGTCACCACCAGAGCAGGGCCGATTAGCAGCAGATCCGGAGACAAACGCCTCCATCATTTGGAGGAGAACACTGCGGAGAGCAGAACTACCCTGGCTAGGACAGAGCCCATCTGGATTTGACCCACTCGATCTTTACCACCATCGCTACTCTCTGCGAAGAAAGGGCACGTCTTCAAAACATCCTCAGTACCTCTCCGAGCCTCGACACCTTGTGCCATGCAACCTGCACCTCCCTACTCCCTTTAAGGACATGGATCCTCTCCCCCAAGCCACACCCCAACCAGCTAAGAACAGAAACGCAATGCCTCAATCCTCGCCTGCAAGCCAGGCTGCCTGCTGCCATGTGATCCTGCCGGATCACACGCGGTAAGCACCCTTGGGCCAGGCGTGTACTTGGGTGGAGGGCCTGCCGGGCACAGCCAGGTGTCTCAGCGAGAGACGTGGGTGATTCAGCAGGTGGCATGCTGCCATGTGGGTTTTTCCTGGAGGTCTCTTATTCAAGTACTCAGCCAGCCCAGCCCTGCTTAGCCTGGGAGATCTGGTGCCCCAGCGTGGTAAGTGCCAATGACCCGGCGGGGGGCGCTGTGCTGGAGAGATGTAAAGCAGAGCTTCTGGCTGCTCAGGGGCCAGGGCACTTTTTGTAAGAGGGGGGCATTAACCCCAAAGTCCTGGCCAGATTCTAGCTTGATTATTATTACAGGGTCTATTCCCACCACAGTTTATTTGCCCCTCCTGCCCTCAACTCGGGCCTGATCCTGCGATGCTGAGCATTCTTTGGAGGCCCTGGGAGTTGAGGGCACTCGGCACATCACACGACCTGTAGAGTTGCTGTGCCCTGTTGAACTCCTGCCACGTTCCAGCCGAGAGGTGGCTGCACTTTCCATGGTGCTCTGGGTACAGAGGCGGATTATGGTTTTGTGGGGCCCTGAGCCCCACCCATTCTGCCTGCAGTCCCACCCCACCCCCTACCCCATGGGGTCAGAGCACTGGTTGAGCTGGCAGAGCCGGACAGGGCAGGAACACTGGGCGGGCAGAGTGAGTT
This sequence comes from Eretmochelys imbricata, assembly GCF_965152235.1. Classification (NCBI taxonomy): domain Eukaryota; kingdom Metazoa; phylum Chordata; order Testudines; family Cheloniidae; genus Eretmochelys; species Eretmochelys imbricata. The sequence continues at coordinate 9,536,697 of NC_135590.1, read as the reverse complement.
GGGGCACGGGGGCGCTCATTTTTCCAGGGTCCCCCGGTTGGCTGGAGCCACTCGGGATAGGCCCCGTTGGCCCAGTGGCTAATCCGTGGACAGCTTGTGAAGCCCCTTGAGACCCTGCTCTCCCACAAGGCATCTTTATCTAGGTCTCTCCAGCCCCGGGTCTCACCTCGCTGGTCGACAGGCTGGTGTGTTCATCCAGGCTCAGCACCGCATCCGTCCCGATGGCCGAGTACGGGAAGAAACGGTCGCTTACCTGGAGCGAGAGGGAACAGCAGAGTCAGGAAGGGGGCCAGAGCCCCTCCCGTCCCTTCCCCATCCCATGGAGAGCGCAGGCTAGTGCAGAGCAGCGGGCACCTGCCGCTGAGTCCCGGCTGGGCCACCGCTGAGCCGCTCCCTGATGCACAAATCCAGGCTGAGGTTCTTTGGCCGCACGTTCCCCGGCTGCACGTTCCCCTGGCCCTTGGGAGGGCCGGGCTGCCGCAGCACGGAGAGCAGCAGCCCCACCGTGCACCGGGGGGTGCATAGCCCGTTCACAGCCCTCCCTGTCCCGCCCGAGAAATCCCGGGACGGCAGGCCCACAAACAAACCAACCCGGCGACTGCTTACTTTCCGCCGGCCGTGAATGACTGTCAAAGGCACTGCTGTCTGGGGCCATTTCCCCCTCGGTGGGGGAGGCTTCTCGCAGCTCCACAGGACTAGGATCTAAAATCAAAGCCGAGGGCGCCTAGGTCAGCACATGTGGGTGGCTCTGTGTGTCTGGGAGGGGGCGGGAGGGTGTGCCCCAAACCCACAGCCTCCCAGTCCTCCCACCCAGCTGGAAAGTTCGAGCCTGGCTCACAGCTACCACCCTCGCTTTAATCAAACAAACCCGGGCGTCACTAGGGGCCCAACCGCTCACCTGTGGCTGCTTTTAACTTCTACTTGCTATGCAAATAGCTTCTAATTGGAGCCTGGAAGTACTCTCCCAGCTCGAAATTAAAAATCGTAATGCCAAGGCTGGATGCTCCTGCCCGGGGCTGCGGGCATGGGGCGAGGTCTAGTTAAAGAGGGTGATTAATAAAGGTACATAAAACTCTTCCCTCTCCCATCCCTTTGCCCCAGATAAACCCTTTGGGTCTGATTTTCAGAGGTGCTGGGGCCAGCTCCAGAACTGGTGTCACTCCATTGGAGTCACTGGGCCCGAATCCCCCAGCTGGCATAAATCAGTGTCACGCCATAGGTGTCCGTGGGTCAGATCCGCACATGGGGCGATTCGGCATCGCTCCATTGAAATCAGTTGGGCCAGATCCTCCGCAGGTGTAAATTAGCATTGCTCCGTTGGTGCGAATGGAGCTATGCTGACTTCCGCCAGCTGTGGGCTGACTTCCTGGTGGAGGTTCGGGGGCTCAGCACCTCTGCTGATCTACCAGAGCCTTTCCGTGGCTTTCTGGGTCTCCATGTGCCGTTGTCAGAAGTGGGTCTAAGGCACCATGGCCCCAGATCCAATGCCTGCTGGAGTCAATAGGGGCCCTTCCAGTCAATGCAGTGGGAGAGGGGTTCAGATCCAATCCAAATGTTCCCAAAGCCCAGGGGTACCTGGTTCGGGCCTGTCTCTAGTTCTAACAGGGAGAACAAAGCAGTAGCTTGGGCCCTCGCCTTCTCTTCCGCAGTGCTAGAACCCAGGAGCGTGGCTGGAGGGGGGGGGGGGTTAACCTTTGCCCCTGACCTGGGCGCAGTGCTGGGATCTGGAGACAGTCTGGATGAGCTTGAGAATGGGCTGGGAGAGGGAGACCACAGGGGAGACGGCCCGGATGAAAGCTGTGAACTTGCCAGAGGGGCTGGACCCTGAAAAGGGAGAGATCGGATCAGTCAGGGGTTCCCAAGGGAAGCGCCAGGGCACACCCGGGGTGGGCGGAGGGAGCGGTTCCTACCGTGCTGCAGGTGGTAGAAAGGGAAGTCACCGAGGTGGGTGGAATACTCCGGCAGAGCCAGCAGCCCCCCAGGCAGGGTGTTCCACAAGAACTTGGGGCGGGATTCTCGACGAACTATCCGATCCTTTATTATCTGGTGGGAGATAGAGACTGCTTTCATCACCCTAGCAGCAAGCAGGCGCATCAAGCCAGCAGTGCTCAGCAGAGGAGACAACATCCAGTTGCAAACCCGGGGCTGGGGAAATGCAACCCAGGCCCCCCAACGTCACCCAAACAAAGGGTGTGCTGCATTCTGCAGCATGGCAGGACCTGGCTGGCCAGGGAGTTGTGCAAACAGAGTGGGGGGGGGCGTTGATTTGGGGAGGGAGGGATCATACCCCTGAGTTTTTGCCCTGAGATTCAAATCAGCATGAAACTGATTCAAATCCACCACAATTTGCCCGACTTTGTCACTGAATTTTGCCTGGCTTCCATCTGAAACCATCCCTCAGTCCTGAAAGTTGGGGTGGTGGGTGGGGTCCTGCTTATATTGTACAGTGGTCAATGCATAAATCCCTGATTCTCTTGCCGCACCAGCTTTACCCCAGGCTAACGGCACTGACTTCAGTAGCGTTCCTCTTGATGTACACCAGTGAGTGGAAGCAGAATACAGGCTAAATGCGTAACTAGGAGACGGGCTGAAACCAAGATGGGCTCTAGAACTGAACTGCTAGATCTCCCATCTCTATCCTGAGATGAACAAGCCCCCCCAGGATTTCAGAGCACTTTGGATCCAGATGCTGAGCCCTTTGCTCATGCTGCCACACTGACTTCAATGGGGTGGGCTGGCACCTCCCCAAGGGTACAAAATCTGGCCCTGGACCTCGCTCCCTATTTATAGCAATGAGCAGACCTCAGAAAGTCGAGCTTTTGGTTTGGCTGAGCGGCCAAACGTTCTGCTTCGAACTATCTCAGCCTTGCTGAGCAGCAACAACAGGGCTGGAAATGGCACAAAACCAGACTTCCTGGCACTTCCTTCTTCCGACCCAACCGGAATAACTGGGAGACGCGGCCTCCCTGCGGCCCATGCTGGCAGGCTGCTCAGAAATGACGGTGACAGACAGATGTCAAACACTTTTCTGTTTATCGGCGGGGGTTGAGCCCTGGATCTTGACACGATCGCACACTTCTCCTTTCTGATGGGAGGCTTTGTGTAAAAGATAACGATGAGTCTGGGTCTTGCTCCCAAAGGGGAAATGCCATTCAAAAGACTCACAGCCTGACAGCTTTGCTGTGTGTGAATTTAGCATTGGGCAGAGGGGTGGCATGGATGGCCCTGGGGCCTGAAGGCCTCTGTTATCATTGTTACTATGACTATTTGATTTAGCTGGGGATTGGGCCCGCTTTGAGCAGGGGATTGAGGTCCCTCCCAACCCTGATATTCTATGACTATTATATTTATGTACTGTGCTGTGGTAGCACCCAGGAGCACCAGGACCCTGGTCTGCTAGGCACTGTACAAACAGAACGAAATATATCCCCTGCCTCAAAGAGCTCACCGCGCAAGTGTGAGCTAAGAGATAACAGGGGGAGAAAGACAGAGAGGAGGGAGCATTGAACAGTTCAAGGAAACAATGAGATGTTGGCCAGCGATCTCAGCCCACCAGTTGCCTCACCATAGGGCAAAGGCAGGGCAAGCTTCCCCCGCCCTGTGTGTCAGGGGCTTGTTGGGATAGATAAGAGAGCACCAGGATTCCAAATTCATCCCTGGTGCAACATAGAAGATTAAGGTTGGAAGAGACCTCAGGAGGTCATCTAGTCCAACCCCCTGCAGTGGAGTTACACTGAGGATGACTTTGGCCCTGGGTCTGCTTGAGTTCCTGGCCTTGCTGAGATCATCAGTTTTGGGGATGGTCTCTCTGGAGTGGCAACCTGTCCACTGGGAGCTGCGCTGAGACCCCCCCAGGCTCATTTCACAGGTGCCGCTGAAGAGCCAGCAGATAGTCAATTTTGGTCATAACTGAGCTGGGTGAGATTTGAACCTGTGGTCTTGAGGGGAGGAGAACAGGATAAAGGCAAAGAGGGAGACAAGAGAAGGAAGCTTGGTACATAATGAGCTAGAGAACCTATTTCTTTACTGGCTTATCCACAGCCATCCAGCGATGCCTGAAAGGAAGAGAGTGGTCTCTCTGCAGACAAAGGGCTAATGGCCCATGTTCCGCTCCAGGGAGAAACTGGGTTAGAAGCCAACCATGGGGCAGAGCTGGGAAGCCCTGGTAGATGCTGTGCGGCAGCTGGCTTCCTGTGGTCAAGGCATCCTGCTTATCATGTCCAGTTAAAGTCTTTTCTTTCCATTGAGTGACTCAGGAAAATGTGAGTTCGAGTGCCCAGAGTGGAGACAGTAGGGATTTGAATTGCCCTGAAGCCAGAAGGCAACAGGTCCGTGGGCAACATCTGTTATTGTCCCCTTCCACTTAGCTGAACAAATTCATCTTTCTGTCCAATCACAGCTGTTAACACAGGGACCAGAGCTCTGAGCCTTTCCCAGCCCTATGCAGAAAAGTCCACCAAAATATTGCCCAAGGAGGCTGACACAGGCTCACGCTCCTCTTGTAGAGCTAGGCAAGCCCATCAGCCGGCACCCCCGCCCCACACCCCACAGCACCCTGCTGGGAGAGGCTGGGACTGGAGTAGCTAGGCACTCCCCCACAACCAGCACTCCTGCCCCATTCCCTACAGTGCCCCCTAGTGGCTGGCACTGTCGTAGCGATACATTTCCCATCCATCTACTCACTCCTGCACTGAGCTGGTGCCAATCCCTCTGCCCTGATCTGCTCTCTCCCCCTACGGGATGGAGACAGGGTGGGATTTGCCACCACCCTGTTGTTGTTGGTCCCAGCTGTTGTTGCTGCTGCTTGCCTGTTTAAAAAAACCCAAACTACGTAGAACGGTCACCAAGGGAGCTGCTGCGGGAGAGATACCAGAAGCTTGTGGCTCACCTCAAGGGTGGTTTGCACTATTTTCTCCACGGAGGAGAAATATGCTTCCCACAGGAACTGGGTTTGCTGCTGGAACGCCAGGATCTTGTCACTGGGGATACAGCGAACGGTGGAAGGAATCTGAGCAGGACAAAAACCACAGAAGTGGGGAGACAGAGAGAGGGGACGGGGTTAGTAAGGTTTATGCAGCCAGGCAACGTATCTCCTTCTGATTGTGGAACTGGGGAGCCAGGCCCTAACCCTGGCCAGAGGGTTAAAAACATTTTAAGCAAAACCAGGCCTCGATCCAGCCACCCCACTACCCCCAGTGGAGCAGGTGTGGGGGAGTGGGTAGGTGGATCTTTGGCTTCTCCCCCTCAGCGTGCCAGCCAGCACAGCTGAGCTGTCCTGGGGCTCACTGGAACTTGCTGCTGGTATAGGCCAGTAGCAAATTATTACACACCCAAAGCAAGGGGGAAGGGGTTTGTTCCTCCCAGGGCTACTCCTGGCAGGGGGAAGCTTAAATGCCAGCCGTTGCTCAGACTGAGCCTAAAGGTACAATCTAGCCTTTAATGTTCCGTGCAGATGTGCACAGCAGGCTTGTTTATATAGGGCCTACTCAAATCCACTGTTTTGCGCTGACAAGGGCATAAGCCAGGCACCATTTTCCATCACCTGCAGGCAATGCATTTTGCAGCAAAGAGCGAGTTTCTCTGGTGTCCCCTCAGGCCTTTGATTAACGCCTCTCTAGCTCTCTCCCTTAAGCCGCCCCTGTGGGGTGTTAATGAGCCTTCCAGTCCTGCCTGCCCTCCCCCGAAGTCAATAGCAAACTTCAGTGGGAGCAGCGCGGGGAGGGCTCTAAGCCAGCTGTGGGAGGGTGAGGCAGGACACATCTGCCGCGGGAGATAGGGGACAAGGGTTGGGAGAGGGGACGACTGGTCGGCCAATTTCTGATGGCTGGCTGCCCTGTCCGGCTCTGTTGCAGCCGTCGGCTAACGGGTGATCCACCCGTCCGCCACCAGAACAGGGAGATCCGATGGCCAGTAATTCTCCGGTGCTGTGAGCGAAAGGCACTTCACACCATGGCACTGTCTGCTGTGCCACCCTGTGCCAGGCGCTGCGTTACCTGCAGGAGGAGCCTCTCGTCCCCGACAATGGCCGATTTACTCCAGTCGATCACTTCGGAGAATGGCAGCTCCCAGCCGTTACTGAGCAGCACTGGGATGCAAGCAGCCTGGATGGATGAGAAACAGCAGACAACCACGCTCATGAGACCCAGGCCAGTCAGCCTTGTACCCACCAGCTCAGGGGCCGACAGCCCGGCCCCTGGGTCTGACGGGGTGGGGGAAACAGGAGGCCTGAGGGAGGCGCACAGCAGCTGGCTAGTGATATTGGAAGCCCAAATAATTTCTAGAGAGCCCCCTTTCAAAGACTGCTTTCGTCCAAGACCTAGGAGCATTAACCCTGCTCACGGCCAGCCCGAGGCAGGCATGATTTCCTCAGGGACCCTCCTGATGGCTGCTTCTCTACCAAGGGAATAGACAGGAAGGGCTAGCGGCAGAGGGAGGGGATGGGGGTGGGGGAGTGGAAGGTGTCAGGGAAGGGGATGGAAGTGGGAGAGGAGAAGATGGGTAGAAGGAGCGAAGAGGAAGGAGGAGGGGGAAGGGGCACTGATCTCTGAGGAGCAGAATTGGAGACGTTGAGATAAGTGTGTGGGGTGGGGGAAGGCTCAGGCTCTTGCCCTGCTTCTCTCTCTCCATTCTCAGAGGCTCCTGTGCCCTGGGATTGGGGTGAGGAGGGAAATTCACGGACTGACTACAGACATTTCCCGCTGTCTTGCCCGCAGTGGTACCTGCAGCGCTTCCAGGAAGCGGAAGGAGCCCAGCCGCCTGCCGCGGGGGATGATGCAGAAGGTGGAGTTGTGCAGCAACTCCTGATAGTCAAACCTGGGAACAAAATGCAGCTCTGGTTAGAAACCTGTGGTTAGAGCTCTCTTTTCCTTCCATGTGCCACAAAGCTCCCCCACCCGCCTTGTCGACTTAAGTATCCTCAGCGCTGTTCTTGTATTTCAGTGGCAAGACCTCGAGGATTCATATACGTCACTCCTAGAACAGAGGTGGTCACAAATAGCATGCAGGCGTCCTCTCCGTCACAAATCTGAGCACAAATACCAAAGTGCTGTTGCCAGGGAGCACCTCCGCCTCCAGAATTGACTCCAGTTGGAGAGACTAAGGCAGGGAGCACCCTCCCCGCTGCTTGCTACAGCTCCCCCAGAAAGAAACATCATCACAAAACACAACACAGCGGTTTCTTCCAAGACTAAACGCTTGTCTGCCAAAAAAAAAAGAAACTTGTAAGACTACGTGTAACAGCACCATGGTTGACCACTGCCATAGTAATATGAAGGGGCATTAATGAGATGGTTACATTTATTTAGGATGAAAATGTTTGGCACCATGCTGGTCTTTTGGACACTGTTGAATAGGGAGCAGTCGATAATGTGCCATCTACCAGCCGGGTGTCATGTAGCGGAGATGCTTTGGGGCCACAAAGATCTCTTTTAGAGGCGTGCCAGCCAGCATCACATGCAGCTGGTTCACTGGCTGGAGCCGATGACCTCAGTGTGGTGACAGCACAAATGCTGTAAATAAATACTCAGAAACCAAAGCCAAGAAAGGCATTACATTATTATGATTGTATTACCATAGCTCCTGGGTGCCCCAGTGATGAGCCAGAACCCCAGTGCGCTAGGTGCTGGACAAACAGACGGTCCCTGCCTCAAAGCTCACAACCTAAATCCCATTCTTATCCCCAGAGGGGGCTGCCTCGGAAAGCTTAATATGCCTTAGTGTTTGTCAAACCCTCAGGATTCCCCCCTCCATGCACCCACGCACAAAGCCACTATCATCGTCCCCAGTTGACAAAGGGGGAAGCTGAGACAGAGGTAGAACTAAGTGACTTGCCCAAGGCTAAAGAGAGGTGTCAGTGTCTGAGCTGGGATGAGAACCCAGGTGTTCCTGGGTCTCAGTGTGTTTAGATCCTCCGGCAAGGTGGCCTGTGATCATCCAGGCATATGACCACAGCGTGTTGGAGAGGAGATGGTTGTGTGGAAAAAGCATTGGTGTGAAACTCAGAGGAGCTTGATTTAGTGGCTGGCTCCTCCATTGGCTCGCAGGTGACTGCAGGCAGGTCTGTGCCTCTGTTTTCCATCTGTGAAATGGGGCTAATGAGATTTCCCTACCAACCAGGGGTGTTGTGAGGTTAAATGCATCAGTGCTTGTGAAGTGCTCAGACACCCTGGTGTCGGGGGCTGTGATAAATGAAGGGGGCTCCCTTTTATGAACACCCAGCCAGCCAGTTAGCTATAAAATCCCTGTTAGTAGCTGTTCTCTATTTGCTTTACCTGTAAAGGATTAAAAAAAGTCCATAGGTAAAAGAAAGGGAGTGGGCACCTGACCAAAAGAGCCAATGAGAAGGCTAGAACTTTTTAAAATTGGGGAAAAACTTCCCCTTTGTGTCTGTTGTTGTGTCTGGGAAGAGGGGAACTGTGAGAAGCTTGGGCCAGGTATGAAATCATCAGAATCATACCTAGAAACTGCTTATTTGAAAACTCAGCTATGTAGGTCGATCAGGAAATGTCTAGAAAGACGCGATCAGGTTTATTTCTTATGGCTAGTGGACTCCTCTGTGCTAACCCCAGATGCTTTTGTTTGCTTGTAACCTTCAAGCTGAACCCCCAAGAAAGCTAGTTTCGGTGCTTAATTTTTGGAAATTGCTCCTTTAAAATCTATCAATAGCCTGAGTTTTCAAATGTATTTCTTTCTTTTTGTTTTTAATAAAATTTACCTTTTTTAAGAACAGAATTTGAATTTTTGTGTCTTAAGAGGTTTGTGCACGTTTTTTAATTAGCTGGTGGTAACAGCTGATTTCCTTTGTTTTCTTTCTCAGCTCTTCCCCGGAGTGGGGGTGAAAGAGCTTGAGGGTACCCCACAGGAATTCCCAGGAGCGCCTTCCTGGGTCCTAAAAGGGGTCTTTTGCACTTTGGTGGTGGCAGCATCTACCCATCCAAGGTCAGAGAAAAGCTGTAACCTCGGAAGTTTAATACAAGCCTGGAGTGCCCGGTATTAATTTTTAGACTTCTTGCGGGCCCCCACCTTCTGCACTCAGAGTGCCAGAGTGGGGAACTAGCCTTGACGGGGGCCGAGTGACCAGAAGTGACCTATTGTGCCTATCTCAGCTGTATGTTACTTTAGACAGGGGCTGCGGAGTCCCATTTAAAGTGGCAGGGAGCACAGATTTTCCTCTGCCGCCTGACCTGCCACCGGCCCATGAGCCCCTACACCCACCCCCTCTACATTTGAACCAGCGGCATTGCCACCTGGTGCACAGGGGCACAGGGTCACTCTGGTTTGGCCCAGCCAAAAAGTGCCCTCCCCCACCCCAGCCCTGCAGCCTATGGCATGGGTTCTCCACCGGGGGGCTGTCAACCCTCCCTTCCTTTTAGCTAGATTTAACAGGGAGGTCCTGTCACAGTCTGGAAAGCTTTGAGAACCCAGCCCTCCAAGGACCACCTGCCAATGGAGTGCCCCCTGCAGCAAGGGTTGCAGAAAGGATGGCATTGAAGCCACTTACACTGGCTATATGCACTCTCGGGAATGCCCACCCCTCCATGCCCGGAAAATCCCTAGAAGGGGAGAGAGTCCAGAACTCTCATCAGACATCAGCGTCACTTGGGCTGTGTTTTAAGAACCGGTTTGTAGTTGTTTGATTTTGTGTGGCGAAGAGTCGGTCGAAGATCAGCCCTGGAGACTGAAGTACTTTATGTTTCCACAGAACAAGCACAATATGAGCTGCATCAGGCCAGTTTCCACACACACACACACCCACACACACACACCCCGCTACCAGCATGCCTCAGCTCTGAGCTGGAAACAGACCACCCTTTGGGAATAAAAGGGGAGTTCAGTTTTCGTGGTCAGATCAGTCCTCAGCATCACCCCCGAGCCTGCCAACCAGAGGGGGGCAATTAGTGCCAAATGCCAGGGTGGTTTCTGTGGTGTGGAGGTTGTGGTGAGTTTTTACACTGGCCAATTGAAGCCTAGAGTTTAGGTTTGTAAAGCCTAATATTAATGCAAATGGTTTCATGAAATTTGATTTTTTTTAAATACCAATGAAAACAATATTTTGTCTAAGCTAAACATTCCTCTGCTATGTTGGCAACCCAGCCGGCCCTGCAGCCTCGTGCTCCTGAAAGTGCAATTGACTTAAACCGGAGTGCAGCTGACCAGGCTGTTTCCACAGTCCAAGCTGAGTAAAATGCAAACAGCAAAGAACTGGAATCCATTGATCAAAGTAAATCCAATTAGTACAAATTCTCTCAATTTCCGTAATCTCTGGTGTCACTGAGAGCACAAGAGATAGTACTCGTATTTCTTAAACCCTTCTAAGTTACTCTTGGAGCCCAAAATACTGGGCCAGATTTTCTGCTGTGCTGAGTTTCCAGTCAGTGCAGTGGGTGGTATAGTTGATTACTGTAATCAACTCCCTGATTCTCCGTTGGGCCCTGTGAGCCACCATAGGTTAGAGCAGCCTGGGGGCTGCTCTAATTTGCACCATCTGGCAACAGTCCTCAGGGGCCAACAGACTGCCTGCATGGTATTGGAGCCAACTACACTGGTTCTTTGCCCACAAGGGAGTTCCTGCCCCCTGTGCCAGGAGAATCCCCAGCAGGGGTGAAAGGGCCAAATCCTGTCTTCTCTGTGTCACCATGGCTGCATGCTGGGTTGGAGTAGGTGCAGTTCCTCTGACCCTCTATCTCTTGTGATGTTTTTAGTAGAACCATGCTCAGGGCCCGATCCTGCAAGGTGACTATCTAATACAGGCCAACAGGTTTGAGGCCATTCAGTCCCTCTCAGGAGACACTCAGCAACTTCCAGGTTTAGGCTCTTCAAGTGGCATCAGCCCCTAAGGGAACTTCCAAGTCCCACCCTATTTAAACCAGACTCTGCTCATCTTTCCTAATTCTCTCAGCGTTGTCCTGGTCGGAGTTTCTCTCCTTCCCAGCCCTGTTCCCACAGAGAGCCCTCAGATCTGGACTGTGATATTACAGACCTCAAAGAAAGGTGAGCCCTTCTTCTTCCATGTGATGCTGAATCCCGGGAAGCTGCTCACCCAACGAGCGTACGCCAACAAGCTGAGTTGCGAGGCGTGATACATGAGGAAATGATAGAAGACATTTGTCAAACAGGAGGGGATCATTTATCAGAGGGTCCTGATCTCAGTGAGCCACAGGAAAGCATGATCCTCAGTGTGATGTACAACTCTTTGCAAAGTGTGGTCCTGGTCCATGATTTGGGGGAGCAGGGGGCTAACACAGTATAAAAAATAATAACGCTGTGTAGAAAGGGAGATGTGGCCTGCACGCAGAGGGGCCAGAGGCACCAGGGACAGCGTCACACAGCTGTCCTGTTGGCTGCTACTGAGAAAAGTTCAGACTGTAACTTGCCCTGCCTGCATGCACAGAGAAGAGGGACTCAAGGGTCCCTCTTTGCCCCCCTGTGCCAGCTGCAATACTGTACCTGTGGGACAAGGACATGGGGACTCTGTGCTGCCAGTGGGGGTCAGAAGCAGGCGTGGCTTCAGGGCACCCCACCCCCACGGTGCAGTGGAAGGGACAAGACACACTGCAGAGGGGAGCGTGTTTGACTTCTCCACATCCTGAAGGGGAAGGGGCCGGGACGGCTCCTCTGCTGGCTCCTGCCCTTTGCCGCTGCTTCCTGGAGGGCAGCCGTGTTTGTAAAATGTAAATTATAGGCCGCATTTTTTTATCTTAGGGATGCTGGGAATCCCAATCCTTGTTTTGTGGCTGGAGGACTAGCGGTAGATATGCCCAATGGCCTGTGATGGGATGTTAGATGGGGTGGGATCTGAATTACTACAGAGAATTCTTTCCTGGGTGTCTGGCTGGTGAGTCTTGCCCACATGCTCAGAGTTTAGCTGCTCACCACATTTGGGGTCGGGAAGGAATTTTCCCCCAGGGCAGATTGGCAGAGCCCCTGGGGTTTTTTCGCCTTCCTCTGCAGCATGGGGCACGGGTCACTTGCCGGAGGATTCTCTGCCCCTTGAAGTCTTTAAACCACGATTTGAGGACTTCAATAGCTCAGACATAAGTTAGGGGTTTGTCGCAGGAGTGGGTGGGTGAGATTCTGTGGCCTGCGTCATGCAGGAGGTCAGACTAGATGATCATAATGGTCCCTCCTGACCTTAAAGTCTATGATTCTGTGATTCTATGACTTCAGCAACACCCCCGAAAGGCAGACAGGATGCGAGCTCACTGTGGGCCAACGTGCTTGGTCACACCCATCACCTTTAATAATACCATGATAACAGTGCCGAGAGGCTCGGCTGAAATCATGGCCCTATTGGGCCAGACGCTGCAGCACACAGGAAGCCAGAGTCCCTGTCCCAAAGAACTCAGAAGAAAAGAGACAAGAACAAGGAAGAGTTATGAGTAAAGCTGGGTGGGAAGTTTTTGATGAAATGTTTTTTTCATTGGAAAATGCCACTTCATTCAGAAGGTTTCTCAGGTCCAGGATGGAATTGCGGGGGCGGGGGAGCAAGAGCACCACCCCAGAATAGCTACTTGGTCAGGGCAGTTGCCTGGAATGTGGGAAACCCAGATTACTTGTACCTCAACCTTCTGCATCCGAGGGAGTGCCCTAACCTCCAGGCAACTGGCTATTCTGGGGTGGCGCTCACTCGCTCTCATTAATTTTGCGAAAAATTTCAAAATGTTTTACCTCTGCCACGGAACTAAAACAAAAGTCAAAACCTCAAATTTTGTTGTGAAACAGAATGTCTTGTTTCCGACCAACCCTGCTTATCAGCCCATGTTCCAGGGGGGAAACTGAGGCACAGGGAGACTCAACAACCAGCCCAAAGTGACACCAGGAGTCTGTAGGAAAGCCAGGGAATTGACTCCAGATCTCCCAAGTGCCAGTCCATAGGACGGCCCTTCCACTCAGAGGGGAACATCAGAGGAGTGACTCTGGATTACAGCAGTGTAAAGCGGCGAGACCAGAATGAGGCCCGTTATACACCTCGCAGCCTCATGCCACCGGGCGTACTTAACCTTCGCAGACAGAGCCATGCGGGACACATTGTTAAGCAGATGCAGCCAGGCATAGATCTCAGAACAGTCCTGTTCACAGAGCCGTGCACTCCCCTCCCAGAGCCCCGTGTATGGGGGCACAATGCAGCTTTCTGCTGGGTAGGCCCTGGGAGCGTTCCTGACAGGACAGCCCCATAAAGCAAGGTGGTTTCTCCGCCCCTGCACGTGGAGATGCCTAGATCAGGAATGAACACGCGTCCGAGCTGAGTTTTCTTGCAAACTGGGCACGTGCTCCTGGGCACATGCTCCTGACTCTGTTCCCCACTCCAAGGACTCAGACTCGGAGCCAGGAGTGGGACCCAGTACATGGGCCCCTGGGTCGGTGGGAGGTGCAGCGTGGCATGGGGAGGAATGGGGGCCTGCCAGCTGCCTGCTGGGTGGGCGGGGCTGCCTGCCTGGGCAGGGTGATCTAAGGCACGGAGCGGAAGATGAGTTGATTCTGGGGGGTGGCAGAGTATCTGGGGCAGACGCAGCTTTGGAGGAAGAGCGTTTCTGGAGACGGCAGCAGGAAGAAGGCCAGAACTCAGGCTGGTCCAGGCCCTGTTTATTCTGATGACGTTTCTTTACATGGCACAGCCTGCCTGGAACAAAACTACCCCAGGGGCTCCCTCGTCCCACCCCGATCCCACTTCTCACACCCCAGGTTAAATACCCCCCTCCCTGCACACTCACCTTCCAGTGCTCCCCCACTCCTCCGCCCCCCTTTCCTTACAGTCACTCCCCACCCCCGTCAATCAGCCAAGCCGGACTCTGCCTGCTTATCCTGGTGTGAATCGAAAGGCACCCCCTGACTTCAGCGGAGTTACCTTCCGGGTGACTTGTACCCGGGCATAACCCAAGCAGAAGCTGCCCCGTGTGAGAGCTGGCACGGCAGCAGCGAGGAAAGGAGGAGAGATTCCGTCTGAGGATACTGGGGAAAAAAAATCCCTTTGTCCCAGGATATTTAATGTCCACGTAAGGGCAGAGGCAGAACTGGGGGATCCCTGCTCCTCCCAAGCCCAAGGCAAAACCCTCATTGCTTTTGATGAAGGCAGCAGGCCTCTCCTCAGACCTCGCTGGCTCACGTCTCATGTAAGACCCTCCACCCGCCTCGAGCAAGCTGGGAGCCGACTGTGGGTGTTCCAAGGAGTCTAGGTATTTCCAGCCTGCTGCTTCCGTCTCCCAAGCCTTCCCCCGGTCGCTGTTTCTCTTGGATCCTCATGTATGAGTCCCAGGCTCGTCAGCCTCTTGTCCGCCCTCTCTGCGTGCTCACTTCCCTGCGAGCCCTGGCAAAGGTAAAGAACTTCCCCAGCATGATCCGCCTCCCCCACCCCCGGCTAATTCCTTGGAGGCCGAAGGCCGGTGCCTCCTCCAGGTGACTCCCCCTTCATTAATGTGCCTGAAGTGCCCTGGTTTGAGGGTGACTGTTTCCCCTTCAGTGTTTCATTCTCCAAAGCTCAGCCCCTCGCTATGAAAGAGGTTTCTGTGCAGCTGGCCTGTGAGAGGCACATTCATGGCTGTGTCCCTGCAACCGCACCGGAAAATCCAGTATTTATGTTCCTTTTGGACAGACCCACCTTTCTGTTTCTTCTCTAAGCTCCACCAACAAGGAGGGAAGGGGCAGAAAGAACAAGGAGCCACTATTTCTCGGGCTGCGCCGAGCTCAGCTCCTGGTAGCTTGGGAAGGGGGGAAATACACCTCTGGCATGTAACATCCAGGGGTGTGTTGGATTGGAAGGGTTCTATGGGACCGACTCAAGGACCTGCTCTAGCCTAGCCAGAAAAGGGCTGTGCTCCTGCTTAGGGGATCAGCAAAGACATCACACCCGTCTGAGCAGTCCACATGTCATGACATCACACCAGCACTGCATCGAATGATGTCACACCCAGCTGAGCATTCCGCAGGGATGACATCACACCCACACCAACGCTGCATAGAATGATATCACACCCAGCTGAGAATTCCATAGGGATGACATCGCACTTAGCAATGATGTCACACCCGCCTGAGCATTCCACAGGAATGACATCACACCCACCCTAGCACTACATAACAATGATGTCACAACCATCAAGAATTCCACTGCGACATCATGCCTGCCCTAGCATTGCCCAGCAATGATGGTGCACCCACCCAAGCATTGTGTGCTGATGCTATGCTCCACCCTGAGAATTGGATGACAGTGATGTCATGCTACTGACTGAAGCATTTCATGGTGATATGACACCTGCTCAAATATTAGGGGATGATGTCACAGTGGCCTGCGCAATAGGTAGTGATGACAGCACACTGGCCTCAAAATCATGTATCCCTGTCTCACCCAAGCGAGAATAAACAAGTCAATGCTCTCTCGCTCTCTCTCTCACACACACACACACACAATCAGACCTTTTTCCGTTACGCCGCTGTGTTATCCCAGGTCTCACTGCAGGATCTGAGCAAATCACACACCAAGGTGGCTTGTTCCACCACTCCTGTTACACTTGCACCAGTGACCCCCCCCATCACCTTCAGTCTCCCGTGTCCCTGGAAATCCCCACCGTCTTTCCCTGCCCCTTCCTAGGACCCCATTCTTCCCACTCAGGCCCTGTCCACTCTGTAGCTGACCCCAGATTCTCACGTTGCTGGCTGGGCTCGAGTGTGGGCAGGGCTATTTTGAGCCCTCTACGCTCCCCACGCTATAGATCAGAAGGGTGGATTGAGGCTCCATCCCGGCTGGGCGAGCGTAGGTTTCAGCTCACTGAGCTAGCAAACAGCATTGCTGTCTGCACTCACTGAACCGTGCTGGGATAACCCTGTTCAAGCACGCTGCCCAGAAACCAGCATTATCTCTGCCGTGCTCACAAGCAGCAGGGCTGAAAGATTCCCCATCCCTCCCCAAGTCCTGCAGGGGCCGTCCCTTTGCCTGAGAGCACTGGGCAGGCACCAGGACATTGCCCTGACTTTGCAGCAGCTTGGTGATTTGGTGCAGCGGCAGAGAACGCCCCGTGGCTGGTCCTCGCTGCCTTTGCCCCAGCAGACTGCAGGAGAAAGGGCTCCAGGCTGGAGGGCCTTCAGCTCCTACTGCGGCTGCCAGTGCTTTAGCCGGTGTTCTCATGCCGCTCGCGTCGAACAGTCCCAGCACTGGCAAGCCCAGCAGTCTGCTCCTCTTGGCCTGGCTTGCGGGTTTGGCTGGAGCCTTGCTCAGGGAGGTTTTCCAACCCTGATCAACAGTTTGCTTTCTTTAAATCCATATGGCCCTGAGCTGCCTTTTGGATTGCAGCCAAGGGAAAGTCACCGGGTCCTGTCAAGGCTCCTGTCTCGGTGACGCACAGAGCCCTGGATGGATCCAACGCCTCTGAGCTCTGAAGGAGTTTGGAGCCACCTCCCAACATTGGGTCTGTCTGTGCAGCAATCGCAGGGAGCGACTGCAGCGTGAGTAGATGGACCCGAACTCGCTTCAATCTAGCCAGCCCGGGTACCAGAGCATGAAGCCACAGCTGCCTCTGCTTCACCCTGGGCTGCCCTGCGAGCAATCACCCGGGGCTCTGGGCAGGTTTGTCCCACCTGTACCGAAGCGTACTCGGCCATGGCTTCACCACGCCGGGACTCGAAGTGGCTACATTAAAGCTAGCTCTGGAATGTCAGCCCAAGCTGTCATTACATCCTGTGATTGCAGCACAGACCATAGGCACGGACTTTTATTGGTGTTCAACCCCGCTCCACCATGAGGTCCCACCCCCACTCTGCCCCCTCCTCCAAGGCCCTGACCTCACTCTGTCTCTTCCTGCCCCTGCTCCACCTCCCCCCCCAAGGCCCCTGGCTTGCACATGGCTTCTCCACCCTCCCCCAAGCACCTCCCACCAGCCGCAGACCAGCTGATCGGCAGCGCCACGGAACAGCTGTGGCTGCTGGGTGCTGAGCACCCACTGTTTTTTTCCACGGGGTGCTTGAGCCCCGGAGCACCCACGGAGTCAGCACCTCCAGTATAGACATACCTTTTGTTGCTAGCCCTTATGGGTGATGTCACAAGGATGACTGGCCCCTTTAAGGGGAGATGGGGCCAGCCACACCTGTGTCATAATTATTTCGCTGCTTCCCAGCCTGAGGGGGTGGGGTGAAATAGGGTCAGGTGATAGCTTAAGGGACAGCTGGGCCTTATAAAAGGACTGAGGGAGCAAAGTCTGGGTATTAGCACTGCAGAAGGCTCTGAGCTAGGTAGGGGCTGTAGGAAGCCAGATGCGAGCCGAGCCGAGCCGAACCAAACCGAACCGAACCCCGGGAGGTAAGCAGGCCATGGTCTGAGAACACCGGGACTCTGGCAAAACCGGGCTTGGGGGCGGAGTGCTCCATACCAGAGCAGGGGAAAGACTCACAGAGGGCCCTAAAAGGGTTTGGTCCCAGCGCTGAAGACCCACAAGGACCTTTTTGTTTGTTGGGGCTGTTTTTTAGGTGGCTCTGTACTCCCTGGGAGGAAGTTTGGGGTGTTTGCAACTTGGCTGGAGGGCTAAGCCACAGCTCCAGCTCTGAGCTGTGTGTGGAGAGCCAAGAAAAGCCACTTTGGGGAAGGAAGTTGAGGCAGGGAACGCTGGCAGGACCATGCTCGCCCAGCAGGCGTCATACAGGGCAGGGAGATTTTCAAAGTCACGGAAGTGACTTAGGTGCACAAGTCCCCCTGAAAGCCACACTGGTGCATCTGAAAATCCCCCCCTACCTGTATAACAGGCCTGAGCTCCCCTCCAGATACCCCATAACTTAGGATTCAAAGCCCCCATGGGAATTTGGAAGCCTGGCTGCTGTGCACTTTTTCCTGGGGGACCCAATAGGGCTGCAGGCGTTCTCTGCACACCCCGTTCAGCTTGGAACCATACAGCCAGGCAGGCTTTCACAGACCCAGAACGCCCCACCCCGACACAGCGGAGGAGCGCTTCCCTCTGACAGCCCAATCCATTTCACTCATTTAAATCTGCATCAGCCTAACCCTTCCCCGCTGATGGCTCCTGTCAGCGGGTCCCAAGCACGTTCTGCAGGCAGCTGGCTGGATTTGGTAAATTAGCCACAGCTGGGAGTTGATGTATTGACAGCATAAAGTTTATGAACAAAAACCACCTCCAGGGAATTCAGCCAGACTCCTTGGATAGATGCTGAAAACCCCATTGGCTCATTTCAGCTCATTAACAACCCTGTTCTTACTCGCGCTACCTGCAGAGATGGAGGGTAACTTAAAATAGGCTCTCAACAAAAATCCCATTCCCATGAAATGTCATTAGCAAAGGCCAAGGTCAGTGCTTTCTCTGCTGATTGCCCCCCTCTGTTCTGCTACAGCTCCCAAGCCAGGGCGAAGGACAGCTACAGCCTCGGGAGCGAGAGTCTCTCTCAAACCCCCGGATGCATCTCTGGGCTTGCAGCTACTTTCCCTCGTTGAATGCTGGGACTTATGTGGCAAACTGGCTATGTTACGTCCTGGGCCAGTTGCACCCGTGTCCTTCGGGAGCTGCTCCATTGAAACGATCCCAGTGTAACTAAAAGCCGAATCCAGCCGGCTCCCCAATTCTGATCGCTTGTGTTAGAAGAAATGTCAGTGCTGCCCTTATACGCCGGTGTGGGTGACAAGTTCATTACTGAGCTCAAGGCAAGTTCCAGTGTAAATACTGACGTGTCCAGTGGCGTTTCTGCCCAATTCCCTGCGAACACCAGGCATGATTTTTGAGGCCCTATTTTAATTCACTTGGGCCAAATGCTCCACTGCCTGAAGTCAACCAAGTCACAAGGAATCTCGGGGTTATGTCTGCATGGCCATGGAGCTGTGGCAGGCCTGGGTCAGCTGACTCTGGCTCGTGGCACTAGAAAATGACAGCGTAGATATTTGGGGATCGGGCCGGAGCCCACAAGAGCAGGGGAAGTCTCCGAGCCCAGGCTCGGCACAAGCCCAAATGTCTTCACTGCTGTGTTTAAGCTCAGGTTGAGTCAGCTGCTCCAGGCTCTAAGACTCAGTGCTGTGGGGTTTTATCACTGTGTAGACACACCCTGGGGAAGCACAGAGGGAGCCGTATCCCCTTCACAGAGGGTTTGGTGTCCCATTGATGCCCCTTTCAAGACAGCAGCAGAAGTCGCGTCTTCTCGCTCCAGCCCCGTCCCAATGATTCTGCGGCAGGTGCGCCTCTGCTCAGCACACAGTCTGTCCCCTTGTGTCCACGCTACACCCGCTCCCCGCTTGGCAGGACGCTGCTCTCCATGACCCCCGTGTAAATCAGAATGACCCCACTACAGTCTCTCCAAAGAGGAGCTGAGACCAGGAACTGGCTATTTAAAAAGAGATGCTAATGCCAGGCTGGGGAAAGATGCTGGCGTAACAGCCCTGGAGGGCTCCTCAGAGCAGAGCAGAAGCAGTCCGCACCCCGCCGACGTGCCTCGGCTCAACTGTGGGGCTGAGCGGGGAGTTCAGTTTCCGTGGCGTGCGTGGCCCCAAGGCCTGGGCTGCCAACAACGCAGCCACTTAGCGCCCCTTGTTCTGGCGGCGGCTTGGTGGTGATGATTGTTCAGATGAAACTGGCTTGCATCTTACATTTCCGTTCCAATAGGCCACTAACCAGCTATCCGAGGGCAATGACTTTTGGCTGCTGCGGAGGGGGACGGGATTTGAACCAGTGAGCTGGGGGTGAAGGCTGTGTAGACGGAAGGATGAGCTTGGGGTTAAGGCTCTCAGGTGGGGCTTATGAGGGCTGGGTTCCAATCCCAGTGCAGCCCCAGACTCCCCGAAGAGGGGCAAATCATTTAATCACAGTTCCCCACCTGTGAAGCACGACTAATACAGCCCTGAGATAAATCACCCATGTTTGTCAGGTGCCCACCCACTGTGGGGATGGAGCCCCTGGATGTAGAGTGCCGTTCCTTCTCGCCCTGCCGCCTGGACCCAGTAATCCACAGGCCAGTAGCAGTGGCTAGTACCCGCTGCTTCAGGCGGAAAGTTCTCTGTAGGTGCCAGCGATTACCTTTCAGACGGAGCCTATCACCGAACTTGTTTACAAGGCTACAAAAGTGAAACTCTCTTCCCTCCCTCCCCCCAAAAAATGATTGAAGCTTAAATGCCAGCCGCAGTCTGTTCGGGCAGGGCTGCTTCTCTCAACTCCGCTGCTGGCGCCTCCGGGGGAAAATCCTAATTAGCTGGTAAATAAAACCAATCAAAGCGCTGCCCCTGGATCCTGTTCCTCTTTCAGATCCTAAAACAAGCTGGCAACGTTCATTGCACTGAAAATCTGAAAAACTCGGTGGAATTAAAATTTTGAATGAAATGACAAAAAAAGTTTCCCTTTTGTTCAAAGTTTTTCATAGGAAAATATTTCCAGCCCTATTATTCGCCTGCAGTAGTGCCTCCATCAAAGCCAGGGCCTCATCGTGTTAGGTGCTGTACAAACACACCGTCAGAGAGAGTCCCTCCCCTGATGAGTTTGCAATTTAAATGGATACAACGGACAATGACATGAAGGGCATAGAGCAAGTCTTAGCAGAACTGGGATTAGAACCCAGCTGTCCTGTCCCCTAGGCCACTGTGCTAGCCATCAGACCAGTGGTTTTCAACCTTTTTTCATTTGCTGACCCCTAAAACATTTTGAATGGAGGTGCAGACCCTTTTGGAAATCTTAGACATAGAATCATAGAATATCAGGGTTGGAAGGGACCTCAGGAGGTCATCTAGTCCAACCCCCTGCTCAAAGCAGGGCCAATCCCCAATTTTTGCCCCAGATCCCTAAGTGGCCCCCTCAAGGATTGTTCTCACAACCCTGGGTTTAGCAGGCCAATGCTCAAACCACTGAGCTATCCCTCCCCCCGCAACATGGTCAGGTTGAAAACCACTGCTTTGGGCCATACTCTTTCCTAATGTTTTTTTAAAACCCTCAAAGGAGGAGAGTTCAAGTTTGCGATTCTAGCGATTGCAAGGTGTTTTGCCGCTGAAAAGGAATGACCCCAACAAAGGTGACATTTCAGCTCGATGGGGAAAGGGCACTGGGCATGAAACAGCTGTTGCTATAAACATGCAAGAGCCAGGGCGATTTCTGTAAGACGTGGCATCCAAACTGAATGTTCTGCCATTGCCATGCTTTCAATTTGTGGCATAACTCAAGATCCAGGGGCTCCGTGAGTCTCCAGAGAAGCAGCAGCCAGCTCTGGCCACTGCTGAATTTTAACCAAAGATGGCCTGAAAGGAACCCAGATTCTTTCTCTGCACTCTCAGAGCCCCAGGAGACTGGGACCGAGGAGACTGCAGCCTGTGGTTTACGTTGCCGGATTAAGAAGTAAAAAAATTTCCCCTTCCAGAAACATGCAACTAACTTCAGGCCCCGGCTTCAGCAAAGCGGCAGGGAAGAGGGGTCTAAGTTTCACTTGGAAGCGCCAGGAAGGAAAGTGGCAACTCAGGAGTTGGCTGTTACCCTCATTCCCATCCTGCTGGGAATTTATACCATGGAAAGAAGAGAGAAGGGGAGATCTCATGCTTCTACAGGGCCAGAGAAAAAGGGGTATTTGTACCCAGAGAGAGAGAGAGAGAGCGGGAAAGGGGGGTGTTTTCAGGGCTGTCAGAGGTCAGCCTTATCAGCCAAGGAAATGAGAAAGTGGCAGCCGATGCTGGCAGGGCTGAGGCCTTATGGAAACACTTTGCTCTTGACGTTCTGTGGTTTCCGAGCAATAATATCCTCAGTGCTTCCCTGTTTTCGTACAACCCGAGGGACATAAACTCTCTGATCTCTGTTCATCCGCTCCTGTCATTCAGAAGCAAAACAGCAGGTCTGGGATGAGGGGCCAGGGGGTGACGACGGTGGGTTTCACTAATTGGATCGAGAAGAGCTTTTCCAAAAAGCGTCGGGGGGGGGGGGGTGTTGGTGTGTTGTTGTGTTTTTTTTTTTTAAACCAGCGTTCTTCCTGCAGCAGAACAAAGATGCTACAAGACGTGCTTCATCAGGGCACAGAACCTGTTTGTGCAGGCAATTCCCTGCGGCAGAGGGGAGCCTGAGCTGCTTGCAAGCCCTTCCTCTGCTTGGAGCGTAATCTGGAAGGAGGCAGGTTACATGATACATGCAGTAACATGCATGTGTTACATACAGTTGGAAAGTTAGAGCCAGGCAGCTTGTTGCCATGCTAGGCCCATGTTTCCCCTGCTAACAACGGGGCAGCCACTTATCTAGTCTCGCTTC
This sequence comes from Eretmochelys imbricata, assembly GCF_965152235.1. Taxonomy (NCBI): domain Eukaryota; kingdom Metazoa; phylum Chordata; order Testudines; family Cheloniidae; genus Eretmochelys; species Eretmochelys imbricata. Next base: position 9,514,513 of record NC_135590.1, on the reverse strand, counting down.
GCTTCTAGGGTGAAAGGGGAAATACTCCAGACCTCTAGAGTAGGAGACTGAACCAGGAACGGGAGTGAGGGTCTGGTACAGCCCTCTCCGGCCTCTGGGAGCAAGAGGACTGGGCCTGGCTTGTTAGTTCTGAGCCAGTCTCACCAAATTTGGGGAGATGGGTGGGGTGTCCTTGATGTCACTAAAAGAAAGCCAAATGGGAGGGACCGAGGATTACTGACTAGCACCCCAGATTGGGAGTCAGCTAACCTGAGATCTGTTCCCTACTCTACTACTGACTGACGGCATGACCAGGGGAAACTTGCTTCATCTCCACATCCCCTCCCACCTATTAAGACTGTAAATTCTCCAGGTCAGGGACTGTCTCTGCACAGCACCCAGAACAACGGGGCGCTGAGCAAGGTTAGGGTTACTAGGCCCCCCTATAATGGTGGTGATCTGCTTTTGATCTCAGCCTCCTCAAAGATTTGGGGGTGTTTAGAGATGGAGTTCTGGCTTGGCTGCATCCTTACCATGTGCACGTTCCATACGAATTCTAGGCACTATCCACTCACCTGGAAGAGATCTCTTCCCCCCCCCCCCACTTTGAGGAAAGCCCATATTCTTCTCATCTTACTAATGGAGAAACTGAGGCAGGAAGCGGGTTAGTGGCTTGTTCACAATTACATCAGTGCCACAGCTGAGCAAAGGACCCAGGTCTCCTTGTGCCTTTAAGACCATTGCGGGATCAGTGGTTGCAATGAAATGTGCTTGGCTAGCTAATGAGAACAACATTGATGCCGACAGAAGAAGTACCTTGCAGCCCAAGAGCTGGGAGCACTTTACAAAGGTGGGTGGCCAGGTACCATTATCCTCGCAGTTCAGATGGGGAAAATGAGGCCCTGCGAGGGTCCTCATCACTTATTAGTAGAGGAGCACCCAAAACGCACCGGGTGCTATACAGGGACCTGGGATGGCCTGGCCTGTGCCCTGGAACGCTTCCATTCTCACCATCCCCCCAAGTCAGTGGCAAAGGCGAGTGTTAGGCATGGTGGTTGGGCTGCTTGCCTAGGACTTGGGTTCAAGTCCCTTTGCCATAGCTTTGCTGCATGACCTTGGGCAAGTCACTTTGCTCTGTTCTATCGTCCCCGTTGTACACTGCCCTAGCTCACAGGGGTGTGGCAAGGAGAAATACATTAAAGACGGCGAGATGCCCAGACACCATGGTAATAACGGGGGCCAGATGAGTACGTGAGCTAGAGGAGAACCCAGGTGCTAGGCGCTAGCCCAGGCTGGCTGTCTCAGCATTAGTATTTTTCATCCTACCTGAACAATAACTGGGGGCTCTAGGGGCGTGAGGGTCTCCAAACGTTCTCCGAGCAGCTGCTGAGATCACGACGACCAAGCACTCCAAGTGTTTCCTAGGAATCGTGCGAACGGGAGCACTCTACTTGTTTCTCTGCTCTGGGCTCATAGCTTTGGGGAAGGGGGACTGCTCTCACATAAGCCCATCCACATGCAGCAAGAGGCAGCTCGGGCGCTCCCCCACCAGGCAAAGTGGGCTCAATCACCTCTCCAGTGGTTTGACAGCCCCGTGGCGCCAGCCGCAGAACGGTTCTCGGTGGGGTTTTGTGCGAGAGGAGAGGAGAGGCTTTGCACAGAGGTGAGGTGTCTGTAGGCAATGGAGCCTTGAGTTGCTAATTCTTCCCACTCACTCCCCTGCCTCGCAGCTCTCCTGCAGGTGAAACCACCGGCTGCTTTAGCAGGGCTCCCATAAGCTCCTCCTTTCCCCTGTGCTGTGCTCCTGCTTGCTTGGCAGCCAGTCAGTGCTGCTCCATACAGGTAACGGAATGAGGGCCAGAGCAAAGGGCAGGATGGAACCCTGTTCTTCTAGGTGAATGTCTGATTGTCCCAGGGTGGGTGACTGATCCCTTTAAGCGGGTGTCAGGGCCCGGTCTGCCCATGAAGAGCTTCTTTAAAGACAACCAGCCCATCTCAGGCCACCTCTAAGCAATGAGCTGCCAGCCAGCTCCTTAGGCAGTTAATTGACTAATGAGCACCTGGCCTGATAAAAGGCTACCAGAGGCCAGTTGGAGGAAGATGCCCTTTGAGAGAAGATCCCTGAGACTGTAGGCCTGGTAACCTCTCCAAGCTGATGGGTGAAAGGATTCCTGGATCTGAGGCCTGGTAACCTCTCCAAGCTGATGGGTGAAAGGATTCCTGGATCTGAGGCCTGGTAACCTCTCCAAGCTGATGGGTGAAAGGATTCCTGGATCTGAGGCCTGGTTAGGGTGACCAGGTGTCCGGTCAAAATGGGACCCTGGCGGCTCCGGTCCACACTGCTGACTGGATCGTTAAAGGTCCAGTCAGTGGTGCTGCAGCGCTATGGCAGGCTAGTCCCTACCTGTCCTGGGGCACCGCACTGCGCCCTGGAAGTGACCAGCAGGTCCACCTCCTAGGCAGGGGGGCCCCGGGCCTCTGTGCTCTGCTCCTGCCCTGAGCACCAGCTCCACACTCCCATTGGCTGGGAACTGGCCAATGGGAGCTGGGGGGCGGTGCCTGCAGGCAAGAGCAGCGTGTGCGTAGCCTCCTGCCCCTCCTCCTCCACTAGCACCAGACCTGCTGCCCACTTCCGGTGCGTGTGCAACGTAGTGTCAAAGTATCTGGGCGTTACACTGGACCGGAGTTTGACCTTTCAACGGCACCTCGAGAACACCCGCAATATGGTCAGGTCTCGTGTCGCGCTTACCAGAAAACTGGAGGGAACATCACTGGGCTCCAGTCCACTGATCTTACGAACTGCAGCATTTGCCTTGATATATCCTGCAGCTGAATATTGTGTGCCAGTGTGATCTCACAGCAGCCACACTTAACTCCTGGGCACTCAACTCAATAATGTCATGCGCATAGTGTCGGGGTGCTCAAATCGACTCCAGTCAACTGGCTCCCAGTCCTATTGCACATCCAGCCTCCATAGATTAGAAGAGCTGCTCAGACATCTCTCTTTCTCCACTAGGTCACTGCAAACGTGAGGATCCTGCTGTACCATGACCTGCAGAACCCACCAAAGATGAGATTAAAATCCCACAACCATTTATGGAACTGTATCAAGACCCTTACGCCCAACTTCGACGCTGAGGCTCTGTGGAGAGTCACGTGGAGCATTTCGACCGTTCAAAAACCGCTCATCGTTGATCCTGTTGAGAAACCACCAGGTTTTGATTTGTGCAGATTGACTGGTGCAGATTGAATCGCAACAGGACGTCTCATGGGAGATGTGGACAAACCCTCTTTAAATGAAAAACAAGGCAAACACCTGTATGCGAAGGTGGTCACCAGTCACAAACGATGGAGCACATCATATCTGAGTGTCCCCTTCGTTCTTTTGCTGTGGCCCTGCAGGACGTTCACCAGCTCACTGCTGCAGCAATGTGCTGGCTATCAAACTTAGATATAAATTTGTAGCTGTTGCTACCTACCCAAGCTATACGAAAGAAGAAGAAGAACCGGAGAAATGCTTTCTTTGTAGATGATGGATGAACCCCTGAGGTTTTATTATAGCGGGGTAAGTGTCTGTAACGAGGACTGCACGTACATTTCTAAGACGTAAATCCTAAAACAATTCTTGGTAAACCACGGAACCTGCTCAAGGAAGATCTCTCCAACCCGGCACCACACGAATCCAGGCCCAAGGTTTACCATCATGCTAGGAGGTGTTCAGATGAGGGGTAAGAGGAGTCTAAGGTTTGGTCTACACTTAAAAATTACATCTATGTCGCTACATCCCTCAGGGCTGGGAAAGATTTTGCACCCCAAGCGCCGTAGCTAGATTGTCGTAACCCCCTGGTGAAGACACAGCTAGGTGGGCAAAAGAATTCTTCTACTGACCCTATTAATGGCCAGATTTTCAAAGATTTATATAGAGATTTTCAAAAGCACCTAAGCACCTAAATTCCATTGATTTCAATGAGGGGCATCTGAATATGCCACGAAAATCCCACCTTTAAGTGTCTCTGTACCTTTAAAAATCCAGCCCCAAGGGCCCAGATCACTTGTGAAAATGGGACTTAGGTTCCTAAGTCACACAGTCACCCTAGATCAGGGATGGGCAGCTGAGGCAGGCTGCATCCAGCTTGCTAGAGCGTTTTATTTGGCCCGCCAACCGGACGAGGCAGAGGGGAGGAGGCTGCCAGCAGGGAGAAGAGAACGGTGAGAGGTGGTTCTTCCTGCTGCCTGGGGGGGGGGGGGGTGAGGGGGCAGCTTCCCAGTCTCACTCTGGGATGGCCCTGGGGGATGGCACCTGCTCAGAAGGTACCGAATAGTGGGGGGGGGGCCTCTGGCAGGGGGCACAGACTCATCTGCCTTAGGGATTATGGTCGGGCAGGTGGATGCCACAGGGCACGGTGGGTCAATGCAGGACTCGCTGCTCTGGCATGTGTTCTTGCAGCAGCAGTAGCAGCCAGGGCAAGCTGCCCCAGGACAGCAAAGGCGGCTTCTTCCTTGACCCCCAAAGGGTTCTGTGGATTTTGTTGCCTTCTGTTACCTTAAAGCTGCCCATCCCTGGCTGATTATCCCCTGTACGTAACTTCATTCAAATTAGGGGGACCAGATGTTCCGATTTTATAGAGACAGCCTTGATATTTGGGGTTTTTTCTTATATAGGCGCCTATTACCCCCCACCCCCGTCCTGATTTTTCACACTTGCTATCAGGTCACCCTAATTCAAATGTCTAATTAAGGGCCTGAGGCTCCTTTGCGCATCTCTGGGAGCCTAAGGATGCCTTTGAGTAGGTGCAAATTACACTTGATTACTCCTCTACGCTGCCAGAGAGGTGTAAAGGGGCCTTAGCATGACTCAGAATCTGGCCCTGTGGGTTTTGGAGAAAACCCTCAGAATCAAAAGAGACATAGACACGAGTAGGAAAATCTGAGATCTCGTTGCTAGTTGATGTAGCCAGTTGAGGTCAACCCTATATACCTTCCATCTGGGCTTTACCATGGCTGGCTACATCGAGGTAAAATACAGCATCTGTCTCCACTGGGCTTTTACATCAAGTTCACTGTCTCGCTATCAAAGAAATGCATCTGAGACCACTTGCCCCTACAGACCAAACATACATTCCCACAGCCATTTCCTGCGGTGACAGCCAGGGTGTTTGCCCCTCCCTTGTACCAATCAGTGGGTTGTGAGAGCTGGGCAGAGAGTCATTTCTGCCATGCTTACAGAGGTGGGAATGAATTTCACACCTGTCTGGGTGCCCCTCGGCTGCAGATAAAGGACCTTAGTGCCTCCAGGAGCTGACAATCAGAGCCAATTATAACCGGACTGACCTGCCGTGACATTAAAATGCCCAGCGGAGCTCATCTGGTCCTGGCAGGATGGTGATTTTGCATGGCTATGTGTGGCTGATGTGGAAAGATCACTATTTTACAGCTCTGGAGGTGATAATCTGTTGGCCCTAACAATCAAACGAGCAGTTGCCCAGATTAACCCTTATTACCCAATTCGACTGTATTTTCATGTACAAAATACAAAAGGAATAACACATCTCCCATTGAGAGTCTGCGGACAGTAAATTCTAATAGGCTCAATAACTGGAAAGTGGTTTTTTTCCTCCCATATCTCCCCTTTGCCTTGTTTTTCTGACCACGTTACATTTTCTTCTCATTAAAGGCCATGAGTCACAGATTCTAGTTCATCCACTTTCAAGCACCAGGTTAATGAAGCTGTTCTACGCCGATGGTCTGGGGCAGGCAGCTGCTCAATAAACCAAAACAGGTTAAGAACCCAGCGCTGCCTTGGTGAGTTAAGATTTGTTTGCAGAAACATTGGTGCTGATACCATGAGAAAATTGAACCGAAACTGCCATGGATGGACCCATTCTTGTGGGAGGGTTTCAGCCTGGCCCCCTGACCTCAGTGGGAGTTTGGCTGCTGGTTTCAGTGAGATCGGGACTGAGGGCTGAGAGTTCATGGATGGGCCACAAGTGTGCTTCGGGACGCACCTGTGCGCTCTGTGACCACTCTTGGGGAGCCCTGCTGAAAATGACAGGCCAAAACGTCCACCGTCTGCCAGTGGAGGGATAGCTTTAGGGGGGGAGGGATAGCTCAGTGGTTTGAGCATTGGCCTGCTAAACCCAGGGTTGTGTGTTCAATCCTTGAGGGGGCCATTTAGGGATGTGGGGCAAAAATTGGGGATTGGTCCTGCTTTGAGCAGGGGGTTGGACTAGATGACCTCCTGAGGTCCCTTCCAACCCTGATATTCTATGAATGCCAAGAGACCAACAGTGCTCTAGCCCTGCCTGCAGAGGGAGCTGCGCAGGGTGGGAGGGAGCCCAGTAGAAGATTTCCAAGCAGCTATGGGGCATCCACAAGAGACGTGCTGGTTTCTGTGGCTGTCACGTCACATGGCCACTGTCCTGGTGGGAGTCCATGCAGAGCCCACCAGGCCCCTGCACTGGATATAGACTGCTATGAGTGTCACCAGACACAGCCTCCCCTTCCCCAGAGACTGAGTGTGCTGGGTCCAAAATACACCCATCTCTACTAGCTCAGACCTCACGAGCCCTGGATCGGGACTCCAGCCCTCATCTTAGGAAGAGCGAATACTGGGCCATCAGCCCAGCCCTGGCTCTTGTTTTTAATCAGTGCTTTCTTCCTGTAGCTGGAGATTACCAGCTCCTGATTTGATACCGCCTGCCTCCTCAAGCAGCACAGCCGGGCCAGTGCGTGTCCTGCCTAGATCTAATGGAAGTGATATTTTCATTAAACGCCATATGGCGACTGTTACTAATATCCTGGTTTCTGCAGGTGGCTGGGCAGAAGGTACGTAAATCTGGTACATTTCTCTTTTCCAAGGGGCCAGCTGCCAGGGAAGTGTTATCAAGCCTTGTGCCTAGGACAGGCTAGCAGTAATGAGACGCGTTTTATCTTCACTGAGTACTTAACTACTCAATAGCAACCCCCCAGCACCCAGTGATCCCAGACCCCCTGACCCCGATGTCACCCAATTACCCCCAGATACAGCCAGCAATGATCATGCTCATATGTCCAGGCTATCATGTGAGCAGTAGCCTTAGAGTTTATGGGGCACCAAGCTGCTGAGGGGCACTGAGGAATAGGGCTTTTGAGGACGGGCTCTTGGCTTCCCTGCACTTCCAGTCCTACAACTAGCTAGGACACTGTACAATAACCACTGTACAATAAGGGGGATGGAGAGGGACCCTGGAGAAGCTGACTGCTGACTGCCAGGATTTTAGGGTTACTATCTGCATTTAACACGTGGGGAAACTGAGGCAGGGAGCCATTAAGTGACTTGCCCAGGGTCACAGAGGAGTGTGTCAGAGCCACGATTAGGATTCGAGAGTTCCTGGCTCCCACGTCAGCATGCAGCCTGCTAGATCATGCCTCTCTCACCGCTCTTCCTCACAAGCCTCACAAGATTAGCCTCCAAAGAGTTGTTTAGGCTCACTCAAACCAGGGCTCACAAGGCATGTACCGATGTTACGTCAGCCAGAGGGGCAGCCTGGTGCTTTCCAGCACTCATGTGCAAGCAAAGGCCCATTTTAATTCTTGACGCCGATGATCTGCGGGTGTTTAATGAATCTGTGCTACAGACAGTGTCTCTTTTCAGAGGACAGCGTCGTCGCATTCCCAGCTCAGACAAGACGATTGCTCATCTTCCCTTCATAATGGTCCTGGCCTCATCTCAGCTGCTCATGCAAAGATACCCTAGTATGCAAAATGCATTGCTAGGCGCAGTTATGTGTAATGTGCTGGGCGGGGAGGGGTGGTATCAGGGTGAGGCCGTTTTCATTAAGCAATTTTGTTAGCATTGTTACAGGAGCAAAATTCCACCGGCGTCGACCTGCCTGTTCCCACCCATCCCCGCACGGGGAAGGATATTTTAACAAGGTGAGTGCAATAGAACTGATTACTGAGAAGCAAGGATGTCTGGCTACTAGTCAAAGACAAGGGGACTGGGAAGCGGGAAAGCTGGGGTTTGTTGCCTGCTCTGGGCAAGCAAACATGGCTTCAAAGGCCACATAAGCGTGTGTGTGAATGGTGGCTGGGGAGGTTGGGCCAAACCATGTGTAAGGACACGCGGTCAGCATGCAGCACAGACATACCCCTGTTTTACCTTGGAGGACTCCTGCTGACGTCTGTGGGAGTGGAAGATGGTAGGGATTGATTGAACCCTACATTTTTCAAAGCAGTGGGTCAACAGGGGTGCTCCCACAATCCCTTTTTAAATGGCCACGAATTTGCAGTACCCAACCTCGGCCACCTGGGACCTGACTTTAAGAATCACTGAACCCTCTCCCCCCTCTCCCCCAGGCCCACTGGAGTCCACGCAGAGTGCGGGGGCCCTGCACCTTTGAAAATCAGGCCCAAGGGGTGTCAAGTTGGACACCCAGAACTGAGGCGTATCAGATGAGGCCACTTTGGCCAGTGTAGTCCTTGACCTCCGTTAATCAGCTGTAAAATGGTTGTAAGCCTCACATTCCAGGTAGGCATGAATTCACTGATCACAGAAATGGAGCGCTGGAAGAGACCTCCGAAGGTCATGGAGATCCATTCATCCACCCTGAGGCAGGATCAAGTACATCTAGATCATCCCTGACAGGTGTTTAACCTGTTCTTAAAAACCAACATTTATCCCCACCAGCTAAAGGGCAAAGACCTTTTTTTTTTTTTTTTTTTTTTTTTAAAGAGAGGAGTGAAGTAATTCCAGTGAAGTGCTCTGAAGTCCTCACGTGGAAGGTGCTAGAGAAATACACTGTGTTAGGGGAACCTGATTCTCCTTTCCAGTAGGCGTAAATTACACTGATGTCCACTTTAAGGCCCATTTACACTGGCAGAGTGGTGTAAAGGAGCTTTGGTGTAAAAGAAACCAGGCCTGTAACGTTTTCATCCCCTCCCCGCCACCCCTTCTACCTGGGCTAATTGGCTGCCACAATGATTTTGCAAGGCAGTGCCCAGAGAGTTGGCAAAGTGCCATGAGAGCCTTTGGGATTAAAGCGCTGCATAAAGGCAAATTATTGTTGTTAACAGAAATACTTACGCATTATGGGTCCAGTTTTGTCCTGCCGAGACAGTAGCAACTTGTGAACATGTTTGTGCCGTCACTGTCTTTCAATGAGGATCAGAAAGGCTAGGGTAGGATTAACTCGATACAGCTGTGATTGAAATAAAGCTCAATCAATCATTTCTCCCAGGGCCTTCTCCCATGTTGCCTGTTTCGTTCAGGAGGCTGCAAAATGTTTGTCTTTCTTTATGTACGTAGTTTTTCCCAGGTGGTTTTTGTTCTGTTTTTTTAAAGGATCTGGTTTGGGTTAAATTGGGTTTGATCCCGCAGAGCGCGGAGTGGCGCCTAAAAGGTCCTGCACCCCCACAGCGACCGACGGAAGTTGGTGGGGGATGCTCAGGATTGGGCCCTAACTTTGCACATCACGAAGGTCCGGGGTGGTGCTGCCCCAATGAGCCCTCACCCAGTGGGCTGGCAAATCTGTGCCAAACAGGGGCTGGCCCACAGGCACGGATAGGGTTTCCAGCTGCTCCCCTGGCCTTGTGCCTCCTTTGAAAATCTGACCCTCCGTATCAATGTGAAGATTTCACTTGCTCTGCTTTGCAAGTGTCCGTGCATGATCACATGGGCATTTGGCATTCACATAGGGCCTGCTGCGGCAGTTGAAATGAATAGAAGTCTGGCCCCGTAAGGAGTGCAGGATCGAGCCCACAGCTCAGCGGAGTCCTAGGATGGCTGTTGGATAACCCTGTTAAATAATGTAACTCTTAGACATTCCTCCCACGCTCAGCCCTTCATCCTTCCAGGGTAGATCTGCATTCGGTTCCAGGCAGCTTACTGGGTGCAGATCTTTCCAATGAAACCTTTAAAAACCAAGCTTCCATTTGCTCTACATGGACTTTAAAGATCCCAGGGCACTTTTCAGAGGAGCAGGGGGGTTGCCTCAGCTTCCTTAGTCAAAATCTCCCCTTTCCCTCACATTGTATCACTAGGTGACCCTTGCGGTCCCTTCTAACTACTATGATCTTATGATTTCTTCTGGATTGACACCAGAATCTGGCCCACTGTTGGGGAGGACTCAGGGAGGAAGGGTGCAATGCAAATGTCAATTCTTAACCTTGCCAGTTCTTAAAAGTGTGCAGCACAGCAAGGGTTACTGTTGGCTAGGGAAATAAGAAATGTATCAAAGTTTTCTACCTTCTACCCATTCTCAGAGCCCTTTGTCACCTTGATCCCAGCTATGGAGTGAACCCTTCCACTCCATCCCATATGTCAGTCTGCCAGTCGGCCAGGTGCTCCCCATGTATCATAAGTCTAATTCCATCCTCTGTTCAATGTAAATCTTCTTGTGCTTGCAAACCATTTTACTGGATTACTTGAGTATGGGGAGGGGAAGGCATTTCACTTTCCAAAGCTCCTTCTGGTGAAGATCTGACCTTGGTCCTGTCCGAACGGTGATTTTTCTCTTTCTGTACTAACCGTACCACTTCTAGGATGCCTTTCATCTGAGGATCTCAACGTGCCCTGCTCAGACTAATGATTAAGCCCCTATGAAACAGGGAAATACTACCCACATTTTGTAGTCAGGTGCTTAGTGTGGCTGAAAAGCAGGCCTGCATATGCGTTTGACATAGCTTGGCCTAAAAGAACTGACTCGGATCGGTGATAGTCGTAAACAGAACCCAGGAGTCCTGGGTCAAGATTTTTAAACAGCAGATGCCTAAAGCCAACTTCCTAAGTTCACGTTTAGATGCACAAATAAGTGGCCTAGTTTTTTCAAAAGGACTGAGTGCCCAGCAGCTCCCCCTGAAAACAGCTGGGGCTCAGTGCTTGGTGAGATAATGGAATCTCAGGGTTGGAAGGGACCTCAGGAGGTCATCTAGTCCAACCCCCTGCTCAAAGCAGGACCAATCCCCAGTTTTTGCCCCACATCCCTAAATGGCCCCCTCAAGGATTGAATTCACAACCCTGGGTTTAGCAGGCCAATGCTCAAACCACTGAGCTATCCCTGCCCACCCCCTATTTAGGCCTGCCCCCATTTAGGCCTCATCCAGGTGCCTAAATATGGACTAACCTTAGGCACCCAGGCCCAGATCCTCACAGGTATTTAGGTGCCTAAAGCCCACTGAAATCAATGGCAGTTGGCACCTAAATACCTTTTGGGAATCTGGGCACCCAGTCTGTAAATGGGGGCCTGCGTGACTTGCCCAGTGTGTTAGGAACAGAACCCAGGAGTCCGAGCTTACTGTTCTCAGGAAGGAACCAGAAACAACTCCCTTCCTTCACTGGGACATTCACATCAATGCCATATTACTCTTTTGGCCTGTGTCCCAGCTTCCTGCACAAACGTTCGGACTCCTGCTCTCATAAGCCTCTCCCCAAACCAACGCACGTTCGCTGCTACCCACGTGCACGCTCTCCTTCTTGTACCGAGGACGCTTCCTGCCGGGCTGGCATTTTAATTCCTGGGGAACTGTTCCCTTTGTGATGGATGAGACATGAAGAGCACCTGGCCTCTGACAGGAGGTGAAATCCAGCAGGTGGCCGGGTAGTTAAACTAATACACCGTTTATTTTAATTCTCGGGATAGCAATTACTGAGCTAGAGCCACATTTAGTGCTCCAGGGCAAGGGGTGTTTTAATTATGCACGAGGCAGAGCTCTCCAGGCTGACAATGCCTCTGTCACGTGCACAAGAAATAAACCCTTGCTTTGTCTCTTGGGAGTACGAGGGATCCTGAAATAGTTGCAGAGAGAGACGCTCGCCAGAGGTGGAGGACACAGACGGGCTCAGAGAGGGTGAGTACCTAAACCTCCTGTGACTCAGGATCATAGTATCGCAGGGTTGGCAGGGACCTCAGGAGGTCATCCAGTCCAACCCCCTGCTCGAAGCAGGGACAATCCCCAATTTTTGCCCCACATACCTAAATGGCCCCCTCAAGGATTGAACTCACAACCCTGGGTTTAGCAGGCCCATGCTCAAACCACTGAGCTGTCCCTCCCCTGATCTTCAGGAACATCCGCACTTTGAGCTGCGGGTCTGATTCCCAGCACGAAGCGACCTATCCAAGCAGCGGGGGCGGGGGGCCCCCTAGGATGTGCCTGTCCGAGACCACAGGTATCCTCAAAGGCATCCCGACCCCAGCCCCTGGAAGACAGATCGGGAAACGCACATCAGGGAGTGACCTGTCCTGATTCTCCCTAAGCTCCCCTGACACAAACACCCTTGACCTGATTGTGATCTCACATGCACTGGTGCAAATCCATTGACTGCAATGAGGTTCTCATGACCACCATCTGTGTTCAGAGAGGGAAGAACCATTCCTTCCTTCTGATTCTCAACCGGGCTTGGCAGTGGGTCCAGGCTGCTCCCATTCCCTTCTGAGTGGGAGGCTTCACCAGTCATTTCTAGACCCTGGGCCAAATCCTGGCCCAGGCTGTGCTGCTGCAAGGCCCCAGGGCACACCCTCAGGGAGAGTTATTGCTCCCATTTTACAGAGGGGAAAAATGAGGCAGAGAGGGAGATTGTGGCAGAGGCAGGAACAGGGAGACCCAGCCCTGTCCAGTCACAGCACCCCCTTTCCCATGGGGACCCCTTCATGGCAACTCTCCATATCCACTTGCAGGCTCTCAGGGCCTTGGTCATGCTTTACTCCATTGTAGTGGGTTCTCCTTTTCTGGGCCCCTTTCCCTTCTAGTCTCTTCCACGCAAGAATCCTGATCAGGGCTGCCCTGTGCTCCATGGTCCTGTTTCTCAGCGAGGGCTGCTTTCCTCTTTCCCTCTGCCATGCCAAGCCGCAGGACCTGGTAGCCTCACCAGGACGCACTGCTCCGGGGACCTGATGTGGCAGCTCTTGCCACCCGCTTGGCGGGCAGGATCTGACGCCGCCCTGGACGTCTCTGCCGTTCTGACCCATCCACGATCTCCTCTTGCCAGTCCGCACGAGACCTGGGAGGCTGGGTTTCTGGTGGCTTTCCAGTTAACAGAATCGGTGGCCTCGGCCCTCCGAGCCACACAGGGAAAGGCCCCCCATGGGGGCAGGCTACGGAGAGGCCTTCACGAAGTTCCTGCTTCAGCCACTGCATCCTGCGAGGCGGGCGAGACTGCCAGGGGCCTTTGGAATTCTGATGATCTTTTCTCATTTCCCTGGCTCCTCGGAGTCTCCCTGCAGCCCCTGATAATCTGCTCCACCTGATGACACACGCAGGCCACATATTAACCTCCCGCTACCTCCTAATGCCAGCGGCCGACGATGGCTCTAATGCTGTTGCCCTGAGAGGCCTTTCCTGTTGATCCGATCTCCCTGCGAGACGGAGATATTATGAATCTATTATGGGGCTGCTGAAGGGCATCTGTCGCTGAGCAGAGACGAGCAAAGACAGAAAGCCTTGGTGGGCTCTGGAGAGAGCCATCCTCTCCGCCCGTGTTGGTGCCAGGCCTCACGTTCTCAGTGAGCGCTGCCTTCTACCCATCGTCAAAAGAAGCTAGAGCACTAGCAAGTGCCCGCTTCCCAGGCTAGCTGCCTTCACCCGGATCTGGACAAGACCCACCTTTCAGCCTGGGAGGTAGCTCAGTGCCTTAAGGCCTGTTCCTGCCTTGGCATCTTCTGAGGCTGCCAACAAAGGGGGCTCTGATGTGGAGACTTGGCCACTAGGGAGAGCTTGGCAGCAATTAAGGTGCCAGCCTGAGACTCACAAGGCCTGGGTGTGATCCCCAGCTCTGCCACAGACTCCCTGGGTGACCTTGGGCAAGTCACTTCCTCCCTCTCTGCCTCAGTTTCCCATCTGTACAATGGGAATAACAGCACTGCCTTGCCTTACAGGGTTGTATGAAGATAAACACATGACAGATCAGGAGCTGCTCAGACATGACAGTGATGGGAGCCGTGTGAGTCCTACAGCTAGGAAGCTCACCAGCCCTCGGACGGTTATGGGCTTTATCCCTACCAACCAGTGATCTAGAGGCAAAGGAAGGCACTCTATCCTGTGCCCATGGCAGCCAACCCCCAGAATCGTTGTTCTGAACCCAGTCACTACTTGAATGCGAGATCCTCAGTGTTTGAAAGAGCCAGTAGCCTTATTAAACCTTAGCTAGAGTCAGCTCGAGGAACTAATGATCTTTAGTTAATGAAACCATATTGAACAGACCTTTAAAAAATACCAACATGTATATCTTCCCCAGGGCTTTGCAGCCATAGTGTGGCCCCTGGGAGCTGCCACTACCAAGACTCCTATGATCTGACAAGCACCAACCGTCCCCTCCCCTTGGGGAAGAGAGCAGAGAATGAATGGGACCCCCCCACCCCCACAAAAAAAAACTCTTCCCAGTGCTGCACTAAAGGATATAATTGCTGTGGACGGGCGGAGCCATCCCTGGGATGTGCAAACCTAGTGACGCTGTTATGATCCATAATGACACCCCGACCCCGGCTGGAGGCGTTAGTTCAAGAGGCTAGGTGTGCAGTTTGGGACGGCGATACTCCCTGGATGCACCTCTTCAAACCCTACCAAGGCTGTCTCAGCCCTTCTGCCTTGGGAGGTAGCTATACTGAGTCCCATGCACCTTACTGTGTGAGGGTCTTTCAGACGAACCTTGAGAACTGAGCTGGCAAAGGTCAAAGGTCCCCAGGCTATTTCTGAGAGAGGATAGGGGTCTTTAACCAGCGTTTTCCCTCCCCCCAGCACTGCATGGCACACTGGGTGCTGCCCCCCGCCTCAGAGGTGGCTGTGTTTCTGGTGTGCTGTACGTGTAGGGTTTCATCCCGGGCTAGCTTTGTCATTGGCTTCAACGAGAGCAGGAGCCGACCAACGCAACTGCTACCTAGGTGGGCTCAAGTGTCCGAGTTTAGCATTCAGTTAGATTGTGTGGAAGGTGCTGGGCAGGATTTCAGGGCAAGGAAAGGGGAGGAAATGAAAGTCCAGAGGGGCCCCACTCATTAGGACTCTGTGCAGAGCCCCGTGACCTCTACTAGGTGCTGCTCAGAGTGGCATTGAGATACTCCAGAGGAAGCCATTGCATCCATCCCGTCTCCGCCATCTAAGGTGCCCCAGCAAGGGCATGGAGAGGAGGCGTCATGGGGAGCCGGGTGAGGGTTTAGAGAAGCAGCATAGCAAAGGCAGAGACGGAGGCAAAGCAAAAGGATGTGGGGAGGCTAGAGAGAGAGAGAGAGCGTAGCAAGGGGACCACTGCAGGGATGCCAGCAAGAGCCACTGGGAGTAGCATGATGTGGGGACACCCTGACGGACGGTGCATGGAGAGAACACAGACAGGGAAGAGCAGTGCAGGGAACATGGTCAGTGCAGATGTTTGTTGGGGACCCAGAGCGCCGGCTCGGTGGATGAGGTACCTTCAGACTGCAAAGCCGGGTCTAGATGAGAGTTACCCACCCCTGGGACAGACATGGCCTCTCAAACCTCTGGAGCTGATCTGAAGCTACCCACGGCTGGGGCAGGCGCATCCTGGGATCCATCGCACACTTTGACCTGCACTGCTGTAGTGGTCAACCAGCGCCAGAAGTCTGTTTCCTATGTGCCTGGCTGCCTGTGGAGTATAAAATGCCCACTCGAATCTACTGGGCAGAGTTTCATCCCTTATATTTAAAACTAGAGGCATCAGGACTTCTGACTGAACAACTCCCACTGGGATCCCTAGTGATGGAGTATAAAAGTAAGGGGACAAAACAGTCCTTATTCTCCTCTCATTATTCCACTATGTCTAATGACTCCCTCTGCTGGGTCTCATCTTGCTACCTGATAGCAACGGGCTTGAACCGAAACCCTGAATCGGAGTACGCACGCACATTGACCGTCAGGAAAGTGACTCGTTGACAACCATCATCAATAACAGCTCAGAGGAAAAGTAAAATGCAGGAATTGCCGGACTGGAGCAGACCAGGGGTCCATCTAATTCAAAATCCTGTCTCCAACGGGGACCAGCACCACTGTGGGGCCAAGAAACTCCAAAGTGAACAATTATAGAATTGCCTGCCCGCAGGGGGAGTCTACCTAACCACCACCATCGGTTAGTGGGTGGCTCATGCCCTGGAGCCAATCTCGCCTCGCCTGAATGTTCCTGCTGCTGGAACCCTTCGGCCAGTGATCATTTGCAGTCACAAAAATGCCCGGTGGCACTGAGCTGAGCCTGACGCCACAACATGGCCCTGCTGGAAAATCCCACTTGAACCAGTGCACGCTCAGCTACAGCCCTTCAAGGAACCGAGCGGCTCCGGAGAGATGCTAAGCGCTCTCAATGTAAAGTCAATGGGACACGTCGCTGTTCAGCACCGCTCAGGATCAGACTCTATGGCTACGTCTACATTGCAAAAAAAAAAAAAAAAAAAACCACCCCAGAAACATGGCAACGAGTCTCAGAGCCCAGGGCTACAGACTCAAGCTCCCGCTATGACATCTAAGGTGCGGATGTTTCCGTTTGGGCTAGAGGCAGGCTCTAGACTTGCTTCCCTGGCTGGGTTTCAGAGCCCCGGCTCCAGCCTGAGCGGGAACATCTAGGCTGCTATTTGTAGTACCATTGCATGAGCCCGAGTCTGTAGACCCGGGCTCTGAGACTCACTGCTGCTAGGGGCGTTGGGTTTTTTTGGCAGTCTAGATGCACCTACGGGTACAGCTACACTCAAGCTGAAGGTGGAATTTCCAGCTTGGGTAGCCAGATGCACACAGGACAGACCAGCCACCCGAGTAAGTCCCTAGTGTCCCAGGCAAGATTGTACTTGGGGCAGCTAACCATCCTGCTGCCTTCACCCCCATGGCTATGCTTCTATATTTAGCCGCGAGGTCAATTAAAGCTAGCACACGTGTGTCTACCTGAGCTGGTAATAACACCTCCAGCTTGAGTGTAGATGTGATCTTAGTGAGTAAAGACTCTAACAACCACGGCATTGCAACAGCTCAGCAGTAATCCCCGTCATTCCCGAACTAAGAAGTTCTGCCTAGAATCAGTATTCCGATAAAACAACCTCTCCACCAGCCAAGACACTGCTATGGGCCAAGGGCCGAAAGCCTGGATCCAGATTTCAAGCACCACCACGTTAGGGGGTGTTCAGCTCTGAGGGTTTAGTCTGGGCTCAGCTCCAATAAAAATATTTATGCTGGGGCGGGGGACGAGGGGAGCAAGTATCATTCCTCTCTGCTGGAATTCTGGAAAAAAGCAAATCTCCTATTAGAGGGGCAGCTGCGCTGATCGCAGATAAGAGCAGCTCTCACTAGATTATTTGAACTTTAATACAGAACAGGCACGCCCTGCATTTCACTTCCCATCACGGAAATTAAGCAGTGATTTATACAGCGGGATGGGAAGGGGGAAGATGACTAGAGAAATTACCCCTGTCTGTTATGTGACTCGAAATGTTCAGGGCCAGATCTTCAGCTGGTGTAAATCATCACAGCCAATGAAGCAATGGCCATTTACATCAGCGGAGGATTTGATTCTCAGCCAGGAGAGACCTCTTTTCCTTCCTTCTTCCTCTGTCTTTGCATTTTCATTGGCTAACTACATTCCAGTGCACTATTTATCTTGGTCCAGAGCCTCGGCTCGTGTGGAGTTTCCTCCATCCCCTAGGGATTTCACCCATAAATCACATCTCAACATCAGTAATGATTGGAGTACATCTTAACATCAGTAATGACTTACTTTTCATAGTCAGAGTTATCCTTGTCACAGCGTGTGTCCTTGTGTTTCTCCCAGTCTTTGCCATGTCTGCAGGTGGTCAGGGAGATGATATCCTTGCCATTATGGATATGGTGTAATGCATTCCTGGTGTCAGAACCAATGCCAGTCAGGTACCTTTTCCCTTTAAAAGCCAACTTGTACTTCTTCTTAGGAGGCACAGAATTCTGGTACAGCCAGCCCCTCTCTCCACCCTTCTGAGGATGCTCCTTCGAAAACAAAGGGATGGAGATATCAAAGCCAGGCCTGAAGTTCTCAACATAAAAACTTGCCTTGGCCAGGATGGCCTGTCCAATGTCAAAGCCCAGATCCTCTGTGTAATTCGGCCAGGTGCCTGAGTAAAGATTAAATATCAGATGGTTTCGGCCATCGTTCCATAGAGGGAAACCTTGGATTTTATCGTTGATGTTGTGAACGTACTGGATGGAGAGATGATCCCTATCCAAAGTATCAATATTTAGGATAAAGAGGCAGGCTTCTTCTGGGTTGGAGGTGTAGTATCGGGAATCCTCAATGGATGTGATTATTTTGAGGTAACTTTCTGACACCGGGTCCTCTCTCTCCATGGGGTAGACAAAGACCTTGAAACCATGTTTCTCACACCTCGAAAAATCAAAGCAAGTTTCCATGCGGCACCTGCTGTGCTTATAGATGTTCATTCTTGACTCCCTTCTGGCTTTGGCAGATTGTTTGTGGTGGCCTCCATCACTCTGAAGTTCTTCGGGATCTGCAAAGCTCTTGAGGAGGGACCTGTCCGTCCAGCGGGGCCAGTTCTTCAGCACTGTGGCTTTCTTTCTGGAGAGGAAGGCCAGGCGTCTTAGTTGGTCTCCTCCAAAGAAGAAAAGCAGAAGCCAAGAGGCAAAGAAAGTTATGAAAATGTATTTCTTCCTGGTCTGCATATGTTCATCTGGGACCCTGACTCCTCATTTGAACCAGGAGGAGGTGAACTTAATCAGCAGGTAGATTCAGAAAGGAAGATCATTCCAGTGGACTCCGTTCGCAATCCAAAGTCCACTAGCCAATGGCAGCTTCCGAACTGGAGTGGGAGCAATTTGGAGCATGTGTTTTGTATCCTGTCTTTTTCAGGACTTCGGAGCACTGTATTAACCTGTAGGCTCTTCCAGCATTTCCAGCACCACACACTTCAAATTGGACTCTTCTTGCTTTTCTTATTTAAAATCTGTTCTCCTCCCATGGAGATTTAATAGCAAAGCTTCCCCAGCACCATTCGGTTCTGTACCCTTCAATTTCTTGACGCCGTACAAGATTTCCAAACTGTCTGATTCTGTCTTCTATAATGCAATATTTATTTCAGCATGAAATTGTGTTAAGCAATGATCATTTTTCTACCACTGCTTGGCCTGGCTCTTAAACCCCTGGAGAAAAAGGTTACACCATTCCTTTCTCTTGGGTTAATACTCTGTGTCATTTTAATCAGCTCCCCCACACTTCACTGTTTTAGTTCAGATGTAGGATTTTTTGCCCCAGTCCCTTCAGACTTCTCTATGTATCAAAAGTTTACACTTTCCTGCAGGCAGCAGATAAATGTCTCTCTGAGTGGCTCACTCTAATGCTCTCATTTAGAAATCTTTTCCTTTCCACTTCTGACAGCTTTTAATCTCAGTCTCCCCTTTACCTTCAATGGTCCATAGATAGAGATCACCACTTCCTCTGCCATTGAAGAGCTTCAAGAGAGCAGCCGGGGCTCCAATCTGCTATCCTTCGATTGATCTGTCTGTGGAGCTTTGACTTCTAGCTTCTTGCTGTGTTTGGGGAGCATTTCCAGTTAAAGAGATCGCAGTGCTGAAGGCATGTCCCCATGCCCTTTCCACAGATGATCAAAGCAGCTCTTGGTCACTAATTGATCAGAGTTATACTGACATCCTCAGCCTCATTAGAGTCTTTGGAGGTCTTTTAGGAGTAAGCTCTCTGCACTTTCTGCCTGTTATTAAGCTCTCTCTTTCTCTGTATCCCCTTTGGTTAGCCCTTTCTCTCTGAGTGGAGAGTTATTTCTGTATGTGTATGGGGTTTTTTTTACCTCCCACTTCTCTGGGTGGATGAAGAACTATGCTCTCTCACCTTACCTTCTGTAATTAGCCCCCTCTACCTCTGTGTGCATGTATGGCATGTACATATTTATACAGAACATGTCCTAGTTACTGTACCTAGTCACCTTTCTCTCTGCCTGCCTATTTTCTCTCTGTTTCCGTGTCGTCCGCTCTAATCCATGATTAATTTCTTCTTGCTCTCCACTCACTTCCTCTTCTCTCACTCTCTATTAAACTACATTTATATCTTTTTCTCCCCAATCCTCTATTTTTCTCTTGCTGACTACTTATCCTGCTCTCTTTCTGGGTATGTATCTGGCTTGATCGCCTTTCGGTCTCTCAGGACTTCTATGTTGGTCTCTTTCTCTGTGTGTGTCTATCTTGAGCTCTCTCTCTCTCTATTTATTTTGATTTCCATTTTCTTTCTGAGCCCCCCTGTGCTTCTTTCTAGCTGCCTATCTGGGGTCTCGTCATCCGTCCCTCTACTTCTCTCTCTGGCTCTCTCCCTCTCAGGCTGCCAAGCAGCAGCTGTCACACAGCGTTCTAATGCCACTTTCACAACCTTCCATCCCGGCCCCGCCCACTCGTCTCTCATTCGTCCCCCAGCCCCTCAGAGGGCGGGGCTTCTACTTAACTCCTTCCTAACCGAGCCGCAAAAGAGGGGAGGGGCCTGGAAAGGTCCTGGGCTTGCGCTCCGGTTGGCTGTTAGGCGCCCGCCCGCAAGAAGGGGATCTGCGGGGCTGCGTGTGCGGCGAATCCCAAGGCAGGGGGGGTCTTCTCTGCTCCTGTCTCATCCCGTCCCAATGGGGGTGCAGCCGCCCCCCCCAGTAGGAGCCTGGGAGGGGAGCCTAAGCCTGACAAAGGCATTGTGTTGGTAGGGTCTCGGGAGAGAGCCTATAAATCGCCCCCCACCACACACGCACCGGCTAGTCGTAACAGGGATTCATATATAGGGGGAATCCAGGTGATTCATTCCCCACCTGCACCCCTTACAGTGATGTGATTGGCCCAGGGAAGTGCCAGGGGGATCTTCTCTCCATCCCCCCCGGGCCAGCATGGAATCAGACCTGGCTTTATTTAGAGAGAAAGCTAAATAACCCCCACCACCTCCTAGGTGACTTAACAGTGATTTGCTTGTAAGGGGGATTTTCCCCACGCCCTGCCACCAAAGAATCCTGGCAGCGATTTATTCGCAGAATCGGATGAGCAGGAAAAATTCACACACCCCGGGCATCTTCTTAGCCGTTCATTGTAGGCAGGAAGAGGGAAAATATCCCGCATGGCCTCTGAGTATTCAGAGCAGAGATCTGGTTTTAGAGGAGAAGCAGGGAAGTCCCCATAAGATGTCATTTATCAGGGAGGGAGAATGCCAGGAAATCCAACCTTCTTCCCCCCACCCCATTGCCGTCACCACACAGACACTCCTGTAGCCTTGTCAGCGATTTCTTTGCGCTCCCCTCAGCCAGCCACTGTGCCAGCAATTCAGTTTCCCTTTTGGAGCCTGATGCTGATTACAGAGCTCTGGGCACAGCAGGAGGGAGGAAGAATCAGCTCTCATACTTTCTGGAAAATGATTATTTAGAGATAGGAGCCCTGAAAGCACTGGGCCGAGTAAACTCCATTGAATTCAGTGCACCTGATTCTCCTATCTGACCAAGGTGATGTCATTGACCTCAATGGAGTTGATCCAGATTTGCCCCGGTGTACATGAGAGGAGATGCAGGCCCGGGGCTGTGTTTAACACACTAAATTCTCTGCTGATCAACTCATAATAACGTTTCTTTAGTTCAGTGTTGTCATTTGGATTCCCACAAAATCCCGCTGGGCCAGAGGGAACAATTCTGGTTTACACCGGCTTGGGGAGCTGCCTTCCTGACTGGAAAGTAATTTGATGAGAGACCCCCAGTGGTGTCTCACCAGGTTTTCCTAAAGTCAAGGTAGCAGCACCTTGTTTGTTATGTGGGAGCACCAGTGTTCCTCGCAGACTTTAACTGGGAAGAAGCAGAGTCTAGTGAGCGTCAGGACCCCTGGGCTATTTCCCCAGGTGTGTCACTGACACGTTAACCTTTAACCCACCTTAACCTCAGTTTCCTCATAGATACCATGCATATATATTTAATACCCACTGTCGCCGCCTGCCTCACAGGGCAGTTGTGAGAATTAATATTTGGAAAGTGCCTTAAGAGTGTAGCCTACAGGGAGAGGTATTTACAAGGGTGTAAGTGAAGGCAGTAATGTAAAGCCTACAAGAACTTAGCTAAACAAGGCATAAGGCTCAAAACCCTTAGCATAAGCAGCTAACCAGGAGTAAGATATCACAAAATAGGATGGTATAATGACTAAACTGCTGGCAGGTAACCACAAGATGCTAGTTTATACCAGCCTGGGATATTTTACATTAGGAACATGAGCAGATGCCTGACCACAAGCGTGCCGTGGTAACCGAGGTATGTGCTGAGAAGCTTGAGTGCAAAGGCCTAGTAAACTGAGGGAGAAGGGCACCCCACCACTACTAGGGAATGGACCGACAAATCAGGGGAAAGGGCTGAACTCTCTACCGAATGTGCCTTAGGCAGAATGACATCAGCATTATAAACACATTCTAACAGTTGTGTCCCAGCCTGTGTGCCTTGGGAGATGTAACTCTTGGGAGATGCCAGGATGATGACCACTTGTGGTGATCATGTTAAGGATGAGGATGACGGACACTTCGGGTCCTTTTGCAAGGGATGGGGGGAGGATGTGGATGCTCAGACACACATGCTGTGTGATTTCTATCTGCCTTGCTGGGTTTGGGTCTTTATTGTGTTAATAAGACAATTGCAGATTCAGAAGGTTTTTCCTAAGTGTGAGTGTGGCAACCATGCAGGACAGCGAGGTTCCCAGCTAACCAGTAATTCTAATAATGCTGGGCCTGACCTTGGGACAAGGACCCACCAAACTTCCATGTCTTAATTGGTTTCAGAGGAGCAGCCGTGTTAGTCTGTATCCGCAAAAAGAAAAGGAGGACTCGTGGCACCTTAGAGACTAGCAAATTTATTTGAGCATAAGCTTATGAAAGCTTATGCTCAAATAAATTTGTTAGTCTCTAAGGTGCCACGAGTCCTCCTTTTCTTTTCATGTCTTAATTGGGAATTCTTAAGAAATACACAGTCAATAGATCAGGGAACAAGATCCTGAGATGAAAGAGAATCCCCTCCCATCTCTTTCCTGGGCTCCGATGATCACAGTCTTCCATGCCCTTCTGTCCTTTTTACTAATTCCCTTCCCCCCCTCTTCCCAGTCTTCCAGCGCCTTGCAAAGCTTCACAGGATCTGGAATTCAATCTGCCACTGTCTTTGCAGGCTGTAGGCTAGTTTCCTGGATGTTAGTTTCCCAGATCTAGATTCTGCTGTCTATGTCAATGGGATTATCTTGCTGGGGCGTGCAGAATTTGGCCCCTGGCCTATAGGGAAAGTGTGAGGGCAGGGACTGTGCAGGTATCCCAAACACCAATGATGATGGCCTGGTTTTCAAAGGCCCTGAGCACCTGCAGCTCCCATTTACTTCAGCGAGGCTTCAAAAGCTCAGTACTTCCGAAAGATCGTGGAGTGTCCCTGCAATCCCAGTGTCACTACATCTCCTGGTTTCTAGCTCCAGATCCTGGGTCCCTGGCTCTACTCACTCCCTGTCGTGTCCTCTGTTCCTCCTTATCCTTTCAACCAGTGATCGTCCCATGCCCCTTCCCCAATCAAATCTTTGCCATCCAGCTGCCTAGCTGCCCCCGCACCTCTTGCTGCAAGCACTCTGAGTGGGCTCCAGGCTCCCATCCCCTGCTCCTGCCTTTCTCATCAGTCTGTTTCCATGTCATTAATCTCCACTCTTTGCTCCTATTCGCTTTCTTAATCCTCCTTATTCTCATTTTCTTCTCAAGCCTCCCTGCCTGGCAAGTCCCTTTATGAATGGCTGCTAGGGTCACACCGGTCACAGTGGGGATTTTCCTTTGTAAGGGAGACCGGCTGATACCAAGATGATTCAAGGATCGTGCCGCACCCTCTGCGACTTCTGCCTCCACCTGACTGGGTTGAAAGGCTTGTGTTATAATCGGGGGATGGGGAGGTCTTTCATCATTGATTCGATGGCACACAGGCTAGCTTGTGAGAGCTGGATGGCTCAGGGCATTAGTTGTGGGCTACTGAACCTTTCACTTTCGCAGTCTGTGCCAGCAGGGACACACAATCTACCGGCTGAGGCTGTTCCGTGCCATGAGTGAGATGAAGTGGAAGGTCTCAGTCCGGTTCCTAATAGAGAGGTATTCACTTGGCAACTGGCATTAATTGCCCCTCTTCCCATCTTGCCCTGGTTCCCGGTGTCAGCAGCGGCCAAGGATGGGCTGGGCCATGGAGAATGAATTCCCCTCTTGCCCTGAGATGTGGGGTCACTCCAGAACCAGGTGAAGGCACCTTGGCAGCATGGCATGGGGGCAGTTTGCCCTGCCACTGCCTGGGCTGTACCTGCTCGGGGTATAAACTCAGAGCAATGGTCTCCAGGGCTGTGAAGCCAGCATCCTTCATGAGCATGAAATTCTCTTGAAAGAGCAACTGCAGAGCAAAGATGGTTTTTTTTTTCTTTGTGCCCTTTACTGCTCCTTTGAAGTTCACCTTTAAAAAAACAAACCAAACCCTCCCTGCATGTTGGCTGGATCTGAGCTCAGCACATGGGAAGCTGCAGCTCTTCAGAGTCTGGGAGAAAACGAGCAGGACTGTTGTACTTCTAAGGGCTGCTCCTGCTCCGTCTGAAGTCAATGGGACAATTGCTGCTGATTTCAATGAGTGCAAGAATGAGCCCCTGACACACGTCAAACCCTGGCATTCACTGAACAATGATGTTTATGTGAAGCAGCCCTTATTTGTAATGGTACGAAGAAGAGACTACTTTGATAACCCGCTGATTTCCTCAGCTTCTAACAAAAGCACTAAAGGGAAATAATCTAACAGTTTGGAAATGCATGTTTCACGTTGCCTAGCAGTAAGCCAGGGTCTGGAAAGTACCTGGGAGTCCTTCCTGTCTCTTCCACTGACTATACATGTGACCTTCAACAAATTACTTCACCTCACTGTGACTCAGTTTCCCCAGCTATTAAATGGGAATAATATGTCCCTCAGAGTGGAGTTGTGGGCCTTAATTAATGTTTGCAAGGAACTTTGAGATCCTGTAAGGGAAGGTAACAAAGGAATGCTGATTATTAGTAGTCCAACCACATATAAACCCACATTTTAGGTAAGTACGAGAGAACAGATAAACCACACAATAGGAAGAGATTATTGAGCAAACACTTGGTTTAGTCTAATACATTAATTATTTTTATAATTGTTGTTTGTATTACAATAGACCTGGCCCCAGCTGAGAATGGGGACTGCTGTGCTAGGATCTGTACAAACACATAGGAAGAGAGTGTCAGGCCTGCCTGCCCCAGTGAATTCACAGGTAGATCTCTGACCCCACGGCACCTCCATGCTGTACAAAAAAAATGGAATGACATTCACAGACTTGCCACAATCCAACTTGCATGGGAGTAAATCTGGGCACAGCTGGGTTGATGGGCATCAGGGCTCACTGCAATAAAGAAGTGGGACAGGAAAGACTCGGCTGGAAACAATGGATTGGAAAGCAAGGCAATTGTCCAGGTGGCAGAGTGATGCAGACCAGGAGGGCAGGTGTGATCTCTCTGCTGGCATTAAGGTACAGTGAGTCCAGCTTCCATCCTTAGGACTGTAAGTCAGGGGCCCATTTCACATTTGGGTGCTCAAATAGGTACCTTCCAATGAATCATGAGAGATTCTGGGTGTTCAGCACCTCTCAGGGTCAGTTCCTCTGGCAAGCTCTGTCCCCATGTGTTTGTCCACATATGGAACCAGGTAACCCATCTTAGTGGCCCAGATCTGGAAACTCTGGCCCAAGGGGCCAAATCTTAGATCCTTGAAATCAATGGACTCTGCCATTCAAAGGGAATAGGGTTTGGCCCACATCTACACCTCTAGGGGGCCACAGTGCAGGCCACAGAATTCCACAGTGTAGCCTGTGACTGTGTTTTTAATACAGATGTAGCACCCAGAGACTACAGGTCCCATTGTGCAATGCTCCATCTTGGCTTAGCCACTTGGATTAAGTTTCAGAGTAACAGCCGTGTTAGTCTGTATTCGCAAAAAGAAAAGGAGTACTTGTGGCACCTTAGAGACTAACCCATTTATTTGAGCATGAGCTTTCGTGAGCTACATGCTCAAATAAATTGGTTAGTCTCTAAGGTGCCACAAGTACTCCTTTTCTTTTTGGATTAAGTTGAAGCTTTGCATGCTGGGATCAGTAGTCTTTAGAGCCCAACATCTGGATTAAAAATAAATGCAGGTCCAATCTGCTGCCTTTTGGGCAGATTAAGGGTGGGATTTTCAGAAACATTTAAGGGGTTTAGAAGCACAAATCCCACTGAAAGTCAGGGGGACTTGTGCTCCTATATCCCTGGAAAATCAATCCCTAAGTAATTAGTCCATCCCTTGAGCTCCTGGCTAGTCACAGTCACATCCTGGAGCCCCTCTGCTCTCCAGAGACCAGGGCTGCTCCTAACACCCCTGCTACATTTGAGCTGTTTTAAAGATACAAGGAAACTGACCTCATCGCTTCCTTTGAAGTACGAGATGTAAATGACACCATCAGGATTTTATTTAACAGTGTTTTGGAAGTGCTGTGTTTGATGTCTATAAAATATTGAAAGGAATCCAAAGCCAAGTTTGTACTTGGGTAATTTTATTCTCCTGCAAGTGCATTGCACAAAAAAAAAAAAAAAAAAAAGCTAAAGCTGTCTTTTAAGTAATAATATCCCTTTTACGTATAAAAGGGATTCCTTTCTGACTCAGATGGCAGGAGCCTGCATCTTTGGAGCACCACGTTGCTTTTGACACCTATTTGGGAGTGAACAGGGGGAAGAACAGATCACGGCTTCTTGAGAACTCCAGAGGAAAAGAAGCTCCATCATGGAAGGAGCTGCCATCACCTGTTGACAAGCAAGGGGAAACAAGGGAATAGGCCAGGCCTCATTTGCATTTCTATTAGATGGCAGTTTGGGGGTGTTTTGATCAAATTTCAATTAAGTTTTAATTTGGGGGGGAATTAAATGTTGTTATCCCTGTCAAGGAAGAAAAGGGGCAAGGGGATGGCACCCATAGTGCATGAGGAAGGGGTCACCCTAACCTAAATCACAGTCAGGCATGGTTGGGTACCAGAGCCTGGCTAAAGCTAACAAAAGATAGCAGGAAGATGGTTGCTGCTTTCTGTGGGGAGTGCTTTCTTCATGGTAAGATTGCTATTTCTAGATGCATACATAGAGCAAAGGCTGTATTTCAGTATGTGTAATAAATTGTGTAGGGGATGAGTCTAAGGTGGTTTGGGTGCAAACCTCAGAGAGCTACGTTCCAACTGAGGACTCTGGTGTCAGCCTTCCTACCCAGCATGAAAGCTGTCCTCACTTCAGCTGGGGTAGGTGGTAGGGTACAGCAGCCCCTAGAGTACCTAAGCAACACTTCCCTTCGGGGCTGGAGATGGACCTGCCTGGATTTTGGACTCCAACAAGCCTGGATGACAAACTGTAAATGAATCATAGAATCACAGAATATCAGGGTTGGAAGGGACCTCAGGAGATCATCTAGTCCAGCCCCCTGCTCAAAGCAGAATCAATCCCCAACTAAGTGGAGCAGCCTGGAGGAGGGCAGGGGCTAGTGCTGGAAGGAACGTCTTGCCTCTTTACTCCCTTGCAACTGTGAGAGGAGGCCTGAGGTTAAGACTATTGCCAGGGCACCTGGGGGGGGGAGGGGTCTTCTGGGGAGTCCGTCCTGCACAATAGCAAGTGTTGATTTGTTAATTGCTGGCTTTCCCAAGTTTACTCTGTGTCCCCTCCCCCCTTCCCCCACAAGTTTGCTTTGCTTGAACCCCCTGGACTCAGTGCTTGTGAGTGGGGAAGTATTGCCAGGGAAGCTAATTTAGTTTTCCCAGTTTTCTAAGTGGGGGCTTGAGCCAGTGTTATTCCAGGTCTCAGAATCCCTAGATGATCATTGAACCTGGATCCTTTTACTGACAACAACACCTGCAGAAAGGTTATGTAACTAACAATACTGGTCTATATAAAGCAGTCCAACCTGTGTGTGAAGGTGTGACTGGGGTCCCAATGGGGAGCTAGCTGTGGTCACTCAATTAGGGTGAACCCCAAAGAATGGGGCAGCCAATCCCCCTAAAGCTCTGGATATTCCAATACTTAGATTCAGCAAGACAGCATCAAACAGCTTCTTTATTACCTTACTGGTTACTCAGAAGTCCAGACAACACAGTTCCCTTAAAGTGATCCAGCCTCAGGCCTCCATCCAGGTACACATGTCAAATATGATGAAAATTTCTGTAAATTTTATTTCGTCACATAAAAGAATAGGTTCTACCAATCCCAAAAGATCAGACACATGACCTCCCAGGTTAATGAATGTTTCAGATTGTACCCAAATACACGCTACAGCCAATTCTTATTAACTAAACTAAAATGTATTAAAAAACAAAAGAGTCTGGTTAAAAGATCGATATACATACAGACATGAGTTCAATTCATTGAGGTTCAGATTCATAGCAGAGACGATGAGCTTTGTAGTTGCAAAGAGTTCCTTCAGAATTCAGTTCATAGGTCATAGTCCAATGTCCAAATCTTATATTCCGGGCATACCAGCATAACTGGGACCTCAGTCTTACTACTCAAACTTCCCCTGATGAGGTCTAAGCAGATCTGAGATGACAGAATCAGGACCCAAGGATCTTTTATACAATTTCATGTCCTCTTTGACAAGTTGGGATTTCCTCCAGGAACAAAAGGTGATTAGGATGACTTTGAAGGAGGTCCATCACCAATACTTAGCAATATGAATTAACATAAGGCCATTTGCTTGTTCCTCTACCATTCACAGTACATTTCAAAGAGAGATGAATACCGAGATATCCCATGTTTACAATTCATTTAAACGCTAGGATGTTCTTTTGACCTCTGAAGTATCAGAATACAGCATAGACAGGGACCGTTAATTGTGGACCCTACTCATACATATGTAAATACACAAAAACACAAACATTATCTCCCTACATGTCTCTTGCGGTTAATTTATTTTGCAGGATGTTTAACCCTTTCTAGCCATGTGTCACAGAAGGCCTAAATTGTAATATGGGCCTTTATATACTATGACAGTATGCTCATGTATAGGGTAATGTCTAGGAACTTAGAGGCCTCTACTTTCAGGAACTGCTTGGAAAGAGAAGCCTGTATATGTGGAGGAAGGAATAAAGCCTGAATGCTGCACCATCCTGCCTCTTCTTCGGCTAGAACACTGAACAGAAGTGACTTGCCAAAGGTCACACAGGCAGAGCAGAATTAAGAACTGACCCTGGCTGTCTAGGGTCCTAGTTTAGAGCCTTAGCCACAAAACTCTCCTTCCTCTCTGCGAGCACTCTGTATAACCTGTTCAAGCAAAAAGAGACAGAGCCCAACTAATTACTGTAACAAATTTAATTAGAGAAGATGGTGGGGGGAAATGTCATTAGAAAGAGATGGAGTCAGTCAGCATGGTCTTTCCCTGCAGGAAAAATGTTTAATTCTAGCAAGAATATAAAGTCATTTTGCATTTGCAGACAGGGAGTCATTAAAAACACGGCCAGATTCTCAGGTGGTGTAAATCAATGTATTGACTTCAGTGGAGTTGTGCTGATTTACACCTGCTGAGGATATTTGGGAGCTCTGCTCAAATCTTGGTCCAGCTTTCCCAAAAGTATTCTCCCACCTCTGTCTCCCAAGCCCATAGATAGCTACATAGATATAGCTAATTGGGTCAAGATGCGGGGGGCATTGCCAGGTCTCTGGTGAACCGGGGGTGAACCTCGTTTTAGTGCCCCTTTTTCCCCTTGCCTGGGGGCCCCAGAAAGGGATATATATATTGGATAACCAGCAAAGAAAGAGTCCTCATCAGCATTGTTTCACCCCTAACAAACTTAAGTGACGTGTGTTTAGTGTTAATGTATTGATTTCAAAACCCATGCTGATCAAATATCTATCTAGCCCCTGTGGCAGTTTTATTTGTAAGGAGGCTCGTTTCTAGCATCTGCTGGAAAGAGATGGGGTTTCAAACGGAAGACGAAAGTCACCATAAGCTGTGTGCGCACCAATACTCACGGTCAGTGCTCCAGAACACAAAGATAAAATAGCACGGGAGTCAGATCCATCTCCTGGAGCCCTTTGCTAACAGTACTTTGAAGTGATGGAGGATTTCCGGTGCGGGAGGGGGTTGTTTGGTTTCATTAGAACATGAGCAGACAGGGATATCGGGAATCTGAGGTGTCGCCCATCACCTGGTCTCTCTCCCTCCCTTCCACTCTCTTTCTCTGACTGGAATCTCTGCCCCACTTAGTTCTGCTCATGATCTGATAATTCCATTCTCTATGAGATCACAGCCTTCACCATGGTAACGCAATTGACCTGATTTGTAGGGAAGTTACATTGGCATCCTTGCCAGTTGGCACCATGCCGTTATCAAACCGTTATCAATATTTTAAGTGCCATCTTAAAAACAAAAAGGCTAAACTGGTTTTCAAAACTCCAATGTGTGTAGGAAATCAAACCAATAGCCAAGGCCTGATTCTCCTTCCTCTTACACCCCGTTAGCTTAGCTGAGCTATAGTAGAAGTGAGATCAATGTGATATTTTGGAAACAGGTTAAAAATGACCAGCTTTGTCCTGTCTAGTTTTTAATGGTGGAAACTGCAGGTTTCCCACTTGGGGGACCATTCCACAGTCTAACAGATCTTGTTACTTCTCAGGAAATGTTTCCTGACAACCAGCTTTAATTTCCCTTTTGCTTGCTTTCATCCTATTGCTCATAGCTGGAGACCCGCAACTAGGAAACCTCTCAGCCCCTGCACTTTAGGAAGGGGCAGCTTTCTCCTTTCTTTAGCACCTCAGCTCCTTGCTGGCAGGTTTCCAGCCCCCCTGCAACAGGACCTAACAGCTTCCAGGAGTCTCCTCATCGGAGCTGCCAGGCAGAATGTCCTCCAGCTACATACTCAGCATTGCCAACTATGTAGCTGCTGAGTGGAAGGTGGGTTTCCATGGCACAGACAGAAGCCCAATTAGCACTGAGTGTCACTATCGTCAGATAACGTCCAAAAGTCTCACTGGAAAGAGGATAGATGTCAAAGATCCACATAGATTTTTTACTGTCCCTTGTCTCTCTCTACAGATCAGATGAGAAGCCAGAGCCTGTCCTGGCTTCTGTAATCAATGAATCCCAGTCAGTAGCCCAATCTAAACTGGCATCTGCCTTGGCACTTAAATCTCGTTATTGTGCCTGAAGATCACCTGCCGTAAAGGGACCAGAATGCATGTGTTGAAGTTAATCCTTTTAAGGAAAGTGCTTGTAAATGCCAAAGGATCCCTTATGTGGGTGAAATGTGAGCAGCAGCATAAACACAAAGAAAGACCCCTCCTCCAATGCACTCCACTCTGGGCAGGGGGACCAGGAGCTGGGCAGGGAACACTGGTTCAGCATTGACTTACAGGGAAGAGGGCCACCTCCTGAGTCCCCAACCCCACTCCCTTCAGCACCAATCCTGGCAGCTCCCCCATCCCAGACCAGGAGTCAGGGAGATTAGTTAGGGCTGCTTGACATTTTTTAGTCAACCTTTTTTTCCAATGAAAAATGGAGTTTCAGCGAAACAGCAACCTCATCAAGGTTTTCATCCAAACAGTGAAATCCCCAAATGTTTCCGTTTGGGGGCTTGTTTGTTTTTATGAAAACCTGAAAAAAAGTCAACAAAAAGGGGAAATTTTCATTGATTTTTTTTTTCCCCCCAGGGGAAAAAATATAATTTGCCACACAGCTCGAGGGCTGTGTTTGTAAAGCTGGGGGGATCAATCCCAGCACACGGGGAAGGGCTGTGAACACACAAGGAAGGTGCAGGTTTGTGTTCTGTGTTTGTACAGCGCCTAGCACAATGGGGCGCAGGTCCATGGCTGGGGCTCCCAGTCACTGCGGTAATACAAATAATAACAATAAAGACATTATCGATATCAAATCTATATATAGACACACACATACACACAAACTGATTCCTCATGGGAGATTTTGCTGCAGATTGAACTCTGATAGATTCAATACTGGCTGCCGCAGTCAAAGTGCAGAAGGGTCAACCGCAGCAAGCACCCTTCTGTCTCCTACCCGTACAGAGAGGATCAATTCCATTGCCCTTGTGCTTAGAAACCAACTGGGGACAACACAAAATCCCCTCCCCTGGCCATGGAATAAATATGTAAAAAACTGCAGAGGCTGATTTAATCAAGAGCAGGGAGAAGAGAAGCCGCCCTGGGACTGGCTGATTAGAGAAGGGAGTCATTCTGGGCAAAAGTGAGATGAGGCCTTGAACAAATCTGCAACATTTTCAATCATTTCTCCTCTCCTGTGCACTAAACTCATTTCATCCTGCCAGCTTTATGGTGCTGAGAATGATCTATAGCGACACCGCATTACTTTGGTGTGTACCAGCCACATAAATACTTGCTGCGAAGGGAAGGGGCGGGGGGGAAATCAGCAGCTGGGGAAAGAGAAGAAAGCAGGGAATGTTACAAAACTGCAGAGGCCAGCACCCCAGCGCCCTGCTCTCCCCTCCCCCAATGCGCTGTTCCCTTCCTTGGCCCTAACACTCTGCTCTGCACCCCAGCACCTTGCCACGCACCCCCAGCTCTCTGTACCCCTCAGCCCTCTGCTCCGCGCACTAGTTCTTTGCTCCCAACCCTCAACTCTCCGTTCCCATTCATCTCCACACCCTGAGCTTTCCATCCCTCTGCTCTCTCCCCCGGCTTCCCCTCTGACCCTCCCCAGAGCTTTCATACACCTTCTATCCCCACCCTTCCTGCTCTCTATTCCCCTTCTGCCACCACCCCCCACCCCAGCTCTGTACTTGCTGCCTGTCTCCTTCACTTATCCTTCTATCCCCGCATTGTAACTGCAACCTCCTCTCCAGTTCCTATGGCCCGAGGACCCTTGCCTGCCAGGCCCACTCACCCCTGGTTTGCAACACTCTTGCAGAGGAGAGGGAGCGCCGTCTAGTGCTTAGAGCTCACAACTGGGAATCCAGACACCTGGGTTCTGTTCTTAGTTCTGCTTCTGATTCACTGGTTGACCTTAGGCAAGTTGCTTCCCCTCTCCGTGCCTCGGTTTCTCCATCTGTGAACTAGGGATGATAGCACTGTCCTGCCTCACTGAAGCCACGTGTGGCTTCATTAATAACTGGCTCATGTACTTGCTGCTTTGGGTCAGATCTCTTCTTCGCTCTCCCCTACCCCATAGCTGGGGCCACCCAGACCCTCCTCAGGGACTAGGGCACAGAGCTGATGCCTTGTGCTCCGTTAGAAGGCTTAGCCTGTTTCAGAAACTATCAGAGACTGTGGCAAAGAAGCAGCCGTCTTCAAAATAATTTGACCCGGCCCGGCGAAGCCCAGCAGACAGAGCCCTGTTCTTAGGCCCGTGCAGGGAAATGTATAAACAAAGGTGCGACCTGGAGAGGCGCCCTGGGGAGTGGTGAATTCAGAGGAGAGTGGAGGGGGGCATTCTTGAGCGCATGAATGCGGCCGCCTGTTTACAAAGTGACTCCCGAACACATGCGCCTGTGTACACAGCGCTGAGCTTGCGTCTGCGTTCTGGGCTCGTTATCAGAGCAGGAAGGTCATATGAAAGACTCTGCTTTGGCATTCATAAACATGGGCTTTTCCATCCCGGCCAAGGATGCGGGGCTGCCCTGGGGTGCCCAGAGCTGTGCTCTAATCCAGCCCCAAAATCACTTCCTCTCGCCATGCCTCAGTTTCTCCATCTGCCGAACAAGGGAAGACCAAACTTCTCTCCGTCCTTGCGGGGTGTTGTGAGGCTTCAGGAATTAAGGAGGAGAAAAGTCCTTTGAAGCTGGGTGTGCTGACACGTGTCCTAATGAAAGCTTCTCCCTAAGCCCAGACACATTCTTCTGGGATGGCTAAAAAGTTTGGTTTTATTTAGATCATTTTACCATTTGTTTTATACACACAATGCACAAGGGTGTGGACACACACCAGTGTGCACACACATACAGACACATTCACGCACCAACCTGACAAAATAAAAACCAAAGGCTCTGAGCCTCTTGTCGCTTACGCTTGCCTGCAAACCCCCTGAAGTCAGCACACTTACACAGGCAGAAACCCAGAGGAGGTGGGGCAGAATCAGGCCCTATCCATTGCTATTGAATCAACTGGCCCCCACAACACAGAACACTCCCCAACATTACCAGCCCCAGAGGAAGAGCTAGGTGAAACTGACAAGTTAGAATGCTGCTCAGAGCCCGTTCCCAGCAGCTGGTGAAGATCACAATGTGTGTGGTCCTCCAGGCACCCCACCTTCCCCTACACACACACACACACACGATAATGCCAACCCAAACCCACACACAAATGCCTCTTGCACCTCTTCCTGCACAAGTGGGAGAGAACTGCAGAGCTAAGGGGTGCCCACCAAGAAAGCCCTAGGG
The DNA here is from genome assembly GCF_965152235.1 of Eretmochelys imbricata. Taxonomy (NCBI): domain Eukaryota; kingdom Metazoa; phylum Chordata; order Testudines; family Cheloniidae; genus Eretmochelys; species Eretmochelys imbricata. The sequence goes on along the minus strand of NC_135590.1, from coordinate 9,480,175 downwards.
ATAGAGAGCAAACGCATCTGGACCAACGCTTCCCAGATTACTGAGCTGAGTGTGAGCCACGGGGATGCAATCATTCTGACATGGTGAGAAACGGGGCTTTGGGGGTTTCCCGTCCTCTCCCATCCCCAACAGGAAAAAGGAGAGACAAGGGCAGCCTGAGGGACCCAGTGACTCGGGTTCCCCTGTAAGTGACAATGGGTGGGTGACGGACCCTCACAGGCCACTCCCAACCCGCCCTTCTCTAGCTGTATGTTTCTGGCTCCCTCCCTGCAATTGCTGCCTTTGGGACTCAGCTGAGTCCCACAATCCTTTTGCACTTCCCAGCTGCAAAGAATTCTGGGAGACACCAGGCACCTGCTGCACGGGGCGCAGAAGCAGAGTTGGCTTTTGGGAGGCAGAATGACGCAGTCCAGAGGTTGCTGTGCTCAGGGGGGGGGATTGGAAGGAAGCTGAGAGGGAAAGGTTGGAGTGCCAGACACTGTCATCCCATCAGACACCCATGCTCGGCCCTGGCCAAAAGCCGGGAGGTGTATGCAGCTGGCATTGTGAGCCACTCTAGAGCTGCCAGGGTAAAGGAGGCCTGGACTTGCTGGCCGTGTACAAGCCAGTCACGTCTTCTGGGCAGGTTTCTCTAAACATCCTGCCAGGAGCTGTGTGTGCTTTGCAGGTTTGGGCTGGCTTCTCCCCTCGTGACTCCCGTGCCCTGCCCTGGTGCCTCCCCAGACTTTCAGCTGGCTGCATACCAGCGGTGCAGGAATCAGATGGGAGAGTCACCCTCCACCCTGCACACGCCTTAGCCTGAAACTCCACCTGAGCGGGAGCCGGCTCAGTCAGAATAAGGCCCTTAGGGTTTGGCTACCTAGACTGGCAGGCACTGGCTCCTGAGCCTGCTAAGCTAGCAGGGACTGAGCCTGCTTTGTACTCACAGGACCTGTGAGCCGGCACTGGATGGTTCAGGATATTGGTAATGGACTATGGAGATCTGTCACCTATAAGTCCATTTCAATCCAGCCTGGGCTGGCGACAACTGATCGTTGTCCTCTCTGATGACCTATGTGACGTGAGCTGGTGGATCTCAGGCCTGGTGCCAGGGTCAGGTGACCCCATCGCGCCCCCCCCTCCCCCCCCAGTCCTTACTCGCTCTCGACTGGCAGCCTGAATAAACCTTGGTACCCTAACTCCCCTTTCACCCCTAGGGGTCAGGCCTGAGGCACATTGGCTGAGCACTGTTGGGAAGACACCATGGTGAGCGTTGAGACACTACGGGGATGGGCAGCAGTATAAAACCTCGAGAAACGATTTCTTCTTATTTGTATTCTGTTAGCACCTCAGAGCCCCCAACCTGGACCAAGAATCTGTGGGGTTGGGTGTTGTACAGACACAGAACAAAGAGCTGGCCCCTGCCCCAAAGAGCCGACAATCTAAGGACAAGATGAGAGACACCAGGTGGATACAGCCAGAGGGACGGGGGAGCACCAGGAAACAATGAGACAATACTGGTCAGGGTGGGGACTGGACTGAAACCCATCCAATCAGTTCCCCTAGACTGCTACACAACTTATCAGCAACGAGGGACTAGGATTCTGGACCTACCCGGCTCCTCATGTCCAGTGTTTATAGGTTACCCCAGAGACCAGTGACACTGGCCCTTAAGCAGCTAGAGAAACACTTGGGAGACCCAGAGCAATCCCATCCCCATGCTCCCTGCATCCCCATCCTCAGGCTCTGTCATCAGCCCAGTCTGATGAGGCTACGACAGCCCCATTCCCTCTCTCTGGATTCTGGGGGCCTGGTTCTCAGCTAAGGCCCTTTTATGCTGGGTTGCACCCTCTCAGCCCCACACAGAGGGTGTAGGACTGCAAGAACATCAGCCCTACTCCCACCCCCTGGCAGAGGGGGCAGACTAAGGGCATGTCCAGAGCACACTGCACTATAGCCAGGGACCATGTGAAGCAGAGCATAAGTTAGAGCAGCCTTGAAGCTACTCTAACTTACAGCAGGGGCCTGGCAGACCCCTGTTTGATCCCAGAGCACAAGGGGCCACATCCTCAGATGATCTAAACCAACATTGCTGTAGTGAAATCAGTGGCCCTACAGCCACACAGCTGAGGAAACGGTCCAGGGAGCCCAAAGGGGACTTAAAGCCACCTTAACTTGCTGCCCAGAAACTGGGTGTCTGAGAATCAGGCTGTTGGGTTCTATTCCTGGCTCCACCACTGATGCGCGGTCTGACCTTGGCCAAATCGTCCCATGCCTCAGTTTCCCCACCTGTAAAACTGGACCAGTGCTGATCCTAAAGTGCTTTGAGAAGGTTCTCAGATGAAAGGCAACACTGTATCTAAGCACAAGGCACAATGCGTTACTATTGATGCTGTAGGCTGCTGACCCCCTTGCCAACCTCTGGGATCAAAGACCCCCACAGTTTTTTCCAGGAAGAGACCAAACCTAGACAAAGTGGAGGTTAAACAGTTAACCACTCTGAGGGGCTCCGTAACTGTTTTCACCACTGTGGCGATTTATTCTCAGCCTCCTAGTGTGAACATCCCAAAGGGAGGCTGCCTGTAATTAACAGCCTGTTTTCCAAAGCAAGGGCACTGTGATTTATTTTTCATAAACTGGTCTCCAGAGAGCCAAGCAGCTCTCATTAGTAAACATTCATTTCAGTCTGCCCTTTATGTACATGTTCCCGTGCAATGATTCATTCTGGAACCCTGTCTGCTCCTGGAAAAACAGCAGCCATGTCTGTATGGAGCTGGAACCCCTCCTAACACCTGGGAGCTGGAGGTCTAGAGTGTGGTCTAGAGTAGGGAGCTGGGTGGGAGACAGGAATCCTGAATTATCTTCCCACCTCAAGGAGAGAGGTCCAGAGTTTAGCACAGGGACTGAGAGCCAACATTCCTGGGTTCTAGACTCTGTTCTGGGAGGGAGTGTGATCTAGTAGTCAAAGCAGGGGTGGACTTGGAGAAGGAACACCCAGTCCTGCCACTGACCGGCTGTACAGCCTGGACTCAACCTCCCTCTGCACCTCAGTTCCCCCATGATTATAGTAATGCTTGTGTACATCAGAGTGGGGTGGGGAGGCTTAATGAATTAACAAGGAAAGATTAAAGCCAGCAAGCTACATATGTCTTGTTAGGTTGTCAGTGGCTCTCAACCTTTCCAGGCTAACTGCACCTCTTGCAGGAGTCTGATTTGTCTTTTGTACCCCCAAGTTTCACCTCACTTAAAAACTACTTGCTTACAAAATCAGACCTAAAAATACAAGAGTGTCACAGCACATTATTACTGACAAATTTCTAACTTTCTCATTTGTACCATAGAATTATAAAATAAATCAACTGGAATATAATCTTGTGCAGAATCTGACTGTCACGTGGGCCAAATGAATACAGCAAGCAGGCTGGATCCAGGTATGTGACATCCCTTGTCTACACGCATCTGAAGGGATTAATTGCCAGGGAGGGAGAGGCATTATCGAGCATGGCACAAAGAGGTATTAATAGGGGTAAGTGATTCAAGTGAAGAAAGGGAACATTTAAGATGAATATTAGGTAAAAATTGACAGTAAAATCTGTTCAGCTGTGTGACCAGCTCCCCAGGGAAGGGGTGGGAGCCCCATCACTTGAGTCATTTAAAACCAGAATGGACAGAGCCCTGGAGAGCAGACTGGGGGGAACAATCCTGAATTGGCCAGACGGACCTAACGTGCCTTCTCCGTCTCTAATCTCTGTGACCCTGATCCTGCGATGTGCTAAACACCCTGAACTCCTGTTGAACCCACAGCCAGGGGCAGGTGCCGCTTTTTAATGGGCATGTTTAAAAGACTAGTTGTGGGGACTGAGGGCACCCTTGGACCTATATGTAGTGGGGGAAGAATCTAGCTCAGTGTGTGCAAAATGATTTGAGATCCTTGCATGAAATGCACTGTAGAGCACAGTGAATTATTAAATATTAGTTATGATTTTATTACTTAGACTATGTGTTACTTAGGGTGACCAGACAGCAAGTGTGAATAATTGGGACGGGGTGGCAGATAATAGGCACCTATATAAGACAAAGCCCCAAATATTGGGGCTGTCCCACTCCCTATAAAATCGGGACATCTGGTCACCCTAGAGTTACTAACCCTTTCCAAACCTTGCTCTGCTATCATGAGCCCGGCCTGCAGGGACCACCTGTGCCAGGGACACAGTTCAGTTTCCATGACCCATTCAAGTTTTGGCTTCTTTGCTGGGTCATCTAACAAGGGAGTTATTAGTGATTCTTTTATTTTTTTTTAATGAGGGCACCTGTCCACCAGGAAGTAGACTGAGGCCAATCAGTTAATTCCAATCCCCAGAACAGCCATCAGATGGTAGCTACATTCATCAGCCACTACCATAATAGCCTAATTCCACCTCTTTCTATGTCTAGCATGTCTCTCTCTTCATTTGCTTTGGCTACCAGACCCCATACAGGTTCATCGAATCATCCCCTGCAATACAACCTCCCACTCATACCACCATTCACCGCAGGGCCAAAGGGGCTTACGCAATATGAGTCACATGGCAAATACCCAATGCACTGATCTGATCCTTGCTATGCTGTCTCTGGCCGAGTTTACACAAATGGCAAAGTAGAAATGACACCATAAAAGCCAAAGAAGGAAAAGACCGAGTAGGCTCAGCCCCCCTGGTACCTTAGCAGGAATGTGCTACGGTATGGGTTCATTGTGGGGGTGTGACACTCAGGCAGGGCTGTGAACAGACACTAGGGGATCACCAACTCCCTGGCCTTCCCACATTACTAACCGGGGAGGTGGCCTTAGCAAGATCCCAGTAGATGGGTGTGGAGGCCCAAGATGGGATCCCTCAAAGTGTGTTCTCTCCAGAGCTGGTTTAAATGTACCCATGCGATTGACGATGAATCTGCAGTCCAGGGCTTCTCAGGGCCAGGAGGTATTTCCTGATAATCGGCCTAAATTTCCTCCTCTTAATTTCAGCCTCTTACTCACAGCAGGACACTTCCCCTTCAGTTTCTGGTTGCTCCGTTTCATCCCGTTACTGCTAGTCACACCCCCATGTACCACCCTGAACAATCCCCCTCCTACCGTGGAGTCTACACCCTTCCCATACTTTCAGACTCCCCCACTCCCTGATGGGCATTTCTGTGCACCAGTTACCATGGTCATTGCTATTGTTGTTTGTTAATTATTTGCATTATGAACCCCAGCCAAGGATCAGGGACCCCAGAGAGCTCACAAATCTACATGTCAGGTTGAATGCAACAGATGGATGAACCAGACAAACAGGGTGGGGATGGGGAGATGGGAGGCCAAGATAACAATAAAGCAAACAGAGTTTTGCAGAAATGCAGAAGACACAGCTCGCTGCTTGCCTAACCAGTCCAGACAGGAGTGATTTGTAGATAGCACAGCACAAGTCGGTTTTAAGAAGGGATTTAAGAGAGGATAAGGTGGCAGCTTTACGTGTGTATAATTCTTTAAATCAAGATTGGATGTCTTTCTAAAAAACATGATTCAACTCAGCTACAAGATAGGGGCCTGGTGCAGGACTAATGGGGTGAAGTTTGATGGCCCCTGTTACGCAAGAGATCAGACAGGATGATCATAATGGTCCTTTCTGGCCTTAAAAATCTATGAATAATAATGGTGTGCTATTATTGTATTAACAGTCGTGGGTGGTTGCGTTTTCTGCACCTTTCCTTTTAAAAAGGCCAGATTCACAAACGTTTAGGGTTAAAACTTTACAAGTTTGAAATGTCCTCTGCAAAGTGACTGCACTAAATTCTTTGGGGTGATATCTAACGTAATGGGGCACAATCACTGACTGAGCCCATAAGTAAGATAAATACTAAATAATCAGAATAACGATAATCAATGAAGGTCGCTACCAAGAACTAACCTACGCTCTGCACTATACAACTCCGCGTTGGTCTGTGTTCATGCTCTTTATTGTGGCACAATTCGAGCTGCAAAATGAAATGTATTAATTAGCTGGAAAGAGCAGGCTAAGTTCGGGCTAAGCTGCCATCAGTGTCCATGATTTTAATTAAGTCCAAAATGTAATTATCTTGACTAGTTTTGCCATCTTTCATATGATGACTCTATTATGTGCTCTGGTTAACTGTGGGCTAAGCATTTTCTGCACACACACACACACACATACACAAAATGAATCCAACAGAGGCTGCCAAATGAGAAAATGGATCCCAGATGCACAAAGTGAGTTTGCTGGGGTTTTGCACAGCTCCTTACTGCTAGAAGCTGAAAACCTGGGCTGGTTTTCAAAAATCATTTTCTTTTATTTGTGTCTTCCACTCCCACTGGGTTTGGCCACGTTCAGGCTGTTAAAATAGAGGGATGTGGGCTCAAAATATTGTCTCTGATCATAAAAATCAGAGCTGGAAATGAAGGGATTAGGTCATCACCCCCAAAATGCTCAAGGTAGTCAGAGTCTAGAGCTGAAGATAGATTCTGTGGTTTGAGCCCCTTTCTGCTGTTCCCTCAAATGAACAGTTTCTCAGTAAAGACAAAAATGCTAAGCAAAGTAAACATATATAAACCTTCCGTGTCAGTCACTGGGTCTCCGGAACCAGCCACAGGGCCAGGAAATTCCAGCTGCATACTCATTCTCAGTGACATCAGTGCAATAACTCTGGGCATACAGGCATTCCAATCCCACATGCCGTCTGTAGTTATGGGGAGAACCCTTTCAGACAAAGAGCCCGATCTGTGATTCACCCACCTGCCGAGTAGAACTACAGGGTCAAGCTCAGTTTGGCCAAGTCTATAGTAACTTGCTAAAGAGCCCCAGGCTGTGGAGGAAGGCAGCAAAAGCAGGTAGAGTTGAGAGGGGGCTCAGAAAGGGGGAGCAGTGGCTTCCCAATTTTGGGACCACAGAGATAATTTTGTATTTAGGAACATGAAGTGGGAAAGGAGAAGGTTGGGGTGTGGGTGGGGGAGTTCTCCCTTATATATACAAACAATGTAACTGTTCTTGCAATTGTGCCCCAAAATGAACCATGCAAAAGGCTGATGCTAAAAGTTCTGACCTCAGCTTTGATCCCTTTATTCAGCCCTGAACTAGAACTATGATTATGATCATTTCTGAAGCACCACAGAAGTCCTGTGAACTTTACACACAGGCAAAGACCAGGCACTGAGGAGCTTATGGTCTGCTTAAGGCAGACACAGTGAGAGATCTGGTAGTCACAATGGTAAGTGATGAAAAGGGACTTGAAAAGAGATTTCAAGGAGGATGGGAGAGGAAGAGCAGTTGGTGCATGAAAAGCAGGGTCCAAGCCTGGGGGAAAGCCCCAAGTACCAAAAGAGCCCCAAGTATCAAAAACAGACTCCAACGAGAGACTGCTGAATTGGAATTAATTTGCAAACTGGATACAATTAACTTAGGCTTGAATAAAGACTGGGAGTGGATGGGTCACTGCACAAAGTAAAACTATTTCCCCATGTTTATTCCCCATCCCCCACTGTTCCTCAGACGTTCTTGTCAACTGCTGGAAATGACCCACCATGATTATCACTACAAAAGGTTCCCCCCCTCCCCACACCCCGCTCTCCTGCTGATAATAGCTCACCTTAAGTGATCACTCTCATTACAGTGTGTATGGTAACACCCATTGTTTCATGTTCTCTGTGTATATAAATCTCCCCACTGTATTTTCCTGAATGCATCCAATGAAGTGAGCTGTAGCTCACGAAAGCTTATGCTCAAATAACTTCGTTAGTCTCTAAGGTGCCACAAGTACTCCTTTTCTTTTTGCAAGTACCCTAGAGTTTAGGGGGAAATCCCTCGACAAAAGGTTTTTACTAGTACACACAGCACATTGTGGGCCACGTTTTTTAAAGGCGCTCCTAACCAGGCCATATTTGGAAACATTTCTGCACACCTGGACCCTCAGTGTCTCAGTGTACAAGACCATTTGGTAACAGTACATGCAAATAGGGACTCAAGCTCAGCTAACCAATTCACACACCCTTTGCCTGTCCCAAAGGCCTTTGCACATATTACAGGTCAGGCTAGGAAGCGCTTTGAGAACATGGCCCTTGGTGCCTGCACTAGGCTGGTGCCCTCTTAACTAGTGCCATGGCACCTAGAAACCCGGGTAGCAGAGATCCACAGCTGAGAAGCAGATAGACATCTTAGTATCATTGTCATTCGCTAGCCCAGACTTTGGCATGCAAAGATCTCTGGGAGTTGTAGTGAAAAGAGGAGAGGAAGAGGTGGAGAATACATAAATAGCTGGGAATTGTGACTGTGGTACCCTTGATGGGGGCAGGGGTCCATGCACCCCACTCTGACGGTTTTAGGACTGCAGAAGATATGGCCTGCAGCAATGAATTCTGGGAGTCGCAGTCCTGAGGCCTCTGTGCCTTACAGAACTCTGGGGCTTGTAGTCCTGTGGGTTGGGTGAGGACCAGTTCCCTGGAGCTAAGAACTATATTCCTGGGCAGTGGGATTCCAGGAGTCCTATTTCCCAGCCTTCTGCTCTAACCCATTCACTCGCTGTCCCTGCCCCCTGTATGAGAGGTAGTGAAAAGAGAGGAAACTCCCTGGAGTAGAGCTCTGGGAGTTGTAGTGGTGGTGGTGGGGGGAAACGGTCCAGCCGCGGGGAGCTCTGGGAGTTGTAGTGCTGGGGGAGGGGCCAGTCCAGGCCGCGGGGAGCTCTGGGAGTTGTAGTGATGGGGGGGGGGAAACAGTCCAGGCCGCGGGGAGCTCTGGGAGTTGTAGTGCTGGGGGGAGGGGGGGGGGGGACAGTCCAGGCCGTGGGGAGCTCTGGGAGTTGTAGTGCTGGGGGGGGGCAGTCCAGGCCGCGGGGAGCTCTGGGAGTTGTAGTGCTGGGGGGAGGGGGGTGGAGACAGTCGAGCCGTGGGGAGCTCTGGGAGTTGTAGTGCTGGGGGGAAGGGGGAAGGGGGCAGTCCAGGCCGCGGGGAGCTCTGGGAGTTGTAGTGCTGGGGGGAAGGGGGCAGTCCAGGCCGCGGGGAGCTCTGGGAGTTGTAGTGCTGGGGGGAAGGGGGGAGGGGGCAGTCCAGGCCGCCGGGAGCTCTGGGAGTTGTAGTTCTGGGGGGAAGGGGGGAGGGGGCAGTCCAGGCCGCGGGGAGCTCTGGGAGTTGTAGTGCTGAGCTTCGGGACCCTTCACACTGGGCGTGGCAATGACACTACATGTCCCAGGAAGCATCGGGGGGGGGGGGGCGGCCGCAGCCCAGGTGGGTGCCGGCGCTGTAGTTCCGGCCTGGGGGGCCCTGGTAGCCCCGCGCCCCGAACCATCCCTCTCAGGCCGGGCGCGCCCCCTGCTGCTTCCGCTGAGCTCCCGGGGGCGGCGGAGGGACCAAGCCGGGGGGGCAGCTCCCGCTCCCCCTCCCCCCGCGTCTGGGGGGGCCGGTTGTCCGGGGGGGCCGCTGTCGGGGGGAGAGGGGGAGCCGGGCTGGGGTCAGAGGTCTGGCTGGAGGGTGACACAGGTGGGGGGGCGTGAAGGGGGGCAGGTGTGGGGCAGCCAGCAAGAGCCAGTGGGGCGGGGCACACGGGACTGGGGGGAGAGTGGGACGGAGGGAGGAAGCAAGGCCGGGGGCTGTGGGGGGCTGCCTGTGGCCGTGCTGAAGTTCCGATTCCAGCTGTCTGGGTGGTCTTGGGCAAGTCACCGTCCTGCTTGGTGCCTCAGTTTCCCCACCTGTCATATTGGGATAATATTTCCCTGCCTTGTAGGTTGGCGTCAGCACCCTAAGAGCCTGGCATAAAAGGTCTTATATAAAGAGCCAAGTGTTATCACTCAGGTATTGCTCTTGTGAAGCTCCCAGAATCAGAAAATCTCACTCATGTCGTTCAATTTAAAAGAAAAAAGCAAGCCTGCGTTGTCACCCTTTGCCTCCTGTTCTAGTCCCGCAGTCTGAGTCACAGAACCCCATTGTCCCGACCCTAGCATGTTACAGATGTCCAGATGGTGTGAGGTTAATCTCTTAAAAAGCATGCGAGAGGCGACTGCCACAATAAACAGCAGCCAGGGCAGGACATTGGTTGGTGTGAAGTGTTCTGTAAGTTTGGTTTCAAGATGCACCTGAGCTAATACTCCAACAAAAAGCACTTTCACAAGAGCTGCTGCCCTGCCAAGCCACCAGAATGCACAAGCTGTGCTTGGCTGAGTGAAGAGGGATCAGCGCAGAGCGGGGCTTTGCCTGGTCCTGGCTGCAGGTCAAATCCTGCTGTAATGTTAGCCATTGTTACAAGCAGCCTTGAAGACAGTGCAGCGGTCTCCTAAGGAAAGTGGTGAAAGCCCCTTTGCTTGGAGACCGGACAAAGTGCTAGAAAATACACGATGGGGAACAGTCGTGCACCGCTCCATGGGAGTTAGGCACCATGGCCCAGACCCTGAAAGGCGCCTAGCTCCCATGGAAATCAATAAGAGTTAAGCTCCTAAACACTTTTGAGGACTTGAACACTAGTCATCTTTGTGAAGCCTGCTTAGTGTCTATGTACATCTTTAGGAACCTTTCAAAATCTGGCTCTTTAAGATACTACAGTGATGGATAGGAGTCTTTTCCATCTCTAATCTCTGTGGCTGTAGGATTAAATAATAATACCGTACTTTGCACTTGCATTTTCTTTCATTGGAGGAGCTCAAAGCACTTTCCAGAGGTGAATCATGGAGAAAAATGATCTAGCTGCCGTCACACCGTGAGTCAGAGACTGAAACCCAGAGTCCTGTCTCCCAGTGCCCTGCTGGAACAATACGTTCATTTTGCCCCTGCTGCCCATAATCATTCTGGGAGTCAAAAGGCAGCTTCCTTGCACTGCCCTGGTCCCACTGGGTTGTGGCATAGGCCTTCTGATAAAATCTTGCTTACTCTTCTGCTCTCTCTGCCTGATGGCTAAGCTCGCCAGCCAGTGTTCTGCAGCTCTCAAAGCACAGTAGGTTAGGCTTTGGTTGGAGGTTTTGCTCAACAGGAAACAGATGAAGGAAGTGAGATGAACTGGCTCTGTTTCACCAGCCATTGGGCGAAACAGTTCTAGCACTGCAGCCTCCTCTCTCCCTTTCTAGGCACTGTCTCCCGCTCAGGAAGGCATGGGGGGAGTGCAGTCCTTCGGGCTGCCCCCAGGGAAAGGACCTCACCAAGTGGGCTGCACGGATGTGATGGTGGGCCGCAACCGGAAGGTACGGTCATGAGCGCTGCTAGCTCTCGGGGTTTTGCTTCTCATTAGTTGTGCCACCGTGAAACAGAGGATCAGCGGGTAGGAAGGCAATGGTGTTTCCAGCTATTGGATTATTTGTTTTGCTGGAACTGATCTTGCAGCAAGCCCTGTAAATGCAGCCTGTGGGGTACTTGAGATTGCCTGCTGTGTGACTCAGGGTGACTCTGAAGACTGGCTGGGGTGAGGCATGTGAGCAAGGAGATTACAGCTGCAGATTTCCTGCTGACCCGACTGGATTCTTGGTCTCTCCTTAAACTGAATTCTGTGTCTGGACACTTGAACAAAGGAATATAAAACTGGAAGGGACCTCCTGGGTCACTGAGTCTCGTCTCCTGCTATAGAAGCCAATCCCGTCATGTTATCCCCTTCGTAAACTGACCAAGCTGCATCTTAAAACTAGTTAGTTTTGACATTGCACATGTCTCCAGTTGTTATTTACTAAGCATGACTCTGTGCTTGGTGCTGTACAAGATGTGGAAGTAAAGAGTGTCCCAGCCTCAGTCTGAGTTCTTGTATGCATTGAGAATTTGCCCCTGTTCGAGCAGTCACTGGCCAGCCATTGATGTAGCAGCATCTGAGCACAGAGAAGGAAAGCCAGAATTTGCACCAGCTAAGCCCAGCTTGAACAGAGGGCAAGCTTAGGGTGAGCTCAGCTGCTGCAAATCAGAGCTTTCCTAGTCTCTTCTCGGGGTTTGCACCACAGCTGGAATCAGGGCCCATTCCCAATGTAACAAGGCCTGAGATGCAGAGTAAACAGGACATGCTGGGCAACCTGGGGACAGAGCTGCTTTGAGATGTGTTTAAATTGCCATAATGAACTTACTTCTTGTTGGCATTACAGAAGTGAATGATTATAGTTTATCCGTATTACGGTAGCACCCATAGGCACCAGTGAAGGGTCAGGGCTCCCATGTGCTCATTGCTGTACAGCCACATTACAACATAGTCTCTTCCTCTACAGCTTACTGTGTAATTTTCAGATCAAATATGCAAGTTAGTTTAACCAACAGAGGGAGGAAGAACAAAGGTCATATCGAGAAGATTGCCTGGCGACACAGTCCAGCGAGGGCACAATTTGAGTCCAATTCAGCTGAACGTTAGGGATTTTTTATATATAACAAAACTCCTCTGCCTTTGCTGATAATACAAGTCCAGTGGAGTTGAGGAAGGGCAGGCAATATAACCCGGCTGAATACACGTGGATTTGTGAGCACAGAGAGAAATCAGCTGTCTTACCGTCAGCTTCTCAACCTGGACTATAGTAGTCCTACTGCCTCACTATAACAACATGGAATAGGATGGATTTGAATGGTGGGGTGCCCTGATGACCTGACAGAGGAGGTTGTTCCATGCATAAGGCGCAACGTGGAAGCAGTCCCGGAGAAGGATGTGAACGCCGGCTGCAGTAACGTAGGCAGAAGATGATCAGGGCACACGGAAAGTGGTGGTTTGGCTGGTCTGGGTTCTAGAACCAGCACGGTCAATTGGGCAGCCTAGTGTTCTAGGTCCCGGTTCTGCAGGATGGGGCACTAACTCCTGAGAGGAAGAATACCTATTTTCTCTTCCCATTATTTGTTCCTTTTCCTTCCTTCCCACCCACCCACTCCGATCCACTCTCTCCATTTTCTGTCCACACTCCTCCTGTATGTTCCCTTTCCATTCCGTCTGTTCCTTCTCCCATGCGCCTTCTGCTCAGTGGGGGCTCTGCGCAAATAGCTCCAGCCCTATTGGGGCTTATCCCTCTGCCTGTAGCGTGAGCAGAGTGAGGAGAGGAGTGGATCCGGCCTTCTGGGAGCTGTGTGAATCAAACCCCCTAACTTACTGACAGCATAGCCAAAGAGCAGGGATAGAGGCACATGCTAGATGAGGATCACCTGGTTTGACGTCTGTATTGAGGGTGTGGGCTGCATGCTGGAGTGAAGGATGGATGCGGGAGGTCAGAACAGATGATCACAATGGCCCCTTCTGGTTTTATAATCTGTGACATTCTCTGTTCAGATCTAGGTGGGATGGGGTGTTTCACACGTGTGATATTTGTGTCGCAATCCTCCCTTCTTTTCTTTAGGGGCTTTTCTTCCGGTTGTTTTACCCCTGCCTTCCCCAGGAGGGGGCAGAGCAGCCTCTCTGGATCCCGCGCCGTGAGTATTGCCAAGGGCTGGCCGACTACATCAACTGGAACAGGAAGTGGTGCACCCCTCTGCTCAGTGTGACTTTTGGTGAGAGGACTGATGGCTTCAGATAGATCTCAGCCCCTGGGGGGCTGCCCCAGACTCTCTCTGCCTCCTGGGAGCATGCATGGAGGCAGTTATAACAGCATGCTGTTAGTGCGGTCATAGGAAAACGGCCCCATGCTGCCCCCTTAGCTCCAGAGTCAGAGGAAGCGGTTGGTCTATATTCTAAGCTAATAAGGCAGCATGATTACAGGTTAGCCACAAGAAAGGGAGAGGACTGGATAATATAACACTATAGTGGATGGTTTAGAGACCACAGCCTCAGGTTTGAACTAACTAGACTCCCTGGAACACCCGGGATCAAATCCCACCAGGGGTCTCTGCAGCAGGTAAAATGCAGACTGTTTAGCTTGCTGCACATGCAGGAGTTTCCAACGAGACGTCCAAAGGCAAGAGCCATGGGGACAGTGGAGCCCCTGGCACTTTCCATTAGTGTGGACGTTTGCTGTGGCATCCAAAATTGCCCTCCCCCGCCATTTGCAGGCTATGTACTGCTTGGCTGCTGTCCTGTTCCTCAGAGGTAGCTGCATTTCAGCAGGGTGACAAAGCGCTTTGGGATGGAGGGTGCCTTAGAAATGTTCTCTGGGCTACAGAAAATTGCGAGGGCTTGGGAAGATGCTCAGTCCTCTCCCACTCGATCTCCTGTTGTTCCCTTGGTACAGAAGGTTACATGAGGCTGGAAGGGGGTCAGGATTCTGAAGAACCCAAGAACAAACGAGAGTGTGGGGGATGCCCCGCAACTGCAGGAGTCAGAGCTGTAACCCTCTGACAACTTGGCTCACTCCACTCACATCTGTCACTTCTTCCTTCAGGGTCCTACAGAGTTCCAGTGAGCTGGAACGGGCCTTTTAAGTCATGTGGCAGCAGGTACCCGCTGATCATATTCTCCCATGGCCTGGGAGCCTTTCGGTAAGAGTCGCGGCCTCACTTCCCACACCCCTGGTCCTGGGTGAAAGAGGAGAGGGATCTCAGGTGTATTCTGTCTATGAGGCTGCCTCTCTTATAACGCTAACAGAACTTTCAGCTGGTCTGCACTGTCAGCAAGGGGCTGGTTTAAATGCACGCAGCCAACAGGCTGAGGTTAGGACTTGTCAGTCATTTCTGCCAAGGAATTGGCTAAAAAGTTTCCTGCTCCCCAAGATTCCCCACCAAGCAAGTCTCTTGTCATTGTTTTAGGAAGTGACTGGAATGCTGGTGAAAGATGCCAGGCTTGCAGCTCTGGAGACAGGAGTTCTGTGCACAGAGCAGGGGCAGGGCAAGCTGCCTCCATGTTGCTCGGCCAATAGGCCAGATCCCTCACTGGTGTAAATCAGCATTTGCAGTGGAGTTCTGCCCGTTTACATCAGCGGAGAATCTGGCCCGAAGTATCTTACCTCTGTTTTAGAGGGACCATTTCTAGGGCAAAGAGCAGCGCTTAGTTTTTATGGCCAATTCCATCTTCAGCACCTGTCCTGGGACAGCCAAGAGTGGGAGTCAGTTGTGATGATGGCTTTTGCGGCGTGGACACACCTCCCACAAGGAGCTGGCTGGAGGCCCACACCAGTTTGTTTCACACTAGACAGCCAGCAGATGATAATCCCCTTTGGCCCATTTCTCTGGATTTAAATTGATGACCTAGAGGTGAAAGGCTCCCAGTCCCATTACAGCCCTCCTCCCTCCCCAACAGCAAATCCCTTATAAAAGCCGAGGACCAGGATATACAATGGCATTGTCAGCAAAAACTCCGCTCTTGTAGGATGAGACCCTGTGATCCCCGGCTGTTAGAGCCACTGACGTCTGCTGTAAATCTATGTTTAATACCGTGCCAATAGCTTAGAACCTTATGCTAGATGTAAAAAGTCATCCCTAGTTACTGCATATATAAACATGGATGCTAGGGACAGCAAAATCCTATTAGATCATCTCACACCTCTTGCTGGGCAGTGGAAACTGGATCCCTACTGTGTATTTCCTAGTGCTTTGTCCAGTCTAGTTTTAAATGATTCAAGCAATGGGGCTTCCACCACTTCCCTTAAGAGACTATTTCACAGTCTAATAGATCTCCGGGGTAGGCAGCTTTTCCGTACATTCAGCCACTGCACAAACAGTGTTTCTGTATCTGGCTTTATTAGTAATAATAACACTTGGCATTTTTCATCTTCAGAGCACTTTACAAATGTTGCCCCATCCTCACAAACGGGTGGTATTCTGCCCGTTTTACAGATGCGGAAACCAAGTCACGAGCCTCTCCGTGCCCCCATTATCAGAAGTGCTGAGCACCTGCAGCCCCTGCTGAGATCAGTGGAAGCGGTGCGTGCTCAGCACCTTTTGAAAACGGGCCATTGTGGCTTTGCCAAATCCTAGAGATGAAGTCAATGTCAGAGCCGGGATTAGAACCCAGGAGTCCCTCACTCCCGTGGCTGGGCTCAGATTATGACTCTCTCGCTCTTCAACAGGGAGACTTGCAGCAAAACTTGTGTAGGAGCGGAGCAAGTCCTGGAGGTGCTGCGTGCCTTGGACTTCTGCTGAGTCTAGTGGGGGTGGAGGGTGCTCAGCATCTCTGAGAGCCAGAGGATCGAGCCCTCATTCTGCTTTCCCTTTGCATCCTCATGTTTTCAGAACCGTTTACTCGGCTGTCTGTGCAGAAATGGCCTCCCGTGGCTTTCTGGTGATGGTGCTGGAGCACAGGTGAGTGGCGACCCCCTTTGGAACAGCATGATGCCGTCTGTTTCCTGGTGGTCACCCACCCTCTGGGTTGATCTGGTTGATCATTATTTCAGCAGACTTGTGATATGAATTCTCCTCCTAGTGTTATACCAATAAAATAAAAACCAGCAGGATCTTATTAAAGGGGAAAAGGCAAAATGCCACATTTATTGTGAATACGGAAAGAATCATAGTAAGCAGTTAGTTATAGCTATAACATTCCATTCAATTTCATATTTATTCACACATTCATTCATACACACACACACACAGAGATTCTGCAAGGTTGTTGTTATAGTTACCAGCCTTAGAGTTGCTCATGCCAAGCCACTGGCCAGGTGGCCTGGACATGAGGAGGGAGCAGGGCCTTGTCAGATGCTCATCTGATGCTTTGCAGAATCAGACCCCAAAGTTCTCACTTTCTAGAGTCCATTTTTATAGGAATTTCTTCCTATGCCAGTCTATGGGGATTGCTTCATCATGCTGTTACTGAATCAATCAGCAGATAGCACATTCCTGACAGCTCCTTGCTGCCAGATGTTATCTTGTTCTCTGGTTCTCCCATCCTTGAGGCTGTTGGGTGGATTCCAGTCTGCCCTCCGGGGGTCCTCTGGTTCTTTCCACTTGACGCCTTCTTCAGCTGATGGACACTGGATTCTTAGGCTGGCACCTCCCTGATCATTCAGTTGTTATCCACACCAAGCATCCATCCACATACATCCTCTATCTCTATTTTAATCACAATTGTTAATAAAGCGAGATGAATACAACAAAAGGGCGGGGAGTCTCTGGGTGCTGTTTCTGTTGTTACAGAGTATTGCTTTGAGTCTCTCTCTGTGTGAGTAGTTGTTGTTACAAAGAATTACTTTGAGAACAGACTCTGTCTTAGAATGTACTAACACAATTAGCTTGCAAGTTTCACACAGAGAGGGTGCAAGTTTCACACAGAGAGGGAGAGAAACAGTACAAAAAACCAAGAGACCTCTTAATTAGTAATACCCTGGAATTTAAACTATGGGGAATTAAACTCATTTGTGATTTTAATACGGAACTTCTTTAATATGATCCAACACTAGGACTCAGGAGCAGTCTCTGATCTTCTTTGAATGGGAGCATTCAGAAGCTGAATCGAATGCTAAATATTCCCCTTTTCCCTTGCATGCCTCATGTTTCCGATGCATGGCTGCTGCTCAGTGATTTAACTTCACTGTCCTGTTATTCCCGCAGAGACCATTCTGCCTGTACAACTTACTTTTGCAAGGCAGAGGCTGGGGGGTCCGATTCCCTGGAGGCTGCGCTGCAGGAGGAATGGATCCCGTTTCGAAGGATCCAAGAAGGGCAGAAGGAATTTCATTTTCGAAACCCACAGGTAATGACTGGAAGGCAGGGAAGGGCTGTTTTTAGGATGGAGGTGGCCGAACCAATTTGGGGAGGGGCAAAATCCATCACACCTGAATTCCGGGCCAGTCTAAGGCGTACGCACGATGGGCATGTGCCTAGGGCCTCAGTTGCCAGTGTCACATGATGATCCCAGAATCTCTCTTTTCATTTAAAAAAAGAAATGCCATCACGGTTGCACAGAAAAGCTTGAAAATGCTAAGTCAGTGCAATGGAGGTAGTGAAGTCTGCAGACGGTCTCCAGCTGAGGGAGGAGCACTTGTGTTTTATGAACATTTTCTGTTTTCACATCACTTTGGAAGAGAACCAGAGAGGAAGTTGTCTGGCCTTTTACCCACCACTAGAGCAAACCACACCGTTGCTCCAGGGTGGGAGGAGCCTGCCGCAGCAGAGGGCAGTATGGGGCAAGGGCTGTATGGGGGTCTGCCCAGGGTTTTGGATAACTTTACTCTTCTTGCTTTGCCCATACCTGTCTCCATTTCTGGAACTGAACCTAAAGTTGAACCTGTTTTGTAGATGCTGAATCATTTGGTTAACTAGTTTGCCTTTCACACTTTTATAGGCCTCTTTGTGTCTGAGTTCAGGGCAAGGCAGAAAGCAGCCCGCCTGGTTTTGCTGTATTTCCTGCCTCACTGGAAACAGAAAATTGCCTGAATACTCTCGAGCACCAGCTCAGTTCTGCAGCCTAAAGAGGCTGAGCTAAGCTTCAGATGAGTCTCCAAATATCCAGGTGCTTATCAGCACTCTGATTTCTAACTTTTTATGAGGTTCGTCCCATTGCTGTTTTGGACAGGACATAAAAAATCCAATTGCCTGCTCACCCCAGCCAAGTAGAAAAGTCCCCTAGTAAGTGAGGGGCCTAAAACTCTCAATTTCTGCTGAGTTTAAAAGGACAATGGCAACCTGAAATGTAGCCTGTTTTAAAAAAACTGGATTAACTGTGGTTTCCGGTGCTGCCCCTGAGACCCCTGCCAGTGTTTGTGGTTTTAAAACCATATTTTTCTGTCCTTTGTCATTGTAGAAAAATCCATACAAACAAGGGCAGCAGGCTGACTATACATAGGAAAATATGAACTGTGATGTCCAATGTCCAGAATAAGCAAACTGGGGGAAAAGCAACTTGCAGTAGGTCTCTTCTTCCCCCCCGCCCCCCATCTCAGTTATAGAAATCTTTGGTTTTACTTGTAACAACAAGTTTTTAAACTAAGTTTAGACAGATTTTTGTTTTATTTTGTTTTAAAGTTGATGGTCTCCCTTTAAACGTGCACGTTAAATAAATTCTTTGCCTTTCTGCAAGTGGAGAACACCTTCCATACGTGACCCCCAATGCAGGACTTTCTTCCTGAGTCTGCAGACAGACCACTCCAGTGCTGCTGGAGCTCAAACAGCGGCAGAGTGAAATTGACAAAGACTCTGGTCTGTTTTGTTGCTGTTACAACCCTTTGGGCAGCCCTGAAATGCTCAAAAAACAGGTCAGTTTTGCTCAGCTGCAGCGGGAGAGACAGGCACTGAATTTATTCATTATGGAGGAAGACCCAGATATGGAGGGTGGTGTAGTGTTATGGAGATACGCCCACTCACACTGTTTGAGGTAGCCAGGATGCTGAGGAAGGGAAGGAAGAGCAGATCCAGCTTCTCCAACCTATTTCTCTCTTCCAACAGCCTGAAGGAGGCTGGGCCTCAAGAGAGCTTCAAAATACCTACTAACAGAGGCTAATATAATACCGGCCAATTGGGAAGAGACTTTCCAGAGTGCATGTATTTTTGGTGGCACGCTGGGATCTATGGCAATGTGATCCATTAGATCCTCGCTGCGACCCAGTGTGTTAAAACCTCATCAGATTATTTAGGAATATCTTTTGCCACTATTACAAAAAATGGAGTCCTTGAGCAGGGTCCAGGGACAGCACCTCAGTAGGAATCCCAGCGATCATCTTCTTCCCAGCAGCTGGGGGGGCCGGGGGTGGGGGGAGCGGGGTTTCTCATTAGGCGTTTGGACCTGTTTGGGGAAAGTCTCTCTCTATCTTTCATATTGGCCTCTGGTTCGGCCATGGTGGATCCAGTGAGCAAAACACATTCTGTCCTCTGAGTACCCTCCTTACTTATTGGTATAGTGGAAATGTTTTGCTTATCTTCAGCAGTTTGTGGTATTAAATTAACTGGATTTTAAGAAGCTTTTCCAATACATTTATAGTGATTTCCCTTGGGAGCCTCTTGCGGTGTCTATATTTTCCTCCACATTTGTCTCCACATTCGCGGTGATCCAAGAAAGGCAGTGAGGTTTAAAGCCTGAGACCGGAGTTGGGACTCCCGAATTCTATTCCTGCTGCTAACTCACCCAATGGCCTTGGGCAAGTCTCTGAGGGCCTGATTTTATGCTCTGTTAAAGCACTACAAATCAGGGGTAACCCTATTGAGCTCAGTGGAGTTACACAGAGGTAAAAGTGGTATAAATCAGAGGAGAATCCTTCCCTTTAATCTTTCCATGTGTGCATGCAAGGGGTATGACACGTACTGACCTCACCTGGTGTAATGAGACTTACTAATCTTTGCAAGTCACTGTGATGTGCTTAGACAAAGGGCGTCTTGGCAGAGCACATTATTATTCTATATTATCATCATCCCTGTGTTGATGCTTGATCAGTGTGGAGGAAAGAAGAGGTTGAATTAACCAGGGACGCTTTCGTTACAGGTTCATCAAAGAGCAAACGAGTGTGTGCGAGGGCTCAGGCTGGTGCAGGACATCAACAGCGGCAAAGCTGTCACCAATGTCTTGCACAAAGGGTTTGATCTGTCTGCACTGAAGGTATTTCCAGCCAACTCTTCAGTTGTAGCCGAGAGACATTTTGGTGCAGGGCAGTTTGTGAAGGGATTCACTGGAACCCGTGCAGGGTTGCCTTCCGAGCTGGCCAGTTGTTTTAATCTGATTTCCTACCAGCAATAGCAGCAGCCTCTCCTCCACCCAACACCTTCCTTTCGTTGCCCCTGCAGGTGGTGTTACTGGCAGGAACGGGCCTGGTTCTGTGAAATTTGCAGATTGCCCTCCTGGAATTGGAGGCGTGGGGGCCGAAACTGCAGAACCAGAATCCTTTGAGCCCCTGATTCATTTTCCCTTTTGTCCTGTCCCACCACTGCACCCCCTCGTTTCCTTTTTATCTCCTCTGTCACCTTCTCCGCTGTCTTATTTTTCTCCTCCTCCTTCCCTTTTCTCTTTCTGTCCCCTTTAACTGCACCCCTTCCATATTCTCCCCATTTTTTCTCCTTCCTTTCTTCTCACTATCCTCTTCTTTCTTTCCCCCCTCTTTATTATTTTGTTTATGTATATTTTAGGGGAGCCGGCTATATATATTTTAGGAGACTCAGATCCCTCCAGGGCCCAACAGTGCTGCTCCTGGACTGGCAAGAGAAGGTGTTCTTTAGTGACTAAGTACTGCTCTTCCCTTCAGCCTCCCATTCCAGGGCTTAGCACTGAGCCTCTTATAAATACTAACTGCATCTGCTGCTTGGGGACTTGCACTGTGGTGCCCCGTGTTGCAGAATTGTGTACCAGCACATTCATTCTATGGGCTGGTCGACGCTGAAAATGTACATCGGCGTAGCTACGTCTCTCCGGGGTGTGAAAAATCCACACCCCGGAGAGACGTAGCTATGCCACCCTAACCCCCGGTGTAGACAGTGCTAGGTTGAGAGAGGAGTTCTTCCATCAACCTAGCTACCTTCTCTCGGGGAGGTGGAGTGTCTACAGTGATGCTGCTGTGGCATTTTAAGAGTAGACATACCCTAAGGCCTGGTCTACATGAAAAGGTTAGGTCAACACAGGGGAAAAATCCACACCCCTGAGCAACATATTGAACCTGCTAGGTCAATAGACAAATTCTCCCTCCCACCAGCCTAGCTACTGCCCCCTGGGGAAGTGGCTTACCTACGCTGATGGGAGAACCCCTCCTGTCAGCATAGGTATTATCTACAACTGCAAATGCAGCATTTCAAGCGTAGACGAGCCCTTCATGTTTTTATTTTCCACCCATCGTCTCTGTTGTGCTGTCTGAATATGGCCACTGCACTGATCCTCAGTGCCATGCATGACAAGTGACTCAAGTGTCACGAAACGCTGCAGGAGATACCCATGTGTTTTCAGAACACAGTGGAGCTAGTAATGCTGTGTCCCCAGGCTCCTTAGGACAAAGAATGTGGCTAAGATCAGTGGCTTGTAGCAAGGATGGCTGAGCTTATCAGCCTGTAGCTCAAATAGGGGAGGTGTTGGTTCAGAATGTAATAGGAACTCGCTGGTAAATGAGGGTTCCAAATCCGAGACGCACCGTGGTCTGGAACGAGCACGGGACTGGGAGCTGAGAACTCCTGTGTTCTGTTTCTAGCAGTGCCATAGACTTACTGTGTAACCTTAGGGAAATCACTTACCTGCTCCGTGCCTTGGTTTCCTCAACTGTAAAATGGGGATAATACATCCCTGCCTCAGAGAGATGTGGAACTTCATGAGTCACCCCTAAGATGACCTTACTCCCTCCAACATCTACTCCCCTGGCAAATGCAGCTTAGAGTCTCTGTAGCAAGCTGGCTTTTCCTGAGGTCACTACTTCCCCAGCAGGAGCTTTGTGCAGTGCGGTTTGGGGACTCGCTTCTTTACAGTTTTTCTCCTTTTTGCAGGAGAGTGTGGATTTGACTAAAGTCGCTGTAATGGGCCACTCTTTCGGAGGAGCGACAGCAATTCTAGCCCTTGCTAAAGAAGCCCATTTTAAGTGAGTATCGGACAGATGCTGCTTTTAAACTAATAGTAAAACTTGAAGCAAGAACTCTCCACCAGCTTGGGAGTGGGGGATGCATTTATAGAAACGGGCCAGATGTGAATAGAAGACTTTAGATACCAGAAGAATTCCATGTTGTCTTCCATCCTGCTGCAGATGCGCCGTTGCTCTTGATGCCTGGATGTTCCCTTTGAAAAATGATCTCTACCCCAAGGTGACCAAGCCGGTGCTTTTTATCAACACAGAGAAATTCCAGACTCCAGAAAGTGTCGCCAAAATGAAGAGACTCCGCTCCAGAAACAGGCAGACCAAGATCATAACCATCCTGTAAGTCCGCACTCTGTGTCTGGGCAGTGTGGGGCAGCGGCAGAGCAATGGCCTGGGAGCCAGGAGTGCTCATCCTGGCTCTGCTATTGACCTGCTGGGTGACCTTGGGCAGGTCACGTCCCTGCTCTGTGTCTCAGTTTCCCCATCTTTAAAATGGGGGTAGTGCTATTTGTGATCCCTTGTAAAGCGATTTGACATTTTCAGATGAAAAGTGCTGTATACGAGCCAACGGTTACTATTATACCGCTGCGTGAACAATCCCAGAACACTGCTCACTCTGTGCCAAGTTTTACTGTCCCACTCATGTGCAGCAACCTTTGTCTGCATCTGCTTTGGACTTCTTGTCCTCACCTTCAGAGCCATGCTCCTGCTGACAGCTCAGCTCGTGTTTCCTTCGCCCCTGTCCCCCATGCCCAGTCCTCACTCTGACTCCCCTTTCTCCCATGTTCAGCTCTCTGCCTTTTGCTACCCCCTTTGCCT
The DNA here is from genome assembly GCF_965152235.1 of Eretmochelys imbricata. Taxonomy (NCBI): domain Eukaryota; kingdom Metazoa; phylum Chordata; order Testudines; family Cheloniidae; genus Eretmochelys; species Eretmochelys imbricata. Next base: position 9,457,087 of record NC_135590.1, on the reverse strand, counting down.
CCCTTTTCTCTTTCACCAAGAAACCTTCCTACAGATTCCTCCTCAACCTCCAGCACCAGCACCTTCCCCACACTGATCTGCCCTCCGACAGGACCTCTTCCTCCTTTGGCTTTCCTTTAATTTGCAGGCTGTTTGTCTCAGTTAGATGGGCAGCTGTTCAGGCTTGGATCTTGTCTTATGTGCTTACAGAGAGCTGTGTGCATTTATATGGCCTATGGAAAATACCACTGAGTGATGCATGAGTCAGGGTGGGCAGTGGATTGTGTTACTTAGGCCTTGTCTACGCTGGGGCTGAAATCCTGTTCCCATTCAAGTCAATGGCAAAGCACCCATGGGACCCGGATTTCACCCTAGGTGGTTTTGAGAGATCTCCCAGCAGTGACTGCACTGGTGATTAGTGACCATAGTGAAGACAGAGCTCACATGGCCACTAGCATTTTTACCACCATGCTGTCTAGCTGTATCGTGAGCAGGGTCAGATGATTCCTGATGCACTATCTGTGTCTACCAGTGGGAGATTCCCAAATCCAATGTAGACCCAACCCAGGGCTGTAAAGCTAGCAAGAGCAAGTCGTCGATGAGAGCTTTTCATCCCTGTCTCCAAAGGACTCGTTTCCTTCTCCCTTCTCCAGGGGATCTGTGCATCAGAGTCAGACTGACTTCACTTTTCTGGCTGGGAATCTCCTGAACAGAGTGTTCCAGACCAGAGGCACCCTGGACCCATACACAGGCTTGGACATCACCAACAGGGCGGCGCTTGCTTTCCTGCAGAAACATCTTGGTACGGCGCTAGGCAGAAAAAATCTTTTTCGTTGGGATGGTGCAATGGGTCCGTCTGTCCGCGCAGACATCTGAGCTGAGGCTCTCGCCTCCTTGGCCAGGAGGGGCTGATAGTTTGGAGGAGGCGATGCTTGCAGAAGGATTGCCAATGTGTGGGCTTGGTGTTCTGTGGAGAGCTTCATTCCTGCCCTATACACAGAGCTGGCCAAGATTCTGAAGAGCGTAGTGGGGGTGTAGTGACCTGTCTTGTGCTGTGTTAGGCAGGGACCTTCTTCTATGGTTAGTGCCAGATTTAAAGGCAAAACCATGAGCTTTGCAAAGAGGCCATGAAAACCTTAGCAACGCCACCTGGTCTAGTGGCCTTGGTATGGGGCTGGAAGCAAAGCACTGCTGGCTCGCCAGCTGCTCACTTTGTGAATGGGGGAAAATCAATTCCCCTCCATTCGTGCCTCAGTTTCCCCATGTACAGATGGCAATAACGATACTGCCTTACCTCACAGGGGTGTCTGCACAGCCCACGGCCTAGGCCACACCAAACACTTAGCCAACTGAGGGACTCCCCTCTGGAAGAATCCTGCTGTGTGGGCAAGCCACAAGAATGCCAGATGACGGATGTGGGGAAGTGGGTGGGGGTTCATTAAAAATCAAACACCACCCCCACATCTGCAGAGTCTGTTTGCTGTGTTATGACAATGCCCTGTAAAATGGGCTTAGCACAGGTCCCTCAGCTTTCTCTGACAAAGCAAAGCCAAGTGCCTTTGGCTAGGTTAGCCTCGTGATCTATGGGAACAGCTATACACACATACTAATGCTCATCAACTCCTGCCATTGTCAAGCACAGCTAATGGGGCCAGAGGCCTCTCTCTTGTAATGCATGTTGCTGAGCCTTGCCAGCAGTGTAGTAATCATGGAGTAATCCTCTCGTCATCTCTCTTCCCCAATTAGAGCTGGAGGAAGATTTTGATCAGTGGAATAATCTCCTGGAAGGCATTGGTGACTCAGTGATTCCAGAGGCGCCTCTCTGCATCTCCAGCCTTTAGAGACACTGTCTGCTGGTCCGTCCGCATGGATGTTAGGCATCCTACATACCAGAAGATAGTAGTTTCCCCTTAAATGAGCAACTCCAATAACTGCAAAAGACACGTGTAAATCATGCAGCTGCTGATGGAATCCAGAGACATGGAGCCCTCACTAGTCCAGAATTCATGCTGGAACTGGAAGACTAGAGGCCCTGACTGGTCAAGGGTTGACCATGGAACCCAGAGAGTGGGCCCTCCTCTGGTCTAGAACTCACCATAGAGAACAGACTGGGGTGCCTGGCTGCTCTAGAACTGATTTTGGAACCAGAAAACTGATGCCTTATTGGACAGAAGCAGATGTGGGGTGTGGCTTAGTGGCCCCATTTTAACAGGTCCCAAACCTTTCTCTCTGCCCCTTCAAATCCCTCCTCTAAATACATTTTTTCCCAGAAGTCCTTCACACATGAGACCTGCCTTGGTCCCCTCTGACTCCTGCCAGCACCCCATGCACTTTGTTGTCTACACCTGAACTACATTGCCCTGGTTTCAGACAATGGAGGGAAAATCTCTCCCCTTGTGTTAAACTCTCAGAAGCCCCTCCTGTGAATTACCTGAGGTACTTATGCTGCTGTAGTAATTATGTCAGTCAAAATGGTATTGTCTGTAAAATGGTGCATATATTGGAAACTGTATTTTCTTCTCTCTTAAACGTGCATTAAATGAAGATGGAGAATATTGTTCCTAACGCATATCTAAGCTTTCTCTTTTTTGTTTTGTTTTTATCATAGGAGAGGCGGTACTGTCCAGTGGATAGGGCACTAGATTGGTACTGAGACCTGGGTTCTGTTCCTGGCATGGCTACTGGTTTGGGGGAGGGATAGCTCAGTGGTTTGAGCATTGGCCTACTACACCCAGGGTTGTGAGTTCAATCCTTGAGGGGGCCATTTAGGGAACTGGGGCAAAAATTGGGGATTGGTCCTGCTTTGAGCAGGGGGTTGGACTAGATGACCTCCTGAGGTCCCTTCCAACCCTGATATTCTATGATATCTATGATAAGTCACTTCACTTTTCTGTGCCTCAATTTCCCCTTCTATAAAATGGGAATAATATTAATTGATTGTAAAATGCTTTGCGATCTGTGGATGAAACATGCCTTAGAAGAGCAAGGTTCCAACAACCTTCCATGCAAAGAGAATTGGTCATAGAGCCCAGAGAGTGGCCTTGTCATTAGTGAGGTTCCCAGTCTTTTAGCTCAGTTGTACCCCATCAATAGACCATTCTCCAGTTCTATCAGCCAAGGTCCCTTTCTCTGATTCAGGAGTGGTTTCTAAGCTGCCCTGGAGTGTAGGCTACTGTTGCCAAAATCTAGTTTTTTGATGGTATGAGCCAAAACTCCAAGGGGAGGGAGAGCATGTCGACAAATAGAAAGCAGGGAGTGACATTGCTTTCAGGCCCGACAAAGAAGCTCTTCACAGTGGCAAGGGAAGGGGCTTATCAGTCAGCCAAAGTCTGGTGTGCTGGTAGTGCGCCACACAGCAGGGGTTGGGAATCTCTAGGGGAAAATTCACAAGCGATAAGGATGGATACCTATTGTTCTGTATTTGATGATGGAACCCACATCTTACCTGCAGGTACAAAGCCTACTGTAATGGGGCCCTGCTCTCCGATTTGGGCCTATAGATGCTGTCACAGTGCAAATAGTAACAACCCTGATTTGTCGGAGGCAAGAGCAGGCGGAGGCCCGGTAGCCATCTTGGCATCCTAGAGATTCTTGAGTGGGGATGAAGAGTTCTTTAGCTGGAGTACAGACCTACTTCAGTGAAGGCCATCGGAACCAGCACAAAGGACAGAGCACAATGGGCTAGAATCTTGGTTTCCCCAAAAGTGAAGGTGAAGAAAACCTCTGCTTTCCCGGAGGATGTACTGAGGGTCACAATCACCTCCCGTAAGTCCAAAATGCAAGATTTGTTTCACAGAAATGAGGGGAGAGATGCTGGGCTGGGGTGGGGGGAGTAAAAGAACCCTAACAGGAAAAGAACCAATCCGTTTCCATTCTTTTAATTTCACTCAGAACATTTTTGTTTATCTTACAATTGAAATATTTCCCTTCTGCCTTGGAAATCCAACAGCAAAGGGATTGGGGAGGAAAAGGGGGTAAATGAAAAGGGAAATTGATTATAAACAGAAAGGGAAACCTAGTTTTGCTGCCCACCCTGAGGGAAATATAAAATCAAACCGCCTGGGTGGTGAGAAGCTAGTAACTGAAAGAATTTTTAAAAAAAATACATAATCTAGAGTGTGAGCGGGGAGAGAGGAGCAATGGATTTTTTTGAAATACAAAGGGTCAGATCCTTGTCTCATGGCTGCATTAAGCCAATGGAGCTGTGCTGATTTACACCCACTGAGGATCTTGCCCAAGTTTTTTACCCTGACGAGGCAGCGGTTAGCTCTGGGTGTTCATTGGCACGTTCCCCGTGCATGCTGCTTTTGCATAGGTTTTAAATATTTAGGGCCATAATGTGCCATTCGTTTTTAAGGACAACTCCCCATTGACGCCAGCGTGTAGCTCTGCCTCGAGATGGATGGGGCCGTGAACAATGTTACCCCTCGCTTCTCTACTTTATGATTTAGTGGAGGTGATACAGCCTGGCGATTATATGACATTAATGATCCTTCCTCCTTCCTTCCAGAGGAGCCTGCTGCAGGCAGTTGCTTAAGGTGCTGAATTTGGAAACCCAGTTTCCTTTGGGGATAAAAGTGGTTTGTGTGGACAGACTCTGCTCATGTTACTTTCCCCCAAGAGATGGCTGCTGAACAGTGAGCAACATGATTCCAGTGCATATAAAGCCAGCAAAGCGCTCTGGGACCCTTTGTGATGAAAGGTGCAATGAAAATGTACCGTGTTGTTTTTCCTCCTCCTCCCTCTCTTGGAATGAGCGAGGAGTTTATGTAACCATGTATTGGCCATTTCCCTACCTGTTAACGGACACCCACACTACAGCCTGGCAGCAGCAGTCGGCTTGGGTGGGGAGAGCGGCTGTTACGTGCTGATAGAACCAAAGCCTTGAGCAGTATGAAGCATCTCCAACTCTCATAGAGTTTAGCCGGGGTCCAAGGTGCTTAGTACTGCTCCAAATTTGCCCGGGAAGGGATCGTCTTTTGGTTCTGTGTGGCAGGGAGACTAAGGGCTTAAGATTCCCATTAACTTGAATGGCCTTTCGACCAGATCCCAAGAGCCTTATCTCCCATTGACCTCAGTGGGACTTGAAAACCGCCAGCACCTCTGAAGATCTATCCCTAAGGCAGTCTGGTATCCAGCTGCAGAACTGACCCAAATCATCTTAAACAGCCAGCGTCCTTTATTTTTTTCTTGACCCATTCCCACGATCTGCCAGAGACTTGTCACACCCTAGGACTGGGTCAGGTTGCAACGTTCCAGAGAATCCCAGGGCCGTTCTACAGAGAGCAGGGACCTCAGGGCCCACAAAGCGGGTGGGTGGGAACACCAGGGCTAACTGGGGAGTTCTCTCCAGTTTGAAATGAATTGCTTTGGGGAGCTAATTGGTGAGGAGACTGTAATGAGGAAAAGCCTCTTTTTAACAGCGAGTGATGGTCCCTGGTGCAGAAGTGAAGTTCCATTTCCTCCCTCAATTGACATTGGGCGGGATTTGTTCTGACGGTTACATGGAGTGCAGAGAACAGTTCACGTCCAATCCATCTCCAGCAATGCACCACCCGGAAGAGCTATTAATTATGCAAGACTCTTATGTAAGGGCTTTTGGGGGAGGCGTCTTGGACTGGGAGGGGGGAATGAGCATGTTTCACTCAGAAGGTGACTTTGAAACACATTGACCCTTCGGTTCCCAGCGCACTGCTTGGGTCACAGTGAATACAACGTCAAGGGTAGGATAGGTTTCAGAGTCACAGCCGTGTTAGTCTGTATTCGCAAAAAGAAAAGGAGTACTTGTGGCACCTTAGAGATTAACCAATTTATTTGAGCATAAGCTTTCGTGAGCTACAGCTCACTTCATCGGATGCGTACTGTGGAAAGTGTAGAAGATCTTATTATATACACACAAAGCATGAAAAAATACCTCCTCCTTCACTCACGCCCCACTCCTGGTCCTCTCTAGCTACATGCTAGTTCTAAATTTTGTTGAGCTCCAGTGCCTTGGGATGCAGCTTGTGTGGAAGATGCTGCACAAAAAACAAGTATTATCTGGCATGAAGTGAAGCCATTTTCTCTCTCTTGATGGGTTGATTGGCTTGCTTCTCCTCCAGGCCCAAGAGGTTTCTTCGCTCCAGTGAAAGGGGGTAAGACAGCTCTGCCGAACTTAGCACCTTCGGCACCTACGTTTGCCCTGAGGAGCAGATGCATGTTCAGTGGCATCTGTTAGGAGCATCTTCCCATGTTACAGGCATGGCCAATAATAAGAGGTGAGAACCCCAGGGGCCTTTTTTCAAACGAGCTTATTTTGCACTGAGGCCTTGTTTGTACTTGACTGATTGGGGCTTATGCAGCTACGGGGTAAGGAAGGAGTTAATGGGGGCACCAGGAAATCCGCTTCAGCCGGAGCGATTCTAGTGCCTATATAACCATTCCCCTCCCTGAGAAGAGGCTGGCAGGGGAGATGGAGTTGCAGGAGGGGTTACAGCAAGCTGGAGTTAGCTGTTGAGGAATCCTTCCTCTTGCCTAGAAAGGAGGTCATCTGCTTAGTTCCTAGCCTGGCTGGAGGAACTGACTGAGGCAGGCATCCTGGGAACTGGTGGTTGCCTTACGCTGGGCTGGGTCAAGCCTGTTTCCTTGACGTACACCATTCACAAGCAGCCAGCTCTTTTCTTAAAAGGATAGTACCGATAGGGTACGTGGCCAGCTCTTTGGAACCCCCACAGTGAGAACAGCCCCAGCTCAGCTCTCGTTGGCCAGCCTGGACTGACAAGGGCAAGGCGGGATTTGCACCACGGCCCAGTTGGCTCAATCTGTGTAAAACCCAGTTTGTCCTTATCTACACTTCGAGGTCAGCCCCAGTCCAGTTACACTGACTGCTGAGTCAGGACTATTCAAGGCCTCCAGAATGGGCATGGGCATATCCAGAACAGGACCCGGGTACAGGAGAGATTTTTCTAACCACCCCCTAGTTTGTGACTACAGCCCCATCATGTCGCCCTTCCTCCAGGCTAAACCCCCAATAAGCCCACTTGCCTAGTTAGTGCTCAGCCCTTTGCTTGCCAGGGAAGGCTCTGTACACCTCCCCATCCTTGCACTGCAGCAAGCCTTGGCTCTTTGCCTTTTCATCCCCACTCCAGCGGAACTGACTGTAAAGCCAATGGTGAAATACAGCAGAATCAATAACAGGCCATAAGGAGCAGCTGTAGAAACGTGCTCCTGGGATGAATGCTCTCTGTGTGAAAGAGAGAGAGAGTGCGACTCCGTTAATGGCTAGGGGTGGGGGGCGTTGGGGGACACACACAGTTAGACAGGTGGCTGAGAGGGGCAAGGCTGGCCTGGATCTGTGCTGAGTAGATGCATTGAATCTCCCATACATGTTTTTGGAGGGTGCAGGGAAGGGAAACCCTCCCCACGCATCCAGCCCCCTATCCCCATCCCTCCATACTTCTGCCTGATGAGCTGTGCAGTCCAACCTGCATCCAGTAGTCAGGGCCTCCCTACCCCCTATTCTAGCTGTCTGAACCTCCCAAGCCCCCAAACCTCACCAGCCACTAGAACCCTCTTACGTTCCCCTGATGACAAGCATCGCTGACCCACTCAGCTGCCCAACCATCCAACTCCCCGGACATGAACTACTGCGGTCATGGAAGTCAGACCCCAACACCTACCCCAAGTCATAAGAACGGCCATACTGGGTCAGACCAAAGGTCCATCTAGCCCAGTATCCTGTCTTCTGACAGTGGCCAATGCCAGGTGCCCCAGAGGGAATGAACAGAACAGGGAATTATCAAGTGATCCATTCCCTATTGTCTTAACAAAAAGTTCTCCCAAACCTAGGGCCAGAGTAATGCTGAGGATTATAATTAACAGTAGGCCTCAATGGAGCCAAAGCCTATTGGAAAGACCCCATTAACTTCAACAGGCTTTGGATCAGACCCCCTAGGCCTCACACCTCTCTGCTGTAGAAACTAATGTAGAAAGGAGCTTATCCGATCTAACTACCATGCCATTTCTAGTGTGCCCATCACCATGCCTGGGAAATCTATCTAGATGGCTCAAACAATTCACCAGGACAGTTAAAGATCAAGGGAATGACCTGCATGTTATTTAAGTGCATCTACGATCCTGACACTTGAAAAGTTCTAGACAGCCTAGGCCCGTAGCGCTCAGGTAGCGGGTGTTTCATAGGGCAGGGTTACCTTCTGAACTAAAAGCTGTGTGTCACGGAGTCCCCAGGCGATGCTCTGGAACTGCTCCCTACGAAGCCAGGCAGGACTCTGGGGAAGTCTCCTCTCTGCGAGCAGACTGTCTTCAGGACACACAGCTCACCCGGCTTCCACCTTCCTGGGTCTGACCTCGGAGCATTCGGCATCCTCTGCCCCTCCGTGCGCTTCCCACAGCGAGTCCGCCCAGGCGGGCTCCTGGGGAAGCCAGAGGGTCCTGCACCCCAATTCCGCAGTCAGACGTGACTCTCAGCCAGCCAGTAAAACAGAAGGTTTATTAGACGACAGGAACATAGTCTAAAACAGAGCTTGTAAGTGCAGAGAACAGGACCCCTCAGCCGGGTCCATTTGGCGGGGGCAGTGAGCCAGACAATCACATCTGCACTTCACTCCATGTCCCCAGCCAGCCCCAAAACTGAAACTCTCTCCAGCCCCCCCTCCTCTGGGCTTTGTCCCTTTCCTCAGCCAGGAGGGCACCTGATTCCTTTGTTCCCCAGCCCTTTAGCTCTCACCTTGCAGGGGGGAAGGGCCCAGGCCATCAGTTGCCAGGAAACAGGGTGTCGGCCATTCTCTGTGTCCAGACCCCTGCACACACCTGCCCTCTAGGGATCTGCAACAATCGTACGCCCTTATCCCACCACCTAGATACTTAAGAACTGCATAGGGGAAACTGAGGTACCCCCACAATATTCAGATCATAGAATATCAGGGTTGGAAGGGACCTCAGGAGGTCATCTAGTCCAACCCCCTGCTCAAAGCAGGACCAATCCCCAATTTTTGCCCCAGATCCCTAAATGGCCCCCCTACAAGGATTGAACTCACAATTCTGGGTTTAGCAGGCCAATGCTCAAACCACTGAGCTAATATTCAGAGGAAACATTAAGAACAGTCCCGCTTCGTCACAGTGTGGAAGGTGCATCTCATTTTTCAGAGCTCCCCAGGGGCCTGAAGTACTCCTGCTAATACAGACATTCATTAGCTGATGCATTTTACAAGAGGACTAGTGGATGAAGATGATGATTGAATTGTGCTTCATTGTGTGGCAAGGAGAAGCGTGTCTCTGAGGGCAAAAATCCTGAAGGCCAATGAAATCAAACCAGGAGAAAAGGTAAAATGGTCCAACAGCCCAGAGCCTTTTGGGCAGAGTATTTTGCTTTGATTAATGCTTTATTCCCAAACCTTTGTTTTCCCTCCAAGGTAGCCTTGAATTTTAATTTGGCCGCCATCAGTCAGTTATTAGACAGATGCTTGCATTCACATTTCAGCCTCCGATAAATCGAAATATTGCAGACAATACAACAGAACTGTGTCCGCAGCTGCTATGTGGTATATGCCAGCCACACGTGTGGAGGGAGGTACCCTCTAGAGATGTCTAGTGGTTAGAGCTAGGAGATTGGGTGACAAGGAGATTTGGATTCTATTCTTGATTCTGCTGCCGTCTCCCCTGTGGCCTTGGGTAAGCTACTGAACTGCTCTGTGCCTCAGTTCCCCCACCTGTACAATATAGATGACTTCCCCACCTGCGCAAGGTGTTTGGAGATCGGCTGCTGGAAGATGCTATGTAATATCAAAGTATTATTATTATTTGATTTTAGTATGAATTTAACACTAGAATTAGGTGTTGGACTGATAACTCCAAAGACTGAAGCCCTCTGTGTATCCACAAACCAGGTACAGCAAGCCGTCTTACTCCACTCCGCCCTGCCAGTGAGCCTTAACCCTTCCTTAGGGGAAACGCCTCAAGGAGGAAAAGCTTAGTTCAGATGGTCCCATTGGAAGAAGAGTAAAGTGCAAGGGTTCATCCCATCTTTGATTCCTCTGCTGAGAAAGCCAGCAACATGAAAAAATCCATGCCCGCTGTAGTGATGGGGTTTATGCTACATTCACCTACCCCATCAGAAATGGGCGGTGACCCACTAACTTTTTTCACGCCAGTCACTGCAGGGTCGTCGGCTCTCGGTCGTTGCTGCGGTGGGCCTGGAGCCATGTTTTATTCTCCCTACAGCACAGAGATTTTTACATTCCTTGGTGCGTTTGTTTATTTAGGGCCTGCTCCAAAGCCCTACAAAACTGCCATTGGCGTCCATAGGCATTGGATCAGGCCCTTAAAACCAGTATGTTCAGTGCGGATAAACATCCCTGGTGTGCAGAGGCTCCTTACAGAGTCAGCACTAGCAGATCCGATTGCAGGAGTGGGGCCAAAGCTAGTCCTCACCCCAAAGACCTTGTGGGCGCACCTGTGTAATAGATGCAGCTTTGGAATTAGCTTCCGGTTAAACTAGGCATTTAAAAATGATTTCTGATCTGTTTTAATATTCAAACAAGCAGCTTTTAAAAAAGTGGCCCATTTAGATTCGCCTCAGAGTCTCATTTAAGACATCACTCAGCTGTGAATGGAATAAATTTTTTTTTAAGCCCTGGCTTATCTTTGCCGAGCAATTTCAGCCCTCAACCTATGCTAACTTCAAAGGCATCTCACAGCAGCTGCTGTGACTTGGGCTGCAGCTGAAATCTGAGTGTCAGCACAGACTAGATACTGAAGGTCTTAATATCCTAACCTCTGGTATCTTGTACTCCTTCCCCCAGCCTGAGAAACCCCTTGAGCCTTGTCAGATCACTCGATATAGAATTCACACACACACACCCAGTGAATTGTATCTACCAGCCAGTGCCCGCAACAGAATCCTCTGTTTCTTTGGAAGCTTAATTCTTTATAAAAGAGAAACGAGGCGAACATTTACTCACCTGAAGGTTCCCTGTTGATTTCAATAAAATAAATTGAAATATGTGTTCAAACATCCCTTGAATTGTCTTTTGGGGAGAGGGTTGTTTTTTTTTTTTAAAGACAAGACTTTCTCTGAGGTCTGGATTGAGCACAATGTATGAAGGCCCTGATACTGCAAACTGATCTGAGCAGATGCCCATGCAAATCCCAACTAGCTCCAAAGGGGCTCCATGCAAGTGTATTTGCATGGATCAGATTGCGTGAATGGGGCCCGTTTGGACAAACATGCAGCATTATGTCGCCTAATTAAAAACAATGCAGAATCCCTTAAAGAACTTCCCAGAGCGGAATTCCTCATTCTCTGTTTAATGATTATAAACTGGGTTTTATATTGATTTTTACCACAGCATCAAAGCCTTGGAAAATCACACAGAGGTGAAGATAAGAGAAAATCTAGTTTATTGATATCTGTATCAAATCCATGGTCATCTACTGTACGAGCTTCCCTGTTCTCACTAGGCTACACACCCTGGACACTTGGAATATCAGAGCAACACCAGGAGATAGAACTCAGATCCTTCTTTCCCAAAAAGAGCAAGTTTCTACCACTTGCATTAAAGGAGACTCTTTCTTAGCTCTAAGCAGTAAAAGGCCTATGACACACAGGTGGGCAGCACAGATCCCATCCAGTGACGCCCGTATACTAGCCAGTTTTTTGCAATACAGTGTCATAGCCACTACAATCAGCCACAATGCACTTAGCCTCTGTCCGCAGGGCTTCTATCCCAAGAAGAGCTGGCAGAGCATTCTGAGTGATAGACTGTGAAATTCACTCCAGATTTAGGGCCTCTAGGGCCCGGATCTGGTAGCCTTCACAATGTAGCCAACTCGGCACCAGTCCCTTACTTTAGAATCCTAGGGATGAGTAGGTTCTCTTTACATTTCATAGGATCAGCTGAGGCTAAAATAATCCAAAAACGTTTATCATTATTGCATTATTTATTTATTAGTTTTACACTAGGGCCGAGAGGCCTCAGCTGAGATTGGCGTTCCAGGGTGCTAGGGCACTTGCGCATGCTGTAAAAGACAGACCCTTCCCCAGAGAGCTTGTAATCTGAAATAGACAAGATAGAGGGTGGTGGGGAGGGGAAACAGACGCAGAGAGATGAAATGACTTGCCCTGTGTCACACAGCAGGGCAGTGACAGCTGGGAATAGAACCTAGCTCTCTCGAGTCCCCACCCAGTGCTTTCCCCCATGTTAGGAGGCACACACTAAACCCAGTTAGTGGCCCCCAATCCTCCCTAAAATCTTGGATGGCACTGGGGAAACTTAGCTTCATCTTAGCCTTATGCACACAGCCTTGGTGATCATAGACCTGCAAACGTACAAGGTTCAAAGCCCTGCCGGATTGTCTTCCCCACCTGGCCAATTTGTCCGGCCGTCCATTTCCTTAAAAAAGGGGGTGGACGCGGCTTCGTGCCCCTGCCTCCCCTCCCCTCCGCATCTCTCTGTCCTTGCTGAAGGGAGGCAGCACGGCCGATCCTGGCTGGCCAGCATTTTATTCTGAGAGTAAAGCAGCTTCGTACAGGTCAGCGAGGTGATTCCTGAAAGTGGCTGAGCTGCCAAACCCCGGGCTGAGGAGAAGGGAAAGTTAATTAGGTCTTTTTTTTTTTTTTTAATGGAAACATGATCGGCCACTCACCATGCGACCTGCTCCTGGCCATCTGCTACTGGAGACGGACAAATCTGGCCAGGGAAAAGCCGAGGCCCCTGGCCCACCAGGCTGGGATGGGGCGGGAGGGGGCTGAGACCTAGGTCCAGGCCCCAGTGGATGGGTCCTTTGCCCCGGTTGCTATAGAGACAGACAGGCAGCAGCTGCAGGAGGAGGGATGGCAGTGGCAGCCCAAGCTGCTGCCACCACAGGCAGATCAGATGGTATGGGATTGCCCCAAACCGACCGCGTCAGACGCTAGCCTGCCCCCTGCATGATGTGCAGCTTTCAGGCCAAAAGAGAAATATGCCTTCTGGGCCCCAGTGCCCTGGGAGTTGACAGCGTGGCATCTCTTGGGCTCCCCCAGCATCCCCTGCACTGACGCCCCAAGATGTCAGTCCTGTTGATTAATGCAGCAGAGGACAGCAGGAAGGTACATTGTATTGTGATACGGAAACGTCAGGGCTCTCCAGCTGTGCTCACTTGACTAAGAAGGATTTTTTTTAAAAAATGTCTCTTTCAAATACACAGAAAAACCATTAATTATGGGCCCAATTCTGCAAAGCACAGAACAGATTCAATTCCTACCGCTCAGGCTTGGTGCCCAGTTGAGTGCCACTGGGAAAGGTCTGGGGTTGCATCTTAAAATACTTACGTTGAGGGCAGAACCCGATTTGAATTTCATAGGTTGTCTATATTTTATGCAAAGGAAGCACTCACATTCATGCTATGCTATGCAGAACCATGTAAATGCCTTTCTGGATGATTTATATGAATGTACAGTAGCAGTATGCTGTGTGACAGGGTCGGGCTAGATGGCTATAGGAGAGTAATAGAAGGCAGATATATTAGCCCCAGGCTAAATAGGTCCCTTTTCCCTGGATAAGGTAACAGGGAAGGTTCCAGAACAATCAGGAACCTTCTGGAGACAATTAAGACAGGCTGATTAGAACACCTGCAGCCAATCAAGAAGCTGCTAGAATCAATTAAGGCAGGCTAATCAGGGCACCTGGGTTTTACAAAGGAGGTCCCTTCAGTTTGTGGTGTGCGTGTGAGCTGGGAGCAAGAGGCACTAGGAGCTGAGAGTGAGAACATGGACTGTTGGAGGACTGAGGTGTACAAGCATTACCAGACACCAGGAGAAAGGTCCTATGGTGAGGCTAAAGAAGGTGTTGGGAGGAGGCCATGGGGAAGTAGCCCAGGGAGTTGTAGCTTTCACACAGCTGTTCCAGGAGTCACTCTAGACAGCTGCATTCCACAGGGCCCTGGGCTGGAACCCGGAGTAGAGGGCGGGCCCAGGTTCCCCCCAAATCCTCCCAACTCCTGGTCAGACACAGGAGGAGTCAACCTGGACTGTGAATTCAGAAAAACGGCCAAGCTGAGGGCTGCCGTGAAGCTCCAAGGGGAGCAAATCCACCAATAAGCGCAAGACCCACCAAGGTAGAGCAGGAACTTTGTCACAGCTGATATATTCCATGCAACATTTCTATCTGCTAGGTAAGGATCTCAAGATATGACAATGCTCCTTGCCTAAGGTTGCATTTGTTTGTATATTTTTACAGTATTTGTAGACTCCTGTGTTTATTTTTGCATCGATCTATTAAATGTTCAATTTAAAAAAAAATCAAACTTAGTAATAAACAAAGTGAGATCTGGATATATTGTTTCCAGACTGTTATTGTTTTAAATAATTCTAGTTAAGATATATACTGAAGTCAACCCAAGAACTGAACAATTTTAGAGAGAGAATTTTGGGTGGGAACAAGAGGGAAATTTACTATATTTTAAAACAAACGTTAAAGTATAAAATCATATCTTTAAAACACCTTACACTCAGGATTACAACTGAAAACATTTTAAAGATCAAATGTACTTTCCGCAGGTTGTACTGTTTAATTATTTTATATTAGGCCAACGAAAACAGACATCCATTTCACCGTTCTTTATAAGTCAGCTTCTCGTCGATTTTCTTAAATGGCCAAGCTGTCTGAGACAAGCGCAACTTTTCATTCTGCAGTTATACAGCACCTAGCACATTGAGAGTCGTGGTCCCTGAATAGACTCCTTGATGCTAGTGCAATACGTGTAACAATAAGTTCATTTTCTGGTTCTCCTTCACTACCACAGTGCAGCAGTGTAGGGGTTCTTAGGTTACGTAAAGGCTTGTTTTCACAAATCTGATATTGCCCCAATTTCACCTTGCCTTGTCTGCTTTGACCAAGTCAGACACGTCAGTACTTTAAATAATTCTGCTCCTCACATCACAGATCTTTCCGGCAAAAAAAAGCAAATTGTCTTACCAATTGGTTGTCCACCAATTTTGCATGTGAAATAGCTTTGAGACCCAGGGGTCTAGGCCATTTACTTTAATTGGAGTTGACTCAATCTAAGGTCTTTTCTGCCATTTCAGATCAATAATGTGAATGATCTTACTTACCAGGAATATACCTTTAAGAGGGTTTCCAGCTAAAAACCCCTCCCATTATTGCAACGTAAATTTCTGTCTTGAAAGGGAGGTGGCATTTTTAAAGGTATCATGCCGAGAAAATATTAATAATACAATGGGTTTTCTGAGCTTCTTCTACTTCTGAACCCATCTTTTGAATCCCAGAGTCTAATTAGGGACTGGGGAATAATTAGTGCTACACCAAACGTCTTTATTTCATTTCATTTCATTTTCAAAGAGCCAGAGCAAATGTCTTACGGGAACCTTCTTTCTCTGTTGAATATTTTATGGCTTCTGTATGCATTGCTATTCTCTGTGTTGTCAAATTCACCTTGTCTCCTTTGCTCCGCATCCCAGGTGAAGTGGGAGACTCTGACACTCTTGAAATCTAATTAGTGCACCTCAAGTCGGCTAAGAAAAAAACTTTATCTCCTCTCTTCTCTTCCTGCTGTTCCGTTATTGAGAGAGCCTTGCAAGCCCAGTGGTCATCTCTGAACCTTCAGCAGTTGGTTATTCAGGGGCTTCCTTGACAAGCGAAGTGCTCAGGATGAAATTCAGCCAGGGTGCAGAGAGCTGGTGTAAGTCCCTGCATATCTCCTAAGATCAGGACTAGAGTGACAGGGGGAGTAGCCAAGAAAGGGAAGGGAGGGCCTTCCTCTGTACTCTGTGCTCTCAGTGAAAGGGGATCTCCATGCCAGCTTTGCATTGGCTAGCACAATGGTTGAGGACGGTTGGGGCCACAAGATCTGTGACTATGTAGAATCTCATATAGATTGGTGTAGCTGACCGTAGAGCCCAGTTACTTAGGAGTTATGTGGAGGGTTTGAATTTCATCCAGAGAGAAAACCATAGAGTTCAGTCTTAAGGTGAATATGAGAACAAGCAGGATCCTACTGTGACTATATAACGTACAGGGACTTTCTGTCAGTAGCCATTTCTGGGGGCCAGAAAGTGTTGAAAAGGCAGTAGAGTATTTTCATAAAATCCTAAATGTACTGTTCTATTCTGTTCAATATAGGTTTTTATACCACCCTCCATAGCATCTGAGCACCTTCCAACACTGCATTAAGCAACAGCTGTCACGTGATTTTTTTTTTTTTTTTTATGAAGGGTAAGAAATTTCAGGATCATTGTGCCCATATATTATAATAATAATTAATTTGCATTTATATATCTTTTGTCACCGACATGGTCCCCTCTGAGTTAATGAGGTGCTATTACTATCCTTGTTTTAGGGGGGAATAAAGAGAAGCACACAAAAGGTTGAGTGGGTTTCCAACAGGCACACGGCAAGTCTGTGGATGAACTGGATCCAGAACCCTAACTCCCCAGCTACTGCTCTAACCAGGGCCATATCCAAGAGTATTGACTGCCTTACTGCCAAAGGCAAAATTTAATCCTAAAGAAAGCATTTCGTTACTAATACTCATGTTTTCAGCATAAAGATACCAAATAGTCTCAAAAAACTAAGAAAGAAATAAGCTAATATTAATATATACATAAGCAAATAGATCCTGATTAGCATATACAGATCGTTTCCAAACTATTTCTGTTTCACCGATTGAAGAACTCTCTCTGAGTGGGAATCACGCCTTGAAAGTCTTGTTTGAAAGTCTTAGTTTTTGGCAAATTCTGCAGATTCTTTGATTTCTTTATCTGGTGCAGGATAATAGTCTGGAATGTATGTTATCCAAAGATTTCAATGTGCTTTCCAAATATTAATTAACTCTCTCAATACCCTCGTGAGCTACCCTAAGTAAGTATTATTATAACCATTGTGCCAATGGGTAAACTGAGGTACGGGGAGATTTGAGGCCCAGATCCTCAAAGTTAGGAGCCCAACTTCTGTTGATTTTAATGGGAGTTGTTAGGCTGACGTGAGCCTAAGTGAATTGCTCAAGGTCAACATAGCAAGTCAGTGGCAGAGCTGGGAAGAAAATCCTGACTTTAGTCCCCTGCTCTAACCAGGCCGCCTCTCTCTAACTTCAGGTGCTGAATCTCTTTTAGCTCCCATGTCTTTCTTAGCAGGCGACCATATTAAAAATCATTAAAAATTAAAGATCATTTTAAGACCAGCTATAATAATACATCAGAAAGCATGTACTGGATTTCTATTCTGAAATCAACAAACATTCCTAGTTCAAACAACGAGGAGTCCTTGTGGCACTTTAGAGACTAACACATTTATTTGGGCATAAGCTTTCATAGGCTATAACCCACTTCATCAGAGTGGAACTCCCATCTTTTCATGTGCTGTGTATTTATACCTGCTGCTGTATTTTCCACTCCATGCATCGGCTACCCTTCTGATTCCTAGTTCAGACACAGTTACTAATATGTCCAAATGTAGAAAATATCTGCCATTGACATTACTTACAAAGGTGCTTTAAGGCATTCTCTGCATAACGAACCAAATATCTGTCAGTCCATCTACCACGGACACTGTAAGGATGGCAATTTAATACTCAAGAAGTGCATTTTCTTGTTGGAGATTAAATGTTTTGGCAAGTTAAAGGCGCTGCCGTGGGCTGAGCTGTCGCCTAATTATGTCAGTCTCTTTGTGGGGTGTTTTGATAAGTACATCACAGGAGCATCTTTAATCTTCATGCTAAATCTGATCACTGTGTCCTAATTCCATGTACAAACAGTCCTCCAGCTGAGACCTTGAAACATATAAGAATACAAATTGCAGTTACCAGTTACAGGAAAAACCTAACTATTTTAATACAGTCTTTTATGCTTTCAGACAATTTTTGAGGAGAGGCCCTGTTGTCCAGTGGGCAAGGTACAGGACTGAGAGTCAGGAGACATGGATTCTTTTTGCTAGCTCTGCCACTGACCTGATGTGTCCCCTTGGGCAAGTCACACAACATCTCAGTTTCTCATGGGGTACTTACCTTCCTTTTTAAAAGTACGTTGAGACCCTTAGATTATAAATGCTAAATATTATTAGTGCACCTGAGGCAGTGACCAAGTAAATTGCCTCGAAATATTTTGTATTTATGTTACATTTATCATTCGAGGATCTCAAAGAGCTTTACAAGCATTAATTGATTCTGTGAAGTAGGTAAGTGTAATGATGTCCATTTTCAGGCTGAAGTCAATGGTCACACAGCACAGTGATTTCAATGGGACTCAGGCACCTAACTTGCTTAGGTGCTTTTGAAAATCCCACTAGCTGCTTATGGGCATCTTTAGATACCTAAACACCTTTGAAAATCTGGCCCCAGGGTTTTTATGCTTCACAGGTTGATTGGTGGGGAAATGAAGGGCCCGATCCTGCCAGGAACTGAGTGCAAGTGCAGAGATGTCTGAGCACCCATTATAATGACTCATTGAGGGGCCTGATCCTCGGTGGGGCTGAACACCCTCAACTCGCCTGGAAGACAAAGAGCCTGCTCCTGCTTCCATTGAATCCATGAGAGTTCAGGTGTTCAATAAACATCTGAGGGGCCTTGTTTGTACTGGGAATTAGCCCCAGTCTCAGCAATCAGTGGCCAGTTACTGCTGTAGCTGCACTGGTACAAACACCCAGATCAGACCAGGAAAGCTTTGATTTGCGTGAGTGGAGCTGAGCCTGGTTTCAAGCAGCTGCAGCTACCCTTGGGGTGACCTTGGTTGCTAGCCACCAGTTGCTGAAATCAAATCTTATCCCCAGTATAAACAAGGCCATCGACACCTTTCTGCATCCTGCAATGTCCTCCTCAGGCTGTGCCATTGTCCTTTCTTGCTGCCAAGATGCACGTATTCGTTAGCTGATTTGGTTAGAGTTAGGCTTGAAAGAGCATATTCACTCTTGAGCCCTGATTTTTGGTAGTTTACAGTGTTCAGAAACTGTGACCTTTCATTGGGAAATTTCTCTTCCGAAAGGCGAACTTTTTTGGAAAGCTTGACATAAACGGAAAGATTGTTCTTATTTGCAAGGAATCCTGCAACCAAAAGCTGCTGGCATGTACTGAGCTCAAGAGGAATCTGCTTGGTCTCCCACTAGCAATGCCTATAAACAATGGTCTAATGCAAATTAAATGCCTGACTTTCCTATACTGCATTTTCCCTGGGAGATCCCCAGCCAAGCAGTGACAAAGCCCAGCCCCAGACAAACAAGTGGGTTTTATGAAACTTAAAATCGCTTCTGAGGGGAGACCAAAAATGAGACATTTTATCCCAAAAGGTAAATGTTTGAGAATGCTGTAAGAAATTGGAAATACATGTTGAATATTATATTTTTTTTTTTTGTATTACGGTAGGGCCAAAGAATCCACTGAGATCAGGGTTCTACTGTGTTGGTGTTGTCCGCACACATATAGTTAAAGATAGTTCTAGCCCAAACAGAGTACTGTTTAAATAAACAAGGCAGACAAAGGGTTGGCAGGCAAAGAGAGGTGAAGTCATTTGCCCAATGTGACGCAGAAGGAAATAGGCAGAACTGGGCCCTAGCCACTGGACAATGCTGCCTCTAAATTTTAGAGGTTATATAGGAAAGGCATCTGAGCTTTAAAGAAAAAATAATTAGTCTCAGACCTTTTTTTTATTTTTAGTTCTTTACTATGTGCAAACAAGCCAAGAAGATGTATAGAATCTGGGCACAGAGTCTGGCCCCAAGTAACTGGCAGTGGGATCCAACCCCGTTTCCCTTTTGCAGGAGGTACAGATGACATTTCTTCATGTCTCTGCTGAGGGCCTGGCACCAGGAAGTGACAGGAATGCCAATCAAAACCCACAAACCCAGGAAGTCATTGACCCTGTGACTCTTGAGATCACCCCATGACAAGCTCCCTTTTGTTACTAAAAGGCTTTAAAATACAAGCACCTAACACACTGTTGAAATCATATGGATAATAATAATTAATACATAATGATAAAAGAACACTTGATTTAGGAATGACAAGCTCTCAGCAGGTCAACGACATTCCAAACAATATTTAAAGCAGTGTAATCACAGCACTTAAGATATTTCTTTTATTTCAAAATGATCAGTATGTATATATATTTTATAACTAGCCCCTTGGCTGCTGTTTCTTGCTGCACTGTAACATGTGGCTGCTAGCATTTAGAGTGATCCACACTGTCGATAGGGCAGCACCTGCCCTGTTTCTCCCAGTATACCAGGTCTGTTACTGAATGGTCAAGCAGATGGACCCTCTTTCAAAACTGAAACATTACACTAGCCACTAGAGCCTAAAATCAGCTCTAAAATACTGCTTAAAAATGGCTCTTGCTATGCTGAGCTAGCCGATCCAGCTGAAAACCTAATTCTAACAGCTCTGCTGCTGGATGCTGTTTCCATGGAAATAGACGTTAGATCAGCACACACACAAAAAAACAGAGCAAGTGTTTAAAATAATTTGTGTTTTGAAAGCTTTATAATTTTGTGTCACAATATTAACCTACCTTAATGTGTGTAAAATCCTTGTTTTTTTAAAGTATGCACAACAGGGGTGGATCCCCTTAATAAAACCTTCCTATTTCAATACTACAGATACAAAGCCTTTGAAATAAAGAGCTTGGCTCATAACACATTAAGGCTGCTCTACCCCGGTCATTTACCTCTCATGCATATTGACTTTTGATGCAATTTAAATGAGTGGATCACAAAAATTATCAAGGGAATCATATTGAAATAATTTTTAAAGAACACACTAAAACCCAGCTAGTTCATTCAAAGTTCGTCTGGGAATGAACCACTTAGCTATGCTTAGTAATTCAATACCTCAGAACCAGAATTGTTCATAATGTACCCCAGAACACAAATAGGGATGGTTCTTAAAGCAGCCTACATGAACGTAATTATAAAATAATCATTATGGATGAAGAAATCGGACTAGCTGGCTGGTGGCATGGCTGCAGGGGTTTCCAGTGTAACTGCACAAATCCAAGTGTACTGTATGTAACAAAAACCATCAATGAAGGCTGTATGCTGTTATTTAACTGTATTGTACCCTGATAATATTTACCTCCTTCACAGGCATGTGTGGCTTAGGGGAAGCTTCAGCAAAGCACGTTGAGTCCTTTGGCTAAAAGATACTGTCGAAGTGCCAAGGATTTATCATATTATACTACCTCTTGGTACTTTTAGATTGTAAATGGTTTTGGGGGTGCATGTTTCACTCTGTATCAGAGGGGTAGCTGTGTTAAGTCTGTATCCACAAAACCAACAAGGAATCTGGTGGCAGCTTACAGACTAATAGATTTATTTGGGCATAAGCTTTCCTGGGTAAAAACCCCACTTCTTCAGACTCCATGCATCGTGGCTTTGTTACCCATGAAAGCTTATGCCCAAATAAATCTGTTAGTCTTTAAGGTGCCACCAGACTCCTCCTTGCTTTTGTTTCCCTCTGATTTCTCTTTCCTATATTTCACTCGCATTGAAGTAACAGGTACATGTATGGCTTCCTACAAATGACAGCACATGTCATATAATAATTAGCCCTTTTGTGGCATCTCCCATGAAGGTTTCTCAAAGCATTTCACATACATTAGTGAATGAAGCTGGACTACTCCCCTCTGAATTAGGTATTCATTATCATAAATCCCAGCCCAACGGGCAAGGCACAAAAAGGGCACGTTGCTGCGCTGAGACCCCCTTTTCAATGGGTCAGAGCAGCCTCAATTCCCACTGACTTCCCTGCTCCTCAGGCAGGCATCTGGTTGCAGCACCCCGGGGGGAAGCTGAGGTCTCTCAGCACCTTGTAGCCTTGATCTGGCCCTGCCCCGAGCTCTTTCCGCCTGAAAGATGGACAAAGCCCCAGACAGCCTGGGAGCCCCAGCGCTGGGCAGAGCCTTCCTGCTGCTGCCCTGCAAGGGCTGGGGCTCGCACGTGCCTGGGAATTTGGGATCCTCCGGGGGCAAGTGGGTTTCGGGGAGCGCTGGGAGGGACGGAGCCTTGGCACAGCGTTAGCCCAGGCAGAGGCAGGGGTGGGAGCAGGAGACAAAGGGAGTCCCGTTATCCCCATTTCACACGTGGGGACGGTGAGGCCGAGGCGGGGGGCGCGTGCCGCAGCGCGTGGAGGAGCCGAGCGGGGGCAGACCCTGGCCTCCTGCCCCCAGCCCCTGCTATCCCCAGCACCTTCACCCGCCCCGGCCCCGGCCCCGGCCCTCCCGCACTGGCCCCCCACGCCCTGTTTTGTGGACTACAGCTCCCACGATGCACCAGGCGAAGGGGGCACGCGAGCCCCCTCCCCCCCCGCTGGGCGACACGTGCCGCCGCTCTCGGCCAATGGGGGCGGGGCGGGGCTGGTCACGTGCCATTGTTTGGCGCTTTTGTGAGCAGCTGGTCGGTTAAGCGCTGAGTGTGGCCAGCCGCGCGGACGGAGCAGGTGGGCGAGCGGAGCGAGGTGCGGGGGGGAGACAGAACAGAGGGCGCCTAGGAGAGGCGCGGGGAAGCAGCGGGTCAGTGCCCGCGAGGGAGCCCACGAGGGCGGGTGCCCGTGGGCGGCGGTCGCGGGAGGTCCCCCCCCCCTCGGTGCGGATCGGCGCTGGAGGGGATGGTCGGGGTTAATGCGGGGGGGCGCTGTGTTCGCCACAGCGCGGAATTGGTCAGCCTCCGTCAGGGACCGCGGCCGCTTTGGGGCGAGGAGGCGGCGGCGGCTCCGCGCTTTCCGCGGGTGAAGGGAGCGGCCGGTCCCCCACAGCGGTGCCGCGGCGCAGAGGGAGCGGGGCTGACAAAGAGGACAGGGCTGCGGGAGACAATGAGCTGGGGGACGGGGCGGGGCGCGTCCCCTCCCTCCGCCTGGGGCTCCATTGTCCCCGCCGCCGTGTGGGCGGGGGGCCCGGGGCGGTTCCCGACGGAGGGGGAGAGGGGTGGGCTCAGGCAGCGGCGGTTGTCCCCGATCCCCTCCCTCCCTCCTCTGACAGGGCCCCGGCATTGTTCGCGGGGAAGGGGGCGGTGCCCAGCCAGCTCTGCCGTCCTCGAGGCCTTAGCGGGGACCGGGGCCGCCTCGCTGCGAGGTGAGGGGCGCGGAAGGGACCGAATCCGGCTCGCAGGGCAGGGGCCGAGCCGGGGGAGGCTCCCCGGAGGAAGGGGCTGCCGCCTGAGGAGCTTTGGCGCGCGACAGGCGGGGGCCCGTGTCAGGTGAAACGCGCGGGAGGGGTGGCTGGGGAGGGGGTACCCAGGTGCCCGGATGTTACAGTTAGCGCCGCCCCCTCCCCTTAGCCCCTGCGCGCGCTCTCCAGCGGTTTGAATTCGGTGCTGTTCGAAACGCGCGTGCCGAGGGAGGGGCTTCAAGAGAGCTCGCTTCTGAGTGGCTATGTGGGGCATCTGCCTGCCCCGTCCGGGGCATCTCGATTGGGCCAATTAGGGAGCCGGTCCTGGCCCCGCCCCATGAGCTATAGCCTGTCCCATGCACTGTCTGGAGATTACTCTACCTGGGGGGTCAGCTCTTTACTCTGACCCCCACAGCCCCGCTTACCCACAATAGCCAGACTGTTCCACCATTACTCTTCCAGAGCCCCATCCGTCTGTTCTGCCTCCAAAGGGGGCGCCCCTCTGTACTATTCCAGGCTTACAGTCCTTGCCCCTCTGTAGCTATTGTTCTGGTTCTAATCTTCGCTATTTAACAATCCAGCTGTTCATAGCTGTCTCGCTTACCTCAACTATCAGTCATGCTTTTGTGGTTTTGCAATGATCTCTGCTCTTATTTTAGTGAGGCTGTCATAATCTGGCATTAAGGAAAATGGCTCAACTGTCTATCTTTAAAAGTGCAGAGTATCATGTAGTGCTTTTCATCTAATGGCTTCTAAATAACCATTCTAAACAGAGTCAACATCAGTGGGACTGTACCCATTTTTGTACATGAGTAAATGGAGGCACTTGTAGCTGGCCTGTATCCATTGGATCCTCTGGATAGAATGCAGGACTGGAACTCAAATCTGAGTTTTCTATTCCTGGCTCTGTTACTGCACTGCTGGGTCCTTGAGTAAGTCAGTTCCCCCTCTGTGCCTCCACTTCCCCATTAAAATGGGGATAATGATGCGAATACGGACTAACACGGCTGCTACTCTGAAACTGATAATGATACTGTTCACCTTTGTAAAGTGCTTTGAGATCTATGGGTGGAAAATGACCCTAAGAGCTAAGTGTTACAAAATGGTTATGCTCCGAGCATGCTGTATAATGTGGCTTGGTGTCTCTTCAGTAGATGGGTATCAGTCATAGCGTAAAAACAAGGGAAATTTGATCCTATTCGCACAAGAACAACCAAACTTAAAGTATCTTGAGAGACAGCTGTCTAATGACTAGTTGTCTCATTGTAGTCTTAAATATGGTGTTGACTAAGCCTAAATTGTCACTGCAATTCTCTGAAATTTGGAATAGGCTGCAGTCCTGAATCTACTTCCTTTGGACTATAGTGCCACCCCTGAAATTTAAAATCTATTACTTTCCTCAGTTTATGAAATGACTTAATCTTTGGTGGAAAAAAGCAGGATTAGTAGCCCTTTGTGGGGACAGAGAAATTATTGGACTAAACACTTACTTTGTGGCACTTGCAATTTAGAAGTGCAAACAAGGTCTGAAAATATTCGGATCAACTGGGCCTAGAGGCACTGGAATAGCAGAAACTTCTCCAACTGCCTAGATTGGCCACAAACTCTTAAATCATAGGGTTAGAAGGGACCGCAAGGTCATCCGGTTGTAGTAATTAATGCCTCTTCAGTATTCTCTTATTGTAACATACAGTGATTTTTGATTGGTGTTGCATTCTGCTGTGTAAAACAATTTTTTTTAACTCTTATGGTTGTCTACTCAAAGAATTAATGACTATTTATTAATTACTTAGGGGTTCCACTGATTGGAGTCTTTCCAGAGCACATTTCTGGTGTCTACCTTCTTAGTCATGGCTTCTTCTGGTATGTAATGTGTTAAGAAAACTTTATGGAATATTCCTGTATTGTATCTTCTCAATAACTTGTAAATGTTTTGAATAAATGGGAAGTTCCTTCACTACCCTAATTTTGATGTTAAATAAGCAGTAAGCAAAGTACTATTTTACTGTCTCTTAATGCAGGGGTTAGAAAACTTTAAATTAAATGCATGTGAAAACACACAAAGCTTTGTCTGCTAACAGATAGCATTAGATTAACTGAAAGCCATCTGGTATGGTTGATGAAAGTGACTATAAAATGTGCATGTGATGCCCTAAATCCTATAAGAAGACAAAGTCAGTTCTGCAGGAGTTTAGAAGCCATTTGTGCTCTGTCCTGAGAAACATAGTCTGAAGTTCTGGAAGAAAGGCTGGCCAGCTGGCTAAAGGGCGTTGGAAGACCAGGGTTCAATGCCTGGCTTTACCACAACTTTCTGTGGGACCTTGGGCAAGTTATTTAATCTTGGTCCTTTAGTTCTCCATCTATAAAGTGGGGATACTTGCCTATCTAACTAGGATGTTGAGGATAAATTAATGTGTAAAGATGCACAGATACTGTTGTGGCTATGTGACTTAAGAAACAAATGTATTGTTGGCTTATGCGGCTGCTTTAAATAGGCTAATCTGCTCATTTTAAACTGTCTTCATTAAACAGCTGTGTTATCGAAGTCTAAGAATCGTGTAATGAACCAAAGTCAACACTTAAGTTGGCTCCAAGTACTGATGTGTCTTGTCATTCTCTTAGATATTCAGGTGAAGGAGCTGGAAAAGCGTGCATCTGGGCAGGCATTTGAGCTGATACTTAGTCCTCCTTCAAAAGAAGCAGTCCCAGAATTTCCCCTCTCCCCTCCAAAGAAGAAGGATCTTTCACTGGAAGAAATTCAGAAAAAGTTGGAAGCTGCAGAAGAGAGACGTAAGGTAAATCCAAAGTAACAGTAGCTTAAAAGGCCAGTCAGGTAAAGCTCACTTTTAAAAAAACCAACAAAAACCCCTTTCTGATAAATCTAATATTGCAGGACTTTCAGTCTTAATATAGGTTTCAGAGTAACAGCCGTATTAGTCTGTATTTGCAAAAAGAAAAGGAGTACTTGTGGCACCTTAGAGACTAACCAATTTATTTGAGCATAAGCTTTCGTGAGCTACAGCTCACTTCATCGGATTCCAATGAAGTGAGCTGTAGCTCACGAAAGCTTATGCTCAAATAAATTGGTTAGTCTCTAAGGTGCCACAAGTACTCCTTTTAATCTTAATATAGGCACTTGTTAGTTTGGACAACCAGCTAGCTACTCACATGCTAGCATAGCGCTGCAAAAGAGCAGGAGATTGTTTGCTTGTTAAATGGCTTGCAGTAGAATTTCTAAAGCTCTTACTCAGTTGTATTAAATATATCTGCAAGACCTGAACTTCATTCCCAAAGTGACCCTTCAGGAGATTGCCCCAAACATGGGGGTGGTGGGACATACAATAGGGAGAGAGACTGCTACTCTGTGATCTCCTAAAGTTTACTGAAAGGTTGTCTTCCTTCTAATTCTTCCTCCTACCTCTTACTTCATGGGGAAAGTCTTGGACTCCTCCCAGAAAAATCTGGCTATTGGTAAATCTCCGAAACACTCCTAATACGAAGTCCATGGTTGAAAGTTGGACTAGACATGGCACCTGCTGTTGAGACATGGCTTCAAATTCCTAATTATTATAAATAGGAGGGCCACAAATGTGAAGGCTTTTTAACATAAACGTAATATCTGAGTTGCATAGTCTCTAGTGTCCATGGCTTCATGTTAAGACGTACGGTGACTGGAGGAGGATAGAATCACCCAGAAAACTTGGCAGCAATGTACCCTTTTTCTTTCAGAAGCTATCTAGTTTACTAGATTCTTATACTTAACTGCAAGAACTTATTTTCTTGTGTACTCAACTATGATGGAATCTGGGCAAGTAGAGAAGGAAGGCATTGGGGATTTGTGCCTGATGTGTTAAGACTACAGTCACAAATGAAATCGGCAGTAGAAAATGTTGTCTCCAATGTAGACAAATTAGGTACCTTGCTATATAGTTCATCTGTCTTGTGTCTAAACATACGTGGTCTATCTTGTTAGTCTCATGAAGCAGAAGTCTTGAAGCAATTAGCTGAGAAACGAGAGCATGAAAAAGAAGTGCTTCAGAAAGCAATTGAAGAAAATAATAACTTCAGCAAAATGGCAGAAGAGAAGCTGACCCACAAAATGGAAGCTAACAAAGAAAACAGAGAGGCACAAATGGCTGCTAAACTGGAGCGCTTGAGGGAGAAAGTAGGTGTCGAGTTCTAATTCCCACTTGGGACGAACTCTTGTATGTTCTTTTCTCTGCTCACCAGCTAAACATAACCTGCTAATGGCAGAGTGGTAATTCTCTAATTAGATATCTGGAGGTCTGGGGGGTATCTTTTGGTCAGTCTCCACACTAAAGAGGATTATATATCTTATTAAATCCCCAAAAGACGTATAGTAATTCTCTTGGGAAGAGGGACTGGAGGGAATTTTCATGCACTTTAAAAAAGGAAGTAAGAAGTCGCTGATCTTCAAAACTTTCAGTGGCGTATGCTACAATTCACCCTGTCATTTGGGGATCAGGTGTGAAGGTGGAATCAGAAGATTTGGCAGCTGAAGTGTAGACCTGAGTGCTGCTACAAACTTAGAGTCTTGGTTTCTTTAGTAGACTAATTCAAACAACTAATTGCTCAATCACCTTTCCTTTCTTCAGGACAAGCATATTGAAGAAGTACGAAAGAACAAAGAAGGCAAAGAACCTGGTGAGAACGAAACTGACTGACCTTCATTCTGGAAAATGACTCTCCCCCTCCCCTAAATATCCAAAGACTGTATTGGCCAGTGGGTTTTTTTGTTGAATTTCTAGAAAACTGATGTAGAGCTGTATAGTTAGATCCAAACTGTACACTTGCTTTGGGGACTAAAGGGGAGATCTTACATGTTTCACTTTTTCTAAAGTGTTGTCTTTCCAGTGTAGCTATCTTGTTGCATCCTTTTCTACTCCAGTGAGCTTGCTACTGGGCTGATGGCTAGTACTGTATAAGCTCTGTAAGACATGTTTGTGAAAGGAATATGTAGTATACTATTCCATGCTGAATATCTGTTACACTTCAAAATCTGACTGTCCCAGTCTTATAAGATACTACTGTAACTGAGTGACTTAATAAAGCTGCACAGTGCTATTATCACAAGTGAATTATTTCTGGAACTAATATGACAATACATTTTAAAAAATCCAACTTTTATAGATGACTGTGTCTAAAACAGACTGTCCTTAACATTAGAAAGAAAAGCCTGAAGCAGCACTCTTTCTTACACCCAGCTACTGGATATACTGTATAGCATCCTTTTTCCCTAGAGCAGTCTTCATTGTTTTAATCTTACAATAAGAGCTTTGTTGTGGCACCTCAGCAGTTGTCAGCTGTTACGGTTCTTGTTTAAACAATTCAGAACCACCTCCCTCGGGATGTTGACACTTCAACAAATAAATCCTTGTTACCACGTGACTTATCTGACTTGTTATGTTAAAAACAACTTTTTCTGGAAACACTAAGTGAGCAATCCAAGTGTCACCATGCAGCTTTTTGGAGAGACTTCAGGGGAAAGTGACTTCAAACTTGATGCAGTTCTTGCACTTCCCTAATCAAATGACAAACAGAGGTTTAAATTTAAAAATGGGCATATTATCAAGACTTCCAGTACTTTCCATGTACATCAACTGTGGTACAGTGCAATCTACACCTATTATCAATTAAGAGGAGCTACACTTTGTGAGCAAAAAATAGCTTATTCTAACTCAAACAGTAGTTAGAGCTTAAGGGGAAGAGAGAGGAACCCAACTCCCATCGTCATTACAAAATAGTCCCCCAAAACTCTACTTCCTTAATTACTGTTATCATATGTTGTCCCTATTTAACTCATTCATGTGAGTCTAACTGGAGACAGGCCATTATTTCACTTAATGTCACTCAACTCAGTAGCTTTCCTTCCAAAGTGAAAGACTCTAGAAGCAGTCTTGTAGACACTTATGAATGTATACTGCTAATTATGAGGAAAAGAAATAACTGCAAATTGCCCATGTAAGTAGCTATACAACCATAAAGTCTCCAACCTAGACATAGGTAGGATTCATTCTTAGTGAGCCCTGTTACTCAGGCTTGTGTTATAATCTGTCCCAGAGAACTTTTCTAGCTAAATACAGGAGTACCCATTGAATGGCTTGACACCATATACACTTACCACTGAAGCTTGTAAGAGGCAAGGTACCAAACATGAGACAGCTAATGCCTGACTTCCAGAGGCACTGAGCACTAACAGCTCCCACTGACTTCATCTGGAATTTGGGGTGGTCAGCACTGCTAAAACGGCTCTGAGGGCTCAAAATTGGACACCGTTTAATTTGTTGCTCTTATTGCAACAGTTACTTCACAATCCAGCTCCACTTCATGGGAATAAAAGTCCCAGGGCATCTGATGTCCTGAGGATGGTGTGATGGCTGAGCCAGGCTTCTAGGGTTTTTAAATTACTGACCTGAATTCCAAGCTGCTCCTCCAGTTTTCTGGGGGCCGTTAATATGGAAACCTTGTTTCTGCAGGTCCTTACATACCATGTGGAGTGTTTTTATTTGGTGTTCGTACAGTATCTAGAACAGTGAGACCCTGGTCCGTGACTGGGGCTCCTCCTAGCTGCTACCTGTGTAATGACAGATCTGATCAGATCAAGAATCTATTCTGCATATTTAGTCCAAGTATTGTGGGGTGCTACTCCATCAATGAGGGAAAAACTAAGAATACAAAGGGAGACAGGACAGAACCAGAGGCAAAGTGACTTTTCTGAGATCACACAGCAGTGCCAATCAGAAATGAACCATAGATTTGGCAACTACCAGTCCAGTGCATCTCTCCTGAAATACACAGTGCTGCATTTAAACCATTCCTGTGAAAAAAGTCAGAGGCTCCCAAAGTATTCATCACATTGATTTTGTCTCACCTAGGGAAAAAGCCCAGCCCTGTCAGCACCCTAGTGCCATGCTGTGAAGAAGAGCACCACCCACTAAAACCTTGACATTATTCCTGTAGTAGGTTGCCAGATGGGCCCTGGAGCCCTGTCTAAAGATCTGGTCATGCCTAACCCAGATCCTGTTATATCCAAAAGGAACAACACAAAGGGGATATGGCTGAACTGGTCTCCTTCCATCTTTTTGAAGAAGGAGACTGGTGGAAGAAAAGGGTCTTAAAAGAAGGGTAATAAAGGAATTTGAGGAAGGAGGGACCCAGGAATTGCAAGGATGACACAGCAAGTGAGGGGAAAAGTGAAGTAATGGATTACAGGGAGAGATAGGATGGAACAGATAAGATGAGGCGAGAGAAAGGGAATAGACATCTGGAAAAAGTGAAAGGCTGGACAGCCTGTAAAGAGCACCAGGCTTTGTTAAAACAGACAAATTCAAGTTAGGATTCACAGTGAGGGTGACTGACCATGGGAACCAATTACAAAGGGAAGGTGCCTTCTCCATCTCTTGATGTCTTCAGCTCAAGATGCTGCCTGTCTGCAAGGTATGCTTTAGCCAAACCCAAGTTACTGGGCTTATTACAGGTGTAACTGAAAATTAATTGCCTCTAGTATACAGGAGGTTATGCTAGATGATTTAATGCTCTCTTCTGGCCTTAACATCTATGAAACTACAAAGCTATATAATAATTCTTGGGTCCATATTAGAAGAATTGTGGCTTGGAAAGTGGGAAAAGGCTGCGAAACAAGGCTGTGATATGTTTTTTATTGGATTAACTATGAAAATTAATATAGCCAGTATTATAAAATCCCATGGTTTTTTTATGCTGCCCTCATATTTTCAGTTTTCAATATACCACAGATTTTTGCAGTGATGATGTCCAACTACATCATAGAGATTGTCAGGGGACGCTAGACGTTTGGCATCTGAGTAGGGGATATTTGGGGTTGACGCCTTCACTGGTATGGATGACAATTTGGGATTGCAGAATAAACACATTAGCTGGATGTTTTTGCTATGTCATCTTTATGTTTTAGAGTTAACTCATTTCAGATGAACAGGCCAGTTCACACCTCTTTCAGGTATTGTTACAAGTTATCTGCAGACTCTGGAAGATGTCACTGCATTGATATAGGCCCTAGGGCTTGTCTACACGGAGAAGCTATTGCAAAATAAGGTAGGGTGTGAATTTAAAACATGATAGTTATTCCACACTAGTTCCAAACGTATACGCTCTTAGACAGGCTTGTCTAAACTGCAACGTTGTCAACAAAACTTTTGTCTTTCACGGGTACTTAAAAAAGCCCCCCTGCGAAAGATAAAAAGTTTTGCCGACAGGAGTGCTCTCCTGCCGACAAAGCTAATGCCGCTGGCGGGGCTGGAAGTATTTTGTCGGCAAAAGTGCCGACAAAATATCGACAGAGAGCATTCACACACGCTGACTTTCAGTGACAAGCCTGACAAGTGTTGACACAGCCTTGTTGCTAAAAGCTGCGTAGTGTAGACAAGCCCTTATTCCACACTGAGTGATTTCTGCATATTTAGCTTATTACACTTGCAAAGTGATTTAAGCTAAACTATATAAAGGCATTCACTGCAGAATAAGCATCCACATGGGGAGGTAGTACAAAATAGCTACTGCAGCCTATTTCCCTATGTAGATAAGCCTTTATTCTGTTCAAGTTTTCAGGGTTATGTTTGCAATAATGAGTGCTACAAAGACAATTTTTTTTAAAATGCAAGTTCAGATTCTGGAGCACAATTGTGCATCAAGGGGTGAATTCCATAGCCACCGAATCATGGATTACATAGGGGCTCTAGCTATGATTTAGAGAGCCCCAAATGGTCTGCAATCCAGTTGGAAAGATCTGTGTTCCTTTATAAATGGCTTTGACATACTTGCTATTGTTCCTACCGCTCAAGGACAGATGGCTGAGTATTTATTCTTCATTGAGGATATTGCAGGAACCTTTTTTTGGCCATTTCCCTAGAGCAGTGGTTCTCAACCAGAGGTCTTCCAGGGGGTACATCAACTCATCTAGATATTTGCCTAGTTTATAAAAAGCACTGGCAAAATCAGTACAAACTAAAATTTGGTACAGACTATGACTTGTTTATACTGCTCTATACACTGAAATGTAAGTACAATATTTATATTCCAATTGATTTATGACTATATGGTAACAATTGGAAAGCAATTTTTCAGTAATAGTGTGCTGGGACACTTTTGTATTTTTAGGTCTGATTTTGTAAGCAAGTAGTTTTTAAGTGAGGTTAAACTTGGGGGTACGTAAGACAAATCAGACTACTGAAAGGGGTACAGTAGCCTGGAAAGCTTGAGAATCACTGCCCTGGAGCCTGCATTTGGCAAGCTTCAGGTCAGAATGTAAGAATTACCTGTCTAGACTGGCTTTTGACTGACTTTTAGATTATTTTAAAGGTGACTTGTGAAGGGGGGAAAAAGGGGGTTGTATCTTGTTTTGCCTCTTTATGATGTATAAAGAAGACCTAGAAGGAGTTTTTTCCTAATAGAAATAGAAATCCAGGTTCTGTCTGCACTGGGTGAATCTTGTATGATTGGAGATCTGGTGAAATTATAAGTCTAGAGAGTGAAAGCTGAGCAAATGAGAAGGGAAGGAATTTTTAATCATACTTTTAAAGCATTTTTTTCAAACATAACACCTATTTAACTCCCAACCCTTCAAGGTAAGTTAAGGTGTTTCAGTGTAAAATACACATCCTCTGAGGCATGAAATACATTTTCTGCCAACCCCAGAGAAGACCAGACTTGACATTCCTGATACTTCCAAAGTCAAGAAACAGAAACTCAGCTCTTTATCCATCATAAAGAAGCAAAAAAAGATGCACAAGCCAAATTTTTAAAGATTCTCTGTGGGTCACTTTTCACATCCTCCATGACCTGCGTTTATTTTGAAGGTCTTGTGTTTTATTAATGGTTTTTAATGGTACCCAAATGCACTGGGTACTTCTAACGCCCTGATCTTGCAGATACTGACAAATGTCAATAGTCACTAAAGTGTTTTTCATGGCAGAAACAGGTTGGGTATCGAGATGAA
The DNA here is from genome assembly GCF_965152235.1 of Eretmochelys imbricata. Classification (NCBI taxonomy): domain Eukaryota; kingdom Metazoa; phylum Chordata; order Testudines; family Cheloniidae; genus Eretmochelys; species Eretmochelys imbricata. The sequence continues at coordinate 9,424,037 of NC_135590.1, read as the reverse complement.
ATGGTCTGAAATAAGGAGAGCTGAGAGGCCATTTGGGGATGAATTCAGATCAGAGATACAGCAGTCTGATATTGCACTGATCCCTGTCTCCTGTTCGATAAAACTGACACCAAACCACGAAGAATCAGAAGACAAAACAATAGAAGAACCTTTGTCAACTCCTGTGTCACCTGAAGTTTCTTCTCTAACATTAGTGAGTTAAACCTCACAACCCACTTGTGTGATATTACTGAGCCTATTTTATAGATGGAATGCCTGGTAATATGGGTACAAATAGCACTGTGTCATGAAAACAGCAGGGAATTTGCAGGAAAGTGCTACACTGAGATTCACATCATAGAGCTATATTTTATTGAGGAACCGGTGCAGAAAGGCAGGTGTCCCTGGGAATGGGCCTATTTAAATCTTGATCTGAAGCTACACCAGTGTGATTGGATGTTGATCGCCATGTAAAGATAATGGTCATATATTTGAATCAATAAATATTTTAAAACCCAGTGAAAAGAGTTTGCACAACATACTGGGCTCCAGAAAAGCCACCACTGTAACATGATAGCTCAGCTGGGCTGGGAAATGTGGGAAGATTGCCAAGGTTTTCAGAAGGATCCAGACGGGTTGCCATTGGAGAGGGTGTGAGAAGTGTGTGTTCATGTGGAAGGCAGGTGCCCCTCACTAGACTTTGGAGCTGCCTGCTTGAAAACAAAGAGGTGTCAATAGAGCGACCTAAGCAGTAATAATGCAATGGTCACTTCGTTTTCATGTTTTAGAGGGGTAGCCGTGTTAGTCTATATCAGGAAAAACAATGAGGGGTCCTTATGGCACCTTAGAGACTAACAAATTTATTTGGTCATAAACTTTCCGGGCTAGAACCCACTTCATCGGATGCATGGAGTGGAAAATACAGTAGCAGGTATAAATACACAGCACATGAAAAGATGGCAGTTGCCTTACCAAGTGGGATGTCAGTCTAAGGAGGCAATTCAATTAACAGTAGGAGAGCAAGGCAGGAAAAATCCTACTGTTAACTGAATTATTTCATTAGACTGACGTCCCACTTGGTAAGGCAACTCCCAACTTTTCATGTGCTGTGTATTTATACCTTCTACTGTATTTTCCACTCCATGCATCCGTTGAAGTGGGTTCTAGCCCGGAAAGTTTATGCCCAAATAAATTTGTTAGTCTCTAAGGTGCCACAAGGACCCCTCATTGTTTTTTCGTTTTCATGCAGAAAATACAGGCTGATGGAGCTGCTAGCCATGGGCAGAGGGGAAAGTTCAAGGATCTTAAATCCTCTCCCCATCCTGCAAAATGTAAATACTCTGAATTCTAGAAATGCCCCTAATCCCCCACGCCTGATCAAGGCAGATTTTGGACAGGGTCACCCTGAGGCTGGGATTCAAGCTGCTGGTTTTAAAATAACTTCTTAGGGAAATTAATGTCCGAGCAGGAAAAGGTAGAGCTGCAGGGGTCGGCTCTTCCCCGCAACCCCCCCTCCACCCTCAGCTCCCGGCATCTCCCTCTCTTTGCTGCCCCATTGCGCCCCCCGCAGCAGGCTGCCCCGGCGTCAGGTCTCCACGGCCTCCAGATGGCGCAGCTCCCTCGCTGCAGCTCCTCGGCCCCTGGGTTGCAGCGACGCAGGCGTCCCTGCCAGCTGGGTGGGGCAGGGAAGCAGATGACGGCCGCTGCAGAGGGGCGGCCCGGCCGGACTGGCTATCGCCTCCCTCCCCTCTGTCTCCCAGGTGCCACTGGGACCAGGGTGGGGCAGAGCCAGGAGCATCGGACAGGGGCCGAGGGAATTCGAGCTTCGCAGGTACCTGAGCGGGACGAGGGAGGGACTGAGCTGTTTGGGGGGTGCCAGGAGCGCACGATTCTGGGGACCCCTGAGAACTAGGAGTAGCCTAGGTACTCCCTTGCGCCGGGCACCTCTGAGATCCTTGTTTGCTTGGGGAGCCAGTATACTGGGTACTTCCCTAACACTACGAACCTCTGAGATCCCCATAGCCTTTAAGCCTAATACCAAGGATCTCTAGGGGACACCCTGGGGCATCCTTCATGGCAGGAATCTGCAGGGGACCCCAATACTTAAAAACTTAGGGCACTAGAAAATGGGGTACCCTGCGTGGAAACCCTAATAGCTACAGATCTCTCGGGTACCTGGAGACTGATGGGGAGCCCTGGTACTGCATACTCCTGGGGGGACCCTAATCCTATAGATCCTAATATTAGGAAATTCTCAGAAACCCTAGTACCCTGAGCCTTTTGGGGGCCCCTAATACATGGCACATCAAGGGACCCTGGTATCTGGAGGCTAGAGTTTGCTCTCAGTTATGTGGCTGAATGCCTATTGACTTGAGTGGAGCTATCCTGGATTTACACTGGCAGAATTTGGTCCTTGAGCTTTAGGGGAGTCTGCCACCTGTACATAGCTGGGTCCTGCTCATGCAGTCCCAGCAACCAAGTACAAAAAAATCACAGCTCTGTTTTGGATCAGTTTCTGCCTGTCTGAGGAAAGTTTTTCAGAACTTTGAGAAATAAGATAAAAATTCAATTGAGGTGAAATTGATCCCTACAGGGCACACTGAGTTTAATCCAGCAATTGAAGTGAGTTTTGCTGATCCTGCCCCAGTTTAAAAGAAACCACATAGTGACTGACATTTAAAATATACCAAATTTTATTTATGCTTTTAACAGGATGTTTACGTTTGTACACAAGCAAATACACATGTAAACATTTAGGGCCAGATGCTGCAAACTTTACATTAAGTAGCACTCTATGAGACTTCCGATGTAAGTGCTACTCAACATGAGTCAGGGATACCTTGTGGGAGAGTTAGTTTATAGCACTGGAGATGCCTGGGTATTTGGTGCAGCACTGTTAAAATCTAGTTAGGTACATAGATGTTCTTGATTCAGAGTGTAAATGAGACTAGTATTTTCCTAGGTACTGTACAGGGCCCTTATTGTTTCTTTGCTCCCACTATGTTGTAAGGAAGTTCACTAGTGAAAGATTAGTGCTGCTCAAACCAGTCTTGGGGCTGCCTGATTTAAGCTGTTTTCTGTTTCCTATTTTCTGTTTTGTTTGGCCACATGGAAGGTCACTCTGTGAATGATATATTTCCTTGCTACTGTTAAGACTCTGAATCAGAGGTGGTGCTAACCTACAGGAATATTTTTGGGTCCCTTTTCACCACCCCCACTAAAAATACTATGTGCATTATTTCCACAAACCAAAAAATATACCAACACATACTCATGCACTTGTGGTAACAAGTCCACGTTAAGGGTACTTTGGGTGTAATACTAAATCAGGGAACTCTTGAGCTGCTGGGGGCCTAAGTAAATACTTAGTCTGCTTATGCCTAGCAAGCTTACCACTGCTTCAAATGCATATTTCTCTATTGCCTTGTAGATTCTGGAGCAGTGTCTCCTAAAATGTAGCAAACTGGGGCCTTAGCTTTACTGGGCATTTGCTCCGATTCCAACAATTGATGAACCAACCACCCATCCACCAATATAGCTCGGAGCTGGATAAGCACTGCCCATGCAAATCGTGGCTTTCCTTGTCTCCACCTGGGGTTTGCACTGGTGTGCAGCTATACTGACAGCAGGAATCAGGACATATTCTCAGTGCAGACGAGGCTTGAGGTTTTTACCAAACCATGGAAGATTTTCTATCACTTAATGTATGTGACCAACAATGTATTTGAGTCAGGAACCACGTGTGCAGCTGCCTTCTTGCCCATGCCTTCCCCAGCAGGGATCAGGATGGTTTCTGTTCTTTTTGTTGAGGATTAGTTGGAGTGTAGAAGAAGTTGGTGATTACTTTCCATTGTCACCCTCCCCATTCTGGTGATTCCCATCAGGAGGAGAGGAGGGTGGCAGGAGCAGTTCGGAGGCTGCCTCCCAAAGAGTTTTCTGTCTCGTACCCTGGAATTCTTTTATGTAATGTGATTTCAGCACTAATCAGAGCTGCACAGAGCAGGAAATATTATTTTGTCCTCAAGCCTATTTTTTTCAATATCACAGTGTGTTCTAGTGGTCCCAACCACGAGCTGGATCTCATTTTGCTAATTGCTGTACAAACCTAGAATAACAGTCCTTGCATCAAGGATTTTACAATCTAAATAATCTTCTAGACAGACAGTGGGGGAAAGGGATGCAGTGTAGAAGCAGAGCACTAAGCAATCTTTTTGTCTGAATGCGTGTGGTTCATCTTCAGATATCAGCATGGGGGGGCATGTATCTGCTCTTTCTATTTTGATGTAGAGGTAATGATAGCAGGTCGTTAATAATAATAATTAATAATAAATAATGCCCCTAACCTTGTCTAAGGGTACATTTACCCTGTGACAAAAGACCTGTGTCATGGCCACAGCTGGCCCAGGTCAGCTGACAGGCTCAGGCTGAGAGGCTATAAAATTGCAGTGTAGATGTTCAGGCTCAAGCCTAGGCTCTGAGACCCCCAAGAGTGAGGAGGGTCTTAGAGCCAGGGGTCCAGCAAGAGCCCAAATGTCTATACTGCAGTTTTTAGTCAGCTGTCCTGGGTTTAGGGTTGCCAGCCCTCCAGGATTGTCCTGAAGTCTCAGGGGATTAACCTTTAATTATAGGTAATGTCATGTGATGAAAACTCCAGGAATTCATCCAACCAAAGTTGGCAACCCTATTGGGCTAGGAGATTCGGTGTTGTGTGTTTTTTATCACAGTGTAGCTGTACCCTGAGCTGTTCCAATGGCTTTGTCATAAATATAAAGGGAAGGGTAAACACCTTTAAAATCCCTCCTGGCTAGAGGAAAAACCCTTTCACCTGTAAAGGGTTAATAAGCTAGGATAACCTTGCTGGCATCTGACCACAATGACCAATGAGGAGACAAGATACTTTCAAAGCTGGAGGGGGGGAGAAACAAAGGGTCTGGGTCTGTCTGTGTGATACTTTTGCTGGGGACAGCACAGGAATGGAGTCTTAGAACTTAGTAAGTAATCTAGCAAGATACGCCTTAGATTCTGTTTGTTTAAATGGCTGATAAAATAAGCTGTGCTGAATGGAATGGATATTCCTGTTTTTGTGTCTTTTTGTAACTTAAGGTTTTGCCTAGAGGGATTCTCTATGTTTTGAATCTGATTACCCTGTAAGGTATTTACCATCCTGATTTTACAGAGATGATTCTTTTTTACTTTTTCTTCTATTAAAATTCTTCTTTTAAGAAACTGAATGCTCTTTTCATTGTTCTTAAGATCCAAGGGTTTGGGTCTGTAGTCACCTATGCAAATTGGTGAGGATTTTTATCAAACCTTCCCCAGAAAAAGGGGGTAAGATTTGGGAGGATTTTGGGGGGAAAGACGTTTCCAGATGAACTCTTTCCTAATAATAATAATACCGGTGTTAGACGTTTGGTGGTGGCAGCGAAAGTCCAAGGGCAAAGGGTAAAATAGTTTGTACCTTGGGGAAGTTTTAACCTAAGCTGGTAAAAGTAAGCTTAGGAGGTTTTCATGCAGGTCCCCACATCTGTACACTAGCGTTCAGAGTGGGGAAGGAACCTTGACAGGGTTCATGTCTGAAATGTAAGAGTTAATCTAAAGCGCCCAGTTGCACAGAGCCTGGAATGGGGTTTGAACTTTGTGTTTAAACAGGTCTTTAGCAAATAGAGTTAGGGTAAACACATTTAAAAAAAACCAAGAACGTTCTAGCCTAGAACAGGGTCGTCTTAATACACTTCCAAGGCCAGTGTGAATGTGGTAAAAGGAGCCCAGAAGTTTGGTTTTTGTCTCTTCAGGGACAGTAGTTTCTGAGTAGAATGCAACTACATAACAGTTTGCTCCCACAGAATGTGTTAGGGAATCTAAATGATGTGTTTAGAGTATTTGTGTTTTGTATCCCCTGCTCCAATGGGGTCAAACTTGCTTGTGACCTCTAGGCCCTGCTGTAATACAAATAATAGTGTTTAAACCCAAATCAAAAAAACCCTCCATGCTACTTTTCATTCTTCATTTATTGTAAATGTCGGGAGACCATTATCTCTGATAAGCAGATCTGCCAAGATTTAAAAACAAACAAATGAACCCTACATGTTGATCCCCAGTAATGCTGCTTTTAAAACTAACTAAACTTTCCTTTCTTCTCTTCATGAAGGTTCGCTTGCTTGGCAGCAATTGAGTGTACTGGTCTCCTTGTCATGGCAACCATTGTCCCGGAAAAACTTAGTCGCCTTTTCATTAATGTGCAGCAGCTTTGGCAGGTCCCCAGGCTGCTGGAAACGGCATTCCCCTCGCCTCCCTGCACCGTGGGTACCTCAGATGTGCCTAAGGTCTTCTGGAAACCCTACATTCACACCGGCTACAGACCCCTCAACCGGACCTGGAAGTATTACTTCTTGACGCTTTTCCAGCCGCACAACGAAGCTGTCAACGTCTGGACTCACCTCGTGGCTGCACTAATCCTGCTGTTGAGGTTCCAGCGTCTTTCCCAGACGGTGGATTTTGTGAGCGATCCTCATGCCCATCCCCTGTTCATCATTGCCATTGCTTCTATCACCTACCTAACCTTCAGCACCCTGGCTCACCTCCTCCAAGCCAAATCAGAGGTCTGGCATTATAGCTTCTTTTTCATGGACTATGTGGGAGTAGCCATTTACCAGTACAGCAGTGCCTTGGTGCATTACTACTATGCCATTGAGCCAGACTGGCATGCAAGGATCATGGGGTTTTACATGCCGGGGGCTGCTTTGCTAGCTTGGTTATCGTGTGCAGGTTCCTGTTATGCTAAATATAGATACCATCAGCTTCCCCGCCATCTGAGCAGGGTGTGTCAGGAAATGCCCTTGGGCCTGGCATATGCTCTAGACATTAGCCCAGTAATTCACCGGCTCTACACTGTTCAGCCCTCTGAGCAGGCCGATCCAGCCCTTTTATACCACAAATGCCAGGTGCTGTTTTTTCTTATCGGTGCTTTTTTCTTCTCGTACCCTTATCCAGAGAAATGGTTTCCGGGGAAATGTCATTTCTTTGGGCAGGGGCATCAGATCTTCCACGTTTTTCTGGTGCTGTGCACCCTAGCCCAGGTGCAGGCGGTGGCTCTGGACTATGAGTCAAGGAGGGAGATCTACACCAGTCTGCATGGTAACCAGACTCACAATTTCTCTGCCCTGTGCTTCTTCACCGTAGCCTGCTGCCTCCTCACTGCCGCTTACATGACCAGCAAAGTGAAGTGCAAACTGAATTGCAAAGGAGAATGAAAGCTGTGGAGAGGAAGCTCCTGATCTTTCCCATCCTGGCTGTTTGAGGGGATGCCACCATAACAATCTGGATTCAAAACTGGCTATGGACAAGTGTAAAGTGTGATGGAATGCTTGGAAATGTGCTATTGTTAAGTGATCTGCAAAGGGAAAATGCTGGAAGTTTGTGCTCTTTTGGATTTTTTATGATGGATAAAGAAGACCTGGAAAGGTGTATGTGTGTATAAGTGTTAAACCGGTTTCTTTTTCTGCTGATTTTCTGCCTTCGAAATTCCGGTGCTGTCTTTAAAAGACCTCAATGAAGAGCTGGGAGCAACGCTCTCTTTGCTAAATATGCATCCCGCTGCCCCGACATCTAAGGGCTGAGAAAGCTGACTTGCACAGCTGAGATCTAGGTCTAGCAAAACCAGGAGTGGCCAATTCTAATATTTCTCAGGCAGAAGTTAAGACAGAAAAAACAAGTCCAGCTTGTCTTTACATGTCGCAAAGAAGCAAACAAGGGGACAAGACAGACATTTTTTTTCTATTCAGGTCACTTTATATAGCACAGGAACTTTACACGGCACTTTACACACAGAGAAAGACATGTGGCCTGCCCTTATAATCTAAATAAGACAAGATACACTGAAGACAAGGCCCTATCAGGAGGGGGAGGAGGTTATCAGTGATGAAGAGGAGAAGGGAGGAAGGATAGCTGGAAGAAATGGGTTTCTAGGCAGGATCTGAAGGAGGAGAGAGGCCAGTAGGCCACTGAGAAGAGGGAAATTTTGTCTTTACTGCCCCTGTACCCCTAAAAGTTCCCTCTGTTGCCACCACGGGTTCAGTTCCATTGCAGGTAGCAATAATGAGAATCCCTGGTGTTTTAACCACCGTGTCTTGCAGACCTGATCCGGGTGATAAAACCACTGGCAGCTAGTCTCTACTACAGCTGCCGGCACTGTCGTTACACCAGCATTGGCAAGAGTGGTAAAGAGAGACGCTCTCGTAAACGTAGCCAGAGTCCTGGACGTTCTAGAACAGGTTTGAAAGTCGCTGTGCTTGAACAAAAAAACTTCAGAGAGAAACCGCAGAACTAAAATTCATTTGCAGATTTAACACCATTAATTTGGGCTTGAATAGGGACTGGGAATGGCTGGCTCTTTACAAAAGCAGCTTTGCCTCTCCTGGAATTGACACCTCCTCGTCCACTGTTGGGAGTGGACACCATCCACCCTGATCGAATTGGCCCTGTCAACACTGGGTCTCCATTTGTGAGGTAACTCCCTTCTCTTCATGTGCCAGTATATTTATGTCTGCATCTGTAATTTTCACTCCATGCATCTGAAGAAGTGGGGTTTTTACCCACGAAAGCTTATGCTCAAATAAATCTGTTAGTCTTTAAGGTGCCACTGACTTCTTCTTGCTTTTGTGGATACGGACTATCACGGCTACCCCCTGATACTTGATAGCCAGAGTGTGTCTCAGGCATAGGGGCGGCATGAATGCAGAGGTGAATCTGCAGGTGGGAAAAGGAGCAGAAGGAAGGGGACCTGCAAGCAGTGAGAGATAGGTGGGGGCAAAAGCGCCAATGAAAGTGAGTGCTCACACTCCCTCCCCGAATCTGCGCCCCAGCCCGGCCTCTTCCCCCAGCGTGCTGCGTTCCTCCTCCTCGCCCCTCCCTCCCAGCGCTTGCCTTGAGAAACAGGTGTTTCGCAGTGCAAGTGCTTCAGCCCCAGAGCACCCACGGAGTCGGCGCCTATGGGTGGGGGGCGAGATTGGTGAGTACAAGGAGCCTGGATTCGATGTGGCAAGAGATGGGAAAGATTCAAGATGGGGGGCCTGGACTGAAGCAGGTGGAATGTGGGTGGAGGGCAGGAAGATGACTTTAGCAGCAGTTTTTGGGACAGACTAAGGAGGAGAAGATGATTGTGTTCAAAGGCAGGGGGATTCAGCTTGGGGTGAGTGCTGCAGCAACTGGGTTAATGAAAAAGGGCCGATGTTAAGGAAGCAGTGATTGAGATTTAGCAAGAATTTGGCTGTGGAGGAGAAAGAAAGCCGAGGCAAAGATGATCCAAGATTCTGGCCTGGGAGGTGGGGTGAATAGAAAAGTTTTAAAACAACTGATCTGAACCTAGACTTAATTTTGGTTCTAAAATTGGTTCCAGGACCTGAGCTCATTCCACCTCTTCCCCCCGGGTTTCCCTTTCCTCTGCTGCCCTCCAGTGTTTTAGACTAAGGCCTTGCCCACAGTGGCGAAATTGACCATGTCCTGAAATTGCTTTCTCACTCTGTCCAGTCTGAAAGGGTTTCAGGAACCTGGTTACTTCGGCTGCTCCTGGTGATGGTTTTCAATAATCATGATAAAAAAAAAAAAATTCTGACCTGTCTAAGCTGGGCAGCAGAAGCCAGCAAAGCAGGTTCTCCTGAAACCATTTTTAAGAGCTGTAAGCGAAAAATGGTTTGCGAACGCTGTCGTTTCCGAGTGCTGGAGCCTACTGCAATGTAAGGAATCCAGCTGCCTGATCTGGTTTGGGTAATTATGGCTGCAGGAGGAATCAAAGACCTCTCGGGGCCTAATTCAAGTCCTGGCAGGTAGAAAGTATTTTAAATAAGCTTTAAAATGCATTAGCCATATGCATGGTTCTTAAGCCTACACAAATTTCATCGGAGAGCTCTAATGGCTAATGAGACAGCTTTGTAAAGAAGCATAGCTGTGCTCACTGGACACCAATTGACTTTAAGATGCATAACCCACATATTTAAAATTATTTGATCAGTGCATTTCTGTTCTGCCGATCCTGGGAGGTGCTGAGCCCTTGCAGCTCCCAATGGACTTTTCTGGCTCAGGCGCTAAACTCTTATGGCAGTTTAATGTGTGTAAAATGCTTTGAAGATGAAAGACACTGTGTAAATGTTAACAAATATTAGAGAATCATATAATTAACAGGCATTAGTGCCTCTCTCCTCTCTCTCTCCCTTGAAGGGGGAGAGGAGTGACTTTACCAGCTCTGTGTCCCCCACAACCCATTTGAAGGGTTCCTCTGTGTTCCTAAAATCCTGAAGCGAGGGAGTTTCACTCCAGCTTTTCACAAGCATGAACAATATGGAGCTTGAATGAGCCAGTTGACTTCAGTTCTCCTTAAAGTTTATCCTCTTGGTAGGTGGTATTTTCTGAATGTAAATATTTTATTCCTCTATTGCGACACAAAAAGCCTTAGGATGTAGTTTGAATTTTAGTTTACTTTACTGGGGGATCCAGGATTTCGCTGCCCCTAAGATTTTAGAATGGCAACAAACTAACACCCATGTGCCTCCCAAACATGGGGAAGGGTCCGGATCTGAACTTCTCCAGTGTTTGGGTGTGTTTGGATCTAGGATTTGGATTCAACTTGTGACAGGAATAGGGACCATTCTTAAAGTCTGGAAGAGCTTTGGTTTGGACTGATCTCTCGTTTGTATAAACTATTAAAATATTTAATATGTCATATGAATAGACTAGATCAGTCAATGTGGATTATCAGCCCAAGCTGCGTTGATGTCCCCAGACTGGGGCTGCCTGGTTTGGGGTGAAGAGTAGGGCCCATCACCAATGGTCAGGAAGGATTTGTGCTTCACCAGAGATCACTCCTGGACAGGTTTAAAAGCTTTGCTTCCTTGAAAATTATTTCACTGTGATTTAAAACTGATTTGCAAACACTTGGGCTACTTTTCACCTTGGAAAGACTTCAGGGAAGGGAATGCCTAGATGTAGATGATAGCTTGGTGGGCTTTGAAAAAAGCCCTGGGGTCTGATCCTGCTGCCATTGAAAGAATGGCCAAACCTCTGTTGGCAGGAGCAGGGCTGACATGGATCTTTGTTTAGTTGCACATCTTCTTGCTGGCAGCAGAGTTTGTGTTGCTGAACTCCTTGTAGGAGGTAATTGGTCAGCCACAGAGGAGCTGTTAGAGCAACAAGAACGAGATCTGACCCGTGTGAGCAATGTCTCCCATGCTCCTAGCTTCCACCGTAAGACCTGCTGCAGCACCACGTGCAGGCCGGTGCCTCCTCTGAGGGGGACTATATCGTCTCACTTGCAGCCCCAGACCGGGCAGCACATGGGATTGGTTGCATTGTGTTGAAAGGCCAAGCAGTCCCCGGAGGAGCAGGACTGAATGCAGCACAGCAAAGCTTGTGCAATTTTATCTTCAGTCCTGTTGCAACTGGAAATAGGCCCATGAAAATTAGGAACCAGATTTCAAACAGCCCCCTAGTTTGGGCATATTAGGGCTCAGTATAAAGGTGGGGGAACATGTGTAAAATTCAAGCTCAGATGTGAGTGCAGGTTTCAAACATCCCCTAAATGTTGAGAGTTTTCGGATCTGAGCTTCGGTGTGGGACGTTCCCTGGTCATGATGTTCATTTTAACACTTCTATGGATACTAAGCTTCTCCTTGTCCTTTGAGGAGATGATGCCTCTCCTGGCCTGACCCATCTGCAGCCTCCGTGAGTGATCAGGCTCTTCTGCAGCCAAAGGATTCAGCCCCCTTGCTCCGGCTGGTAATTCTCAAAGCAGATGTTACTGGCGCGTCACTGTTTATACTGCAGGCCATTCCTTCCTGCTGCTCTTACGCACACATTCCATCCTTGGCCCAAGGAACTGAATGCTAACTCTGTTTTTTTTTTAATCCCCAAAGGAGGCAAGAGTAACAATAACAGTGATGAGTTACACTACTGAGGATGGCTTGCCTTGCTAGCCCCACTTGCCTCTGTTGTCTTAGGCGTCCATCTGGAAAGTCCTGTGTGGGACCGAATGGCCTGATCCAGTGCCATTCTGCACTCCCACAACTCCCATTGACTGTGTCAAGTTCAGCCTGTCACTGAGCTCGGCCTGTTAACAGTCCCTAGGTCTGGACCCAGCATGGAGCGGCGTTGCTGGGCTACATGAACAATCTTTTCTGTGATCACAAGCTCAGCAGAATGATATTACAGCTTCCATAGTGTCTGCAGCAGTGACCATATTACAAACATGTAATAGCCGGCATGATCAGGAGCTGTGAAAACTGGCAAGCCATAACATTCGGCAAAGGTATCCATTCAAATGACCAAACTCTATTGTCAAATATCCCCTACTTTGCTGTGCCAGCTTCAGAGCAGCATAACCGATAAGGGAATCAGGACAGGCTGGAATCAAAGCCCCAGTAAGGACACATAGCATTTATGTAGGTATCCCTCAAGTGCTGTTTTGGAGATCCTGTGTTATATGCGGTGAGCACAAAATAAAACGAATGTGCAATTCAGCTTCGTTTCTTTTGCAATTGTCTTGATCTATCGTGTTTGTAGTGTAGTTGTAGCCATGATGTTGGTCCCAGAAAATGAGAGATGCAAGGTGGGTGAGGTGGTATCTTTTGTTGGACCAAACTCTGTCGGTGAAAGAGACAAGCTTTTGAGCTCTGCAGAGCTCTTGTTCACAGCTGGGAAAGACACTGGGAGACACTCCAATTACCTTTCCCAGACCTGAAGAAGAGCTCTGCGGAGCTCAAAAGCTTGTCTCTTTCACCAACAGAAGTTGGTCCAACAAAAGATATTGCCACACCCACCTTGTCCCTCTCTTAATCTACCATGTTGGATTCCAGTTTGCTGCATCATATGACAAACAGCACTTGTTGGGTTTCATCCAGTGGCTGAAACAACAGCTGAGTGGGTTTACATTGGGTCTAATCAGGTTAGTACTGTGTGTTTGTTTAGAGGATCTGGTATCTTGCTGCAATAGGCTGAGTACAAAAAACTCAAGACCATTAATTGTAAACATATGACAAAACTTCCCCTTTACACTTCACTTTATTTGCGTTTTTAGGTGCAATGTTTTTGACAAACCTTTTAAAAATCAACTAGCTTTAAGAAAAAATTTCTGCCCTGCTCCTCTTACTGGTGCCATGGTGATGGACCCAGCAGTGGAGGATAATTGGGTTACACAGGAGCACAGATCCACCCTGATGGAACAGGCTTCAGGAGTAGGGTGCTAGTTTTTAACTCCTAGTTTACAAACGTTCTCCCCTTACCCAATCTGCAAAGCAATTGAGAAATCCCTCCCTCCCTGCCTCCCATCTTTATGCAATGTTGGGCTTGGCTTTGTCTGTTGCCTGTTTATAACAATAAATAGGAGCCATTTGTCCCATAGCTAGCCCATCGTGCGGAAGAGAAATTCACCCTGAGGCAGAGAGCATGTGCATGACCATCTGCCTTTCGGAAAGCTTTAACAAGTAAAATGTGGGGGCTTCATCACCCTCTGCTGTGGGGTGAACTTAACCTTTGTTAAATGAAGCCAGTAAAAGCAGATGCAAACCTAGTGTGTGGTGTAGATCTTCCACCGCCCCCAGTGGCATGATGATTTCAAGGCAGGGCTGGGCTATGCTTAGGGGGCCTGAGCACCCCCACGCTATGCATAGTAAATAATTCTATGATGAGGGGGAAGCAGAGTGGAACTCAGGCAGAATGGGTGTCTTTGTACAGCACCTAGGATGGTGGCAGGCCATGCTTGGGGGGCCTGTGCACTACCATGCTAGAGCCTCGGTGCTCCCCGCTCCTGGCTACACCTTGCTCCGTCCTGCCCCCCCACCCACAGTGGTCCTGACCGATCCCTCTGGGAGCTTATCGCAGCGCCGCAGCTGCTTCCTGGCCGCCGCCCCTTCTCCTTCTGACTGCTCCCAGAGGGGCGGGACCTGGTACCGCTAGGTACAGCTGCCCAGAGAGCCGCCCTGCCCTGTAATTATTGACTGCTCATCGTGTGGGTGTGCACAGGACCCCTTTGTGCTCGGTGCTGTACAAACACACCCATTCTGCCTAAATTCCACCCTCCTCCTCCCTCATCACAGAATTATTTACTGTGCATAGTGGGGGGGGGCACGGACCCCTTAACCATGGCCCAGCCCCTGCTCCCCCCCCCGGCTGCTAGGCGCTGGATAAACACGTGCGGCCTGAGCTGCACCCCGCCCCCTTTGTGAGATTGTTGACTTCTCATAGTTCTGCCACGCGGGGGCGGGTCCCTGGGACGCCTCGCTCCGCAGCGCCCAATTAGGGACCGGGGCGCCGGGCGCGCGCGCGGAGAGCCGAGTCTAACCCCGCCCCTCGCTGCGGCCGCGCGGGGCAGGGGCGGGGCCTAGCCGGACGCTGTGATTGGTCCCTCTCCCGGCCAGCCCGCCCCCCCGTGCCGGGCGTGGGGAGCGGGCGGGAAGGGAAGCTGCTCGGCGGGAGAGGTCGTTGGCCGCCGCTAGCCCGGTGAGGGCCGGTGGGGGGCGTTTGTGGGGGAGCTCGCCGCCGTTCAGAGCCCCCCGGAGGAGCCATGGGCGGGGGGCTGGGAGCAAGGGGGCGGGGGGCTCAGGAGGGGCTGGGAGCAAGGGGCGGGAGGGCTCAGGAGGGGCTGGGAGCAAGGGGGTGGGGGGGCTCAGGAGGGGCTGGGGGCGGGGGGGCTCAGAGCGGGGGTCTCAGGAGGGGCTGGGAGCGAGGGGCTCAGAGCAGGGGGGCTCAGGAGGGGCTGGGAGCAAGGGGGCGGGGGGCTCAGACGGGGGTCTCAGGAGGGACTGGGAGCAAGGGGGCGGGGGGGCTCAGGAAGGGTTGGGGTGAGGTGGGTTGCGAGGCTGGGATGGGGAGCCGGGGGCTCAGAGCAGGGGGGCTCAGGAAGGGCTGGGAGCAAGCAGCAGTGGGTGGGGGGAGCACGCAAGGGCTTATCCAGCCTGTTCTTGAACATCTGGAGTGATGGGGAGCGCCCCCCCACACCTCCCTTAGCATCTGTCCCGGGAGTTCAAAAGTTTTCCTACCAGCTGACCTAGATCTCCCTTGCTGCCCATCAAGCCCATTACTCCTTGTCCTGCCTTCACAGGCTGCTGAGAACAATCGGTCTCTTTTTCACGGCCCCTCACATATGTGATGGCTGCTATCCCGTCCCCCCTCAGTCTCCAGACTAGGTGTGCCCAGGTTATTTTAACCTTTCTTCATAGGTCAGGTTTCTAAACGTTTTATCATGTTTGCTGAGCGCCTCTGGACTCGCTTCAGTTTGTCCCCATCTTTCCTATGGTGCGGTGCCCAGAAATGGGTCCAGTACTCCAGCTGTGGCCTCCCCAGTGCTGAATAGAGTGGGACAGTTACCGCCCATATCTTCCATGTAACCTCCAGATCCTTTTCAGCAGTACTACCACCCTGGTCTTTTATTTGATTTTTTCCTTTCTACATAAAATACATTGCACTATCTCTATTGAATTTCGTCTTGTTGAATTCAATCACTTCTCCAATGTAAGGTCCTTTTGAATTCTAATCCTGTCTGCCAAAGTGCTTGCAACATCTCCCAGCTTGATGTCATCTCCAGAATTTATAAGCATGCTCTCCAGTTCATTTTCTAAGTTGTTAATGAAAATCTTGAATATTATTAGACCCAGGACTGACCCCTTAGGGATCCCACGAGATATGTCCTCCCAGTTTGACAGTGAACCATGGAAAACCATGCTGCATGTGGTCTTTCAACCAGTTGTGCACCCACCTTATAATAATTACATATAGATGGCATTTCCCTAGTTTGCTTATCAAAATGTCATGTGAAATTGTGTCAAAAACCTTATTAAAATCAAGATATATCCCCTCTACAGCTTCCCCCCCCCATCCACTAGGCTAGTAAACCTGACAAAGTCATGCTGGCTAGTCTTTATAACTGTTATCCTCTAGGTACTTACAGATTGATTGTTCAATAATTTGTTCTAGCACCTTTCCAGGTATCGAAGTTAGGCTGACTGGACTATAATTCCCTGGGTCCTCTTTGTTCCCCTTTTTAAAGATAAGGTACTATGTTTGCCCTTCTTCAGTCTTCTAGGACCTTAACTATCCTCCATGAGTTCTCAAGATAATTGCTAATGGTTCTCAGATTGCTTCATCTAGTTTATTAAGAACCAAAGAATGAATTTCAGCAGGCCTTGTCAACTTGAATACATATAACTTTATATAAATATTCTTTAACCTGTTCTTTCCCTATTTTGGCTTATGTTCCTTCCCCCTGGTTGTTAATATTGTGTTGAGTATCTGCTCACCCTTAACCTTTCCAGTGAAGACTGAAGCAAAATAGGCATTAAATACCTCAGCCTTCTTGATGTCATCAGTTATTTGCTCTCCTTTCCCACTAAGTTGAGGACCTACACTTTCCTTCATCTTTCTCCTAATATGTTTAAAGAATCTCTTCTTACTGGGTTTTATGTCCCCTGGCATGTGTAACTCCTTTCATGCCTGAGCCTTTCTGATTTTGTCCCTACATGCTTGTGCTGTTTTTTTGTACGCCACCGTGGCAATTTGTCCATGTTTCCACTTTTTGTAGGATTCCTTTTTGATTTTCAGGTCATTAAAGAGCTGCTGATGGAGCCTTATTGGCCTTCCTATGCCCCTTTCTCTCGCACTGCCCTGGGCCATAGGCCCTTGTCTCATCTCCTCCCTGCAGATCAGCTATTGACCATTCACCGTGGCCCTGTTTAAAACACAACAGTGCATGCAGCACCAGTATAGACATGCAGCTTCTGAGCTACTTCACAGGATATGTTCAGGTTGCAGCCATGGTGTGTGATTGCAGCTTGAGCAGACATACCTGGGCTAGGTAGTTTGGGTCCTGGAACAGTGAAGCAAAAGCAGTATAAGCTTCAGTGTGGACTAGGGCTCCCTCCCCCCTCCGAAAGTAACTACCCAGGTTTCTGGGCAAGTTCGTACAGCTAGTGCTGCCATGGTTTTGCTGCTCTGGGACTTGAGCTAGCTAGATGAAAGCTAGCTTGGGTACATCTCAGTTATTGCAATATATACATACCCACCGTGTGGCAAGTCTCACTGAAGCTAGGCGAACTCCAGTGTAGATAACTCCTATTAATTCTGCAGTGAAGCCATAGCCTCAAGTGTTTCCAGCAATTATAAATCCAGCTGTGCTAAGAACTGTGTGAAAGAGAAGCAGCAAAAGTTTTTAGGAGCAGCCAGTTACAAAGCACATCATCAAAATAATTATTTGGCACTTATACAGTAGATCTCAAAGGGCTTCCCAAGCAGTTACCAAATTATCCCTTGCTAAATGGGGTGCAAAGGATGAAATAACTTGCCCAAGGTCTCACAGTGAGTCAGTTTCGTATCGCTGTTGCCCACTCTCCCACTACTGCACTGGAAATTGTTCCTGTCCTCGCACAGAGTATATACAAGAACACTGCTAATGATGCTCTAGCCTGCCTTCTTATTTCACGCTGCAGCAGGTCCCTCATTATTTGTATACAGAAAAAGGATCAGCCATGAAATGTGTAAGAAAAAGAAGCACTGCGGAACAGTTTGAGACTTGTGGCATCTGGCTGGACACTGCAAAGTTAAAGAAGCGCAAAATACAGGTAATAAATCTGTACTGTTTGTGATGTCATAGCTTTGTACAGCTCTTTACAAACCTAGTACACAATGTTCTCTGCCCTCAGGAGTTTACAATCCAAGTTAGAGGGCTCACATGCGGGGATGAAATAGCATGGGAACAAGAGATTGGCAGAAGAAGCAGCTTAGAGTATTTTTACCTCTCCTTTTTTTAAAATGAGCCATCACTGAATTGTCTCAGATGTGGCAGAGGGGAGTATCCTAATAGAGACTAGCAGTGCAAAGAAGCAAGGAAAAAAGGTGAAGAGGTAGGAAATGTGGCTTATTGGGGAAGAGGGTTGTTCAAGCAGTGTGGTACAACTGTAGACGAAAGGAGATAAAGGGAATAACAAGGAGAGGGGAGTTATGTCACTGTTAACAAGTTAAATTCACTCTAGCACTTCTCTCCCCACCCAGACTCTTGTATCCAAGCCAACTTCAAACACGCCAAATCCACTTCTTGAGAGGAACTGTAATAGTCACATTTCAGTTAATTTTACTCAGACAAGACTTTCTCAGCCATATACCAGGCAAACTACCATCTCTTCGTTCTTCAGCATTCAACCAACAGGTACTGTAGAGCAATTTTTGTGCGCTCACACACACCCACACACAGAACTTTTTAATATGGCGAAGTTACAGTGAAACATTATATCATGCTACATTATATGTTACTTATTCAGGATCAGGTTAATATTCACAGAACCTGGCTAAAAATTATGGCTTGCTGGCTGGGGAGTCTTCCTCCTCTGAGTACGCTCGAAAGATTGACCAAATCTCTGTGCATACATATATATATATATATATATATATATATATTTTCCTGACAGGACAGAAAAACCACCTAGTCTCATTTTAAGGCATTTTGCACGGGCAGAGACAGAGAATGCCTTTACTGGTGTGCAGTTAGGAGTCTGGACACTTTCCAGCATTGCTTCTGTCAGGTAGCCTAAAGTAGATTAGAGGCTAAATAGCATGGGATGGGTAAATCTGACCCAAAATGAACAAAGACCATTCAGATCCATTCCCACGTTTGCCAGATTGTATTCCCTACTAATGTTAAAGGCTGGGATTAACCTAAAAGAATTAGGTGCCAAATTCATCCCATGTGTTTTTATAAATTTGGAACTGATGCTACAATTCACTGTTTGTGCAACACTCCCATTGATTTAAACAGGAGCATTGTGCTGTGGAAGGGCTACAGGATCAGGACCTTTATTGGGAAGGGTAGCATGTTAACCCTGAAGTCTTGAAGCTGAGAGGAAATGGTAGGGGAAGGAGTGTACTCATACTATGGACACACCTCTAATTGGTTTAGTCAACTGGGTCCATCTAGTGTCGTTGAATTTTATCTAACATGGTATTTCAGCTCAGAAACGCTGACTGCGAGCTAAGCCATGGCTCAGTTTATGATGAAAAGTGCTTTTTACATTTGTGTGCTCTGGCTGTTGGAGCGAGCGCAACAATGGCCTGTGGGGAGCTGAGCCTAGTAATCTGGCATGATATTTGTTTAAACACGTGCACACACTACTCTGAGTGAGTCTGATTTTTATTTGTCTCTAGTGGGCCGGGCTTGTAGTAGTGCCATTCAGCCTCTGCTTATGCTTTGTGCTGTTTCCTGCTCCCTGTGGATTTACTGCATGAAGGCCACTATCCTTTCATTCAGTATAGATTCCGATGGCAAGATTTAGAGACTTCCCTGCAGTAATTTCTACAAAGTTTTCTATTGCTGTGTAAATATTAACTCTTTATTCTGAAATTGAGAAAAAGCTAGAATCTTGAGGTAGGATTTAGAAATTACACTATTTCAAATGGTTTCAAAAGCAGAAGACTTATTCTGTTGTTTCTTTCCTCCGTTTGAAGAGATGATGAGGTGTCTGGAAAATTTTACAGTTCAGTTTTCCACATTCCTTGTGCATCACTAATTTCGAAAAGTGGAGCATCTTCCAGTAGTTAATCAATCACACCACTTTGTATCAGAGGAAGATTTATTAAATCTTAATTTCTATTGCACTATTCATTGGTAAAGCACTTCACAAATATACAGTGTCCTCAAAATCACTGCAGCCACCTTAGGTGTGGAAAGCAGAGGCATTACATAACTGTTAAATGGCACATCCTATTGAAAGTGTAAGGGGAACTTAAGGTAGGTGGAATGGCTTTACTCAAGTTGGAATTTGACTCTTTGTGGGAGGGAGGCCTGAGGAAGAGACAGAGAACCAAGGGGAGCTTGGAACTGCTCAGATGTCACTTCACTTCTCCCTCATGAGAGGCAGAACTTGCTTGACTGTCCTCTTGCTTCACATATTGGACCAGCCCTCTCACTAATTTCTACAAGGAGGTAGAGCTATTAGGATGTTGTGAAACAGGGGAGAGTCTGGTCATGTCCAAATTAGTTAAAGGAGGGGTGGGGCACAGTGTAGAGTTATGGGAGAGGCATAATTGTGTGGTCGCTCATCTTGAGTTTGAAAAGCTTGCATATCAGCTGTGTTGTCTTATTCAAATACATTGTTTTTTCCAGGTGAAAAGGATGATGAAGAAAACTTAAAGCCATATCCTCTTATGTCAAATAAAACACACCTAGGAAAAGGCTCTGATTTCTTGGCTGCCTCCTCTATGAAGAACTCGGGAGCTGCTAAGTTAGAGGAAGTCCAGACACCAACCTTGAGCCCTCAGGAGGACAACATTCAGGAGTGTAGCCAGCTGCTTGTACAAAACACACAAGGCTTGAGCATTCCCCTGGTGAACTATACCTTCCCACAAGCACAGGCTAACGGCAGGAGTGAGCACACAGACATTGCAAGGACCTCTGCTGGTGAGACAGAAGACTCTGTCTCCATAAACTTCACCCAGGATTCAGAGGGCAATAGGGTTCTGGCTCACAGGAATTCAGCTGACTCATTCACTGGAAGTGTTTCTGTAGCAAATGGGATAATTTCAAGCAAGAGCGAGAGTTATTGGATAGGTGAGAAAGAGGCTCATTTGTGCTCCAAGAGGGGGATAACTAGAGTGGGTCTCAAACCTAAACACCTGATGAAGCAAGGTAGGAGGAGATGCAAAAACCTGCCCTCTCGTGGAATTTCTTTCATGGATTTCTCAGAGGTTGAGAATATAAGTCCTGTTCCCAAGGGTAACGAAGGCCAGCAGACCAATTGTCCTCTCTCCCAGGGGCGAAAAGCTAAAACAGAGCTTTTGAGAGACAGTAGTCAAAATTTTGCTGACTTTTGGACAAGAAATTCTCACAATATGGCTGGTTCAGCAGGAGAGCAGGGGGACAGTAAGAGTAGTCCTACCACACAGTTGTTTACCCAGGATTCAGAGGGATACAGAGTCATTTCTCACCAGTGCTTCTATGAGAATGTCAGATCTCCTTTGCAGAAAAAGTATCTACAGGACAAAACCAATTTTGTCCAGAGGGTGCCTAGCCCACCCTCTGTGGATTGCTTTAAAGTTTATTCTTCAGGGGCATTGGACAGGACTCCTTTAGCTACTACAGCCATTAATTTATGTGAGCCTGAGTCATGCTATGATTTGCTATTCACAGAGGATTCAGAAGGAAATAGAATTATCAAACATTGATTCAGTAGTAATTTTTTTCTGAATACAATGGGCTGCTGAAAAATTGACATTTTTTAATGTATGTGAAAATTCCTCTGAAGCCTCCACAGTGCATCACTTTCTTTAAGATACAAGGACTGTGTAAGCATACACCTTGCATATATGGCCTTTGGCTATGAGTGGTATAGACCCACACACGCAGGCTATTTATGCTGCATGCAGAATTGTTGTTGATTATACATGTGCAAATAAAGTGATAATTTTATAGCAAGATGGGTTGTAATCAAGTTTCCACATCTGCTCCTACCCGTGCCCTGCTCATATGAACATAGGGACCACGTTGTCAAACATTGTATCTGTGTGACACCATCTATCTGCATGTTTGGCAAGGCTCTGGTTAGTGGTGGTGCTATATAAAAGGAAGCATGAAGGGTACTTCAATCCCACATTTGAAGAATAAGGACCTGTTACTTATTCAAGGGAAAAGAGACACCTTGCCATTAATTTAAAACATTGCCACTCATCTTGTAAGATCTGAATATTGCAGTATGTCTCAGAAGTCAGAGTCCACAAGCCTGAGGATCCACACTGTGTAGTCTAGTGTCTCACAACACATCTACAGGTGGATTATCTGCCCCCCAAATTTAGGTTCAGCTGCCCAGTCAAGTGTTTAATCATAACACAGTTAGCTTGTGGAATTCACTGGTAGAGGATGTCACTAAAAGAGTCAAAAATGGACTGGACATGTATATAGCTAAGAACAGCCCTGAGAATATTTAAAAACAAGTTTGTAAAGGACACAGAGCCTCTTGTGTCAGCAGACAAAACAACCCCTAATTGACTAGTGTTATGAGCACTGGATCAAAGTTGCAAGCAACTTCCTATGAAGCATGTGGTACTGGTTACTTGACTAGATGGACCCCATGGTCTGCTGTATGGTAATTGTTACTATAGCAACAGACCAGTATTTTGACTTAAAGGGAGTGTGCATGCTATAATGCTTCTTAAGGGGCACAGTTGTCAGCTATACATGTCCCTTCATTAAATTAGTAGGATTAAGCTACTTTGCTCAATAGAAAAATCAAAGATCATCATCAGAAACTGTAGTTGTACCATCCCCACCCAAGGCAGCTGGTGTGGAGAAGGAAGAGATGTACATAACAGGCATTTTAGACCTTGCAAGCCAAAGTTTGTAGCTGTGTACAGGGAGGGATCCTAGACGTTCAGTACTAATTGTGATTGCCACCAGCGTGCTTAAATAAAGCAAGAGTGCAGTGGCAGGTTTACTTATTTTAAAATAGAAACCTTGACATTACCACTATCGCCAGATCTGGCTTCACAATCTGCAGGGCCCCACAACTGCCACAGTAAGGAGGGACAGCAAGAAAGTCACAGTGTGACTTTTCTTGCTGGCCCTACCACCAGGGGCTTCTAACAGAGCAAGCTTCCTCCCTCTCTAAGCCAGTTACTGGCTGCAGGAGCGAATCTGGACTTGAAGTGAGGTTTTCCCCACACTGGTCACACCACCAGTGTAGGGAAGAATCTGGCTTAGGTACATTTGCATCTGTTTGGGGAGAGAGAGGCCAATTCACCCCATTCAGAAGCAGCATGATAGTATAGGGCAGGAAGATCACACAAAAGTGCAATCATTTGCATTAGCTGACCCCATATTGTCCCTTTTATGTGGGACTAGGCTCCCATGTTTTCCTCTGACAATACAGTATGGCCACAGCTGTGTAGATATAGATGCATTCTTGGGAAAACATGGCTAATCTTCCCTATTGACTCAGCAGAGGATTGCGTGTGTGTGTAGAATTGTGCAATGGACCTTTGGAATATTATTCCACACCAAGGACTAAAATATGTGCTAGCCAGGCCGCCCAGTTATACTCTCCCATCCTACAGAAGTGGTGATAAGTAGGAACTAATGGGGTTAGATACCAACTGTGTGTGGTGTGTTTCAGGCAGAATGACAATGTCATGTATAGTTTCCTGCAGCACAAATATTGTGGGAATTATGGTGTGGGAGCTGCTCACTCACCCCATTCCTGACACCCAATATTTTAAACAGGCATGCATTGAATTTTCAATTCTCTGCTGAGTTGTAAGGACAGTAGAATGACTTCACAAGAAAGCAACACAGGAGAGACTAGGAAGAGGGAGCCACAGGACCCAGTGATTGCTGACAGACAGATGTCAAGTTGAGGCAACATGCAGCAGGGTGATTCATGCCCGCTGCTGCAGCAGAAACAGCCCAAAAACCAATACTCTGCTACGAGCAACGTTTCAGATACCAGTACAAGCAGACAGACAGAACCAGTCCTCAAAAAAAACCCAGCACAGCTGTTGGCTATTGAGGAAACCTGCAAATATCATTGGAGAACTAAGTACAGGGATCCATTTATATAAAAGCATTATCATCATCTACCTTGAAGACAGCTGAGAGACATATTAGCGCAGAATGACACTTCAACCAGTGACTTTGATTTAACTCTCTCCTTTCCTTTTCCCCACATGGTTTCCTACAGGACTCAACTCCTAGCTTTGATGATTCAGTAGATAAACTTTAAGTCACATTAACTGGATGAAATCCTTACTGAATTTTAATAAAGTTAATTGAATAAAAAGATCATTTTAAATGAAACACATGGAATTCTTGACAAGTTACCTTAGGGCAGGATATAAGTGTCATGTAAGGTGACTTGGGATATTTTGATCTTTCAAATATTACAAACTATTTGAAAGTCACTCACCAGTCTAGCAAATTGAGCTTGGTTAAATGGACTGATCATTCCCTCTAATGTCTCCCATCCCAAATGGGACAGGAAAGTAATTGGAAGAAACTTTAGGGAATGGAATCCTTTTTTGAGAAAATAATGTAAGCTCTTAAACCACCCTCGCTACAGTAAGAACTTCCTAAAAACTGACAGCCTAGAAGGAAGAAGCAATTTAGTTTCATTGATAGCTTTGCACCAGACTTTCCCTGAACGAAGAAAGAATTAGATGCTTTATGTCCATTTATATTATAAATTAGTAGCTAGTCATATTGCAACAAGACCATCATGAGTCAAATTAATGATTCAAGTTAAAGTCACCTTGGGGAAAACACAGATAGGAAGATAACTTCATTTAGCATCACTCTGTAGAAGAATCTGTTACCAGCAATGCTTCAAAATATATGTGGAAAACGATTTCCTTTTTCTTAAAAAGTTTTTATATATTTAGAGACGTGGAAAACACTGCAAATCCATAGTTTCTTTCTTGAATAAGTTTCCAGCGCAGAAATCATTTCTAATTAGTAAAGAGGCAAAAAAGTTTTATCCTGAGGAAGGCAGCTACTGTGAAGAAAAATCTTAGGAGCACGATACACTTGCTTACAGATTTAAATGGAAGTGTAATGTCAGTTTTCTTTCATGGTTACATCTTCATCCTTTAGAGCAAATTTTCTTCTTAACACTTCTGATATAAGAACAGCGGGGTCTTCCTCCTTCAGTAAAGTTCGGTTCCTGATGGAGGATACAAAATTAACTTATTAACAGCAATTTGGGTAGAGATTCTCCAAAGGCTGCAGAGGACACTGTCTCTGCTAGGCCCAAGCTTTAGGATTTTGTTTAAAAAAATTGTTTTATAAACCAAATTATGAGAAAATGGTGCATCTCTGAAACCCCCTTTTTATTTAAGCATCTCACCGCAGCACTGGGAACCCTGACAGTCTGTCAGAGTTGGGTAAAGTGCAAAACCTGAATAGAAGACAAAGCGAATGTTCATTAAGGCTGAGATTTTGCAAGCTGCCTAGGAAATGTAGAGACAGAGTTCCCATTAATTTCAAGGGGAAATTGTGCGGTCTAAATGCCCCTAGTGGTGTAGAAAATCTCAGTCTACATTTCATTCCCCCACCTCCAAAATTTTAAATCTGAAGTGTTAACAGGTCAGAGGAAATGTGCAAAATACAAGCTGTATGCAGGCTGCCCCCCTTCTTTATTAAAACCAAAAGACATTACTTTGAACTGAAATAGTTAGAACTAATTATCTATGATGATGTTAATTGTGAAATGGGTACACTGCTCACTTGCATGTCTTTGTACAATAAAAACAGGATTCTTCTGCTTTACCTCCCCTTTTCTCACATAATCCAACAATAGTCTTGCATGACAGGTAAGCAGTGGGTCCTGCGTTTTATGAGCCCTAGTGATCAGTTTACTTTACAAAAAGGGAACCTACTTCACAAGAAACCAAAAATGTATGAATTATATTGGGTCATTCATGATACTTGAAAATAAGGATCCCATAACAGCCACTGATTTCAGAGTTTAATATTTTAGAGTAAAAAATTTCTTATAGGCTGGAAAACATTCCATGAGTTCTGAAATCTTTTAAAAGCCTCTAAAAGAGCTTATTATTTTTAACTAGATGAAAGCAAAAAATAAATTACAGTTTGCTGTATTTGTTTTAAACACCTGCAGCCACTTAATCTTGAATTTGCACTGAAAGCTTTTACTAGACCAAGTGATTAAATTTAAGAAGTTCACAAGTAACCCAAGGGGCAAGGCCTTAGCCCACAATTGTAATATATAGTTTAACTTCAGCTTTTAAATCATGACGGTAGATAGAAACACCCCACTGATTTCACCAGAATCAGGATCCCCTCTGATACGAGTGCAGAGACAGGGAGAAAGAACTACTGAAGCTGGGGAAGCTTAAGAGAATCCAAAATCATCCAGCGTTCCAAGAAACTGCTTCCAAAGGGCAATGGGTACAGGAGAGAAGCCAAGAGCAGATGCAGGAAGAGGCAAAGTGAGACTGCAGCAATAAAGACTGAAGTTGTACTGATCACAAGGAAGAAGCTCATCCCCACCATGGGTAGCTAAAAGCGGTGTGGGGGAAATCTATGAGAGGGAGAGAACAAGCCTCCTGCAACAGCGCACAACCAGCAGCTATTGTAGAAAACTGACACCCGGCAACTGGCAGCAGAGGGGGTACCTTCAACCAACATCAAGCAGCACTGCAATTAAATATCAGCATCTTGATTCTTTAGAAATTCTCACCAAAGAACTACAACAACCAGGGAAGTAATCATGGACAAATTAATGCACAATTACACCTGAATTAGATCAGTCCCACCATCAGTACTTAAAAAAACGTACTCACATTCAAAGCAGATCCTCACGCTAAATGTTTTTAACCACACACCGAATGAACGGATCAGCTGGAACACTACACAGACCATTCCTTTCCAAAGGGCATCAGCTATTAAAAGGGCTCTATTCTGATTTTAATGGTGGAAACATGCAAATGTGTCTCATACTCATTCCTGAAGTTTCCAGGCTGTGGGTTTTAACACCAGTTCCTAAACAGGAGCATCAGAGAAGCATTGATTTAATCATCGTTAGGTGTAAATGGCATCTCCACCCACAAAAATTAAAATGGTCATTTAACTCCCTTTTTACACATTCACTTTATACTGCTGGCTCTGGTACCGTCGGAGTTCGGGAAACTGGTCAGACGAGGGACAGACCCCAGGGAGGCTGCCGCTTGAAAACAACCTCAGTTCATGCTGCCTCATGATTCTTCTACATGATGCTGCTTCTACACCTGCTGGGATGTCCGTATAATCACCACAATAACCTCAAAGAGATCAAGGACTCTATAATCAGTTCTAAGCTGACTGAGATCATTTACTATAGGTGGCTATGGCAGGATATTTCACAACTCATTAATGTACATCAGCTGTGAAATAACAGATGTTCTAAGCATAACCCCACTAGATCTTTTCACATTCACTTGTTTTTGTTCACTAAACATTTTATGTGAAATACGGAACTGATGTCAACAGGATAAGACACAGCAAAAGCCCAGCAATTCACCACAAGAAATCCGGGCTTCTAGGATCTTGTTGCTTTCCAGGCACACAATAACTGTTGTATTCAGCTGGTCGGGGAGGTACAAGCTGCTCACCCCCACAGCATATTAGGGAGTCCCAACCAACTCTCAACAGATATATGGCACGTCACCATGGTATGAGGCCAGCGTGTAGGGCAATCGTCAATTTGTGCTGGTCAAACAACAAAGACAATTGTTCACCAGTTAATTGCTAAGTCACAAGGAATACATTATTCACAGCTATTCACCCAGCTCTCATTCAGATATTGTAACCCTCATCTCCAAGTGCTTGTACTGTACATTGGAGGCAAGGCAATAGGAAGCAATATATGGTGTGAAGCTATGGTTATAGATTTGGTCATACAGCGTAAGAGGAAGCATTAGGGAAAACACACATCACCACAACCTTTCCACAAATGAATGCCGTTATCTTTCGGTAAATCCACTGGAGACATGGCAATTCATGTTATTGCTACCGCAGTATTTGCCTAGGATCTGGGCCATTCATTCTGAACACCAATTTAAATCAGGAAAAAAAACAGAGCTATCAGAAACACACTAAAATAAATTTGCATACAATGTGATTCAGCTTCTCCTGTTAATCAGGCGAGCAGTTATTCCCTGTGGGAAACGGGCCTTGGCTGAACAGAAAAGCAGGGCTCTCTGCCCGTCCAGTCCCAGTGGGATAGAATTTGTTAGATATCCTCATACAAGACATTTGCATTCTACTTTACAGACGTCTGTGCTAATAGTTACTGGTAATAGCTCCCCTTCACGGAATAAGGCCATTGGAACATAGCTACCTGGAGAAGGACTAGCCCCTTCTTTGGATAAAGGCATAAACCATCAGATACATGCCTGGTCTACAATTAAAAATTAGATCCATCTAGTTAAGTTGCTCAGGGCTTTGAAGAATGTTGTGGCATGGTGAACTCAATCTACCCCAGTGTAGAGGCAGCTAGCTGGGTGGAAGAATTCTTCCAACCTAGTTACCACCTCTAGGAGAGGTGGACTAACTACATCGACAGAAAATCCCCTTCCGGCGACACAGGAAGGGTCTATGTTAGGGTGCTACAGCAGCACGATCGGAGCAGTCCATGCATACCACCGGCAGTCCCTAAAATTATACTGGTCCCATTCTCTTGCTCCTGCATCTGAGCGACTTCCAGTGAAGTCAATGGGAACTGCTGATAAATAAGCAGCAAGAAAATTGGGGCTCTTCTCTCTATGCCACCCTCAGTTCTGCATAGCTGTGTGTTACCATTCCCATGGCTCAGACTACCTTCCCCCCACCTACAATAGCCTAATCCTGAGGACTGAGACTCACCTACTGCTCAGGTGTCTGTATACTGACTTTCTGGGGAATCATGCAATTCCATCTCATTTGGGGAAACAGAATGACTGGGACAGATGAGGATGCTACCCTGAAAGTCAAACACACACCTTGTATAGAACTATCTGCATAACCAGCCACATATATGTCAACACCATCAAATCTTAAAGTGAAAGGACTTGTCCGGCACAGCATCTGAAATGCCCTGAGGGTGCACACTAGAGCCCTCCCTGCACAATGGGGGTGTATATTTGCTGGAAGAGTTAAAGTCTGCGGTTGCCTTCAAATCCTCGGGTCACAGACGGGCACAGTTTCACCTAGACTGTTCTCAGTGGCCGTGCTCCGTTCCTGCTGATCCTAGGGAGAGGTCATGTCTAACATTCTCTCCCCCTACCCTCCAGCGGCAATCTTCTCCTTGTGTATGAGCCATAGCTCTTGTTATTTCCTTCTCCTATTCGGCTGGTTCAGGAACAAGATGTAAACATTCCACGAACCGTCCTTTTCATTCAGCATTAGTTATCCCTATGCATTTTGGCCAGGGAGGCATAAAGTCAAAATATGAGCACTTGTACCATAAGGCCCCGACCCCATCCATGACAAGGCTTTAGGAGGACTTCAGCTACGTCTGTTGAAGGCACTGGGCTAGTGGTGCTCCATATCTAATCCACGCAGGAGCGTACACAAGATGACTCAACAGACATGGGGATAATATTGCGACCTGCATTCTCACGCTAACCAAGCTGCTCAACCAAGTGCATCCACTAGTTCAAGAGTCATTTTAAGAATAAGC
The DNA here is from genome assembly GCF_965152235.1 of Eretmochelys imbricata. NCBI lineage: Eukaryota > Metazoa > Chordata > Testudines > Cheloniidae > Eretmochelys > Eretmochelys imbricata. The sequence continues at coordinate 9,394,887 of NC_135590.1, read as the reverse complement.
CTCAGAAAGTCACCATGCTTGTTCCTAAAACTCTTCACGAACTTGCTCCAGGTCCCCCTCAAAGACCTTGTGAAATGCCTCCGCACCAATCCCTCTTCATCAAGCACCTTCCCAATGAACCTGGGAATGCTGGTGTGAGAGCCGCCTTCTCTGCAGCTTCTGACACATGGAATGAGCTTCCTGAATCTCCCAGCTGAAAAAAATTATTGCAGGTCTTTCCCTAATCAGCGTTGTTCTGCATAGTGCACGATTCCCAGGCCCAATATGCCCCAGGTGTTTGGCAATTTCCCCTCCAGGGGAAGTTTACTTTATGTATTTGAAAATGAGCCTCCAGGGGAAGTTTACTTTATGTATTTGAAAATGAATTTACGCAATTAGGGTTAAATATTGTGTCGCACAAGTGTAACAAATGCTTGTAGGCACTTTAGCTACGTTTTAGCCCATTTCTGATGGGAGTTCAAATTTAACATTCTGAAGAAAGTCTGGTTTTCTATCAGCAAAAGAAGATGATTCACATTTCCCAAATACGACATTGCAGACGAAATTACCTAATGCCTGACAACGGAAATTGATGCAACCCTGCTAAATCCTGCAAAACGACAAGTACCTTTTTTTTTTTTTTTGCAAATTACATCTCCTTTGACTGTGATAAATCAAAACTGCAAAGGATGCCAAAAAAAAGCTCCTTTGGACGGGCAGGAAAAAACTTCAATCTGCAATTCAAAAGAGGATACATATCCAGTGTGTATTCATGAGAGGGAGAAATTCATTTAAGTTTGACTCCTACTCCAGCCTCCAGAAAGATTAATGACAAGAATTATAATGGAGGAGGGATATATTTCCACTTCTGAATAATATTTCTTTGGAAAATTTGAGAGCAATGATACTTCAGGTGCAGGCTGAGCTGTACAGAGTATATTTCAGTGTTTTATTTTTTGGTATACTTTTGTTTGGTGCCAGACACTCTCTCTTTAATTGGATTAGGCATAACATTCATAAGGAGCATAATGATGATTCAAAATGTTCTTTATTCTGATATCGAATAGGGCTCCCCACAATACCACAGAAGTGGCCACATGGATTTTGGGGTGCGCTGGTGAAAGGGCTGAGCTTCGTCAGTCTAATTCCATGTTGTCCATGTGAAACAAGGACAGTACAAAGGCCAGCTGAGATATTAGAGAAGGTATTTCTTCATTGGGAGGGTCCTGTTCCCGACAATGCATAGGTAAGCATGTCAATGACTTGGCGTTCCCAGGTTACAAGACAACAGTACGATAAATCTGCTTTCAGGACAGCACTTATGAGGAAAAAGGCATGAGGTGGGCGGTTTGCCTAATCAGACATTGCATGGAACGCACACAGAGCTTAGAGGTGAGGGGTGTGCAGATATCTGACAATAGTAAGGCAGCGTCTCAGAGGGCTTCACACATGAAGAGTCGCAGCATGGAGGTCTCCTCTCCCCACACATTTTGTTAAACAATAAAAAAAGCAAGATGATTTTTGGCGTGGATGGGTCGAAGCAGAGTGGTCAAGCAGCGCACTAGCAGACTTGCACTACTTCCCCCCTCTCTCCAGTGTTTTCTACCCTTAAATTCAAAGGCTTGGCTCGGCTCAAAGGGAATCATTTTGGAGGCAAATAAAACAGATCTAGAAATAGCAGCAGTTCTAATGTACAACAAATATTTCCTCGTAAAGCTTGATTATAGCACGAAGGACCAGCAGATAAACACAATATTCCGTGCGTCTACAATGCTTTGAAACAAACAAAACAAACAAACAAAAAATAAAAGAGGACAGGAACATTCATTCAGAAAATAAAAGAGGTTCAGGAGAGACTTACAAATCTTTGTTCTGTTTCATCCTATGAATGTCTTTAAGGATGCCCATCATGTCTGCAAAACTGCTGGCCTTCGAAAGAGAGACAGAATCTTCCTCGTCAACATCCTTTGGTTCTGGTTTACAACATTCAGAGGTTGCAGAACAAAGCACGGAAACTGATGGAAGCTCCGGAATTTCTAATTCTGCCTCCTCTGTGATATCACTAATGACAAAGGAAGTTGTAGATTGGAATGAGGATCCAAAACAAGGTAAGGGAGAAGATACATTTGAACTTCCTGGAGATAATAAATCTGGCGTTAATGAAGCGGAAGCTGAAAAAGAAAACAATAAACGTGGATACGTAAACTAGTGCCAAATCACCTTATTTTTCTAAGCAGTAAAATATAAATCAAGCTCAGATCTTGGCCAACCTCCCCCAGGTGATGCAAAAATAAACATGGCCCAGGGCTTTCCCTTTTACCCTCCACATGCCCACTGCTTCCTACAGCCCTCCCGCCCCTCCAGTGCTCATCCCCACTGCCTCTTATACCATGCTTCTGTCTACAAATCTGGGTCCACATACAGCCTCCATCACTATATTACCATGTATCTTGCAAAGATAGACTTTATCTTCACAAGCCCCCTGGGAGCCAGAAAAGCATTATTCCCATTTTACAGGTGGGAACTCACGCACAGAGATTAAGTTACATAGTTAAGGACAAACAAAACATCTGTGAAATCTGGGAACAGAACAAAGGTCTCCTGGGTCCCAGTCGAATTCCTTAAGCAGAAGGCCATTCTTCCTCTTCCAATCCAGGGTCTTCCTCCTACAGCACCATCCCAGGCCTTTAACCAGGGCTGTCCCCTTTACACAATGCCTCTACCAAGTCGTTCCTTTCCATTTTGTTCTGAAAACCATTACACATGGATCTCAGGCATTTCTACACATGACAGTACGAACACACGACTGGGAACTAGGCACTCCTGCATTTTAAATATTGACTCTGATATGAATGCCTTTTGGGACCTTGGATTTTTCCCTAATTTATTTAACATTAGAGTACACGCATCTTCTAGAAGGGCCTTTTCTATGTCAGAAAGGAGGTTACAGAACTACACAGACTCGCTTTCAGTTTCCAGCGACCAGAGTCATTTTGTTGATGTAGATAAAGCCAGTTACACAGTATCTATTACTTTCCACCAACACCTCCAAAAGGAGATTGAGAATGGTAGTTAGCACTTGGATTATCAGATTACTTGGCTGCAACTATTTTCTCAATTATAATTCCAAAGTACTGAAATCAAAATATGCTGTAGACTTTGCAAAAAGCCCTTATAAGCGAGCTGACAAACCTGGTCACATTGCCAGGGAAGGAGCAGGGAGGGAGAAACACATGATCAGTGTTTCCCATGTAGACCTCTTATTCGCTCAGTCATCATCTTCCTCTAATTAAGGGGAGTTGAACAGTTTAGTTGACTGATCCGGCATCTTGCTCTCAAGACATTTTCTCCAGTCTGTGTTTCTAATTCGATTGCTCCTCTTGGATCTTACATGGAGGAGGAAGAATGAGGGTAACAGCCTTTCCAAAGAGGGTACATGCTTCACTTTCACGGTCTCCTCCACCCCTGGAGAGTTCTTTCAGCCTTTTAGTGTGTATGTTCTGTGATACCTTATGGTTTAATAGACAACAAGATGCAAATATACTTCCCTTAAACTACCTGACCTCTGCACAGTACATTCTGTGTTAAATTACGGATTGTTTTCCATACAGATCAGCTAATGCCTTTCCCCCTTCGTCTGTGCTTTGTCTTTTTCTAAGAGTACAAATGCACCAGAGATCAGGAAAAAAGTAATTATTGTTCTACATATGCAACCTAAATATGACCACAAAGTATCTTGGAAGAGTTTGGAAAAATTCTTAATTTTCTGTGATATAGTATCACACTCATGTCAGAGTGTGTCTGCCTCTAAGAAAGAATGCACCATGCCCTATCCAAAGGCATGGAAAATACTCTAGTTTCCTAGCAAAATAACCAGCAAAAACAATTCCTACATGCATGAAATCACTGAGTGAATCTTTTTGGAAAATGATGACTGGACCAGGGTAGGCAGTTACACAAAAATATACTATCACCTGGCATAGGGAGAGGGTGGGGATGAGACAAGGCTCATGTGGTTTGAGCAAGAGCCATAATTATTCTATCATTAAAACCCCATTTTACTACTGAACTCGGAAGCGTTAAAGCTGTTCCTGACGCCGTACGGCTTAAGGAGAATGAAAGGTACCAACAGCTGATTAAGAGGCAGTGTACACTGACATTTTAAGGGTCAAATTCTGCCTTCAGTTACTTTTGAGGCAGCATGTCCACTGCTTAGAATACAAGCCTGGGAATCAAGAATCTGACGTTCTAAAGGCAGCTTTTTCACTCTCATCTGGTGTAGTCTTGTCCCAGAGAACCTCTCTGCCTCAGTTTCCACATCTGAAAAAAACAAACTCACACAAGCTCTCCCCTAGGCATTCTGTGCATGTAACTGTGACCCATGAACTTGTGGCCAAATTCTGTCCTGAGTGGATTATCGATACACTAGATGGCCAACTTTGTACCGCATCTCATTTAAAAATTAACTGTGATCTAGACAAAAACATCCTATGTATTCCAAGTGGGCATCTCATATATTAAAGATGGATAAAATAAGTTAAAATGGGCTGAACCGAATACATACGATTCATGTCTGAAATGCAGAGGCCAACATTCAAACTAAATCCAGTATCGTCTGAGGATGTAATGAGTAAGTGTCTCCCCTTATAACAGGACTAACTATAAGCAATTGCTTATATTGTTTATAAGGTTGTAAGTTCGTCACAGCTATGACTTTGGACAGATCCTAGGACAAGGTATTTTTCATAGAAGGGTCACCCTACTCAACTGTCTCCTTCTCCCTGAAGGATTAGATTTGGTTCTGTAGTCGAGTAGGGAAGAGTGCCCTGGGTTTTAAATTAAAAAAACAAAACAAGCAAAACTATATTTAATTGCAGAATAAAGGATATTTCACTTACACAATTTCCCATGACAAACAGCAGTATTTAAGATAGTGTCATGACATCATAGAATCAGAATCTCAGGATTGGAAGGGACCTCAAGAGATCATCTAGTCCAACCCCCTGCTCAAAGCTCACTGCATTTTATTTAAAAATGGAAAAGGCTTTCGCATTTTTTGCCATAACAAAGTTACAATTTCCCCCCTTTTATGTCATTGTCAGAAAGGCAAATTATAACCACTGCCTTTGTACCTTGGTTGTACACCAACAGTTCAAGTACACTGCACACGAATAACAGATGCAGCTTCCTACAAGAGAAGCTGTTTTGGAGAAGGTTCAAGTTCCAGGAATGTGCCAAGTTGCTACTTTTAAAAGGTTTTAAAGTTGTAAGATTGACAAGGCCTCAAGGGTACTTCTGGTCTTGCACGGCTCTGAGACTGGTCAGCAGTACGAACAAGCATGTGATGCCACTGTGTACTTCGAGGTTTCACCAAAAATAGCATCCTGTTTATTTCCAGAGCCACCCAGCGGAAGCTAGACCATAAGAGCAAACTGAAGGATGGAATTTCCCCTTTCACATTAAATTTACTTGCATTTTTTTAGCTTAAAACACAACTAAAATCAGTGTGTTTATGACAGGCAGCAGTCAACCAACTAGAATTAATTCAAGATGATGTTGTGCACATGGTCAGACTAGATGATCACAATGATCCCTTCTGGCTTTATAATCTGAACTCCAGATGGCCTCTTCTCAAAAAGCTTAACTGGCCCGAGAACAATTAGTACTCATCTCTGGTCACGAAAAACCAGAACATTTACATCACACTCCCAAAGAGAGAGGAAAACAACCCTTTTTAGACATCAACAACAGGCCTGGGGGCAAGAATGACAAGACTAAATCCCCAACCTTTTCATTCAATGGAAGTCGCTCAGTCTGGAAACTAAAACACCCTCTACCTTTCTCTCTCCAGTACAGTTACGGTTGATTTTGGTAGTACTAATTAGAATCATAGAATATCAGGGTTGGAAGGGACCTCAGGAGGTCATCTAGTCCAACCCCCTGCTCAAAGCAGGACCAATCCCCAATTTTTGCCCCCGATCCCTAAATGACCCCCTCAAGGATTGAACTCAACACTGGGTTTAGCAGGCCAATGCTCAAACCACTGAGCTATCCCTCCCCTGTAAATATTAAACGTATTAAACAAATGCCAATACATACAAACAGTACCATTCGTTCTACTGACATCATAGAGGACATTGCACAAACAAGGGGAAGGAAGAAACGTAGAATTCACAATGGCTGACTACAACTCTAGCCGTTTATGTCATTCATGTTCACTACATGGATACTGGAAATGGTTGTATTCCATTTAATCCACTGCCAGCTCTTACGAAGCAATAGGATCAGCATGGTTGTCATCTCCCCACTAGTCGAACTCCTACGATGCTCCACTCAGCTGTAGTTGCAACAATGAGCTGTTTGGACAGCTTTGGCTATGCATACCACTACAAACATATATTGTATTAGATCGCTAAGTCACATGCTAGAGATAGGGGTCCAAAGACGACAAAATATCTGTTGTCTTGCATTTGTATGCAAAAAGCCAGAATACTGGCAATGTTTTGATATAGTATCTGACCAGTACTCACTGCGTTTTATCGTGGAATCATCACGGTTCATTGTCTCAAGCCTTTTATTGTTAGAAAAGAAGACTTATGTTCCTACCTGGATCTGCAGCTACAATTTTAGCTATTTGACTCCGCAGGTGACTCAGCTCATCTTGAAGCTCTGTCGTCCGACTGAGGGCCGGTAAACCAGGTTTCTTCAAGACCAGCAGCTTCTCTTCCTGCTTTCTCAAGTTGGGGACTGAAGCATTTCGCTGTATAACAAAGAATGGGCTGGGCTTCCACTTGTGCTTTAATGGGCGAGTGTCACTCCTAAGAAGAACAGCACAAAAGCCCATCAATCACACAAATGGAACAGACCCCACTCAAGCAATAATGTTTTGTATTTCTACAGCCTTCCACCTAAGAAGTGCAAAGCATTTTACAAACAATACATCAGGATACTCGTGGCAGGTAGATATTATCCTTGTTCTATAAAGGAGGAAAATGAGGCACAGAAACTACACAAAAACTGCTGCCCAACACAGGAAGTCTGTGGCAGATGCAGGAACAAAAAAAGCAAGCCTCCAAACTTTCAGTCTAGAGCCTTAACCAGGAGGGGGAGGGATAGCTCAGTGGTTTGAGCATTGGCCTGCTAAACCCAGGGTTGTGAGTTCTACCCTTGAGGGGGCCATTTAGGGATCTGGGACAAAAACTGGGAATTGGCCCTGCTTTGAGCAGGGGGTTGGACTAGATGATCTCCTGGGGTCCCTTCCAACCCTGATATTCTATGATTCTATATTCCTCTCTTCTGGCTGGTTTACATTTCTGTACAATGGAGTGGCATTTGATAGTGTATGCAAATGGGGGCGTCACCTGTTCCCATTTCACAGTTTCTCGAACTGCAAAAGGCCTACATTTTATTTTTCACAAGACATTAATATTAATGTGGCCTTCCCTAGAACTTCAAAAAGTGAAATGGATAGAAGTGGACTCCCTGGACCACTAGGTGTGAATCCCAGAAGGGATATGACAGCCCTTCATCCTTCCGAAGTAGATACCCTGAGCACCATGTAGTTTATTAGGTGGAGGTCTTTCAGTTACGATCTTAAAAGCGAAGAGCCCAGCCACTCTAGCTGAACGTTAAGTATCCCCTGGCACTTTCTGTAAGAGTTTGCCCTTGTGTCCTTGGCCAAAATTTCTCATCCCCTCCTCTCTGTGGAACAATTTTCAAAGAAAAAAAATAAATCAATGAGTTGTTCTGGTCAGATGCCTAAGTGACGAGAAATTTTGAGCATTTGATCAGTTACTGTTTTATCTTTCATAAAACACCCAGGAAGAATGGAAGAACGGAAAGATATGGGGAGAGAAAGAAAGTAAAAAATACCTGACTCTAGCATAGGTTTCTCCTTCATCTGCTGCTATCCATGCAATATCTGCCAGAGTGGGGGACTGGAGGTCCATCGTTTAGATACAGATCTGAAATGTTTGGTAGAACCTAGGAAGAACATAGTGACATTATAATAAACATAATGGTTTTTGTTCTGTTTAATGTGTTTGGTACAATTTAAAGATGATGAAGCCTTCTCTGCATCAGATTCATAGCTGAGCCTTTGCTGTACAAAGCCAGCGTAGATGGATTCAGATAAACACACCCAGCGTTTCATGTACTGGTTTATGAAACTGTCCTCTTAGCTTTTTTGATATGTATCATAAAACTGGAAAATGAACCTGCAAAAATGTACTCACTATTGCCTAAATGCAGCCAAAAAAGGAAAAAAATTGGCATCCACACGAACACCACTTTTCAGCTACAAAGCAATACCATTATTGAGCTAACTCTCAAACACCCAATGAAGTAGGTATGTATCATGAGCCTCATGTTATGGTTTGGGAAACAGAGGCACAGAGAGGTTAAGTGACTTGCCCAAGGTCACACACTCAGTTAGTGGCTCAGCTGGGAATAGGATCCAAAAGTTTGGACTCAGTCCCCTCTGATCATTAGCTCACGCTCCTTCCCGATTGTAGGCATGATTGTATAGAACGTGTTGTTCCCAGATTGCCACTGATCATTTCAGGGATTTACAAAACTAGGAAGAGTTAAAATTGTTAAAACTGATAATTTATACAACCCTATTGACTGCATGTGGTGCATTTTCAATTTCAAAAATACTTTACTTTGCTATGGGAAGGAATGGCAAATCAGAATTATTTCTGTTGCTAAAGAACTGCAGAGTCCTGTATATATTTCCAGAATCTCTCATGCATTCCCCTTACCTCAAAAGATGCTCTAGGACAGGGTTTTAAAGGAAGATTTGTCCCAATCCTCCTGACAACACTACGTGATGAGCCACAGGGCTTGTTCTGCCAAATTGGGATAGTCTGAGAATCAAGACAATATTTTATAATATATTTCAAAAAATAAAGAAACAGATTTTAAAAAGGCAATTTCTGAAAGTATCAAAAGCCACCATATAAACTAAATTCAAACCTACTGCACCTCTTTTAGCCATTTTTAAAAGAATAAAAAGTTAACAAGAGTACCAACAAGTACCAATATTTATTTTCAAATTAGGGTCTTCTTTCTACAAAACCATAAAAGCCAATGAAAGAAAGTGAGGTGCCTAACTGGTATTTGCGCCTTTGAAAATCACCTCCTTAGTCAGTTTTATGTCTGTTTATAGTCATCTTCTAGACTTTGGTAAACTCTGGAGGTAAATGTTTAAATCCAAACAAGTTTATTATTTTCAATTCATGCAAAAACCTCTATTAATAGTTGGTTGATACAAAAATGTTTTAAGACACCCAAAGTCTGTATTTTGGACCTAAGCTACCCGATAGTGCTGGTTTTAAATTGTTTACCCGTATATTAAATAATAAATTGAGTCACCAGGGCTATAAATGCACCAATTCCTATAATATAGATTTGAAAGCCAAAGCAACACTTGATTTATGGTATACCAAGAGTTCCTTAATGTATTTGTAATCTCACAATTCCAAACAGAATAGCTAAATTTTATATATAATAAAACCCAATAGATAGTGAGTATATGAAGTGACAGTCCATTCTTGCAGCTCTTAAACAAGCAATAAAGGTTGAGGTACTGGGAAGAGAGATGACAAATGAGACGGTCTCTCTCATGATGTGTTCTGCAGAATGAGTTTTGGGATCCCCTGGCTCTGCATAATTAAGTATTTTTCAAAGAAATGTTGTACTTACTGATTCTGTTTCCATCTCAGGCCGTAGAGAAGGTTCCCAAACTGGATGATCAATTAAATCAGAGATGAAAATTGCAGTGCCAAGAAACATAAGGCAGCTTCATATTATTTCACCTTGAAAAACACAGATTTTCTCACTAAAAAACAACACCCCACAATGAGCCTAGATGTGGACAAGTTCTGCATTTGTGTATTTAACATTAATATCGAAGTCAACTTTACAAAGAGCCCTATGTTTATCAGAAGGGTAGTTAACGTGGCCCTTTTCTGGGCATCAGTGGTTTTAAGATAGGCCCCTAAGGCCAAGGAATTCTGCCACCCTAACAGCTGAGGTGAATATCAAGTGGGATGTTGTCCTTCTGAACTCACAGTACTTCTGGACCTTGAATAGAGGTAACCAGGCAGCCTTCCTCAAAAAGCAGTTTTAATCCCAGCTGAAAAATACTGTACAAAATGAACTAAGGAGAGTGTGTGATCACATGGTTCAAGAGCCAGACTGGATGCTAGGACTCCTGGGTTCTACTCTTAGCTCTGCCATGAAGTTACCATGGTGACTGGCAGTTTCTCCCTCTTAGCCATGGCACTTGCCTCCCAAATGAGGATAGTGGGTAAGTTGAGGCATCTCTTATTTGAGCTCCTTAGAGGTAGGTACCAACGAGGCAGGTTTTCAGGCAGATAAAGGGGACAGGAAATGTGTTTAGCAAGGTTTTGTAAAGACAGGCCTCTCACATCTAAACTCACACTCCCCAGGAAGGTGGAAAGAACAAAGGCAGAAAAATCACACACACGCCCCCAACCCACAGGAGCAGTTAGAGGGGAGCTCCTCACCTGCTAGTAGTGAAAAGGAACTGCCAGTTGGAGGCAGTTGAACACTGTACTACTCCCAGCACAGGATCAGAACATTCCACTTACTGGTAGGGGAACCGGAGGGGGAGGGTACGACACCATCCAAAAACATTAAGCTTTGGCGGTTCCATCTGGCCTTAAGGATGCTTGAGACCCATGAAAGAGAATCGTCTACTGATGGGCACAGAGGAGAATAATTAGGTTTTGTTTTTTTTTTTTGTTTTTTTTTTTTTGGGGGGGGGGGTGTTCCTGTTTTGTCAACTTTGTACCTTTGACAGGATTTTTGTTCCCCTGGTCAGTTCCGGATGGGAGTTTGGGGGGGGGGGGGGGAAGAGAGAATCTCTCACACAACAGAGAGAAGGGTATTTAAAACTAGTAAAATGTGATTAAAAACCCATAGAGATTGGCTGGGGGGGGGGGGAAGGGGGGGCTCAGCGGTAGGTGTATACTTGGAAATACATCTAACTCAGGGTTTTGAAGTTGACTACCTTTCAGCTGATGGTGTCCCTTTAAGCTCCTTATTTTCAACATGCCTCGGGTGTTTTAACAAGCGCCAGCGAAACAACGGAGAAAGTCTCATGCTGACAAAGGTCAGCAGCAAGAAGCTGCTGCTCTGACTGCCAAGATCCAAAGAGAAGCCAAAAAAGGCATTTAAAATGACATGTCTCCCTAATGTAAGCAGGCCTCTCGAGATTTAGCAGTTAGTTGTCTGAAAGGAATTTTTTTCCCCCGGCTCATTTCCTCTCCTTGATTTCTCATGGGAGAGGGTTAATTTGCCATAGTTCACTTTCATCCCTTGCAGTAACATTAGTACTATATGAATTACGTGGAGAACTTCATGAAGCAAGCAACTGTCTCTAATGAGATCTGCAGTCACCATAGCATCCAGGTGCCTTCATATGCAAATACAAGTTCACCTCAGGTTTGCTGTGATAAAATCACCACCTTTTTTCAGCAGTGACTACCACAAAATTGGTGGCTCAAGAGCAACAAGTGTGGCAAAGGACAAACAAACATCAGCCATGTAGAGAAAACAAGACATGACAGCCCTCCTCCATACTGAGCCAAGGTCAGCTAAGTGACATATGCTAACAGTATCACAGCTCAGTCAACCAAAAATAACTACGCATGACAGAGAGGGGCACTGCCAAAGTGTTCTTCAGCCTGCAGCATGCACAGAACCACCATTAACTGTCCCCTGGCTCATGTCATTTACACAAGAGTACAAACATTGGTGTACCCAGGAGCCCGCAGCGTAATCAATGGGGGAGAAGCCAAAGAGGAATTGACAACAACTGCAGTATGGAGTATGGTTGTATTGCTCCAGGATAAGCTCAGCTGCTTCCACTATTAACGAGAAACCTCCCATGTTTCAAGAGACAAACCACTCAAGCTTCACTCTTGAGTTACAGTGATACAAGAAGGGGAGGACTTGTGGCACCTTAGAGACTAACAAACTTCTTTGACCATAAGCTTTCGTGAGCTACACTTCATCGGATGCATGCAGTGGAAAATACAAGAAACTCAATATGCCCATTAGAGAAAGCCAGGCTCATCTGTTTTCCTAGCCTTGTCCCAAGTGGGGCTAGGGACCTTTTTGGTTTGAGTGGGGAGCTTTATTTTAATAGTACTCATTTTAAAAAAAAACATTTAATGATGATGACACAGTGCATTTTACTATTCGGGCCCCTGAGGAAGCGATATGAAAATTAGACATTCACGCTCCAGTTTCCTGTTGTGTTAGGGAGAGAATTGGAGACTATTAGTGTTGCAGCTTTAATTCCAACTAAAAAAGACTGGACAAGATGAACTCGGGAGGGAGTGTGGTGAAGTGGTTCAGTGTCAAATCAGGAGCCAGGACTCCTGGATTCTAGTCCTGGTTCTGGGAGGGAATGTGGCCTAGTGGTTAGAGCAGGAGCCTCAGTTCTATTCCTGGCTTGTCAACCTTTACTGCTGATTATCAGCTTCACCTCACAGTGCCTCAGCTTCCTCATATGTAAAGTGTGTGTGTGAGAGAGAGAGAGAGAGACAGACAGTGACCTGCTTCCGAGTAGACCTCCCTGCTGTTTAAAACCCAGCAAGGGCAGCACTAGAGAAGGAAAGGTTTGCAGAACGATCAAGCTGGGGGTGTTGTTAGCGAGGTCCTGTATTCACACCCTCCTCTCCCCCAGTCCAGGCCTGGGACTCTCAGTCTCTCACCCACTTTACCGATAAACCCAGAGTGGCAGAGGCAATACCTGAGAGTAAAACACGTCCCGCTTCGTACATAACTCAGTTAGGCGGCTCCCAACGGCCCCCCAACTCCCCCGCCCTGCGCGCCCCCCTCGCCCCCTCCCAACGGCCCCCCGACTCCCCCGCCCTGCGCGCCCCCCTCGCCCCCCCGACTCCCCCGCCCTGCGCGCCCCCCGACTCCCCCGCCCTGCGCGCCCCCCCTCGCCCCCTCCCAACGGCCCCCGACTCCCCCGCCCTGCGCGCCCCCCTCGCCCCCTCCCAACGGCCCCCGACTCCCCCGCCCTGCGCGCCCCCCTCGCCCCCCCCTCCCAACGGCCCCCGACTCCCCCGCCCTGCGCGCCCCCTCCCCTCGCAATCGCCCCCGACTCCCCCCCCTTCACTTACCTGCCGCAAACCCCTCCTGCACCTCCACCGCAGTCACCCCTCCCCCTGAAATTCTCTCCACGGAGGTACCCGCCGGTACCGGCACCGCCTCCTCTTCTTCCCGTCTCACCTCCGCTTCCGGTCAGCCATCAGGCCCTGACCCGGAAGTAGAAGGCGATAACCGACTCAGGCAGCTGTCACGACATACTTCGATAGCTCCTCAGCCCCCCGCTATGCGCCTGCGCAGTATCGCGTCCCTCCGCCTTAGCCGGCGCATGGCGCCTCCGCCGCGCCGGTTACTGCTGGGGAGCGAGCGACTCCGCCCCCTCCCGTGAGCCACCGCGCAGTGCCAGGGTCGCACGGGCCCTCCAGTGCGTGGTGACGTCACATCCAGACGTGCCGTGGCGCTGTTGGGCTGACTCCGCCCCTGGGGGCGAGAGGCGTGAAGGGAGGGAGGGGCCCTAGCAAGGGGGGCGGGGGAGGCAGAGACAAGAGGGGCCCCCCCGTCCTCCTTGGAGCAGAGACACAGGGGCCCTGGGGAGAGGGGGGCCAACTTCCTAATCACACAAAACCAAACACCCCTGCCCCGCCCCTTCTCTGCAGCCACGCCCACGCCCCGCCCCTTTCTAAGGCTCCGCCCCCCGCTCGGTCCATCCACCACTCACTGTTTGCCACTTTCACTGGGCTGGAGCAGGGGTGTGGGAGGGGGGTCAGCGCTGGGGATGAGGGGTTCAGGAGGGGGCTCCAGGCTGGGGAAGATTCCAGCTGAAGGGGGCTCTGGGGTGGGACTAGGGATGAGGGGCTTGAGGTGCAAGAGGGGGTGCTGGGCTGGACCGGGGGTGGGGGCCCGGTAGCACCACATCTCCAGGGAAGTAGCCCCCACGTCCCTGTGGCCTCTAGATGCATGGGCAGCCAGGCAGCTCTGCACCTTCGTGCCTGCAGACACCACCCCCCACAGTTCCCATGGGTCACAGTTCCCAGCCAATGGGAGCTGCGGAGCTGGTACTTGGGGCAGGGACAGCACGCAGAGCCTCCCAGTCCCTGGCCGCCCCAGCACTGAGGGGCCGCAGGGACCCGGCGCCTGCGTCCAGGAGCCCAGAACAGGTAGGGAGCCTGCCTTAGACCCGGGCCCCTGCTGCGCCGCCAACCGGACTTTGGACAGCCCGGTTGGCAGTACTGACCAGAGCCATCAGGGTCCCTTTTCAAGCAGGTGTTCCAGTCAAAAACTGGACACCTGGCAACCCTACCCCAGGAAGCCCCCTTCACCCCATGCGGGGGTGCAGAGACATGGGGAGAGGCGCAGGGAACCCCCATTATCTTATAGGAGGGCAGAGACACAGGGCCATCCCTATGAATCCCTCCTGTAGAGCCAGTCAAAAAAATCAGAATTTCTGTCCCCTTGGCAATTCCCCAATTTTCAGGCACTTTCAGAACAAAACAGGACAGTTCCAAAGAAATCAAACCATTTTGGTTCAACTTTCCCAAAAATAAATGAAGCAGCCAGGTGCACCCAGTTCCTGGGAGAAGTGGGCTGGAGCCTGGGGCCTTATGGAGCCAGCCCCACTGAGAGCTGGAGTTCTCAGGCTAACAGGCTCCAGGGCAAGATTGCCCTAGTCACAGACTCTAGAAACCCAGGGTTCCCAGCAGCCCATCCGGAACCAAGACAGGTTTCAATTAGAACATGTCTGTAGTTCCAAGCAATTATTTCCATCACACATTTGTGGTTTAATGAATTGACCTTTTCCAACTGAACTGTTTCTTTCATGGGACAATTCCTAACCAGCTCTACCTTCCTCTGATCCCCTTCAGGTTCAGTAGTGCCCCATCACCAACATGCTGCTCTTGTCCTTGCTCCTTCCCTTCTACCTAGTGCTTTGGTAGAAGCCTACATGCAGGGACTGGTTAGGGTGAGGAACGACCACAGGGGACACATTGAAGGAGTACCCAAATCAGGATGCATATTGGTTTGACGGGCATTGTCAAAGCTCCCCTTCCCTGCCCTCCAACACACAGATGCCTACATTCCTGTGGTGGGATACATCCTTCCCAAGGGCTGGTTGGTGCTCCCACAGGTAAGGTGCACAACTCAGCTATGCAAAATGTATCCCTACTCTCCACCCCATCCAGAGACAGATTTCTCCATGCTGGAGGTTGCCCAGTCTCTCAACTGTACCAGAGCTATCAAATACCATTGCACACCAATTCCTACTGCCCGAACAATTTTTAATCAAAGACCAGAAGGCCACGGTATATACGTAGTAGCAATTTAGTAGCATTATTCACTTTGCAAGGGGCCTTCCCATAGCTGATTGGGATGATTTAGCTTAAGGACACAATGCAGAGTGATTTTGGATTGTTAGGGGGTGCTCAGCAGTGAGGGGTTTGATCTCCACTCCATTTCAGAACGTCCTTCACCCCCACTACACCAGTACCGTAACCCTTCAAGCTAGAGCTCTCCGAGAGGAGTCGGCCACAATCAGTTTGCGACAAGGGAATTTACCTTGTCTGACTCAGTTTCTTCCTGATTTTACTGTGGAGTTTTGGGCATAGGCCAGTTGCTAAAGAAGAGACTAGAGCCATTGGCAGAAAAGTGACACAAACATGCCCCATGAGGAAGGGTCCAGGAGTCAGCGCATCTCAACTCCAATCCCATCTCTATGGCAACATAGCCTATTTGGCCTTACCCAGTCAAACTTTAAATACCTTGGCATTTGAGTCTATCCACATCCAGACTACAGGAGAATCAGTCGCCTCAAAAATGGACTTTGTTCTGGATTCCTTTGTCAGTTCCAGAACTTTCACCATCTGTTCCTTCTAAGATTCTTGGTGAGGTTCAGAGTTGACAGCAATATTCTAATGTAGGTGTCGCACTGCCAAACTTCTAGCAGCATCAAAGGGAGTTTTGCCTAGGAAGAATGAGATTGTATGGGTCTGAGGCTCTGCAGTATGCAAAGAGGGTTGACCCAGGGGTGAAAGTAAAGCGGTACAGGCTGGTATGGCGTACTGGTAAAAGGTGGCTGCCGGTACCGGCCCCTACCACCTTTCTTTGAAGTGCTGCCATGGCAGCACTTTATCATCGCTGCCCTTTTTGCCCCCTTCGAGGCTGCCAACAGGGGGGTTGGGGGGAAGAGGAGCAGCTGCCCCAGGGCTGGCAATTTAAAAGGGCACCGGGGCTTCGGCCGCTGCTGCGGTAGCAGCAGCCAGAGCCCTGGGCCCTTTACATCACCACTGGAGCCCTGGGCAGCACTAGCCAGGCAGCATGGAAGGGCTGGCTGGGGGACACTGACCCTCCAGCCCCACCCCTTCCACCTGAGGCCCCGCCTCTTCCTGGGGGGGCGGAGCCAGCCCCATACTGGTAAGTTTTCAATTTTACTTTCACCCCTGAGTTGACCTTTGTGTTGGCTCTGGCTCAAAATATTGGCCTTGAGACGTTAAAAGTTTTGACGTCCTCTCCCTCACACTATCTATGCCTCCTATCTTTCAATATGTGTCCAGCCATTTCAACCCTGCTAATCCTTTCTCACGTTACTCGTTTGGAAACAAGTCTTGATTTAGTCCAATTGCCAACATATCCAAATGACAAGCCAAACAAGCATTTATTTTTCAGATTTTTTTTTTATTATTACTAAGCAAAAATGAGTGAACTAAGCTGGTACAGATGATAAAATTGAGAACATTTCTCACAAGAATTACCTGTAAAGCTCAATCAGAACACTGAGCTAATGCTTAATGTAATGGTTTTTCTGCAGGTGCAGTTATGAACAAACCTATAAATAGGTATTTAAGTATGTAAAGCCATTTTAGAAGAATGAGGTATGCACAAAACACAAAAATCATTATTCCATATTGACCTCTGTGTGTATTAGCTTATTACCACACCGCTGTTTAATTCCAAGATGACTAGGGAACACAAATGAAGACCATCAATGGTTGACACACAGTATATATCTGAGTTATAGGTTGGCTGGTATTCCTTTATGTTGGGTAATTCTTCCCTCCACTACACTAAATAATCCTTGAGCTCTCTCAAATACCGCTACAGAAACTGTCCAGCATAGCCGGACTACAGTGTTTTAAAATTAGTCTCACACATCAGAACGGAAACATTTACTTTTGTAAAAAATACACGATTTGAGAATGTTCACCTCTAAACGTGAATTGTCTCTGGGCAAGAACACTAGATGAAAATATATTTTACATATGCTGATTAAAAAACTCACAGAGGAGGAGGAAATGAAATAAGTTTTTCCCTGAATTACAGCTGTGGGAAATCAGCCCTGACCCATTAATGATTTAAGATCAGGCCGTCACAAAGCACAGATGATCAGGGGAAAAAAGGTTTCTACTTCCATCCTCTTCGGAGATATCAAAACCGCCTATAAAAGCCTATGAAGTATACAGTAAAAATATGAAAAATTTGGCGCATATTAAAAAAGTTTAAGACACCGCTTTTGTTCAGAGTTCACCTCTCAAAACTCCATCAAAGATTAAACAATAGTAAAAAAACAGCAAATAGTTCTTCTAGGCAGCTTTACGACTGCAAGATTAATACTGGAATCAAACGCCTTTTGAGAGCCATGCAACAGCTTCCGAGCCCCTGGAGTACATTGATTATTCTTGAAACTGAAGAATTCTTCCCACCAAGCTTAATTTCTAATGAGCTGATTCTAATTAAGGTGGGGAAAATGCCCATTTCAGGGACATAAGAGGGAGATGTAGCCGTTTTGGACAATGTTAAGGATACCATAGGTCTCGGTTTGGGTTCTAATTTGGTTGGGAATGTCTTAGGCACTGTCTGCCTTAAAGATTCACTGGTACCCTATCAATCAACGTCAACCCAACCGTTCTAATTTCCACTACCCGTAGACACATTCAGTGTTGTAGTAGTGGAAGGTTTTGCCCTAGGTCCACATTGATGCTGTGCTAATTGTGGCCCTTTGTCCTCGGTGAATGTATCCCAGAGTTCCTAGCACTGCTTCCTGGTTATCCTGCTGTGGTGACGGATGCACCTTAGCACAACAGTGAGAGAAATACTTGCACCGATTGTCTTTCCACAGTAGTACGATGCAAACACATCATCGCTACCTTTAGCGCCCAGTGATGCTTTTCTTGCCTCCAGTTGGGGTCATTTGCACTAACAGCACTGCCAGCAAAATTTAAGCGATTCTGAGTACAGGTATAAAGCACTTCTCACTGATTTAAGGTCAGAGCCATTGATGACTCCTGGATGCAGACAGGGAGGCCCTGGAGATTTTATATTTTAATCCCACTTTTTTCATGCCGCAAGAAATTGAAAACAATCTCTAGCTGTTCACGTGGGGCCCGTAATTTTTGGTTCTGCTACTGCAAAGCTGGACAGAGGGCAGACCATTTGATCTCTTTCCCCAAGCTGAGGATATTTATACAAGGGGTGGTTGAAAGGTTAAAACCCCCTGAGACTTTTTTTTTTTTTTAAAGCAACGAAAGTGCTTCTAATTATATTAAGTTTTATAAAACCTAAAGGTTGGTCTAAGTCAGGGGTGGGCAAACTACAGCCCGCAGGCCACATCTGGCCTGCTAGCCATTTTAATCTGGCCCTCAAGCTCCTGCTAGGGAGCAGGGTCTGGGGCAGCTCCACGCGGCTCCCAGAAGCAGCGGCATGTCCCCCCTCCGGCTCCTATGCATATAGGCAGCCAGGAGGCTCCGCTCTGCATGCTGCCCCCACCCCAAGAGATGCCCCCAGAAGAGCTGCACGGGTGGTGCCTGTGGACGGGGCAGCATGTAGAGCCACCTGGCTGTGCCTCTAGGTAGGAGCCGGAGAAGGGACATGCCGCTGCTTTTGTGAGTCGCTTGAGGTAAGCACTGCCTGGAGCCTCCCCCTGCGCCCCAACCCCTCGATCCCAATCCCAGAGCCCTCTCCTGCACCTCAAACCCCTCATCCTCAGCCCCATCCCAAAGTCTTCACCCCCTCCGCACCCCACTTTCCCGACCCAGCCCAGAGCCCCCTCCCGCACCCTGAACTCCTCTTTTGTGGCCCCACCCCAGAGCCTGTACCCCCAGGTGGAACCCGCACCCCAACCCCAATTTTATGAGCATTCACGGCCCGCCATACAATTTCTATTCCCCGATGTGGTCCTCCGGCCAAAAAGTTTGCTCACCCCTGGTCTAAGCTAAGGCCAGGATTCCCCCCCCAATCCCCAAATCGCAGCCAGAGCCAATGGAGTCCCTTTAACATTGGGGATACTGCATGTTTGCGGTGTGGCTAAGGCTACTTGCATGAGTGATCAAGGTTCTTTTTGTTCAGACAATACCGTTTACAGACACTGAACTGTCACAATCACCATCAAACATGCTGCCAAACCTGAGGCTGTAATGTATTTCTAATGTTTCAGAGATGCCAGCCGGAGCCAAAACACAACACAGTTAGAAAGCTAATACTGGGAAACATCAAGTGATGAGTTGCCAGAAGCTGAAGAACCGGTTCCTTCACTCGCTCCAGGTCTTTGACGGCACTGAAGGACCTGCCGCCGAAGGCCCGGAGCGAGTGAAGGACCCGCAGCCGAAGTGCTGCCGAAGGCCCGGAGTGCCGCTGGGTAAGTAAAAATTCTCAAGGGGTGTTGGAGTAGCTTCCCCAGCCGAGATCTCAGGTGGGATAGAAAGGACGGTCCCGCGGGCCACAGTTTTCCCACCCCTTTAACAGCCAGTTCTAAACCGGCTTCAAAATTTAACAACCGGTTCGTGCGAACCAGCTCCAGCTCACCACTGAACACATCCCATGGGTGAATGTCACTACAACAAGTAGGTTAGGGTGAGCTTTTTGTCATGGGTTACACACCCATGAAGGAAAAAAAAACAAGATACCCAAACAGTACAGAGCGTTGGGGGGTGTTCTCCTTTCCATTTGGTCCCTCGAGTGCGTTTTGGACTCAAATGTGCTTCAGAGAGCAGAAAAGGTGACAACAGCTCTGCTATTTGTCTGTAGCAATTGGCTCCTTTTGATTGTCTACCACGGATGCTGTCTCATCTACCTACAGGAACGTGCATTAAAACGTGCTGCCACAAAAGTAATGGTTTATGGCTACTGAAAAGCAAAAATCCTTTTTATAAATGATCAGACACATAGATGAATACAATTTGTTGGGAAAGTATCAATGCGGCTTTTGTAAAGGAAAATCATGCCTCACTAATCTATTAGAATTCTTTGAGGAGGGTCAACAAACACTTGGACAAGGGTGATCCAGTGGATATAGTGTACTTGGACTTTCAGAAAGCCTTTGACAAGGTCCTTCACCAAAAGCTCTTAAGCAAACTAAGTGGTCCTAAGAGGGAAGGTCCTCTCATGAATGAGTAATTGGATAAAAGACAGGAAACAAAAGATAGGAATAAAAGGTCAGTTTTCAGAATGGACAGAGGTAAATAGTGGGGTCCCCCAGGAACATGTGCTGTTCAACATTTTCATAAGTGATCTGGAAAAAGGGGTAAACAGTGAGATGGCAATGTTTGCAGATGATAGAAAATTACTCAAGATAGTTAAGTCCAAAGCAGACTGTGAAGAGCTACAAAAAGATCTCACAAAACTGGGTGATTGGGCAATAAAATGGCACGTGAAATTCAATGTTGATAAATGCATGTTGGAAAACATAATCCTAACTATGCATGCAAAATGATGGAGTCTAAATTACCTGTTACCACTCAAGAAAGAGGTCTTGGAGTCGTCAAGGCTAGTTCTCTGCTTAATGTGAAGTGGTAGTCAAAAAAGCTAACAGAATGTTAGGAACCATTAGGAAAGAAATCAATAAGACAACAATAAATATCATAATGCCACTATATAAATCCATGGAAAGCCCACACCTGGAATGCTGCATGCAGTTCTAGTCACTCCATCTCAGAACATATCTTAGAAATTGCAAAGATACAGAGAAGGGCAATAAACATGATTAAGGGACTGGAACAGCTTTCACATGAGGAGAGATTAAAAAGACGGACTGTTCAGCTTGGAAGAGACAACTAAGGTGGGGATATGATCGAGGTCTATAAGATCATGACTGGTGTGGAGAAAGTGAATAAGGAAGTGTTATTTACTCCTTTACATAGGAACTAGGGGTCGCCCAATGAAATTAATAGGCAGCAGGTTTAAATCAAACAAAAAGAAGTACTTTTTCACACAATGTGCAGTCAACCTGTGGAACTCGTAGCCAGAGGATGTTGTGAAAGCCAAGACTATAACAGGGTTCAAAAAAGAATTAGAGAAGTTCATGGAGGACAGGTCCATCAATGGCTTTTAGCTAAGATGGTCAAGGATGCAACCCCATGCTTTGGGTGTCCCTAAGCCTCTGACTACCAGATGCCGGATTGAACAACAGGGGATGGATCACTTGATAATTGCCCTGTTTTTTTCATTCCCTTTGAAGCATCTGGCATTGGACACTGTTGGAAGATAAGATAGTGGGCTAGATGGACCATTGATCTGACCCAGTATAGCCACTCTTATGTTCTTATGTAAAATCCAATAGTTATTATATCATTCATAATAGAAGAATTTTGTGATTTAAAATTTGTCTCTCTGATCTTAACTAAATTTAACCCCCACTCTCAAGCCACGTTTGTCTTGTGGCCAAGTACTTATATAAAGTAAATGCTGCTGCTCAGGATGATTAGAGATGAAGGATGAAAAGCATTTTGTCTGGGCAAGTTCTCCTTCATTCTTTGTACTTTGAAAATTCTCAGGTGCAGTTTTCAAAGCAGCTAGTAGAAACAAAAAACAAAAAACACCCACTTTTAAATTGGAGGTAATGTGCAAGAAACAATATGAACCTTCCATTTCAAAAGAAACTTTTGCATTTTGCTTCTGAAGGAGGACTGGATTTATTTACATAATGCAAATTGGACACATGAAACGTGCAAAAAAAAGGTAAATATGGACACTAGCATGTTGTACAGGAAATGGGAGAACTTCTGGAGGACCCTGGCATTTTGGAGTCACATCCAGGACATCTCGTAGAATAAGAACTCTCAAGGCACTGAACAACACTGAAGACATTTGTTGACTAATTCCTCACTGCCAATTGCACCGTATCAATTTGATAATCCCTCTTCGAAGGCAAAAGCTTGAATAAATAAAATGGGGTCTTACACCATGCCATGAAGCACAACTCACTTGGGCTCTAGCAGACCTGGGAGTGGATTATTTCTAGAGTTGAATGCTCTCCAATTAGAACATCCTACCTTCAGATCTAGACAGTGTCAGCAAAGGTGTCCTAGCTGACTGGCCGCTGTAGCAACTCAAAGAGGCCATCTCAATTACTCAGGACCTAAATACGTAACAGTTTACAGATCAGAGTCAACACTCTGAATTGCACAAAGAAGCAAAGAGAATTGGTGTAGTTTGCAAAATGCTTGTAGAAAGCATTCTACACTGGAGACCCAATTCTGCAATGCTTATTCACTTTGGTGTAGCACTTAACATAAGCACTTAATTTCATTGGGACTATTGCATGGTGCTGTGCAGCAAGAGTGATGAGAGTTGAAAGTAGGCCCTAGATAACAAGCATTTCTGATTTTCAGTCAGCGTAGCTATAACAGGAGTTTTACTATACACAATCTTTTAACTAAAGATGGAAAATATGAGGACTGGTAACAGATCAGACTTTGCGACATATGTACAAACAATGTATTAAGTATATAAATTATAGTATTTCAGCTCCTGTAGAAGTTTCCTAAACTCTAATTTCACTTAACTTATCCTTTTAAGTATTTAAAAAAAGATGTGTTCTAGAATCTACAGCCCAACTATTCAGATCAAGACTCCAGTCCTAGAATATTTTACATTTTAGTATCAGTACCACGTCCATTCTGTAGATCAGGAACAATTGCCTTAGTCAAAATAGAAGAACTCTAAAATCTTTGGCCATCTTTGCTGCGAGTTCACTTGCCTTTGTTTTAGGTCTGCAGGAACCGTTTGGCTCTTTGCAGTCCTTCCTTCAGGAACTGGAGGTAGGTTGCAGTAGAAGGATCTTCAAAATTGGTTGAGAAGCTAAAGATGCTGCTCTCGACTTCTTCAGGCTTCATAGAAGTAATATCCAGGAAATAGTTGGCATTGATATGATGAATCTGGGAAAGGAAAGGAGTTGAATAAGCACAGGTACAAGGACACTGCATCATCCAGTGGATTAGCCTATAGCCAACTACTAGGTAGTTTGCCCTTCACCTTAAGTCCCAGGTTCTCCAAGCTCTTTGTCAATGAATGAAGCCTCCAAACCCCTATGGGAGGGAAGGCAAGGATGGCTCCCATTTTACAGATGGGGAATGGAGGGACCAAGAGATTGATGGCCTTGTTTTCAAGAGCGCTAAGTACCTGCAGCTCCCATGAACCACAGTGGGTGCTATGGCTGCTCGGTACTTCTGAAAATATCAAGCCTTAGGTAATTTGGGCAAGAACATACAGGAATCCCCCTATGGCAGAGCCAGGAAAAAAAACCCTAGATACTAGTTAACTTCAGGGAGTAGACATGAGAGGCGTGGGAGACTTTATTAATTATTATATGCTCCTCTATATGGTTGCTACCACGTTTCTGCTACCTGGCTTCAAAGGGTTAACTTAGTCCTAGAGGGCTACTGCAGACAGTGGGTGTGGACATCTCAATTGCCAATATTTAGCCAAACCAATACAAGTGTTAAGAGCTGCTGTTTAAGTCCAAAGGGGACGCAATGGACCCAAAGTCTATTGACTTGTAATGATTCTGATCCGCTGTGACAAACCCACAGGAGGGACAGGAAAGGACAAAGCTGTTGGAATCCGCTGTTAAAAGAGAGGCGTTCTCACAGACCAGGGCCAGAAAACAAGACAAGGCAGGAGAAGAAAGTGGAGCAGAAGAATCTAGTGCACTCTCAAAGATGGGAATTACGACCCAAGGAGTCTTCGGAGGGGTGAGGAAACAGAGACAGGGGTCTGCATGCCGTTTTAGTTATTCTCCATAGATCTGTATATATTTTTTATGTTGGTGGAGTGTGATTCATTTAGACTCCTTTGCAAATGGTGTGTTACTTGCCTTAACTGTCTCAAAGCCCCAAATGGTGAAAGAGAAACCCAATGGGTCACCAACTTTGGTGGGACGCTGGAGGAGCATGCAACAGCCACTGTGGAGGCTTGGGAGAGCGGCTTTAGTTTCAGGGCCTAGGCAGGTGGGCTGCAGTGCCCCATATCTCAGGCAGGGTGCCAGATAGAGGATCCGCACCCTGAGAGTGCGCTAGAGACCCAGAGATAATGTCTAGATTGCAGAGTCCCAGCCTCATGGCGATCCATGAGATCCAGAGGCTTGGGTCCAGCACAGGAGCCCGGTGGGCATCCACCAACGGGAGCTCAGCCAAGGCTGCAATCGCAGGTATTTTAGAAGTTAGCAGACAACAGCAGTTAGAGAGGGAGGGGTGGAGACAGGGGTGGGAGCTAGGAACTCAAGAGCCCTGAGGCTGGCTCGGAGATCAGCTCCTTGTGACAGAGAACAAAACTCTGTGCCTCAGTTTCCCCATCTGTAAAATGGTCCTATTTACCATTTCTCATTCAGCTCTACTAAGAGCATGCTGGGTGCATCGCAGGTAGCTAGGAAGTGTAGTTGTCGGGCTAGGTGAGGATCAGTGAACGTTTGCTAAGTTCACGGACAATAAGAAGCGCTTCGCGAATGCTCAGCCGTTAGTGAAACATCTCGGTCATTTCGTAATTACAAGCGGCTCTGATGGCTCAAGTCAGCATAGGCTTATTTTACCCCACAGCCCTTACAGTCACCCCAATAAGTACAGTTAGCATGTAGATTTTAGTGTCTAACATATGCCAGGTAGTTTTCAAGCCTTTCCCTGAGAAAGGCCCTCTTAATAAAGCGGGAGGAAAAGAGGACAGAGTGGGGTACAGATGGAAAGGCCAAAACCTGGCCCACCCGACGTGACCAATGTACCACGGTTCCGTTGGGAAGGCAGATCATCATCTCCACGGGGAAGTTATATTTCTCTAGATGCAGGTCAGCCAGTCTGCTGTAGAATTCATTCTGCCTCTTAGTCTGTAAAAAAAAGGACCCCAGAAGAGTGAGAGTTTGTATCACGCCTAATGGACTGGAGAAAAAATAAATGCAATATGCATGTGGGAACACCAGAAGGAACATAGGGTGGGGGCAGCAAAGGCAAGACCGAACAGCTCTTCAGTATGGTAACATTAAAAAAAAGGGATCCTGTTTTATTTGCCTGACTGCTTCTTTCAGTCAGGACACCCCACTAGAATGTACCTTGTCACCGTATAGTCAATATCACCCCTGCCATTGCCCGCTCGCCAGAGGTCTGGATATTCAGAGTCTGGATCACTGTGACTGACTGACATCTAGACTCCTAGCATAAGCTGAGACGGACGTTAACGAGCTAGGAAACAGGCACCCTTAATGATCTACTAAGGGTCTGCTACAAGCCAACAGAAGCCGGAGCACTTAGCTTGGTGCACACTTCACAACCCCCTGTGGTGGGGGGTGCATGGAGAGACGGACACAGTAATTACATAGGGCAGGGCCAGCTACAGATGAAGCTCCCTGGTTAGTGATTAACCCTGGCACGGCAATTGTTTAAAGGGAGACTCCCGCGCTCTTTCCTTAGCTTACCTCCATCTGTGCATTGCTTTTATTCTAGTGAAAGGAGTCTGACTGAGACGCCTGGAGACAGACACCCGCCCTATACATGCAGAACACGCACAGCTTGAGACTTGGCACAAGCTTCCCCCTGCCAGAGCACCCCGGTCAACCTAAAGGGACCCCCAGGAGGAGGTCAGCCTCAGTCAGGCCAATCCAGGGCAGCCAACACAGGAGCTAATTAGCGTCCACATTGCACAATCACTTGTCCTCCTGGGAAGTGGACAGAAACTCAAACTTCCAATGCAATTGCCTCTCCTAACCTGGACTGATAGCGATGAAAGGCTCTGCAGACCATCCAGTCACCCGTCAGCTATTTATCCAGCCATTCTTGGCTATTGCATGAATCTTTATGTGACACTGTTGGCATTCATCGGCAGAGCTACCTGCAACAGTGCAATACCCTCCCGTGGCCAGGGGGAGCGGTCACTTCAGGTCAAGAGAGAGGCACAGGACTGCCCACGCAGTACTGTCTAAGGACATGGGAGACCTTCAATCTTTAGGACACCCCTCCAGGACAGGGAGGGGTATTCGTCCCATTTTACTGATGCTGAGTGAGGCACAGAGGCCAAGCGACTTGCGGGAGCTGGCGGAGGAGGGAATTGAACCCAGACATCCCTAGAATGTTGGCCACTGGACTATCGTTTGTTCTGTAAATTCTTCAGTCCCCAGGACTGTCAAGCTGGTACCTTTTACCAGCACTACACGCATGGAAGCCAGATGCTACAATGATGCTTACCTGTAGCTCTTCTAGCTCCTTCACCAGTGACCAACTACTGATGAAGCTCTCGTTCAGCAGAGCAAGGATGGGCGAACTTTCCAGGACCGTCTCCCGGAGAGTTCGCCCCGAACCTGGCACAGAGAGAGAGAGACTGGTTTGCCAAGTTGCCTGACACACAATGTTGCAGGGGTAACTTGGGGTGCTAATGCTTTGCCAATTGAAGGCTACCATGGCAGCTTGAATGGGACACCCCTGATCGGGTACAAAAAGTTTTATTTCTGCCTGAGCAAGGAGAGGAGGGTTTAGTTATACCCATCACAGGCTGTGTTATGTAATTTACTGTTTTAAGTGTGCACTGCAAGTGAGCCCCTACACAATGGGTGCTCCAAGAGTAAATTAACCATTTGCAGCCATCTTCCCCTTTAACCCAGACGCAGCCTGCAGAAACTAGCGGTCCCAGGCAGGCAGAATAGGCTATTTGGATCAGAATGGTTCATTGCATTCTGGGAGGTACAGGGCTCGATTCTCCTTGGCCTTGCAGCTTGGGCTGCCATTTATACCTGTGCAGAGTGGGTGCCAGACAAGGAGAACCTGGATTTAGCAGCATTTTCCACCCACTATGCACAGATGCGAGATGATACAAGGTGCCAGGCAGGGGAAGAATCGTGCTGTATTCGCCAGAGGCTGCAGCTGCCTGATTAGACTGATGTGGGGCAGGGGCAGGGGCAGGGGCAGAGAGGTATCACAGGGAGAAGAGGGAAACATGCTGTAGCACTGTGGGCTACCCCAGTATAAATCTATTAGAAGTAAAGATGGGTTTAAGCCACCAGATTGAGACCTAGCTCCAATCTTTCCCCGAGATGAAACATCTGAATTTGGGTATGGGCCCATTATAGGTTGCAGCTGCAGGGTTCTGATCAGCCTTTCCCAGAATTTAGGGCAGCGATTCTAGTTCAAACCCAGGGGCTTTGCTACCAATGCAGTGTAACAGGAGACACCTGCAGCTGGTTTCCCCACTGATCCCAGTGGCCTCGCGGAAGCCTGGATGAAGCATTTCTTTGCCCTTCCTGCCCAGCTGGCAGGGGAAGGTGGCTTGGCTGCTCTTGCAGAGTCCCCCGAACACACCTCTACAGGTCGGCAGCAGCTCACCTCAGCAGGACTGGTCGTCCAAGGCGCCCCACAGCAGGATGGAGTGCACCAGTTTGTTTTCAGCTTTCGCTCTGTCAAAAGCCTGCGTAAAGGGAAGGTACGAAACCTGCAAGCAGAGAGCCAGTTGGAGAAGCTGATCCCAAATCAGCCCATGGGGTGAGGCAGGGTTTAGAGGTGATGTGACAGGCACATGTACAAGTAAAGACACAGCCACTAAACCCCAGCAGCAGTACTCTCAGCTCCCCTCCTGGCCTTACATTAAGCCTCCGTGCTCTCCTGCCTCCCACCGGATTATACCATCCCTTTAATCTGCAGCGGAGCTGTTCTAAATCACAAGCTATTGCCAGGACTTGTGGGTTCTATTCCCAGCTCTCCCCCTGACTTGCTGAAGGTCTCTCCATGAGTCTCACGTGTACAGAAGGAGCTAACTCTTCCCTCCTGTGCCAGGTGTGGGGAATGAGGTTCAATTTCATTGTTTTTAAAGTGCTATGAGATCCCCGGATGAAAGCAACGATGGAAAGGCAAGAACTGGGAAGGTTAGAGGCATGGTTACCTAGGATACCTGAGTCTTCAAGGAATTTTTAACCATCTTGTACTTTCTTCTCATAAACCCTGTTCAACAATTTTGCCGAGGGACCGATTTCCAGCATGCCTCTACGGATACATCAGCAAAGCGCGTGGGCTATTTGTCCGCATTTACACACCCAGAGCTGGCGTTGGCACACAGCTGTGTACTCTACTCATCCAAACACATCCAGGAGGATTTGTTAGAAAAGGTATCAATAACTAGCCACAGAGACACTCTGCAGAAAGATGTCTCCAATCATTCACACACACTGAACTTTATTAACATCTTGGAAACATTTGCTCCAAAGGACATCTTTTCCCATGGCTGCTCTTACGTTTCCCCTCAGCCAAGGAATCAGGGGCAGGGAGCAGCGATCCACTCTAACTGCCACGGGAGCATGAAGTTATTTTGGTCACCCTGTGCTACAGATTCACTTTTCCCTGCAAGACGCTGAGCCACAAGTGTTTTGTGTATTTCCCGCTGATAAGGAAAATTCAGTCCCTAAGATAGTTCTGCGGTTTTCGGCTGGTGCAAAAAGAAAACCACCATTATTCGCCTCTCTCAAAATAGCACCAGTAGCTACTATAATGAGGAGTGAGCCAACATTAAGTATAAGCCTGGAACATGTGAGATCAGAACTCTATTCCAGCCTCCACCACCGGTGTTCTGCGAGGCCCTGGGCTTCTCTGTGACCATTCCCCTCCCCCAGGTCTCAATTGTAAAGCAGGATCATACACTTAGCTCACTGAAGTGTTGCAAGGCTGGATTCATCCAAGTCCAATGGCAATGCACCTGGATGGCAGGTGCTCGAGGTGCAGAATATTAATACGTCTATAGTCACCTCTTATTTCTAAATCAAACTAGCACAGGACCTTGCCCCGTAGCTCTGGTAGTTCTCCGGGATGATTGGAGCATCTCAGTGGAGTGCCCCCTCCAAACAAAATGCTGACGCAGCAATGGAGTGGGCTATTTTCCTACCTTCTTAAATGGGTACATGGCAACTTCCAGTTTCTGGGCTGCCTCTTCCCCACTTAGTTCACGCTGCCAGTTTATCTCTTCAAACACAAACTGAATCGGCTCCCCCGCAGGGTCTCGGCTGTCCATCACGTTGCCGTTTTCGTCATGAATCACGGAAGGGATGGACGGCCCTGAAGATTCTAATTCCATCTGCACAACAAGGTCAGAGAGTTTAGTCCCTAGGAAGTTACGTTTGTAGCTCCCACCCCCAAAGTGCAGGCCCATGCCAGAACAAAGATGTACACACATGAGTGTCTCGGAGTCATTTTAATGACAACAGGATAGATCGTCCGTTCGATTTGTATTCACATCCAAAAATCACAAGTCAGCCCCACTCAACAGATTTAAAAAAAAAATTAACTTTAAGCCAAATAGATTTTATGTTTTTTTATTTGCTCTCTGGATTTTGACACTTGATGTCCCAAGTGCCTCCTCTATAGCCATCTGGGTCATACGAGAACTTTAATTTTTAAACCAAGATTCCCGTGTAATCACATGACTCCAGGAGCTCAGGCTTCAAGAAAAACACTAAATATTGTGTTTCATGATAAAAATAATGAGTTAAGAACACTGGGTGGCATTTCTGCACAGTGCCCCACATATACACTGGAAACACCAGGATCACATCCAAGTTTACAAGAAGCCACATGAAAAACAACAGTGATAGAGGTAACACTGCCAAGCTGCCATGGGGTGGATCACGAGGAATCCCAACTAAGATGCTGCACACACATAAAGGAGAGAAAGTTATTACACACCTGAGGTAGGTAACCTATATCCACTTCCATGTTGCTGCTTTCGCTCGCCCCATATAGCCATTCCATGTCAACGTTGAGAGACCTAGCAAGAGAATCCAGCACATTCAGTAACAGCCATGTGCAGACGAAAGAGCTTTGCACTTGATAACTCAACTAAACTTGAGCCATTTCTCCCTAAACATCCAACATCCCTAGGCCGGATTCAGGACTAAAGGCCAGGTGTGCAAGGGACACTGCACAGCTCTGCTGAAGTCAGTGGGGTTCTGCGTAGGTCCACCACTCTTGGATCCCACTGAAGGACCAGGGCCCAAGTGCCTGCCCAATATGACGAAAGGAGAGGCAGAGTCATGCATGAGCTTTAAATGTGTTTAGATACTGGGAGGGAGGAGTATCCCTTCTTCCTTCCAAACCCTGAGAATTTGGGAATTCCATTCCTGTAAAACATATTTTTCTGCAAGCAAAGAGCTCCCATAACGAACATGCTGCCAGAACTGCAAGTATCAAGTCACCAGGGTAATGCTCTGTATACAATTTCGATTCAAGCCACCGTGGGCTGAGAAAAATGTCAGCTTTTATCTCCTGAAATGCTTCCAGCCACTTGCCAGAGAGAAATAATGAGAGAGTGTAAACCTATACAACACAATACATTAGCCTTTGAAATATGAAGTGAAGAATATCTCAAAGCAAGTGAGTCACACTATGCCAGACTCCAGTGCACCAAAACACACGTGGAGATCACCAGGGTTTTTCTCCCCATCCCGATGTTTCAAGGATTACCATTTTACAGTATGTTAAACAAATCAGATCCTTGGCTAAGTTAAGTGTTCTCAGTGGCTCTACTAAAAACGTGTTGCCGCTGCAATATGGGGTTCTCTCAGTTTTAGGTATGACAACAGTGGAGCTTGTTTCACTTTTATTTACAAGGGACTTATTGCAAAATGTAAACAGCCCGGAGGCGTGTAATAGAACACAGGCGTTGCATGATTCTTCTGGGGCTTTCAATGGCCCTGCTGCATGCGCAATAGTCATAACAGCAGCCTCACCTCTAACTGCAAACTAAGCCATCTCTGGAACTCTTTCAAGGGTAGCTAGCCAGACATTCCTCGGGAATATGGGTTTGCAGTAGCTCAAGCAATGAAGGGGAGAATATACATTTAGTAACTTTCATCCAAAGTTTTCCGAGCACTTTACAAACACTCATTAAGACTCATGCACAGGTTGGAGAAATTTCTTATTTTTACAGGCCCAGAAGTTCAAGCAACTTGGCAAAAGAACCCAAAGTGACTTCAAGTCTGTGACAGACCCAGGAACAGATTCTAGCTCTCTTGGGTCCCAGTCCCAAGAGCTCAAGAGTGAAATCTGACTATAGACTATTACCCGCATGGTAATTTATGTACTGTGTGGAGGAGAGAGACTGTTACCTGGTAATCAGAGCATGGGATAATGACCTAGGACTCCTGGGTTCCAGTTCGTACCCGAACACAGATTTCTGTGTGAGTTTAGGTGAGTCATTTAACTTTCCTGTGCTTTGATTTCCCCATATACATGATGGGGACAGGGATACCTGGCTCACAGAGATGCAAATCTTGTTTAAAACAGCACATGCATTTTGAGATCATCAGACAGGAGATGGCACCGTACGTGCAAGGAACATCCTCTAGATCTCCGACACTCACAGCACAGCTGCAGGATCGCAGAGCCCCTCGAGCTTCACTCATGTTCTGGTTTCCAATTAATCTCAGGTCTTTGCTCAGCGTACACTGAAAAGAGATGGTCATACCTCTTGTTAGGGACAAAGAGCTTGAACTCTCGAACGTGGGAGGAATCTCTGGAGAGGACGATGTGGCCTGCGAACTGGCCAGGGGAAAACCAGAAAGGGAAATCTGGAGGTTCATTCAGCTGGAACTCGGCATGGATCCTGAAACAGGAAGATCATCATCAGCCTTGGTGCCCTAAGCAAGACCAAGAACCAGGGAGAAGGAGAGAGAAAGGGTCATACATGCCAGATGCTAGTCATGTTGTTTCATGGGCTTCTGGAGGCACTCAGATCAAGGGTGCCGGAACCTTTGTAGGAGTGGGGGGGCCACCAGTGCCAGAACCAGGGGACAGGGGCCATGCCTCCCCCACTTTTTTACGTGGGCGTAGTTTGGGGGGCAGCATTGCCCCCCCCCCCCAGCTGCAAGTCTCGAGCAGGTGCAGAGAGGTGCCAGCAGGAGCTGCGTTTTGCTGCTCCACACCTGCCCGAGGCTTACAGTTTGCGGGGGGCAACACCGCCCCCAGCCCCCCAAAACTACACCATGTTAAAAAGGGAAAGGGTATGGCCCCCTGGCCCTCCTGGTTCCAGTGCCATTGACTCAGATACTATGGTGATAACGGCATTTAACTTCCCTGTGCTTTGATTTCCCCATATGATAACGGCCATACAAGGACCTGAACAGAACAGACTAGACAAGAACTGTCTGCAAGATGAACCAGAGCAGCGTGATGAATCACTCTTCTAGGCTTCTAGGGACTGTTGGCTTTAGAGAACTGCTCCATCTGTTAATTAAAACAGTTAGATCCTCCCCTTTTGATTCTGGACATCACCAAATAGAGGGCGTTTGCTTAGACCTGGGACTGGGGACTTACAGGGCAATAGCGCCTCTCACCCAGTCAGTTCAGACAAAAACAGGAGCGTTGGATCCATGGATGGAGCCGTAAGGGAAGTAACACATTCAAAGCCACTTCCTGGAGGACACACCCTTCTCCTCTGCAAGCTGCTTAGCAGCCCTCGGTCACTTACATATGTTGTTAGGGAGCATAATCACAGTTAAGTAACATGCCCACATGCTGCTCCTGGTTTATGTTCCCTGGAGGACGGGGAAATCATGGGGCTGCTGCCAGCTGGACATGTCCATATTTTCCCCCTCCCATTCCCCAGATCTAATGCTGTCTTATCAAACCCAGGGTCTCCTGGCAGCCCGGGACAGTGTCATGACCCCTTTGCTTGACAGCCCCTTTCGTAGGTTTCTTCCACCCCCAAAACAGATTGAACATAATTAACAGACTAATTGTGAAAGTCCCAACCTCCACATTATACTAGCTGCTTTGATTCTATTTTGAATGGGGGGGAAAATTAGGTCTTTAAAAAGATGCAGATCTAATTAAAACAGCACCAATCCCCACCTTTAACACCCTGCATCTCCCAGTCCCATTTGGGAAGTTCTTACCTGAACGCTATCCTATAGTAGAACTCACTGATTGCCTGGATGCAGGCCACAGCTCCTTGAGGAGCAAAGCGAGTTTTTACAAACGGACGAGGATGGAACATGCTCAAGAGTTTGTGGATCACGATCTATGGAAAGAATTGGGAGAGGTAGCAAAAAAAATGAAAGCAACGGCCTTTAATGTAGACCTCAGTTAAGCTACACTTCTAAAACTACTCCCCTATAAGAACAGGAAGATAAAACAACTAACATGACTTGGATCTAGCTAACAATTTCCATCTTCTATTTTTTTGGACTCCCTTCTATAATTTATAGTTTTCCACCACCTTGCACATTTATCCTCTGTCTGGAAGCGTACTAACCACTGTCTTCCATATACGCAATATTTCCAGAGCACAGAGGCTGAGTACTGCAAGCGGATCGGATTTCATGTTGTGCATTATACTGAACAATAAGGCTTTGATGCAGTTTGCAATTTGAAGTGATCGCATACACCATCCACTGGAGTGTACTCAATATGGCAGAATTAAAGCCTAACCAAACACCCATGAGGGCAGAGCATTTACAGACTGATTTTATAGACCACATACAAGAATCACTTCACTGACCGCTGTGGGGTGGAACATGAGGTCACCGTTTGACGAAGCACATTAATTTTACACAATTAGTTTAGACGGGGAGTGGAAAATCTTACCCAAGTCAGACTAAATGAGGATTTTTGTTATTTAAATTGATTAGTAGTTGGTCTGGCTGCTGTGGATACCCCGTACTATTGTTATAAATGCCTTGGATCTTCTGAGACCGCAAACAAAATTCTTGGTTTTTACCTCTCCTCTGAAAGATGGCTCCCTTAACACTGCACTGAGACATCGATTTACAGAGAAGTGACAAACTACAGCCTCATCTACACTAGGGAAGTTCTGTACAGAGCGTTTCCACCATTGGTAAGGCCCAGTCTACATTATATATTATATCCTACCCAGGCCAACAATGGCACACATGTGGAAACTAGCCGCCTCCATTCCTCTCTGTCATTTGCTGCTGCTTCCTTCTCTGTGATGCTGGCTATACTGCCCCCCCCCCGTTTTGTGTAGACATATACTGGGTCCCCAACCAAAATAAGCTACACTGACAAAAGCACTCTTGCTGATATAATTTGTGTCTACACCAGGCCTTTTACTGGTAAAGAAATGCCGTAAAAATCGTACGCCCCTAACAGCATAATCATATCAGCAAAAGTTTCTAGTGTAGACCTGGCCTGAGACTCATTCAACTCCACTAATATCAGCTACAGGGAACCCTAGTATAGAAATAAATGCAACTGATATGGCACTGGAAACAGCTGTGCAAGCTAGAGAACTGTCTACACTAGGGTTCCCTCCAAGAGCGGCTGAACATCCTCAACAAGGCTTTACTGATTCACCCCCACCACTCCCTGTAGCATGCATATTTTCTCTGGCACCCTCCCATCCAAGCACTGAGGTGACCATGCTTAGTGTGTGAGATCTGATGAGAGGACAGCCCAAGATGATATTGGCTACCTGCTGCTCATTAGGATGTGAAAATTGCAAAATGGACAATATGGAAGCATCTGTTAGAAGCAATATCCTCCCACTGAGAAGGATCACTGTTCATATTAAGTGGTGCTCTTACTTCTTTGCCCTTGGGGACCGGAGGGTAAAACCGGTTGTTGGAAAGGTAGCCGGTGAAGATGTTTAATTCACTTGGGATTATCCACCAGGGATCGCCGAGTTCGATCTTATTCTTTGGGGGAAGAAAGGCTTTGAACTGCTTGGCAAACATTATGCTCATAGGGGCTGCTGGGGCTGTCCAGTTCCGTAGGCCAGACAGCGCAATATGAGAAATCTACAAAGAGAAACACGTGTCAGAACGAGCTAATGGGATGTAATAACATTTGAAGAGTTTTGTTCTATAGGAGGCAGATGGATATGAACCACTGCACAGAAGTCAGATTCTGGTATTAGAGAAAGTGGTACTCCTTTTAAACTCCACCCACAATCCAAAGCACCATTTAAAATCCCACATTAGCTAGAAGTTTCTGCAAAAAATGGCCAGCAGTAAAATAAATTGATAATGCAAGTAGTCAGATAACATGGCAACAAATGCCATGGAAATAGTCACATATAAGGTGGGCACCATTACACTCCAGAGTTAACATCTCATTGAGAAATGGGGGCAGTTTATGATTCTCAAAGCTATTGTTTCAAATGGTTTTGCAAATTCCTGTAGACAACACTGCACCGGGTCACGTACGGAAGATTTTCTGCACGTTCATAAGAGCTGGAAGCGTACATGTATTCTTAAAAAAATGTTTAAGTGCTGAATAAACTGATGATGCCACCAGCAAAAATGCCAAAATGCACCAATGCACACTGGCTCAGTCTGATCTCTGCTCACAGAAGGAACAACTGACAAAATAAGCACTATATGTTCACTCCTATGGGGGTAGTTAGAGCCTCTACTACATTGCATGGGTTTTGCTGGGAATTTGGGTTTTCTATTCATACACATGATGTATGATACTTACTCCTAGGAAACCATCTTTGCTCTTTGTCATTGTTTCCATGAGAAGGGGCTGGAATTTAGCAACAATTGATAGCGTCTCCCCACTGGGATCCAGTGTCTCTTCCTCTTCAAATTCGAGGACAGGAGTAACACCTAAACAGAACAATTATTTAACACCATAGGGAAATGATTATACTTTTATAATAGTCTAATGGGCAGGTACGTGGAACCTCGCAGTTGTCACTTTGCTGCATGTGACAGCCCTTAGCAACTGAACTCAGACCCACCTGCTTCAAGGGCACAAGTCCCTGCTACTTGAGTTAAAGGAGAATCTCCCCTTAATTGATAGCAGTATAAAGTTTATGACACATGGTTCAGTGGCTCCTGGGGCATCCAGCAGGGGGCAGATACACACGCTGCTGTTTCATTACATTATGAGAAAGTATTCCTGGTATTTCGGTTGCAGTTCAATCCCTCCTGCATGCTATGTTGACATCACAGGGTTTCATGCATTTTGGCATAGCTGAGAAACATTTGCTACGTTGATACTGCATGACAGAGACTTCGGAAGCCACAGGAAAATATGAATGAAATAGTTTTGGTCTAGCCAGTGCTGAGCTATATCCGTTGTATTCATCCATTCCAAATCCCGTTTAAGCCCTGGACAAAGTAACTTGTGCACTTTACTAGTCCAGCAAAGGGAGATTCAGTCTTATTAAAAGTGCACTTTGTGAAAGTGGTGTCTGACGCTTAAGCCTTTCCAAAAACACTTAAAGCTTTGCAGCCCCTCGCTGTGTAAATCAGCCCCAGACCAGCACAAAAAAAGATAATTAGCCATTGTGCACATGCAGTGCTGAGATCTTCAGCCTTCCTTTCCTTTATTGCACAACTGACCTTGCAAGGTAAATACCTACCTGTTAATTTCTCTGCCACTGGCTTGAACTCCTCAGGGCTAATGTACAGATCATTGTTAGTGTCCAGAGAGGAGAAGAGAAAAAGCCCCTCGTTCCCCAGAGACTTCAAGGCCATCTCCTGGTTTGGGAAGAAGAGAGGCAGGTAGGTCTTAATTGGAGCTGTTTTACTAGTTCATCTAGGCCCCATCAGCCCTTGAGTTATTATACATCCTTTACAACTGCAAACAAAGCCATCAAATAAAAAGAGTAACACAGTTAGCAGGACTCTGCACTATCAACAATAGCAACTGGGATCCAGGAACAGTTTCCATGAATGTATTAAAACTATATCTGGATGAACAACAAATAATTGACAACAAATCATTTGTTCTGTTTTGTCTTCTCTCTTAGTGAGTCTTTGTCCAAGGAATCTGTCAACTGCAGCAGCGAGTGATTCTGGGCCTGCAAGAACGTTGCCAGCTGCTGCTATTTGCAGGAGGCTCTGTGCTGCTAGTGAGCATTCACCACAGGGCATTTTTACAGCATCCTGACACGGTGACTTAGGTAGCTAGCCAACGTCACGTGAATGAAGACGGTCAAATATAGACTATTCAAACTTCACCAATGATTACCTGAGGATTTGCTCTAAAGAGTCACTTTTCACAAGGAGGAGGAGAGCTAACTGGGCCCTCCCATGTTTAAAGGAAGTGAACCCGGCCAAATCAACATTTACATTCCAACCAATATCCACAGACATCGCTTGCCACGGAGACCCGCTCTAGCTAGAACCACGTTCACATCCTAGAGCACATAAGCAAATTGTGATTAGGCAAGAGCTTCCACCTCACAGCTCCTGGTGGGGAGTGTTGCCTAGTGATCCTACCACTGATCCAGGACTCATACAGTCTATTCCTACTCTGCCATCAATACTGTATAACCTTGGGAAGTGGGTAATCACAGCCACTCTGGGCCTCAGTTTCCCCCATCAGACACTAACCCTTTCAGATCTCACAGGGAGCAGCCTGCATGGCCTCATTTGTTACAATCTGAAGATACAGGAGCTCCTCGAACAGAAGGGGCTGCAGTTTTACTCAAACTTTTGTACTGGTGACCCCTTTCAAATAGCAAGCCTCTGAGTGCGACCCCCCCTTATAAATTAAAGGCACTTTCTTATATAATTAGCAATTATAAATGCTGGATATAAAGCGGGGTTTGGGGGTGGAGGCTGACAGCTCGTGACCCCCCATGTAATAACCTCGCAACCCCCTGAGGGGTCCCGACCCCCAGTTTGAGAACCCCTGGGCTACAGAAATGCAGTTCTCGCTTGGAACAGACGCAGACAGTTCCACACTGCAGCAAGCGCAGTTGAGGAAAGAGACAATACACAGATGGAAGGAGAGAGCTGCTCTACTGAGGGAGAAGAAAATGAGACAGAGTGAAGGAAAGGAGTGGTGGGGCAGTCAGACAAGTCATATTCCTCATTGCCATTCAGCAGCAGATCCAGGGCTTTACTGGCAGGGGAGACAGCTCCCCCCACCCCTGTGCAAAGCCTATAGGAGCAAGAGACTATTCCTCATTCTGCTGCTTAGATGTGTGTGTCCTCTGATGCCTGCAGCACCATTAACATCCCCAAAGCTCCTGAACCAGTTTAGTTTCCATCTGTTGCCTGCCAGCCTGAAACACCATTTAATGCAGGCTGGAAGGCTCAGCGCCTGTCAGTTACAATGAGAGAAGCACTTGGAGCCATATACGGTAGTTCCTGGGCCAAGGAAGGCAAAGAAAAAACAAAGGCAAGCAGAGAAGCTCTTGGAACATGAACCGCGGAAGGGCGGGAAGAAGGCCCGTTTGAAGCAAGGTGAGAACCCAATACCTGGAAAAGAGGGCGGACAAAAGCTATGCTATGGAAGGAAAGGGAACGAGCATGCTAATTATTTCAAACACTGGATCAATCCCCTAAGACACCCCAAGCTCCTTTGGACAGGGACCATAGCTTTACTGTGTGTGTAAAATGCCATGCACCTACCTACGGAGCTAGATGCACACGTTTACCAATGATGTTATTCTAGCGTTACTGGAATGGGAATCGCCCAGGAGCTGAGGTCACTCCCCTAATCCAAACACACAGCCTTTATAATGCCCATTCCACTGCTTTACAATTTCCTTCTGCGTCCCCCTCAAGAGCCCGTCTGGCAGGGAGCAGCGAACACAGGCACAGGAGCCAGAACAGCTTAGACAAGTAAACAGCTTCATACAGGGGCTTCCCTCCACAGATCACACCATCCTGAGCACATGCAGAGCTCTAGAGATGGTCACAGAGGGTCCTTTCCTTCTCTTTTCCCCTGGTGTCTGCAATCATTTATCTGATGACCCCTCTCCAGTCTCTGGTCCTTTCTTTTTCCCCCCCGTTTAGCAGGTCAAGAATGCCACTGATCTGAACCCCAAGAGATTCCATTCAGAGAGCAACAGCTGATGAGCCTTTCAGTGGGTTAGGCTCTGGCTTCCAACATTACAGTGAGCAGACAGCACAGACACTCAGACCTGGGAAACCTCTATCTTTGGCCTCCAGTGCCCCGTCAAACAGGAAAGGCACCAGTTATATCCCATGCATATGGATGAAATGCTGTCCCAAACAGCATCAAGCACAGCAGCTGTGATGTAGAGAACTCAATATAGATGTTTGATGTTATGCTCATTGGTGCTGCAAGACTCCAGAATGAATTACTCTCGAGAGAGATAAGAGCCAATTTGCATGTCCGATCAGTATCTCAGACATCTTTCAGACGGGACAAGCAGTGGGACATTTCCAGGCAGCAGGATTTTTTCCTAGAATATTAAGTACTAATTCCTAGACCTGTAAACGCACACCCTCACTCCTGGCCAAGTGTGTCCGGTACATGTGCCATCAGGACTCGAACCTATCAAATCTCAGCTCCAGCAATCACTCCCCTCTGCAAGATGAGTTAAACTTGGTGCTCATCGAGTAAATGAGATTGATAGGCACATTTCCAGGCAATATTCCAACAGTACATCAGTTCCACACACAGCCTTGTTCCATCAGAATTCTTGATTTATATATGCCCAGCATGGACACTCCAGCTCCTCAACATGGACCTGCTGAAAGGGAAACCCCAGTGCTTCCGCCCTACAGGAGATAATGATCCGGAACATGGAAGTGAGCAAATCAGTCCTGAAATTCTGAGAGATGGTGAAGAAGGACAAAGGGAAAGAGAAATTGGGTTTGTGCCCTTTTGCTTTTTTATAGCACACATGTTAAAGCAAGCCAAAAAAGGCACCTAAGATTTATTTTAACCTTGGAAATATCAGGAATAATAAAGTTTTGCCTTCACTGTTTTTGCTGACAGGACAAAGAGCAGGAGCTTTCTCAGCCCCCAAATGTAATAGTGGCAGGGAGCGGAGTCTTCACAAAGATTTATTCCCCCAAGTGTTTGTTAGACCTTTGAATTAGGTAGTTGCTAACAAAGGAAATGGATAAAAAGATTTTAAAAATCTGAACAGAAAAACTCTCTCAGCTGTTCAGATTTCAACGTTTTCTTCTACGGTTCCCAATCCAACCTGTTTGCCTGTCATCCATTGAATCCCTCGCAAGAGCAGAGTAGACGAGACCTGATATTTCTTATGTAAAGACAGTCAGAAAAGAGTTTTATCAACTGAAATCCTCTCAGACTCTCTATGCATCTCCTACAGCAGCAGTAAAGGACAGAGATATTTGCCCTTTATGGTCACCTTCAAATCATGTTTTTTATAAAATGGGCTTGTACCATTTTTGCTTTTTTGTGATACATAAAGGCCAAAA
Organism: Eretmochelys imbricata; assembly: GCF_965152235.1. Classification (NCBI taxonomy): domain Eukaryota; kingdom Metazoa; phylum Chordata; order Testudines; family Cheloniidae; genus Eretmochelys; species Eretmochelys imbricata. Next base: position 9,354,473 of record NC_135590.1, on the reverse strand, counting down.
AGGACTTTTAAAAGTTTACTCTTTACTGTTTTATCGTTGAAATATCAGGAATTTGCAGTCTGATCTTTGCTGGAGGTCCTCCTAGATGTAAACTTGGGGCTTTCCCACCTTAAATGAGAATTCAGGGGGAGTAGAATCTTTAACAAAGACGACCTTGTTCCAAGGTTCATGTTAGTCATTTGAGTTACATAGTTATTAAAACAAAAAAGTTTTAATCAGTTGGATAAAAAACACTATTTCTTTCTCTGTTGCACAACTTGCACTCTTGCAATATCATTTCACAAGTTCTACAGTAACCATACAGCCTCAGGGCAGACAAGACCTGAATTTCTAGTGTAAAAAAAAAAAGTTTAAAAGAAATTCAGATCTTCTTTATACAGAACAAAACACCAAGAGGGCCCCAAAGCTCGTTTTTTCTTTATAGGTCACTTCAAAGTTGAGTTAAAATCTTTTGAGCTAACAGGAACCAAGGTCAAGTACAATGTAAACGTGTGCCTTTGCTTGTCTTGCAGTGGTTTTCAGCATGAATGCCCATAATTAAGACGGGAACTGTATCCTTATACAGTCTGAAAGGTTCTCAGCTGCTGCAGCAGAAGGAGAATCCTGAACTCAGGGTCTGACAAGCACACTAACGACTGATTTCAACTATGAGGTTTTAAACTAGAAATACATACAGGTATGTACGTATATCTACACATATACATCCTGTTGCTAATTTATGAGCTTTGGTCCTGATTTGACTAACATACATGGTTAGCTGTACTCATGTAAGCAGTCCCACCACTTCAATGGATCAGTGCCTTAGTTCATAATTTATTCTGCATTTTACAGAGCAAGACATATTCCCTCCCCCAAAGAGTTTACTACCATAAGGCCCATCATGCTACTAGCTGGCTGGGTACAAGAGGCTGCCTGCCTGAGTCAGCTTCTAGGATCAGGGTCTAAGATGCTAAGAACTTATCTCTCACCTTTGGCTGCATGCCACTTACATCACGCTTTACAAACTATCTAAATTCTAAATCAATCCTTGACCACGCACCCCAGCGAGGTAGGCACAGTCAATTATCCCCATTTTACAGATGGGGAAACGAAGATACAGAGAACTGATCTCCCCACAGCCCAAGATGTGATTATAATGAACATGTTCCTGCCTGCCAGCCTACACTCAGTCCACCCTGCCACCAGAACCGTCACTGGACATTACCTCTTCACCTTGTTAAACTTGCAAACAAACATCTTTGTGCTTTCTCCAATCCTGACCATCATGCTTGGCAGCAGTTCCCAGTAAACAACAGCAAAACTAACTCATTATACTTCAAATCTCTCCTTGAAACTCGCCTCTGCCATGAAACCTACAAAAACTTGACCACGATTAGGCTACTGGTGTGATGAAACCAGTGCCTGTCATGCTGACCAATACTGCCTCACCATTTCCTTGTAATTCTGCACTTGTTTTGCGTCTTAGACTGGGCTGCACTTAAAACTTAGGACGACATGAAAAACCCATGCCCCTGAGCACTATAGCTTTGTCAACTTAATGCCTGGTGCAGATGCAGCTAAGTTGACAGAAGCCTATTTCCATCGACCAAACTACCATAACTTGGGGAGGTGAAGTCACTACAGTGATGGAAAAACCCCTTCTCTCCCTGTAGTTTGTGCCTACGCCATGGGTTTACAGCACCAAAGTTGCGCTACCATAGCAATGTTACTGTAACACCCACACTGCACACATGGCCTTAGATTGTAAGCTTTTTGGGACAGGCACTATCCTTTTGTTTCATGTTTGTACAGCACCTAGCAACATGGGGTCCTGGTGCATCACTGGGGCTCCTAAGCACTACAATACACATAAATAACAATATATAGGATGTTTGTCCAGTACTATTGACAACCCACAGCCAAGTGCTTCAATTTCTCTCCTCAACACAAATCCCAGTTTGCTGCTGAAGTAGGTGCCTCCGTGTGAACCTGTGTCGGTTTTATTTTGTAAGTTTTTTTCTCCCTTCTACGGATAAGCTAGGTTGGGATTTGGGGCATTGAGAAGATCTGGATTGTGAGTTGTCCTGGCTGGGGAGCGAGGGGGTCATTACAGTTCAGAGAGAAGTGAAATTTCACGCTAAATAATAAGATTCTCCAGGTCCACTCAGGAAAAGGGGCTGGGATCTGACCAGGGTACTTTGCTAAATTAGAATAAAAATACATGTTTAGACACACAATAGGGAACCAAGGACAAGAAGGGAAGAGCAGAGAGAATCCTAGGAGTGCCCAGGTTGGCAGGCCCCCTGCCCACAGCCAGAGCCCCCTAGCAGCATCTCCCCAGAGCACCCTTCCACCCCCCAGCCCCCCACACCCCTCCAAATCAGAGCCCCCCAGCAAAACCCAAAGTCTCCCCAAAGCCCCCAGCACAATCACTCAGCATCCCCCACCTCTTCCCCCCAACCCCCAAACCTTCCCTCGAAGCCCCCAGCGTCCTGTCCACCCCCAACCAGCCCCTACAACCCCCAACGCCTCCAGCCCCCCAACTCTTCCCCCAAAGCCCCCAGCGTCCTGTCCACCCCCCAACCGGCCCCTACAACCCCCAGCTCCCAAAGCCTCCAGCCCCCCAACTCTTCCCCCAAAGCCCCCAGCGTCCTGTACACCCCCCAACCAGCCCCTACAACCCCCAGCCCCCCAACCCTTCCCCTAAAGCCCCCAAAGCCTCCAGCCCCCCAACCCTTCCCCTGAAGCCCCCAGCGTCCTGTCCACCCCCCAACCGGCCCCTACAACCCCCAGCGTCCTCTCCAGCCCCCCAAACCTCCCGTAGCCCCCAGCACTAACCCCCGCGCCCCCCAATTTACCCTCCCCCGGAGCCGCCCCCGCTCCGGTACCTGCCGCCGGGCCGCCTCGGCGTCCCGATAGTATTTCACCGCGGCCAGGGCGGCCAGCAGGCCCAGCACCAGCCCCAGCCTGGGCAGCCGCGGCGAGGGGGCTCCGGGGGCTCCCGGCTGCGGCCCCCCGGCCATCCCCGCTGCTCCGCTGGGCTGGGCCGCGCCGCTCGCCGCCTCCGCCCGGCTCCCTGCGCCGCCCTCAGCGCCAGGCCGCCCGCCGCGTCGGCCAGGCTGGGGGCGGCGTCAAAGGGGCCGCGCCCGGCCCGGGACCGGGGCCGGTTCCCCCCCGCCGTGGGGTTTTCCCCGAGGGCAGTTTCCAACCAGTCTCCCTGGGGAGACCCGCGCCTGAGCCCCGCTGCCGCGATCACCCGCCCGGGCGTTACTGGGGGGGGCTGGAGAGGACCCTGGGGGCTTCAGGGGCAGGGCTGAGGGGGCTAGGGGGCTTCAGGGGCAGGGCAGGGCAGGGCGGGCTAGAGGGCTTCAGGGGCAGGGCGGGGGGGGCTAGAGGGGGCTAGGGGGCTTCAGGGGCAGGGCTGGGGGGGCTAGAGTTGTCTGGGGGGCTTCAGGGGCAGGGCTGGGGGGGCTAGAGTTGTCTGGGGGGCTTCAGGGGCAGGGCTGGGGGGCTAAAGGGGGCTGTGGTGCACAGAGACAAGGCCAAAGGCAAGAGCTACGGGGGGGAGAGAAGGGAAGCAGGTCGCTGGAAAATCACGTTGGTTTTGGTACTTGAAGCAAACTAGCCCGAGAATAACACAACCCAGGGCAGCTATAGCTTCTCTATAGCCCCACCCTGGACCCAGGGACCAGCCATGTTCCCTCCAGCCTCCCCAGCTAGTCTCCTTGCTCCTTCTTCCCTCTGTGACTGTTTCTCCCCTAGGGTTGCCAGTTTTGGTTGGAGATATTCCTGGAAGTTTTTATCACATGACACAATCCTTAAGTAAAGATTAATCTTTAATACCTGGAGACTCCAGGACAATCCTGAGGGAGCTGGCTCTGGGCTAGGACTATTAACCTCAGGGAAGACAAATCCAAGACACCTAGGTTTTGTAAGCAAACATAGGCACACAAAACAGGGGAGGGACTTTGCAAATCCCAACTAGGGTTGTTTTCATATTGCTTTTAAAATGGCAATGAAAGCACTTTAAACAGCGTTTGAATAACTTAGCGCACAACTGCATTCTCTGCTAATGCATGAGAACCAGAATGTGACACTGAGCAAGCTGGATTCCCTGCCCAGAATAAATGAAGTGCAAAAAGGGGGACAAGAGATTGGAAGTTGTAGAACTCTTTCCATTTTAATTTGCCAGGGTATTAGCAGCACAGCTAAGGAGTTGAGCTAAAATAGGAGTTTTGGTTTTTAGAGTTTCTCTGTTAAATTTCAATAGCAAATACTTACACAGCAGCAACTTACAAATTTAAACAACCGTAGGTGCCTTATTCAAAAGAAATAAAAAATTTTAAAAAGCAGGAGCTATAAACAGTTTTGCCTCCAAGGGTTTCTATGTTGTCAAGCACTTGTCACTATTTAAAAAAAAAAAAAATTAACCTTGCCCTTCCCAGTAGAAATAGCCAGGTCTAACTCCTAAAAGGGATTCGGGTGTCTAACTCTCACTGGGAGTTAAGTGCCTAAATATCTTTGAGGTTCTGGACCTGACTTCATCCTGTTGCAGATGATTAACATTAAACAGATGATAGTCCGATTGAGCTAAATGGTACTACCTAGGGCCTGATTCTAATGGTCATGACTAGGTGACAACTATTAACATAAGAATGGCCATATTGGGTCAGACCAATGGTCCCTCTAGTCTAGTATCCTGTCTTCCAACAGTGGCCAATGCCAGGTGCCCCAGAGGGAATGAACAGAACAGGGCATTTATCAAGGGATCCATTGCCTGTGGTCCAGTTCTAGCTTCTGGCAATCAGAGGTTTAGAGACAACTGACGAATGGGGTTGTGTGTCCCTGACCATCTTGGTTAATAGCCATTGATGGACCTATCCTCCCAGGACCTTATCTAATTCTGAGGGTGGATTTGATTTAAATCACTAGTCAGGAAGACTCAATTTAATCATAGTTTTCTACTTAAAAGTACATTCTTGTTGGTTGTTATAACCTTAATACATATTCTTCACAACACAGAGATAGATGTAGGTTTCATTTTTAGAAGGTACACTATACATTTTTAAACAGTGATTTATTTTTTGAAAACTTTTCAGATTAGTTTTACAACTATATCAGAAAATGAATGATTGTTTGGTTATTTTATTTACCAAAGGTAACTGAAGCTGATATTTATGAAGTCACTGGGAGGTGAACTATCTCCAGTTCAACAGGATAATTATTAATATTTGGATGATTTTCTTGCCATGCTGTATTAGGAGGAGAACATCACCAGAAAGGCATTTCAATTGTTTCATTTAACTAAAACAATATTAAGTATTCTGGATTTTTTCTTCAACATAAACATCTAATATTTTAACAAAACAAGCATATGTCCCTCACTTCTCATGTTTATTTCCAGACTTCTTCTCCTTGTCCAGATCTATTCCGCCCCCAACAATCTTCTATTTGTTGAACTTTTTGAAACTTTGCACTTTTAGAGAGAGGTAAGGGATTGACTCGTGTACACAAATTTGCAGAGGGACAATAGGGTTGAGGTCTGTTATTTCTCACCTCTATATATTTATTTAAAAACATTTTTGCTGTTAACTAGCATGTTACCTCTGGAGACACAAATCCACAGTTTGAGAACTGCAAAACTAAGCATCTTAGATGGTATCTTCTAGGCTGAGCACTGAGTCCCATTGGGTAGATAGAAAGATTAACCTAAGTAATCAATACAGAAGCCCCTGGAACCCCATAATATTGGGTCCCTAATCCATGAACTATTGGAATTCATTTACAAAACTTTTCTTAAACATTACATGAATATATTGTCTCATACTATAGAATTAGAATTTATAATCCCTATTCCATGATGAGATATCTTTGAGCTATAATGTATCTTCATTAAAACTACCTTCAGATAATTTTTTCCCTCAAAAAGCATTTTACCAAAAAAATCGTTTTAAATCATTGATTTTTATCAACCCTGCTAATTCTCTTTTGAACCCACTTTTGTCCTTTACAACATCCCATGGCAACAAGTTCCACAGGCTGACTGTGTGTTGTGTGAAGAAGTAATTCTTTTAATTTGTTTTAAACCTGCTACCTATTAATTTCATTGGGTGATCTCTGGTTCTTGCATTGTGTGAAGTGGTCAATAACACTTCTCTATTCATTGTCTCCATCCTATTCATGATTTTACAGACCTCTATCATATCCCCCCTTAGTCATCACTTTTCTAAATTCAACAGTCCCACTCTTTCATCTCTCCTCATATAGAAGCTGTTTCATCCCCCTAATCATTTTTGTTGGCCTTCTCTGTACCTTTTCCAATTCTATTTTTTTTTTCAGATGAGATGACCAGAAATGCACTCAGTATTCAAGGTGTGGGCGTACAATGGATTTATATAGTGGCATTACGATATTTTCTGTTTTATTACCTATCCCTTTCCTAATGATTTCTAACATTGTTAGCTTTTTTGACTGCTTCTGCTCATTGACTGGATGTTTTCAGAGAACTAGCCATGACAACTCCAAGGTATCTTTCTTGAGTGGTAAGAGCTCATTTTGTATGTATAGTTGGGATTATTTTTTCCAATGTGCATTACTTTCCACTTGTCAACACTGAATTTCATTTGCCATTTTGTTGCCCAGTCACCCAGTTTAGTGAGATCTTTTTGTCACTCTTCACACTCAGTTGTGGACTTAAATATCGAGAGTAATTTTGTATTACCTGCAAATTTTGCCACCTCATTGGTCACCTCCTTTTCCAGATAATTTCTGAGTATGTTGAACAGCACTGATCACAGTACAGATCCCTGGGGACCCCTCTATTTACCACTTTCAATTGTGAAACTGACCATTTATCCCAACGCTTTGTTTCCTATTTTTAACGAGTTACTGGTGAGAGGACTTCCCCTCGTCCCATTTCTGCTTAGTTTGCCTAAGAGACTTTGGCAAAGGAAGGATCTCGTCAAAGGCTTTCTGAAAGTCCAAGTGCACTATATTGACTGGACCACCCTTGTCCTCATGTTTTATTGACCCCCCCTTAAACAATAGACGAGTGAGGCATGTTTTCCCCTTACAAAAGCCATGTTGACCCTTCCCCAACATATTATCTAGGTTTCTGAGAATTCTGTTCTTTACTATAGTTTCAACCCATTTGCCTGGTTCTGAAGTTAGACTTACTGGCCTGTAATTGCCAGGATCATTTCTGGAGGCTTTTTAAAAAAAAAACAAAACCAAAAAAAAAACAAACCAGTGTTTCATTAGGTACCCTCCAGTCGTCTGGTACAGAGGTGATTTAAGCGATGGGTTACATACAGCACAGTTCGCAGTTCTGCAATTTCACCTCCGAGTTCCTTCAGAACGTTTGGGTGAATCCCATTTGGTCCTGGTGACTTATGGCTGTTTAATTTATCCGTTTGTTCCAAAACCACCTCTACTGACACCTAAAGCTGGGACAGATTTGTCACCTGTAACAAATGGCTCAGGTTTGGGAATCTCCTTTCTCCCTTGCAGCGAAGGCTGATTAAAGGGATTCATTTACCTTCTCCGCAACTGCCTTGTCCTCATTGGCAAATCCATAGTGGCTGTTACATTTAGCAACAGAGTCACTATGGTACCACTTTTTAGCTTATTGTTAATGCTTTAGGACACTTCTAGCATGACAGATGCTATTGTAAAGATAAATTCCATTCTAATGCAAAGCTAAAGGGGGATGAAAACTGATTAAGAAAGAAGGGATTGATGAGAAAATAAATAGGATTACTAACAACTAGAGGCTCTCCCCCGTCTTTTTCCATTTTGATGAATATGAAATTTCATCATCTGTTCATTATAGAAATAAATATTTAAGTTATATTCCCTGGGAGTTAAATATACAGAACACTGAGCAAAATACAGATCTGAATCAAATGTATTTTCCACCATAAATCAGTTTAACTATTATATATCTAAGCACAATAGGATTATACTGAAGACAGTGTGGTTCAGTGAAATGTGTGTGTCAATGCACATTTGCACACACAGAAAATCCACTTACTGTTAGGTCAATTAAATTTGATTAAACACCTGATTGAAATTCTTAATAGCTAAGGTCTCCCAACCTCATCACTGGATAATAAATCAAACATCATAATTTTGAGTGTTCTGTCATTTTGGGTCAGTTGGTGAAAAATCATAGTGTACAAATTTCCTTCAAGAACTGATGTCAAGCTTCTCAGTCCATTTTATTTGCTGATTTTGTCTTTGCTACTGCAATGGGCTGGATTTAAAACAAAGATAGATGAGGAAAATTGCACCTCTTCCCTTCATTTCCTCTTCACTCTCCAAGAGGAAATTGTTTGAAGACACACCCATTAATGATTACATTTGTTTGGCCTCAATTTAGAATAATTTAAGAATATCTGACACAGGAATTTTCCAGAGCAGATTCATCACTATCATTTGTAACTTGAGGATCTGCAGCCACAGACTTTTCCCCTTCATTTTCAACGGAAAGAACTGGCTGTTGCCATGATCTGACTCAGTCTTAAGTCTGGGTTCATTCCGCTTTCTTTCTAGGAGACAGTGGTGCCTTATGCTGTAGGGCATGCTTGCCCTGTAGTGGCCCCTGCTGAGTTAGCATGGCACTGCATGTAATCCCTGCCTCAGTTTCCATTCTTACAAAGCCAATAACTTCACTGCAGGCACTCTTGACTCAATAATACCCTCCTTAGGGCTAATTACAAAACTTCATACAAAAAGGAGACATAACACTATATCCCAAACAAACAGAAGATGCTTCTGGCTTTAAGGGTTCCTCTGGGGTTGGTCCACTAAGCTCTGTTCCCAGTCCCCTCAAAATTCTCTTTCAATCTCTATGTCTCTCCTTATAGCAGGAGTCCCTGGCTTCCTCCTGGAGCTTGGGTAGCTTCAGCAATTATTGTTTCTCTCCTTACCAGGATCCCCAGCTCTTCTCCTGGAGCTGGGCTGCAATTTGTCTCCAGGCTGGCAGCCTTCTCAGGCGGGTGTCTGCTCTTGGCTAACTGAGGGCCTACCAGCAACCTTCTTACTCCCTACAATCATCTACCCAGCTGGCTGCTGTGAAGGGGGTGGCAGCATTTATACTGGACCCTTCTCCCAGCTCCTTTCTTATTGGCTGAGAGGAGTCCCTGCCCCACTCTCTGCAAGCCTCCAGTCCTGGGCCCTTAAAGGTACAGTAACAGGATTCCTTCTAAATCTGAGGACCCCTTTCCTCATTTCTCATATCGCCTCAGGCTGTGTGATCACCCAAACTCGTAAAAGGCTCATGCCATGTATCAGGGAGGATTGACGAGTAGGTAGTACTGTCCTTAAAGGGCAAGACACCTACCCTCACATCTTAGCCAGAATGGATCCATTTTTCCATGATGCTGTTTGGATTGCGATCTGTCCCCTGGCTCAGAAGTGTCGTATGGGAGGGTGTCACATCTGTACCTCATCTCAGCATTCCTAAATTCCATTGATGACTGAACGGAGCTCAGGGCTAAGGAGTGTGGATGACTCTGAGCCTGATCAGTGGTGCAGAGTCAGGCCCTAGAGCACTATCGTCAGAAAGCCAGATTCCAGAAGCCTTACTGAACCTGGATGGGACCTTACCCCATCACTAGTCCCAACTTTAGCCAATCACCGAGTTAGGTGCTATGCAATGTGAGTCAGGGTGGCAGAATCTGGCCCTGTAATTGCAGAGATATAGGACAAAACTGTGGTAAACAAATGAAATACAGCAGAATTATTGTCTTAACATTTAGAGTGCGCTGGTGCCCAGAGACCCCAGCTGAGATCAGAGTCCCGTTGTGATGTACGTACACAGAGTCAGAGACTCCAAAGAGCTTACAGGGTAAATAGACAGGCAGAGTGGGAACAGAAACCCAGGCCCAGAGCGGTGAAGAAACTTTCCCTGGTCACACAGCAGGTCAATGGTACAGCCAGGAGTAGAACCCAGCTCTTTCAGTCCCACACCAGTCCCTATCTACTGGACTACTCAGAATATAATTAACTGTCCCATGGTGTTATTCACTTTATTTACAATTGTAGGTCTCCACGTCAGTGAAACACTTAAGCATGTGCTTAAATCTATCCGTACTCTGCAGCGCATCTAAACCCATCCTGAACTGTAAGCACATGCTTAGTAGTATAGTTTGCATTGCGGTAGCACCTAAGACCCCATTGTGCTAGGCACTGTATAAACACAGAGACGGTCCCTGCCCGAGGGAGACAACAGGTGAATAGAAACAGACCATGGGGGAGCACAAGGAAATAAGGAGACTGCTGGCCAGAGTGATAGGCAGTGGTTTTAGCATATTAACGGCTGCTGGTTCATTTTTTTGCAGGCATCATGGCTTCTATGTCATAGAGTTGAAGGCCAGAAGGGCCCACCAGATCATCTAGTCTGATCGCCTGTACATCACAGGCCACCAACCCCACTCAGCAGCCGCACGCTAAACCCACCAAGCAAAATTAGAGTGAAGTATTACAGCCCTCAGCAGACTAGACTATCATGCAGGCAATGCCTCCCGTGGGATTTAAGCGCTCCATTGAATTCAGGGCCATAGTTCACAGACTCTGAAATTAGCGATGGGAATGATTAGTAAATCATCTAGTCCATTCATCTTTCCAGCCAGTGCAGTATAGCTCAAGGATTGTACACTGTCCCCCCAGCTCAGGGACCTCCCTTGGGAGATTATCCCAGTCACAGCTGAAATAGTTTGCAGATATTGAGCCCGACTTTTTCTTTGATTAATTTAATCTCATTACTCCTAACCCTTCCGTACCAGCCTCAGAAATCCTCCTCCCTCTTTGGTCTTTATACCTTCAGGTCCTTACCTGGTTATCACATCCCTCCTTAGCTGTACTTTGGCCAAGTGCTCTATACTTACCTCTTTTAATCTTTCTTCATAAATCACTGTCTTCAGACTCTCGCTACACACAATCCGGCACAGCCTCTGGATTTCCCCAACTGCTCAGGGAGATTTAATACCATTTTCTTCTGCTTCAGGGCTAACCACACAGCATCTCTGAGCTCTCTAAGGGTGGCGGGAAACTTTAGAATTGAATGCTTTGAAGTTTTGCCATTTCCTAAGCCTGCTTAATTGTTTTGTGTTAGGTTTCAGGAGCATTTTTTGTCTGAAGCAAGGAGAACATAACCGCTGGCTAATAACTTCACTTCTGTAGCCCAGATCAAGAAAACAGGAGGGAGCTCTGCCTTCTGAGAACTAGGGCAAAGGATGGCAAAATAAGGGGGCCAAACAGCCTGCAGAGTGACAGGGAATTCCCAGCAATTACAGTGCATGTGGAGAAAACTGGAAAGAAGGTAGAGTTCCTTCAAATGCCAAGCAGGAGTGGAAGAGGGAGTATGGTCTTGTGGTCATAAACCAGACTGGGACTCAAGAGATATGGACTCTATTCCCATCGATTTCCTGTGTGACCGAGGTCATTTTTTCTCTATGCCTCGGTTTCCCCAACTGTAAAATGGGGATAATAATCTGTTCTCTACCTCTACATCCCATTCAATTTACATATACAGGGGAGGTACTAAGACACTAGAGTACCTAGCTATATGGAAGAAAGAACTGGTGATCAACAAATGTCTGCCCCGATGGGGAGGTGCTGGATTAAAAAAGCATTGAAATAATGTCTGTGATAAGAGATTATTGGTTGGATTAGATGGTTTCAGTAATGTGGTTTAAAACTTCCAGGGCTCACTTGGGCTGGGAAGTGGAACGAGGGGAGCTTTCACTTAACTCAGGCAATGCGGTGAGTACTTGTAGAGTACAGAATAACACAGGATGGAACCGTTCTGAAACGAGTACATGTACTCAAGTGTTTGGGTGACAAGCAAGAACTAGAAGTGATATTAAACGATTTAGTGGGCATTAACAAGGCCTGATGAGATAGATCTCAGATCTGGAATGCCACAGGTGGTATACATCATACAAGAGGTAGAGAGGCATCATACACCAGAAGTATTAGGAAAGCCATTAGCTCCTGTTCAGCAATGAAGAGCACGGCTGTGAATTATTTGGAGAAGGAGCCAAGGAATGGAAGACAAAAGGAGAAACTGCGAGGGCATCTGCTAGAGATCAATTCCCCTTAAAAGGAGAGTGGAAAAAAAATTCCTGGATCTACGTTCCTAGTTCTTGAAATTATAGATTACACCACTCAGGAGGAATTTTAAATATCCAGACATCTGCTGGGTAACAGAGCCAAAATTGCAGCAAGCCGAGTCTCAAGACAGAGGACATCAAAGATCTTTAAGAAGAAAATTCAATCAGAGGCCAATTAGACCTCCTGGATCTAACTTTTACTTACAGGAAGATACCCGCTGAAAATGTGAGAATAGGGAAGGAATTGGTGCCAATGATGACAAGCTACTAAACTTCACCATGAGTTACCAAATGCCGGAGAACAAAGGTACTGGATTCCGGAAAGGCACATTTTGGGGAATTAAGACATCTGAGTGGCCCCATTCCCATTGACTTAAATGGGGCCAGGATTTCACCCTTAGGGAGCAAAATGTAATGGAAAGTTGTATTTAAATCCCATGTATGTACACTAAAGAGTGGAAGTGACTGAAATGTCCCTACTAATGTAGGGAAGTTCTAAATGAGACACAGGGACAACACACTGGTCCTCTGGACAACGTAAGGAACAAGAAATGTTTCACATGGGGAAACCCTCAACACATTGTATTGGGAATGGAAAAGAAATAGGCAACAAAGAGCCCAGAGTCAGTAAAGGTTTGATTGAAAAAAAGAAGGGCAGCTGGACACAGTCCGAGTTAACAACTAAAAGGGGCTAACATGAATGAACAGGATGTTGACAAATATATTGGAGATGGGGTGAGTATTTATCAGGTAGCAGCATTAATAAATGAAGAGGGAGATGAAATTAAGCACAGCTCAAAAATGACAGAGTGAATTGGTCTCAAGAAAAATAAAAATAAATGTATAAAGACCTTGGAAAAATGGTACCAATAAAGACAAGGGCATACTTGGAAAATATGAATGTACCAGATTCACAAAGATATTTAGGTGCCCAATTCCCACAGATTTCAATGGGAGTTCGACAACTAAGTACCTTGTATGCAGTGTTGTTGTCGTTTTGACGGTCCCAGTATATGAGAGAGACAAGGTAGGCGAGGGAATATCTTTTATTGGACCAACTTCTGTTGGTGAGAGAGACAAGCTTTGGAGCTCCACGGAGCTCTTCCTAAGGTCTGGGAAACTAAGTACCTTTGTGATGCTGTGATTCACAGATTCCAAGGCCAGAAGGGACCATTGTGATCATCTAGTCTGACCTCCTGTATAACACAGGCCATAGAGCTTCCCCGAAATAATTCCTAGAGTTTGTCTTTTAGAAAAACATCCAAGATAACTACACCTGATGGCAAAGACCCTAGAATTTGGTTCCAATCTTCGTAAAAAGAAAAGATTGTGAGATGTATTTACATGGTAAACTCTTCAAAGCAGAGACTGTCTACGATTCTGTTTGTACAGAGTCTAGTGCAGTGGACCCCTGATCTTGGTTGGTCCCTAAGCAGTAGCATAATAAACATGATTAATTAACAACCAAAGAGGGATCTTGGTTCTGGAATTCTGGGCTTAAATTCTGAGCATGTCATTACCAGAAAGATCTGAACAAATCAAAGGGAATTCAGAGAAATGCAACTAAAATGATTAGTGGGTTGGAAGGAAGGATTTACAAGAAAGATTAAGGCCCTGATTCAGCAAGATGTTTAAGCAAGTTCTTAACTATAAGCACTTGAGTAATCCCATTGGCTTCAAAGCACTGTTTATGTGCTTTCCTGGATTGAGTCCTAAAGGAACTATGTAGTTCAGATAATAAAAAGTGAAAGGGCAAACACACTCTCCAAATATTTGAAGACTATTCTCCAGTACGGTAAGGAGAAGACTTAATTAGGGTAGAATGTTGTAGGACACAGAACTAATAGCATTGCATGAAATTCAGAAAGGAATAATTTACAGTGAATATTAGCAAAAATAACGAGTCCTTGTGGCTCCTTAGAGACTAACAAATAAAAACAAGGACTCCTTGTTATTTTTGCTGATACAGACTAACACTGCTACCACAGTGAATATTATCAAACTCCCTGAAAGTGAGATCGGTTAGGCTGTGTTCCAGGAGAAGTGATGAATGCCTCATTGCTGGGGACATTTAAAATTAGATCAGCCATAAGGCTAGGTATCCTACTGAATTTCAATGGAATTTGGTTGCCTAACTCCCCTAGGTTCCCTTGAAACTCTCAGCTATAACAGACAGCAGGGAGCAATTCTGCACTGGCAGAGGGATGGAGTAGGAAACCTGTGGGGCCTTTTCCATCTCTACTTCCTATGATTCAAATAGCAAGACATTTTTACAGCCTGTGCTATGGAAGCATTTTATTTAAAGAAGAAAAAAAATCCCAATTGCAGCACAGCACATGTTGACTGGAAAAGGGCAAATCTAGTGCCCATCTATAAAAAGGGAAATAAGGACAACCTGGAGAATTACAGATCAGTCAGCTTAGCTTCACTACCGGGAAAGATAATGGAGCAAATAATGAAGCAATCAATTTGCAGACACCGAGAAGATAATAAGGTGATAAGTAACAGACAGCATGGACTTGTCTAGAACAGATCATGTCAAACCAACCTAATAGCTTTCTTTGACTGGGTAACAAGCCTTGTGAATAGGGAGGAAGCAGCAGATGTGGTATATCTTGACTTTAGTAAGGCTTTTGAATCTGTCTGGCACGACCTTCTCATAAACAAGCTAGGGAAATACAACCTACATGGAGCTATTATAAGGTGGGTGCAGAACTGGTTGGAAAATTGTTCTCAGAGAGTAGTTATTAGTGGTTTACAGTCAAGTTGGAAGGGCATATTGAGTGGGGTCCTGGAGGGATCAGTTCTGGGCCCAGTTCTGTTCAATATCTTCATCAATGATTTAGATAATGGCATAGAGAATACACCTATAAAGTTTGCAGACAGTACCGAGCTAGGAGGGGTTGCAAGTGCTTTGGAGGATAGGATTAAAATTCAAAATGATCTGGACAAACTGGAGGAATGGTCTGAAGTAAATAGGATGAAATTCAATAAGGACAAATGCAAAGTGCTCCATTTAGGAAGGAACAATCAGTTGCATACGTACAAAATGAGAAATGACTGGCTAGGAAGGAATACTGCAGAAAGGGATCTGGGGGGTCATAGTGGACCATAAGCTAAATATGAGTCAACAGTGTAATGCTGTTGCAAAAAAAATAAAAAAATAAAAAGCATACACCATTCTGGGATGTATTTGCAGGAGTGTTGTAAATCAGACACAAGAAAGAATTCTTCTGCTCTATTTGGTTCATTAGGCCTCAACTGGAGTATTGTGTCCAGCTGGGTGCCACGTTTCAGGAAAGATGTGGACAAATTGGAGAAAGTCCAGAGAAGAGCAACAAAAATGATTAAAGGTCTAGAAAACATGACCTATGAGGGAAGATTGAAAAAAACTGGGTTTGTTTAGTCCGGAGAAGAGAAGACTGGGAGGGGTGGGGGGTGGAATGGGATGACATGATAGTTTTCAAGGACATAAACGGTTGTTACAAGGAGGAGAGAGAAAAATTGTTCTTCTTAATTTCTGAGGATGGAAGAAGAAGCAATTGGCTTAAATTTTAGGTTGGATATTAGGGAGAACTTCCTAACTGTCAGGGTGGTTAAGCACTGGAATAAATTGCCTAGGAAGGCTGTGGAATCTCCACCATTGGAGATTTTTAAGAGAGGTTAGACTAACACCTGTCAGGGATGGTCTAGATGGTCTAGTAAGTCCTGCTTTAAGTGCAGGGGACTCGACTAGATGACCTCTCGAGGTCCCTTCCAGTCCTATGATTCTATGATTTTTCAGTGTTCTCTGGTGAATTAATACAGAGATCCAATACCCACCATCTGTAACATCTTAAGCTTTAAAACAGTGGAGGCAAAAACTCAATCTATCAAACCTGAAAAGAATCAACAGATTATACAGGAAAAATAAAAGACTGCCAGGATTTGGAATTCAATAACCAATTCTGCTGAAAGCCTTCCAAGGAAATGTAATAACGCTTGAAAAATGAAATGTCGGTTACAAGAAACTACATTTGTTTTTTGAATAGCTTTTTCTTATCTCTTTCTGTGGTTTATGTAAAAGTCAGGCAACAATCGACAGCCATTCTGCAAGCACTCATTTCTCAATAGTGAAGTTAATTTATACTGGGCAGTACAGCTGACAGTTATTGGGAGTCTCATTTGTCTGAAACTTCCTGCTATATAAAATAGGGTCACGTCTTCCAGCGGTGAAAATTAGCGTGATCATCACAAATCTTGATTATGTGAGTTTATTCAGTGGTCCCCAATGCATTCAGACAACCAAGGTTGTACCATATTTCTTAATCAAATATGTAAAAAATCAGAAACCCCAAATGGGTGAAATTCTGGCCCCACTGAATTCTATAGCAAAATTCCCACTGCCACCAATGGGTCCAGGATTCAGAGATTACAAGGCCAAACAGGACCACTGTAATTGTCTTGTCTGACCTCCTGTATAACAAACGCCATAGGACTTCCCTGAATTAATTCCTCTTTGAGCTAGAACATCAAACTTTTAGAAAACCATCCAAACTTGGTTTAAAAATTTCCAGCGGTAGAAAATCCACCCCTGTAAGTTGTTCCAATGGTTAGTTACCCTCATTGTTAAAAATGTGTCTTATTTTACCCCATGCCTGCAAGTGAAGTTGCTGAGCAAGACAAAGGTATAATCTCTTCCCCGACATGTCTCCCGGTATGTTTAGAACTGAAAACAATTCAAATGAATCATTATTGCTTTTTTTGCTTAAACATATGTAAACAAAAGGGTTCCTCTTCTACATCAACACAAACAGGATACAAATCCTACAAACAAAACACATATTAAAAACAAATTCTCTTCTCAAAGTGGAAATAGATTTGCTAGGCACAGCATCTGAAACCCAAAGGGAAAAATTCCCCTTCCTCGAGCAAAATGACCGCTGAAGTCAGAGTTCTGCCTGAATAAACACTGCCAAATGAGAGCCAGGGTACTGAGAAACGTGAACCCAGAGACATCTAGGGCACCAATCCTTCAGAGATCCCTGTATTGCGGTAGTGTCGAGAAACCCCACTCACGGACCACGACCCCATTGTCCTAGGTGCTGTACAAACAGAACAAAAAGACAGTCTCTGCCCCAAAGAACTTAGGATCTTAATGCACGTTCTTAACGTTATTCATGGGAGTTGTCCCATTGACTTCCAAGAGACTGTTCACTTGCCTAAAGTTAAGCAGAAGCACAAGTGTTTGCAAGACTGTGGGCTAATCATTAGAAGGTTTTAGATACAGACATTTGCACTGAATACTTTTCTTTGGGACTGGTATTGAGCAGCAGTCAGGTCACCTCGTTAAGCAAACATCAATAAACTTTACATTTACAGGCATGCCGGGTGTTAAACGGAAAGATCATTATTTTTGATGCAGCTGTTGAATTTCAGGAGGGAAAAATCTTTTATCCAACGTCTTTTTGACCTAAGAAGTATCATTTATTTTTACTACAACATCTAAACACTTGTGCAGAAAGGAAATGGGGTTTGTGCTTTGGGAAAGGAAAATAACAAGAACAAAATCAAACTAGACAATCTGAATGAAATGCCAAGAATCTGTGTTAACGGGAGTTGGAAGGACATTTTTTAAGACCTTGCCAGACAGAGTTTTGGTTACTCATGAAATTTCTTAATCTGCTGCAAAAATTCTCTTGGGGTAAGCTTACTTCCCAGTATCAAAATCCCTCAGATAAAATGACTCACTCCCAAGACTCTTATTTACCAATAATCATCCCTCTGGGCCAAGCTTACCATCCAGTATCTTTACCCCTGGGATAAAGGGCAAGTTCTCATATGACAATCTTCTTTCCCTTTGTGACGTTGACAGGCATAGATTTAAAAGCATATTTTTCTTTCCCAAGTTGCTGAAGAAACCAATCAGCATTTCACAATACGAGAGAGGAACGTGTCTAATGCAAAGTACCAGCAGCTTCTGAATGATCCAGAGCTGCAGGGGAAAGGTTGTCGATGAAACAAATAAATCAACTGAACAACTGAAGGGGAAGATGCACAGCTAAGACCAGCTACTAGAGAGGAACAAACAATCAAGGATGTGAGTGAGCACAACGTCCAATTCTGCAAAGTGCTGATCATGCCAAGTTCTCGAACAATGGAATTTGAGGGCACTCAGCCTCTTCCAGGATCAGGCCCATAACAGAGCCCAGAATTGTTCTGAAGCAGAGGATCTGTGATTCTCAGAGCTGGATTCTGGTACCCTGAATCATAGAATATCAGGGTTGGAAGGGACCTCAGGAGGTTGTCTAGTCCAACCCCCTGCTCAAAGCAGGACCAATCCCCAACTAAATCATCTCAGCCAGGGCTTTATCAAGCCTGACCTTAAAAACCTCTAAGGAAGGCGATTCCACCAACTCCCTAGGTAACCCATGCCATGGTAAACCCATTCCTAGGTAACCCATTGTGTTGAAGGACTTTGCATTGGCTGTCCTACTGAAAGTCAATGGGACAACCTACAAAGTAAGGTACTTCTCAGTGCCAAAAACAGTATGAGAATCTGGCTCAATTTTCTTGGGGGAGGGATAGCTCAGTGGTTTGAGCATTGGCCTGCTAAACCCAGGGTTGTGAGTTCAATCCTTGAGGGGGCCATAGAATCATAGAATATCAGGGTTGGAAGGGACCTTAGGAGGTCATCTAGTCCAACCCCCTGCTCAAAGCAGGACTGATCCCCCACTAAATCATCCCAGCCAGGGCTTTGTCAAGCCTGACCTTAAAAAAGGAAGGAGATTCCACCACCTCCCCCTAGGTAACGCATTCCAGTGTTTCACCACCCTCCTAGTGAAAAAGTTTTTCCTAATATCCAACCTAAATCTCCCGCACTGCAACTTGAGACCATTACTCCTTGTTCTGTCATCTGCTACCACTGAGAACAGTCTAGAGCCATCCTCTTTGGAACCCCCTTTCAGGTAGTTGAAAGCAGCTATCAAATCCCCCCCTCATTCTTCTCTTCCGTGGACTAAACATCCCCAGTTCCCTCAGCCTCTCCTTATAACTCATGTGTTCCAGTCCCCCAATCATTTTTGTTGCCCTCTGCTGGACTCTTTCCAATTTTTCCACATCCTTCTTGTAGTGTGGGGCCCAAAACTGGACACAGTACTCCAGATGAGGCCTCACCAGTGTCGAATAGAGGGGAACGATCACATCCCTCGATCTGCTGGCAATGCCCCTACTTATACATCCCAAAATGGCATTGGCCTTCTTGGCAACAAGGGCACACTGCTGACTCATATCCAGCTTCTCGTCCACTGTCATCCCTAGGTCCTTTTCTGCAGAACTGCTGCCGAGCCATTCGGTCCCTAGTCTGTAGCGGTGCATTGGATTCTTCCGTCCTAAGTGCAGGACTCTGCACTTGTCCTTGTTGAACCTCATCAGATTTCTTTTGGCCCAATCCTCCAATTTGTCTAGGGCCCTCTGTATCCTATCCCTACCCTCCAGCGTATCTACCTCTCCTCCCAGTTTACTGTCATCTGCAAAGTTGCTGAGGGTGCAATCCACACCATCCTCCAGATCATTTATGAAGATATTGAACAAAACCAGCCCCAGGACCGACCCTTGGGGCACTCCACTTGATACCGGCTGCCAACTAGACATTTAGGGATCTGGGGCCAAAATTGGGGATTGGTCCTGCTTTGAGCAGGGGGTTGGACTAGAGGACCTCCTGAGGTCCCTTCCAAGCCAGATATTCTATGATTCTCCCCTCCTTTTTCTCTCCTGTAACTTCATCCCAGAGATAATTACAATATAATGAGGAAGAAACTTGGATGGGGATTTTTTTGGGGGGGCTAGGAAATAAGACATTTAATTGAGTTCTTGCTACCTCACAGTTGAACAATGAATAAGCAAGTTAGGAGAGTTGAAGCAGGTTGGAATTATTGACTATACACTTGCTCGATTATTCTTGAAATAAACATTTATTGTCAATTATTCTCAAAATCAACCGTTATTGTCAGCTATTCATTCCAAGGATAATACAGCAAGTCTTTGACAGTTATGGATAGCTGGTAATGTCGGATAAACCCAATTATGCTACTTATTTTACAAGACCTTTTATTCTATTTCACAGATTTGACTATTACAGCAGTGCAATTTATTACAAGTGACTCATAACATTTAGTTCCAAATAAAAGTAGAAAACCACAAAGGTTATAAAGGAAAGTTACATGTGATGCAATGTCCCGTAAATGTGGGTTTAAGAGCACAGGAAAAAATATATAAAAATACATTTGGGTCAAGAATTTTGCAGACAGTTTTTGTTTCAGTTACAATGTTGACACCACTTAGAAAGCACTGTACATTGAAACCTGTACTTAGAAATATGATAAACTCCAACTGTATATAAAAGGCAACAATCAAAAAGAAAAATGAAAGGAAGAACAAGGGGGAAAAAGTCTATTGTATGGCAAACTTCCAATCCTTTGGCCACTAGAAAGCAAAGTCAGTGGATTTCATATAAATTCTCTGTATAAAGGAATGTCCATGATCTGTTAATAATATGGCCCAGAATCAACATCTTGTCACCAGGCTAACAGATCTCCTCATAGAGGAAAAGAAGGTGCTTATGTCACAGTTTATTCTCCCCAATATAATACTGTCCGGAATTGGACTAGTGCCCCAAAATACCGTTTTAGGAACATTGCTAATTCCTTTAATGGAAAGGAAATGCAGTAACCCGCTAGAGAGTGCCGCCGAAGTAGGGCGCTTGAGTAACAGCATCATTATTGCACGCTTGCTTTAGCTTTAAGGTTCGTGTGGTTCACCGGCAGTGGGTGGGCTTCCGTGTTGAATACCCAGTCTTCCAGAGACAGCACATCATCATCACAGAACAGAAGATAGAGGTACCTGGAGCCACATGGCAGGAAGAGAGAAAAGAGAAACCGGTAAATTGGATTACAGAAAGACTCTAATGGAATTCCAAGTGTACATATAAGGCCAGATCCTCAGGGCAGTAAATGGCATAGGTCGATATCCTTAGAGCCAAGTTGATTTAAATTGATTTAGCTGAGAATCTGGCCAAAACTCCTGTTAAATACAGTGCACAAGCGGAAAATGACAGAGCACCTGGGAAATTACAGAAATGTATCCCCAGACACGTTCATCTCTCTTTATGTAATTGTTCTGCAGAAGAGACACAAAAAGCCTGCTGTAGCCCACCATCTTCCACAGTTTGCTCTGCAGGGAATCCAATGCTTTCTAAGATGAAGCTATTGTATATTTTGCATGAAGATGACCCACACCAGAAAGACTTTTATGCCCAGAGAGGAGATTTATTCTGAAAGCTTTCTCAGGATGCCAGACTTACTTTAATGTCTCTGCCAGAAAAAAACTCTGTTGCATGTTGTCATGGCTTGGGGTGGTGGTATAAACATCTCGGATCCCGGAGAAGCCTGCTTCTACTCTACAATATTTTTCCAGTGCCTGAGAAAAGAAAAGAAATCTCAGCGACACACAGCTACATGGAGTAATCCGTTAATCAGCATCAGCTGTGTTACAAATCAGATTCAGGTTTTATAGCAGCTTCACTCTCACTGAAGAGTTTGATCGTTACCCAACAGTCCAGGAAAGATGCTAGTTCTAATGACAACAGCTGGAAAAAGGTAAACAATGTAAGCTTATTGATTGCTTGGTGTTGATGGTACCCCCATATCAACAACAGGTGTCAAATAGTAACTCTTTTACACAGCTCCTTTCCAAGGCACTTTATGAATGACTGAATGCTGCCACTGAAATGCAACCAACTCTGGGGCGCAGAGGAGCAGCCCTGTGCACATCACATTAGAAAACAGTGATGGAGTGAGAAGACATTCTAGCCGGGAAGTCTTTATGGGATCTTTTGTGTCCTCATAGCACAGGGAAGATCTCGTCTTTTAAAGTCTCATTCTGAAGATCCAAACATAATATTTGATGCTCATATCTCTATCTTAATACGAGCAGGGCTGAGTCAACCCTGCAAGAATATGAAATTATGGTTTCACAGAGTCTAGATAATTCCAAATGTGCGGCTCAGTCCACTACATCTGACATTATTCCATTCATAGCCATTACACTGTCTGAGGTCTGGAGCTCTTTTTCCCTCCAGTCCCTGTAAGGTTTATTGTTATTTTTTTAAACAAAGCCCAGACATTTTCAATGATCAGCAAAGAGACAAAAGAAAACTAGGTTTCTCTTTATATCGCTGTGCTGTAGCACACGACAGGGGCTAGTACAATTAAAACTCTGCTTATCCTTTTCCTCCCCTAGAAAAAGATATCTGTAAGAATCCAGGGCTCTGTAATGGTGAATGCTGCATATTTCATGATCATACCTTTACAACTTCCCAGCCCCACTGTCTGTATTTCGGATCGTGGGTCAGCCTCCACATGTACAGGTAACTTTCTACCACTTCAGGGCGCAGTATATAATAGCGCTCGCTGAGTCTGGTGGCCACGGCTTCCGTTCCAGAATCAAAGCGAAAAGCTTCAGGGCCAAGCTTGGTATCTAAGGAAGAAAGAAAAATCCCCACACATAATAATTGACTTTAAAAATTCATAACCGACGCTAATGGGTTTTATAGGTGGTGTTATGCGGCATTAATACAGCCGAGGCTTGCTATGGGGTGCGACAAACAATCCGTCATGTATAAATTCAGACATGGTGCCCACCCTGCGCAGTAAAATATTTGGATAAATACCAAAAGAAAATTGAAAGCGCTTCTGAAACCAGCAGCCTGGCAACGAGATCAAAGGGTCACATTCAACCCTAGTGTAAGCGTGTGCAAGAAGTCACTGGATTTTTGCCCGGGCTGAATTGGGTCGTAAGACTCCTGATGGAAGCTCTCAGAGACATCTCTCTCACACAGTATTAGGGTCATAAGCCCCTCACCCTTCCACTGCAGTCAACAGGAGTTGAGAGGCGCTGAGCACCATTCTCAGGATCAGGCCCTAGTGAGAAACATCAGCTACAAAGCTCCTACAGCAGAGCCCTGGAAAAGGAAACTCTTCAGAGACAGTCGAGCCGTGCTTTTGATACTCAAGTGCTTCTCATGTTTATAGGTTGTCTCAGGTAGGGGTTTCTTGACTTCATGGTCATTGGGCCCAATGGCCCGAACAATCATTAAAGGACAAATGCAAAATACTCCACTTAGGAAGGAACAATCAACTGCACATGTACAAACTGGGCAATGACTGCCTAGGAAGGAGTACCGCAGCAAGGGATCTGGGGGTCATAGTGGATCACAAGCTAAATATGAGTCAACAGTGTAACACTGTCACAAAAAAAGCAAACATCATTTTGGGATGTATTAGCAGGAGTGTTGTAAGCAAGACACAAGAAGTAATTCTTCCGTTCTGCTTTGATAAGGCCTCAACTGAAGTATTGTGTCCAGTTCTGGGTGCCATGTTTCAGGAAAGATGTGGACAAACTGGAGAAAGTCCAGAGGAGAGCAGCAAAAATGATTAATTGGTCTAGAAAACATGACCTAGGAGGGAAGATTGAAAAAACTGAATCTGTTTGGTCTGGAGAAGAGGAGACTGATGGGGGACATGATAACGGTTTTCAAGGACATAAAAAGTTGTTATAAGGAGGAGGACAAAAAATTGTTCTCATTAACCTCTAAGGATAGGACAAGAAGCAATGGGCTTAAATTGGACAAGAGAAATGTTTCGTTTGGACATTAGGAAACACTTCTTGTCAGGGTGGTTAGGCCCTGGGACACATTGGCTGGGAGGCTGTGGAACCTCTCCCACTGGAGGTTTTTAAGAGCAGGTTAGATGTCAGGGATGGTCTAGTTATTACTTAGTCCTGTCTTGAGTGCTGGGGACTGGACTAGATGACTCACACTCACAACAGCAGCATTCCACAGTAATGGCTGCTTTGTCCCGGAGCAGATAAGCAGCCGGCTGTCAGAAATGGAGCTTTCAAAGGGGATATCCACATGCCTGCAGCTGAGTTCAAAACAATGTGAAGAGTGGCCACTTGACTTCAGGGGATTATGGGACGTTTCCGGAGGCCAATCACAGCACAGTAATGCATCCCCTTGTTCACACTGACGCCTGGGCATTTCAACGGGGGCGCACCAGGCTTTATGCTTCTTGTGGAGGTGGATTACCAGGAGCGCTCCAGCTGCAGAGTCCAGGCTCTCTACGTGCCTTGCCAGTGTGGACATGTCGGGAGTTAGGGTGCCCGGGGCTGATTTAATGCGCTCTGACTCGCAAGTGTAGCCAAGCCCTATATGATTTTATGATCATTACTGTACAGTCATGAGGGATGTTTTTCAAAAGGATGATCAGAAGTTAGCTGGAACTGTGTCTGCCACCCTTTCCCCTCCTTTAGCTTCTGGTACGTTAACCTTCCTTTTGAAAAGGAGATCGCTATGCAACAGGATGGAGTTACTTTCAATGCTATTTTCTGATTACAAAATAATAAACTACTATTGCTTTGTCCTTCTCAAGTGCCTTCCATGTGAGGATCTCAAAACACTAAACACACACTCACAGAACCTCTATGAATTAGAAAATCTAATCACCTGTCACCTCTGTTTTACAGATGGGAAAACTGAGGCCCAGAGGTTGCCTGAGGTCAAACAGAACCAGTGACAGAGTTGGAAACAGAATCCAGATCTCTTGGCCCTATGGCTGGTGCTGTAGCCAAAAGACTATCTTTCGTATACACATTTTTTTCCTTTACACACCTTATTTGCCCTACCTGGGCCATGTTATAAGAGTGAGAGAACGGGGATCTTACAGCACAAACATCTCGGATTGTTTCCTGAGAACCAGAGAAAAGGTTAAGAGCACAGCCACTGTCTGAAACACAGCGAGTTGGCTGATCTGACAGCAGGGTAGCTGCTAATGGCAAGCTTAGCGCTGTCCTTTTGAAGGTGACGGACACAGCTGAAGGTGAAAAATGGCTCCAGGCAGTTGCAGCCCACGGGTTGTTAGCTCAGATGGCCTAGCTGCAGTTCTGTAAGCGCTGTGAAAGGAGTTTGAAAATCCAATTCCAGCTTGGCTTGAAGTTTGTTAGAGCTGCTTTCGGCAAATGAGCTAGACGCAACTCATAAATACATGCTTGTTGATGCAGGTAAGACGTGAAACAATCAAAAGGAAGAGTTATCAACGACAGACACATTGCAGGCAAGCCTCCTGGACAGCAGACTGCAACTACACATACTCAGGTGTGCTCGACAAATGCTCATAAAGAAAGGAACAAAGTCCAAATAATTACAAGCATGTTGAAGCTGGGTGTGTGTAGAGCTAATCACAGCCCTCGAGTCATCAGCAGAATGTTTTTGGTATTTGATCTTGTCAAATCACCCACTATAATAAAACCAATACCTGCCACTTTTACAAATGCTTTTCATCTGTAGATCTCGAAGTGCTTTATAAAGGAGGTGAGTGTCATTATCCACATTTAAGACAAGCACATCTAGCTTGAACTGTAACTTGCCACGGGATTGCCACATTTGTCCTGTTGTTAGCATGGTTAGTCTTTATATGCCTGCACTGAATGCCTTCCGTGAAAGCAATATTCAACACCTTTTGTTTGCAAAGTACACTGTGTCAATGAGAAAGATTTTACTGAATATGGGGAAATATGGAGAGACTCACACAATCTTCTCTTACGAAGGCTGCAGTAGGGATTTATCGTTTGGGTTCGTTTTAAGAAGGAATAACAGAACTCAATTCCCTGTTTCTAACACCCTACAATGCTCAACTGACCACTTAGCTTGTTTCAGCTGTATATTGTGGGAGAAATTAAAGGCAGATCAGTGCTTTACTCCATTTGTTATGGCAACACCTCAAAGTGCTGAGATATAGGAACTCAGATTACTCCTTTTATAGGGAGAAAGTGTGGCTTTGTGATTAGAACACAGGGACCGGGGTTCAGGAGATCTTGGGTCAGTTGCCAGCTCTGCCGCTGGTTTCTTGTATGACTTTGCAAGTCACTCAACCTCTCTGTGGCTCAGTTTCCTCAGATTCTCAGGATCTGAAATGGGGATACCAATATTGACTTTTCTCACAGGGGTGCGGCAAGGACAGATGAATATTAAATGCCCTCTTATTTTGATGGAAGATGCTGCAGAAGTGCCAAAGAATTACTGCAATCCTTTCGCATGCGAGATTCAATTTTTTAGCAGCTGTAAATCCTTACCTACCACAGTAATTTATCAGCAGTACTTTAATCCACAATGTTTACCTGAGCGTGCATAGGATTCATGACACGTGTGAGTAATCTCTGCGGCTAGATCCATATAATGTTGCTTTCTCTCCTCTGCTGCTTGTTCTGCTCCAAGGGCTATCATGCCACCAGAGAAGCAAGCCAAATGGCCCATTTTGTGATCCAAGATGCCACCTCTCCATTCTGCAATGTAGGTCAATCCTCCGGCAGATTTTTTAACCAAATGTTTTTCTATAGCCTAAAATGTATTAAAAATCAATATCTGAACACATCTTGCAGGAAGGAAAAACAAACTGCTTTGACTAACATTCTGTTGGACAAAATATTCCTTATAAGAAATACAGCTGGAGAAGCAATCGAACTTACCTCTAGTGCATCATTATACATCTTTTTAGCTTCAGTGTCTCTCTTGTCTGACATCAGCCAGGATTTGATCAGATATTCATAAAAGCTGTCCCCAAGGCCCCCAATGGAGACGTGGTCTGCAGTGGTGGAAGCCAACAAGAGACTGCTGCATAACTATTTTTGCACATGATCTACGATACACAGTTGCTTTACCAGACAGAACAATTCCGCCCTTATTAAATAGTTTGACTCAATTCTCCCCCCTTTTTGGTTTCCTGTTGGAGGCTAGCATTACATTTTTTAGAAAATTAAGAAGGAAAGTGTAACCATAAGGAAAACATTCCGTCTTTTACCAAGTGCCAGTTGCCCTTAATTAAACTACTCAAAGCTTTCACTTGCCACGGTTAGTTACATGATAAATTGAAGATGCTTCCTGTTTATGAGATAAAAACCATATCCCGGGCTAACAAACTGAGAGCAGACACATACATGGATGGAGCTGCATGTCCACTAAACATCACGGGCCAGATCCTCACAATATTTAGGTGCCTAACTCTCATTGAAAATAATGGGAGTTAGACACCTAACTACCTTTGAGGATGTGGCCCTACCTCTCACTCTTTCCCTCATGGAGAGGGGGTGTAACGAATTGAGGAAGGGGAGAATACGAATTGGATATCGGCATCACAGCAGAAAAAGGATGATTGGACAGAACTGCCAGCAGAGGGCACCCTGGCTGCTAATGCTAACCACCATTGGACTGGTGGTTTCTAGTCTCTGCCTGGAGTGTGATTCAGCCCGCATGCAGAAGTCCTAGGTTTCTGGTATATTAAAATAAAGCCAGGTGGGGAGATGTGCACTGAATACTTACCTGTGGGGAAATCAGATTTCCAAGGCTGCCTGTTCAGATTGCATAGTGGTATGACCTTACTGAAGAGGAGAATGCTAAGCAATCACTATGGGAAACAGGTCTGACACTGCAGCTGCAGGTTTCTGCCTGGGGAATCAGCGTGGGAAACAGCTGGACACATTTATATCTTTAAAATGCAATGGGGGAAAACCCAACACTCCTTCTTTGAAGCAGCCAAATTCACCCTTCAAATGAGCAAGAAAAAACACTTCTCCTAGCCATTTAAATATGAAATGGACTAGACCTATTAACTAGGGTTACCCACCTACGTGTCTGTATGATTTCATTTTAAACGTTAAGTAGATACAGTAGGTTTTTCGGATTAGCTATGCTGTTTTTCCACTTTTCTGTTGTGCATATCAAGTGCTGAGGTTTATTTTGAATACTAAATCCTATCTAGAGGCGAGATCAACAACCCCGCATTTGACTGACCTGAAGAGCAACATCCCTGATAAATTTCAGAGTAGCAGCCGTGTTAGTCTGTATTTGCAAAAAGAAAAGGAGGACTTGTGGCACCTTAGAGACTAACGAATTTATTTGAGCATAAGCTTTCGTGAGCTACAGCTCACTTCATCGAATGCATTCAGTGATAAAGTATGTGGCCAATGAACCGTAGAATAATCCATGGCAAAACAATGAGCTTAGAAACCCGGATTCAGGAAAGAGGATACAATATTTTACAAATACAGGCTGCAGATTGTCTTTAATGGAAGTGTATGATCCTAGGCGTGTCAGAACAATCACCAAAGCAAGAGCGCTAGGGCAGAATTGTTTTCCACATGTTAAAAGCAAGGCCAGAATTTGCCTCCCAGACCCTCTGTGTAAACAAGTCATTAATTTCATCAGAGAGGCTGTGCCTTAATTTTCAAAAGGTAACGACTGCAGCTAGCAGAGTTCCAGCATTCCTTCTCATTGGGGTGGTCTGACAATCTGCTCTGGTCACAGTTACACCTTTTATGAAAACATGACAATTCTACTAAAAAGGGCTTATTGCAAACAGCTTTAACAAAGAGAAAGAAAATGAGAGACTGGCACCTATGATAGTCCCTGTGGCAGGCAACAGCTACAGTTTCTCTTTACCTTGGCATCTGCCACCAGCTGACTCCTAGGTCCACCAGAGGGTTCCTAGGCTGAGCAGTCTCTCAGCTCCCTGGGTATCAGATTCGGATCACGAGGCCAGCTTACATGCTACTGCCATAAGAAATTTGAGGTGCCACCAAGCCCGCTCCTGGCTTAGCCAACTGGTGAATTTTAATCTAGTCCTGTGGCCTCCATCTCACTCCAAACCATCTAAATGGGCAGTTATTAACCAGTGTGGTGCCCCAGCAAACCTCTGGGGATCCCTACAAGCATCACAAAAGGTGGGAGCAGAATGGTTAAAATGGATTAAATTAGTGGATTTAAATGGAACTGAATTGGTGGCCAAAATGGATGAACACTGAATACCCAGAAGGTATTCTATACACTTCAATCTAGTCGCTTACAATTAGAAGAATATGGACACAGCTCTTTGGGAAGTGATGCATTAGCAACGAGTTATCAGAATGAAAGACTGACAAAGGTGAGTCACATTATTTCCCCCCTTCTGTGCTGCAAAGGGAAATGTACCATGCTGATGCAAACGGCAATGACCTAAAGAAAACACCATCACAAGGATGTAGCACTAGGATGCAAGATTAATTTTTCCAGTGGAAAGGTTGCAATAACTCTACAAACACAAATGTGAAGGGACAGGTGAAACCACTTACAAGGGGATGTGGATAACTCAGAAAGTCAATGAATGGGACGAACCGGGGAACTGACTTTCTTCTTATTGAAGTTCTGGTTTACTGGGACAATTGCAATTGTTCAAGATGTTTTGCTGAGACTATTTTCAACACAAGCCTTGTCAATTACTGTTAAGAGGTGTTGCTAGGGCCGTTAAAGGTCATGGATTGATCACAGCTAGTGTTCTCTCACCTGTCCCATACAATGGCAGCTATGCAACTGCCCTATCAAGTACAATTAGCGCGACTAATATAGTGGTTAAAAAGGTCACAAGTGATCCAAGGGAATGAACAGAGTTGCAGAGACATGAGGCAAAAATTATTTCAATGAACTTTGCTTAATTGGGACCAACTGGAATCCACTGAGGAGGCCAAATTAAAAGCAGCCTCTACTTTACTTCCTGATTTATTGTAAATAGTAATGCCTTGAGTAAAATTCTGCCGTCAGACCAGTAATACAATGGGGTGGGAAGGGCAGAGGCAGGGGTTCTGCACAAATGGGGAGAAGTGGAACAGAGGCGTCAGGACTGATGTACAAACTGGAGAGCAAGATTTTGCCTTTGAACAACAGAACAGATGTTGCCTGGCCTTTTCTCTGGATATTGGAAGGGTGAAGTGACTTAGGAAGAAGCAGGATCAGAATAAAGACACTGTTCCTACTGTCCTCATGATCCCGCATGTTCCTCCCTCTTGCACACCTGTATTTTCCCCCTGGACCAGTGTCGCATTCCTAATAGTGATGCAAGAGACAGACAGACACATACACGCATCCCACTCATTGTCTCAATAGGAAAATCCAACAGCAAGTACCATAGTAATGGTAATGCGTTTGTGCATGTATGAGACTGGCTAGAGGGATAGTGCGGCAGGGTTCCTTCATTCCTTATATTCCTCATTTTTTTTTTCTGGGGAGGATCTCAAACTCCACTCTCTTACTGCTTCTCCAGAAGATTTCTTACTTGCTGCATTAAATATAGTAACTAACCAAATCTCTTTGGTCTCATCCTGTAGCTTTCATGTGTAACTCCCAGGGAGGACAATGGGATCACTGAAGTGAGGATGGAGGCCTTAAAGAGACATGCCAACTTTTAATGAATCATGTAACATAATCCTACCATGTGTACGACTATGGGTCCTAAACCTCACTTTGGAGGTAAGATACTCAGCTCGGAATAAGACTCCTGTGAAAGATGATTATACTGCATCTTCTCAATAAGGTTACCTTTATCTAATCACCATGGATAATGAGTTCCTTGACCAGCATTAGTGAGGGCTTTTATCAGGCAGATGAGAAATGTCCTTGGCTTGCTGTTCTTGTAGTTACAGATCACCTTCTAAGGAATAGCGTAAATGCTGAAACACATCAGTAGCATTTCCTGAGCACAGCTCGGAATAAGAGAGTGATACTTACGCTGGACCCAGTTCCCAGTGACTGGACTGAGAAAGTTAGGATACAGGCCCTGCGGTTTCTCAATTCTGTTCAGGACTTTGCGGATGTTCATCACCTACAAAGAGAAAATGGACAAGACACTTTCTATTTTTCCATTAAGAAATCCAACATTTCTGCACTATAAGTGAAACGAGCTTAACTTTGCAATTAGAATCATAGGACTGGAAGGGACCTCGAGACGTCATCTAGTCCTGTTCCCTGCACCCAAGACGGGACTAAGTAATAACTAGACCATTCCTAACAGTTATTTGTTTAACCTGCTCTTAAAAACCTCCAATGATGGAGATTCCACAACTTT
Source organism: Eretmochelys imbricata (assembly GCF_965152235.1). Taxonomy (NCBI): domain Eukaryota; kingdom Metazoa; phylum Chordata; order Testudines; family Cheloniidae; genus Eretmochelys; species Eretmochelys imbricata. The sequence continues at coordinate 9,323,416 of NC_135590.1, read as the reverse complement.
CCTAAGCAATTTATGCCAGTGCTTAACCACCCTGACAGTTAGGAAGTTTTTCCTAATCTCCAACCTAAACCTCTTTTGCTGCAATTTAAACCCATTGCTTCTTGTCTATCCTCAGAGGTTAATGAGAACAATTTTTTTTCTGTTGGTTTTAACATCCAATTGCACAAGTAACGGTCCAAGGACAGTGTCTTTATTGTAAATGCTGCTATTGTTTCAGGATTGGGAAATGAAAACTATCATACCCCTTAGGGAAGGGTCCTCAAGAGAGTGACCCTTCTATAGGAATTCTGAGGCCCAGGGGATAATATTCTTTATTAAATTCTATAGGTTTTTAGAGTAATTTCTAGTCTCATCTGCAACCCAATTCCACAAGGTACATAAGCACTTGCTTAACTTTGAATTCAACAGGGCTGCTCACATGCTTAAATGTAGGCATGAGCGAAAATACCTTGCTGAGTCAGAGCCTTTAATTCCTAGAACAGCCCCACTTAATTCCTACAGCGCCGCTGTTGGTTTCAACCTTATTAAACACTACAGGACTTTTACGTACTGGATGAAAATAAATTGTGTGCAGCATATATATTCCACTGTAACCTACACAGCAGCTTATATACTCTAAACCTTTTATAAGATTAGACAATTTATATGCCAAAAGCTGGCTACACAGATTTAAAGTCAGTGTTTCCAAGGAAGTTATCACGCTGCCCGACATTTACTGAAGTTAAGTAGCATGGCACGTTAATGACCTGTTTGAACAAAGACGCAGATGGACATTATTCCCATTAAAAATGACACGAGTCCCAAGCTGCATGCTAATGAGTTGATTTGCTCCTCTGAAGTCATTTCCCTCCGGATGGCTGGCTGAGCCCATATCCTCCTGGGCTTCCTCTCTCACATGGTGTTATCTTTAACCCCATACATTTGCGGCGGAATATAATGAGCATGTTCAGGGTGGGAGAAGCCACTACAGAAAGGTTCTCACCCTAATTCGTTTGCTGGGTTTTCAGCCAGAAAAGGGGAACTTGATTGGCTTCCGGGGAGATGGGGGGAACAGACTGTGCCAATACAGCACAATTTAACAACAAGGAATTTGGGATTAATCCTAGATTTAAAACACTGCCCCCCCCCTTTTACCCATCCCTTGTGTTTTTGGCACACATCTGCCCTTCGGTCCCTCACTCAGCTCTCCTTCTCATCCACCCACTTTCCTTTCTTGTATCTCTCTCTTCTCTCCCTCTTTCACTTTTTTCTCTCCTTTCTGCAATTTATCGTCATCATTTTCCTTTTGTATTATTAGCCTCCCTTCTTCGTTCTACATTTCCATTTTTTCCTTCTCTTTCCCATTCAGTTTCCACTTTTCCTTCATTTTCTTCTTCTCACTCCTATTTGACATTGTCTCTCTCCATTATTTTTTCATGGTCTCTGTTAGCTTTTCTCTACTACACTCCCCCATCCCCTTTCCATTCTGCGTCTCTCTCCCTGACCCCAAAATCACTGAGCAAGCAGGGTGGCAGGCTAGCACTGCGAAACATCCTGTGAACAGTCTGTTCTCAAGCTATTTCCCTGGAAATACAGGGAGAACAATCGAAGTATGTTCACCACACACTGGTACTCTGAGTGTGATCCGTTTTCATCAGACTCACAGGGGAAGGTCTGATTCTAATTGGAGTGATTTGTCTCCCTCAGAGTGAGTTCCTCAGAGAACACGTGGGGAAAGCTAATGATCGCTAGTATCCTACAGTATATTAAGTTGCTCTCACATGCACTATAAGATCACTTGGAAAAAAACCCCTCAAGGTAACGTGTAATATTCATAGATTTTAAACTTAGAAGTTACAAAAGGAATCCAATGCGTCAACTGTCAGACCTTGCCCACATAGGAGACCTTTGCGGAAATCCTGATGGCCGGAGCATTGCATTTAAAGTCAGTTTACAGTAGCAATTCTCCACGGCTGCAGTGCAGTAATATTAACATACCAGGGTTATTAACCATTATCGTTGTGGGATGCACCAGACAGGTTAATATAGCCTGTGCCCCTGTATTTAGGACTCAACTGAGGCACAAAAAAACTAAGACGTCTGCCAGTCATCACCACTGCAGGAAGCAGGAATGTGGAAGGGCCAAAAAAAATGTAAATAGAAAAAATAAACCAAAAACTTAGGAGTCTTCCAACCCCAAGTGGAGCAACAGAACCTCAGACAAATAAGGGTGTGGTCAATGCACAGGACTGGTGCATAGACATGAGACCTAATCCTCAAAAAATATAATCAGTGCTCCAGACTCCATCACAGAAGGAGTAGTTAGACTCACCGGCATGGTGCATACGTGAGTGGTTCCATGAATTCTCTCACACAATACACTGACTTGCTGTAAAGAAATACGGATCCTACAGTGGGACAGTCAGCACAGTACATATTGAGTCTGGAATTCTGCCACTGGAAGCTGGGATCAGCTGAAGCGTCTGTGCTGACAGGCTGGAGACAAGGCATTTGCAGTGGAGAGTCCCTGGCTGCCGAACTTGCTCCCTCCAGCTGTCTGCCAGATCCCGTTAGTGACCCCCCCCCAGCCCACAAGGCACCTCTTTATGGTCCCGTGTCTGTCTCTGGATCGTCACCAGAAAGGTGTCTCTTACGGTGAGCTGGGGTGGTAGAGCAAGGATGGCTAGCTGCACTGTCTGCTCTGGGCAGCTGCATGCAACATGGTACTTTATGCCATAAGCCCAGACGCCAGGGCGATGGGTACATAAGAATCATTTCAGTAAAGAATGAGTAGTTAAGTACTTGCCTTTTCAGTAAACACTGGGTTTCCAGAGAGCTCCGTGAGGTGCAGGAATTCTAAATGCAGGGTGCCAAATTCTGCTAAGATACTGCTTCCTGCAGAGGCCCACCCCCAACTCCAGCTCATGCCACTGCGAGGACAAAATAGGGAGCCTTCATTACCAAGCAAACACAGCCGGTTTCTCTACAAGCCTGGGGCAAAGCTCTCCCTCCGTATCCCCTGGGCAGATCCTGCATTTGCTCTGCGGTGTGGAACCCCTACTAGAGGCCCAGGGTGTGGAGAGTTTTGCTTTTAACCAGTATGGCTACACGGCATTCACAGATTTGCAGGGACCCTGTGCGTCGAACAATTAGTGGCACCAAAGAGTTCTTAGCTTTATAGGGGTAGTTTGGCCCAAAGCAAATAAGCCGACCGAGCAGGTCCACTGGACAAGGCAATCTCAAATCATCACAGTCTCCTACGCAGAGCCGGGCTTGAACCAGCCCCTCGGTGCAAACTCACCCAAGTGCTGCATTGGCGGGAGGGCACAGAGGGAGTACCGAATCTGAATCCAAGTTTCCCAGCTGGCTCATCCCTACGATGGGCTAAGCCAAAGCCCCGGGTTCCTGGAAGTGCGGGAGGCTTGAAAGCCTAGTTTTGAGGTGCAGCACCACCGCTAATCTGACAGTTATACAGCGCCTTGCCCCAAAAGGATCCTCAAATGCTTTGTACGCCTCTACATTTAACACCACAGGATGGCTGGGTGGGCGGGGCAGCAACCAAATCAGCACACAGGGCCGCACAACGTGTGGGAAGGGGAAACGCCCACAGGTATTGGGCCAGATCTAATATCCATGCAGCCCAATGTTCTACTCTGAGACACCCTGACTTCCTGGGCCTCATCTTACAGACCTTGCAAAGACTGGAAGGGCCAGATACACCTAAGGAAAGCTAGTAGACACTGTATAAAGCTAACTGGTATACATTTGTTTGGATCTCCTCTCACCAGACCCTTCCCCTCTCCCTCCTCCCACAAGCCACTATTCTGTATGCTAATCTCCAGTTCTGCCAACTCCAGGCAGAAAGGAAAAAAATCCTCATCTCGTTATTGCATCAGCACAGTGTGAGTAAATGGGGAGCGTGTTCTAACGGTGAACAGCAGTGCATACACGTGGGGGTCCTGTGGTGATAAGGCCTCGCACTGGGTGGAAATGGATTGCCAAAGGGGGAGCTCTCTGATCACGAACATTCTCATTCACTCTTTACTTGGGCTTGCTTTTTCCCTTGACCCTTTCCCTGCCCCAGCCCACTGCTATAAAGTACAGCTCTCGGCAGTGATTCTGTCTCTCCCAAATCTACACAGACAAGAAAAGCGACCTATATCTTGAGGGACGGATCCCAAAATAGCCTCTGCAGGGAAGCTCAGCGGTTCTCTTTCCAGCAATGACACAGGCTTGATCCCTCGAGTACCATGATCCTCGGTAGATATTGACAATATTGCCTATTTCCAATCACGTGTCTTCCCTTTTTAAGGCAGCCAGAACCATCGCTGAAACTGGGGGAAACAACTAGACGGTGCCCGAACGCTTCTGTTAGAAGATAAGGATTTCTGCTATTGATCAAAGGCTAAAGCTAATGACCTTTCACTGGAAAAATGTTATTCTTGTCTGAGAAATGTAGAAAACATTTTTAGGTGCAGAATTATTCCTTATGCTGCCAGAGAAAAGCAGCAAACCTTTCAGTAGACAGCATATTCCCCCGGTAATTTAAATTGATAGAGTATTCTTCTCTTTCTGTCCAAAGCTGGCTGCAAACTTTGCTGGGTGCAGTTCGAACAGCTGTCCCAGAAGTGATTGTATTTCAGCAGCAGGAATCCCACTGTCCATATTTGGAAGAAGTGCACGCTATACAGTAAAAGCCAGCTCATTTTGAGTGAGGTTAAATGCAGTATTAGTTTAATATCGGCTGTATCTACCATACAAGACTATATCCTGCCGTTGGACGGATGGCACTACTAAACGATCTCATGGGTGTTTCCTGTATCTGTCCACTAGGACCCTAATCATCATATTTTCTTTATCTGCTGCATTGAAAGAATAGGAAAATACGATCTCACAAACAGAAATCACCTAATAAGCCGCTGTGACGGATAGGGCAACTTCCTGCACAAACCTTCCTGAATGAAGTCTAAGTTCCTTAGATGTTCATTGTATTCAAAATGCAGATATTTATGTATTATTATGGGATTGTAGGTAATGTCTCGAGGGGGGAGATAGCTAGTGTAAGCCTGGGATGTGCTATGACTTTCAAAGGACTCTTTTAAACAATGTGCCTGACAAGAATGAACTTTCAGTTAACTGGGTTTCCTAGGAAATCTCTTGGGGAAGGTGAACGGAAATGTAGCCTCCCATCTCCAGTTACGCAAAGCCCCAGCCTTTTGAAGCTACGCCCTGGGGAAAGGTCTATTGTCTGCTGATCAGCTACTCCTGGAATCTCAAGAGCAAAGACCCCCGCTATATAAAAGACAGGCCAACTTGTCCAAAGGGGTTCTTGTTCTGAGCAAGAAGTGTTATGAACTCCTCACCACAAGAACTTTTCTGTGTGTGGCTGAATGATTGACTCCAACCAGAGTCCTCATTGGAGATGGAAATGATCTCTGGTCAGCTTATTAGCACGTATTTAGATTCTTTTATTGTTTTAATATGTTTTCTCTGGAATGCTTTTCACCTTAAGAATAAATGTGCTTGCTTAGGAAAAGCTGCATAGTACCTTGACCACAACTGTGGGCAATTACACTGTTCATAGGCTTGGAAGAGAAAGCAAAGTTCAGTTGCTGGACATTTTGGCTGTCCGGCTTGCGGGGGAAATAACAGGCCATTGTGCAGCCTGGAAATACCCTCGTCAGGAGGGAGTGAGATGCGTGTCTCACCTAAGACAGGTGACAGCTGGGAAAGGTTGAGAGTGGGTGTCGTCTTTGGTGGACCAGGAAGAGGAATTCAGGTGCAGTGGACCTGAACTGGGACAGCTGCTTCAAACTAGATATGTTCTGAATCAACTGGACAAGGCTAAAGACTGCGCTGGTTATGACAGAAGTACTCCGAGCTGACAGGAGTTGAAAGAAATAGCCTTGAAAATCTCCATCCCAAATGCTTTGAGTAGACGGTTGGCTGAAAGGCTGCTAAGGGTTGGTCCACCTTCACCAGCCCTCTGGATTAAAGACAAGCTGGAAGTGGGCCTCTGCAGAAAACATGTTCTAGCAGTAGAGCTCAAATGGACTTGGCCTTCCTCGCTAGCTTCTCTCCTAACAGCTGAGAAACATTCCTTCCAAAGACTGTCTTGACGATGACACTAGCCTTTAAGGTAAGGGAAGATGTGCAGCTCTAATAGTAACCTTATTCCAAAAAACACATACTGGTATTTAATAACGATCAAAAGTCTTTTAGCATCAGGCTGGGCATCTCCACAGAGCTTTGCAAACAGAGACTCAGACAAAGCCCTTGCCCCGAAGTGCCAAAGTAGGAAAGAATCAAACACACAAGTCAAGATACAGGCTAATCACTCAGAGAGATTATTGCTTAGAGGGAAGGATGGGGTTTGAGGAGAGATGTGACGGGGGGATTGGGGTCTGGCAGGCAGGAACAGGAAAAGCCCAGAAGGCAGCAGAAGACAAAGCAGGAAGCCTGGAGTGCAAAAAAAGAGACCAAGGGATCAATAAGGAAAGGGGACTGGAGGGAGTGTGGGGACACACTTGAGGGGGTAGAAAGGAAGGATGGAGGGCCAGAAAGGAGAATATTCCGGTAATCGAGACGACCAAGGCATGGGCCTGGGTTTCAGCAGTGGGAATAGTGATGAAAGGATGGATTTTGGTGCTATTAAAGAGGTAGGAGTTGCAGGATTTAGGAAGGGTCTGATCATGGGGGGAAAGGAAAGAGAAGAACTGAAGACTGCACTGAGGTGACAAACCAGGGACATGGGAAAGATGGTGGAAGTTGTTAATAATAGAGAAGGGGGAGCGTAGGAGAGGGATCTGGAAGTTCAGTATCAGAAAGAGTCAGTTTGAGATTGTGGAGGAATATCCAGGGGGAGACATCAGAGGCAGAAAGGGAGAGGTTGGCGCTAGAGAGCAAGTTATGGGAATGGTCTATGTAGAGAAACCCATGGAAGCGGATGAGATCTCTAAGAGAGAAATGGTGCTAGAAGGCAGGGGGTAATGAGCACAGAACCTGAGGGTTCTCAACAGACAAGGGAAGAGTGATCAGCACTCAAAGGAGACGCTGGAGGAATAGCCAGCAAGGTGGGAGGAGAATAAGGAGAGCAGAGTTATGAAGGCAAAGAAAGGAGAAAAAGCTAAAGAAGGGGTGATCAACTGTGTCAAAAGCAGAGCTATCAAAGAAGAACCACCATCCCTTGGCTGAGAAAGGAAAAGGCTATTAGCGACTTTGGACCATAGTGTAGAGGCAGACTGCATTAGATCAAAGAGGGTGCAAGAGGAAAGGAAGCTGGAATAAACAGTATGCTCTAGGACCTTGGAGCCAAATGGGCCGAGGACGACGAGATGGTAGTTTAGAGAAGCTAGTGGGTGGAGGGACGGATTTTTCAAGACATGATAAGACAGAGCATTCGATGGCACAAGGGACGGGCAGGCACCCTGCAGGATTCAAGAGCGCAAGGGCAGGAGGTGACGCTGAAGTGGCTGGAGGAGATAAAGCCCTGGGAATAGAAGCAGCCTGAGTTAGCAGATCCTGGTTGCAAAAGTAGAAATAAAAGGGTTGAGAGACTGGGCTTTAGTTAGGGAAAAACCTTCCGTTGGTTTTGGCATCTGACTGGTTGGAAGTCTGTCCCGATATTCAGACTAAACAGCCCCTCCCTCAAGGTCATTCCATTGCTCCTACGTACACCTCCATGTATTGTATCCCACCGAACAACTCCTCTCATTCTGGGGAGCTTTCACCCTTCAAATGCAGGCTGTTTGTTACGTTCGAACCACAGCCAAGCTACGCACATTTAGCTCTTTTCATCTTTGCTCCTACATAATTACTGGCGGCCCCCTAATCCGTTTCAGTGCTCTTCTCAGAGCTCTAGCCAGTAATGCAGACTATTGCTTTTAGGAAGCCTCCGGCTATTTTGATTTTCTTCCGTATTAGCCAAGGTCATCAGCAAGATATTTCAGGGTGTCTGGGCAGATACACTCTGTCATCTTGATTGTCTTTGCAAACGGTAGCGTGAGGTACGGCATTTCTGCAAAAGGTGAGCCAGTGCATGACCTTGTATTGAGGAAGAGGCACCACCTGAGACCTTCTCATCCAGCCAGGAAGCAGAATGTCATTCCTGGAAGGATACAATTAAGGTGGTGGAGACGTTCAAAGTTTTCATTGCACGGAGCGTTAAGCAGCGGGCGACAGTGACATTTGAGCAACGGATCACCCCGGGTTCCATGTTCAATGAAATCTCCCACTTTACAGGGAAAGGAACCCAATGGCAGATGTGGGGTAAAATGACCCCAGCTGCTGCTCTGAGTGCTGTGGCAGGGAGGATGGAAGGGTTTTGTTAACTCATGTTGCCTAGTCTCTGTGCTGCAGCCTGTGTGCAGGTTTTAAAATCCCAGGGACTTTAGCTAATTGGCATCAAAATGAGCCAACGAGTCCTGATGGGCAGGAAGTGTTGTGTAGTAGTTAGAACTGGGGACGGGGAATGAACGCTCCTGGTTTCCACTCCTGTCTCTTTGGTTATTTAACCTATCTGCCTCAGCTCCCCGCTTTATGTCACATACCTCAGAGGTGGTGTTGTAGCACTAAGGTCTGGTCTACACTGAAAACTTGCATTGGCACAGCTAGGTCTCTCAGGGGTGTGAAAAATCCACCCCCCCAACAAGAGATGGGCTATGCCAACCTACCCCAGTGTAGACAGTGCTAGTTCAATGGAAGAAGAACCTAGCTACTGTCCCTCGGGGAGGTGGATTAGCTACAGCCAGGGGAGAACCCCTCCTGTCACTGTGGCGAGTTTCGCCACCGAAGCAGTTGAAGTGTAGATGTCGCCTAAGGGAATGTTGTGGAGTCTAGGCAGGCAGAAAACTACATGGGCTGCGGCTATTCATATACATTTCGATACAAAACTGACATTTGCCACAAGGTCTATTTCTCAGCTTCCATGCATGGAGCCGCACAGATCCAGAAAAGTAGCCTCGTGCATCTAGCCTGGCGCACTGCAAAAACATGCAGAGCAAGCAGAGTTCTAAATGCAGGGCCCACCAAAAAAATTCAAAGGCAAATGTGAGTGGGAACATCCTGTTCCAATGGGGCGGCTCTGCCAGGAAGTGAAGGAAGAAAATGTGGACGGCTGAAAAAATTAATAAACCACAGCTGGATTTAATGTGAGTCACCCTTGATTACGGCCAAGATGCCGCCTGGAGTTTGAGTTGCCAAAACAAATATCCTCCAAGAGTCAGGGGGGGAGATGCTACAGAAAGATGCTAAAAGCATAACTGGATTAAACAAAATGAATATGTTCATGGAGAATAGGTCCATCAACAGCATTAGCCAAGATGGTCTGGGACACAACCCCGTGCTCAGGGCAACCCTAAATCTCTAATTACTAGAGGCTGGGTGTGGAAGAAAAGGATGGATCTCGCCATAATCTCCCTGTTCTGTACACTTCTCCTGAAGCTCTGGCCTCAATGCTGAGACAGGATGCTGGGCAAAATGGACCATGGTCTGACCCCGTATAGCAACTCTTATGTTCTTAGAGGCAAAATACCCCTGAGGAACAGTTGTTACTCCTTTACAAGTGTTCAGTACATAAATCATAGAATCTCAGGAGGTCATCTAGCCCAACCCCCTGCTCAAAGCAGGACCAATCCCCAACTAAATCATCCAAATTTCCCACTCCCCCCAATCCCTAAATGGCCCCCTCAAGGATTGAACTCACAACCCTGGGTTTAGCAGGTCAATGCTCAAACCACTGAGCTATCCCTCCTCCCCAGTAAGACCTACTGCTAACGATGGGAAAATAATGAGGTGTGTCTTGCCTGCCCAGATTTATAACACCTCGTGGGATACCAGTGGGGGTGTTAAAGGCTGGTAGAAGTTTCTCTCCAAGTTCTAGAGCTTTGCTCTTGAATACCTGTTAGACAAAAAGAGGAAAAGAGAGTTAAAATATACATTGTATTGCTTGCTAGTATCAGTCATGCTGGTTTTCTTAAACTTCACTTTTCCATACACTCCCAGACAGACACAAGTTATAAAGTGGGTAAGAATGATGGGACATTACAGGGCTTTCATTTCCAAATAGTGGGGTAGCCCTAGGCCTACATATTGGGATGGGCCTGAACCAAACCCCATGAGGAAGTTTTGATCTGAACCAGAATTTATATATGGCCCCTGGAGATCCACAACAGACCAGTCTAAAATCCTGGATCCAAACGGGCCTCAGACTTTGGATCTGGATGTGAGCTTTGCAGCGTTGGCTCACGTTACAGTAGAAGAGATCTCCCTTTCTAACCAAATTACAGGATCAGTTCTGTTAACTTCTGACTCAGAGTCCTGGGTTAATGAGTTCGAAAGTTCCCAGTTGGAATATAACTGGCATTAGGACATTTGGCAGTTTCAGGGCACTGGGGTTTGTGTGAACCCTTTTCCTTTTCCCTTGGTTTTGGTTCTTATGGACACACTCCTTGTGAGTTTTACTCTGAACCCAGAAATTCAAAGTTAAACAGCCAAAACGGCCAAGTTTTGCCCTATAACGGGACAAACCCACCATGTTTTCCATGGCTTCCTCATGAAACCAGAGATCATCCCAGGATCATTAAGTGAGCTCGGCTTGGGCTTGGGGTTTCACTGTCCTAGTTCTGCACAGCTCTAACCACTCTCAAAGCTGTATGCTTCCCACTGCCTAGAGAGCTTAGTGTCTGCATATGTAAAGCCACCCATTGCTACATCCAGCTGTTCTCTTGAATTTCTGAAACCTTCTAAGTACTTTCCCTTGGAACTTGAAGCCAAGTTCTGCATTAGCTGGGGGAATAGCAGATAAACTGGATTAAGCATCTGTATCTTGCTGTGCTAAAACGTGAGATCTGCCCACATGGCACAGATCTCCAGTCCCTAAGCTCCTGGAACTGCTCCTTTAACCTACTGAGCAAAGACCAATTTCTTGGGTCAAAGGTCTCCACTTCTAATGCTGCTGGCTGCTCTAACACCAATGATGGGCAGCTGGTTAGTAGCTTTGCTCAGAGTACTGTTACAAGAACATGCCCTTCTGGGTTGATTTGAGTTGATCTTGCAAAGCATGGCTTTGGGGACAAAGGGTCCCCTTTTAAGAACTTGTTGTGGGATGGTGGGGGAAAACAGAAGTGAAGACATCAAAATTAAAGCAGATTTCTAAGGATGAAGCATGCTATGGTTTACAAAGCGAGTTGCTGATAGCTCACATGACTTCTAATTTCAAGAACACATATTTTATACACACATACACACACACACAGACACTCCTTTAAGTGCAACTAATTTCCAGAGAGGATCCCTGGCCTCATCATGGCCAAGTTATCACCCTTTCCATTCCTAATTTCCGAGTTATGGGCTTTCTAATCAAATGATAGCTTATGGGGGCTGGTTGCACAAAGCCGCCAGACACAATTATTTTGGGACAAACTGATACAAGCAATAATCTGCGCTCAAGAGATTTGTCTTGAGCAAGAGAAGCCTGTAAGTGACAAGAGATCAAGCACAAGCCTTCTACCTCTAACCTCCCTAGTTCAGTCCAAGTTGTCACAACAGTTCTAAGAAAGCAAGACATTATTGCTCTGAGAAATACAGCATGGAGGAAACCCAAACTTGCCCATGGGCTTTGAGGCCTTTGTCACAGTAGAGGAAGGTATAGGGAGCTGGTTCAGAAGGGAAAACCATGAGGAAGTGACTAGATTATTGAGGGGGGAGGCACTGAACTGACACAGGACAGACACTGACCTGTCTGCTGAGCTCACTCTCTAGCCTGCTGCCCAAGCTTTACGGTTTCGTGGCCTCTCTTCCTTCTCTGTCAAGTTGAAGTCAATGGAAGCTGTGAGCATGAGGGGCTGCAGCACAAGGCACTAGATCTTTGAGAGTTTTCCCAGCAGGGAAATCCCAGGAGGAACAAATTCCTGTAACTCATCCAAAATGCAGCCTTAATTATGGAGCTTCTCCCAGGTCTCCACAAATCACTGGCATCACAATGTAAGGACTAGTCATTTCCTCCTATCATGGGCAGCTCCCTCCAGCAGAAGCCGCCGGCCTGTAGCAATATGGGAGTTGCTTGAAAAGGTTATTTACTTGTTGCTTAAGGCCCAATCCTGCAGCCGTATGCTAGCAGAACTCCCATTGAGATCAGTGGGATCAGGCCTTCTGTTTGCCTGAGATATTCAGGGTAGAGGAGTAATCTCTTGATCTCCCCACATCTGGTTTTTAAATTCCAGCACAGCTATATTATGAGACAGGTTATGTGTTAAGATATGGCCTACGTTTGGGAGGGATAGGTGGGAGAAAGAGAGAGCAGTGTTTTCAGTAGGAATCTTCTGATTTAGCCAGAATTCGTTGCGGGCCTAGTGCTCATTGGAACGCTGCTCCACCACCCTCGGAAAGGGGTGCCTTTCCCCAGAGGTCAACTCAACTCTGCTGGCTGAGTGGGGAAACCAGGGGTTGGGGCAGTTCTACCAAACGTACTTGCTTGGATCAGTCCTTGTGTAACCCTGTGGTGAGCGTGTGTTACAAATCCCCCTCTGTGCTGATCCACATAGGATAGGAGTTGTTACCACCCCCGCCTACGAAGCCACGGCTCTTCAGCTCAAGCTGCTGCAATTCAGACAGATATCTGGCTCAATCCCCAGTGTGTTGACCATGGGGGTGGTTGTCACATCAGTCACTTCCTCTTCCCAAAGGAAGCCGATGGCTCAAATCCCAGATGAATCCCCATGTATGGCCAGCCCTCTGGGTTCACACATGGGGATTGAATCGGGAACCTCCGGAGCTAAAAGCGTGAGTTTTGACAGTCTGAGTTAAAGAGCCATGGCCCGGTAGCTGGGGGTTGTAACAGACTCATATCCACTGTGTACTGGCACAGAGGGGAGCTTGTAACACACACTCACCAGTCCATGACATTTGCACACTAAAGAAAGGCTCCTTGCACATGGATGGCGTTAGCCACAGCCTGGCCCCCTGCTTTATCAGTGCAAACTTTTGCTACACAAAAAATAGAACACTAATTTGGGGTTTTCACAAATAGCTGCCACCAATAAGCTAACACTTAGCCTGCGGGGCTATTTGGAGCGACCCCAAAGTTTGCGCTATTGCCTATATTTAGGCTACAAAGTAACAAGGCCTGAGGGAAAGGCAAAGATCACTGCAAATGCATTTCAGTGGGGACCAAAGCACCAAGCTGAAAAACGATCTTGCTAAAATTGTCCGTTGGAGAAAAGATCTTTATAGATGAGCCAGGCATGGCAAGCATAAGGTAATTGTGTGAGACTTAATTAAAAGACTGTTAGTGGGAGTTCAATATTCATAAAAAACAGGTTTAGCCTCTTGTTACAGAGGGATTATTTTATGTTCAGTTGAGCACCGCTGGGAGCAGCCCTATCCAGAAATACACCTGCACATTCATTATTTGAGACAGTGAGAGATATGCAGGATGTGTGGAAACAAACCTCTTCACCGGTTAGGTAGTACGTCGTCAAGAGCCCTCCGACATAACGAATGTTCACTTCGAACAAGGACGCTTCTCCATTCTGAAAAGATCATCATCAGATAGTAACTGGAAGGTACAAGTGAAGCCTTACAGCAACCATGCAGACATAGGGCCAGTGAGAGTGCCTTGGAATAATTCTAGGCACGTTCACAAAACTCTGCAATCCTATTCACAGTTTAATAACACTTTGCCTTTTTCTGGCATCTTTCATCTAGGATCTCAAAGAGCTTTATACATGAAGCCGCACAACCCCCTAGGAGGTAGCTTAAGTAAGCTATCGGGATCACTTTGTTACCACTGAAATGGTTTCTGGGTAAAACGCAGCAGCTGTTTAATAGCAGTGAAACACTACCCAACAGATTACGAAAGAAAGCGTGAGGAAGTGTACTTCCTCCAGTTGAAAATGAAAAGGCAATGCAGGCAGGCAGAAAATAGTTACGTACGTTGAAAGCTGGACAGGACGCTGGAGTTAACATCTCTGTTCTTACAAGAAGGGCAGAGAGATTTCGAGAGACCACAAGAAGTCAGGACTGTTTTGAATGGCCAAAAGATGGCACCCTCCTGTACTGAGCCTTCTCGCACCATATGGGAGCATTCCTTCAGCACTGACTCAGCGGACAGAGTGCCAGCTTGTGCATCACCACAACAACTTCCTGGCGTGGCCAGATGTTCTCTGGAGGTCTCCCATTCAAGGACTTACCAGGCTCAACCCTACTTGGTTTGTAAGACCTGACAGGACCACAGCCCAGGATGGAACAGCTGCTGCCACACTGAGTGGCAGACAAACAAACCAGTGCCCAGGTGCCCTGCTAGGAGATGGTGAACATGCAGTGGTGTGGTTCACTGAACCTCCCAGGAAGCCACTCACCTGGAACGAGTTAAGATCTATTTTATTCCAGGTCCCGATCAGCAAATGTCAAAGCAATTGCCTTCAAACTGTGCTTTTTAAACTGTGCTCCTAGACTGTGAACCTGCCAGGCAAATTATTTCTTCCTCTCAGATAAACACATAAAACTACCAACAGGAGGCTCTTACAAGAGCGCAGCATTTTCCGCGAATGGGATAGAGGGATAGGAATTCTTTACCCACTGCATTAATCTGGCTCTTCCAACAATCCCACTGGGTTACATATGAAAACAGAGGTCTTCTCCCAGGGAAGGCTGGAAGGATCAGAGACACAATGTGCCATCCAGAGAGGGAGGCAAAAGCCAAAGGAAGCAGCTCAAGATCACGCAGGAAGTGACAGTACTGTACAGGGGCAGAGAGAGGGAGAACCTGGAAAAGGCTGGACTGGAAGGAGGAGAGAAAGCAAAAGATCCAGGTTGGGAAATAAAATCAGTGGACCTAATATAGCTGCAAATAGCAATTAATGATTTGTTTGCTGGGCGCTGGTTCTTAGGCTATCAATTAACCAGGGTCATGGAACACTGCTGTACACACAGCCTGCTGCTGGTTAACACGGTCGTCCGTGCTGCATTCCTTTTAGAGTTTGGGGATTATTTTTGTCCCTCAGCCTCCCTGTCTCACGCTTCTCTAAGCAAACTTGCACTTCCCACATAGTCAGTGGTCTGTCTAGGTATCTACACCACACTTGCCACTAGTCAGTAAATCCAAACAGCTGCTCTGCCACAGACCTGAACTGTCTCTTCTTTCCCCACTGCCTGAGTCAGGCCCACCCTGCCGCATCTAGTTGCTGAGAGTTCCACCACCCCTGAAGACAGCAGCTCTCCGGGGGGGACCTTGGTTGCAGAGGGGCCGCCCGTCAGAGTGTTTGGGTCCAGCCCACTGAACGCTTTAAAAGGCAAGACCGGTACCTCCAGCTTGACTGTGTTTTATGGGCAGCCAGTGGAACAAACAGCACTGGAGTGACATGTTGCTGACAGCTGATAATCCAGCTTCCTCTGTTGAGACGGTTTGCTTTGTAGCTCTGAAACTGTTTTTACTCCCCATGCTGGCAAATTATCTCAGCAGCAAATGTGGCTACTTTTGAAATGACACCCTCTCCTTCCTTGTCATTTCTCTCTTAAGCCTCGCACTGAATTCCCCTCTCCAGTCAAGGCCACCATCCCACTCCTGCCTGTCTAAGTCAGCTTCTTGTCTCAAAGCCAATTTTTAATTAATTTCAACCCTTCTCTCCCTGCACTGCACATCTGACTCCAGTGATCAATCAATAACATTCATTTTAGTCTTTGCCGATCAATCTATTGTGTGGGCCAGGAGTAAAAGCTTTTGTCAAATCCAGATAAATTATCTCCCCATTGATTTTGTCCCTTGTTTATCGATTCAGTAACATACTTAAAAGCATTCAAGCTAATATATCAGATGTGATCTTCCTATTATGAATCCATGATGGCCATCCCTTCCCAAATGATACTTTTCTAAAAAGGCAGCTGCATTCATTTTTCACATGGGGAAAACCATTTTTCCCCATGTACTAACTAGGACAGACATAAAGAAATTAAAATTTTAATGGCATTTTGAGCTTAATGGCTTCCATAGACCACGTCAGGCTGTGGTCCCGTCTCGCAAGCGAAGAACAACTCCGTATGTAGATGGGAGACCTTCTCGGAAGATACAGGAAGGAGTGCTGGCCATTCTGTAGGTGGAGCTCCTCATTTTTCATACTTATCCAGTGTCCCAGCAGTGTGGTTGGGGTCAGGCCTATCGAGAGAAATTTGGGACCCCACCGCCTTCCCTTTCACTTTATTGACACAGATGTTACAAACATTTTGGGGTCCCCCACAACTTAAGGCCCTGGCACAATTGTCCCTCTCCCCCCCTCCCCTTCCCGTTAGCTTTGGAGTCCTGTGCTGCCTTTGAATAACACATAGAGGTACTGGTCAATAATTTATAAGGAGGTGTGTCAAAAAAATCCCCTCCTTAAGAGCAGGGTGATCAGTCTATAATTCGCGGAAAGAAAACCTGATATCATGGGGAGGGGGTTCAATCTGGGGGACATATGCTGGAGGTCTCCTGTTCACACTGATCAATCTTCCTTGGAGTGTCTAAAAATTAGAGATGGAAATTTTCTAACAGAAAGAGCATTACCCCCTGTTCAGGCTAATTCCACGGAAGACCTCAGGAATGAAGGATGGCTGCAGGAATCACTGGGTGGAGTTCTGTGCTCTGTGCTGTGCAGGGGGTTAGTTGGATCACAATGTTCCCTTCTGGTCTTGCAATCTATGAATCTGACTCATTGTCCCTTGCACTGACATTTTCAATTACTGACTCACCACATTCAAGTCCAAGCTCTTCTCCACCCAGCTTTTCGCTTCTTGGAATTCCTCCCCAAGCTCCATGATGTACAGAGTATCTAAGGCATCCACTATGGTAGCCCCTCGAAGGCCCCCTGTATCGGCAAACAAAGAACAACTTGTTTAAATCTTATTCACCTTCCGTTTTTGGATATCAACTGGTCAGGTTCATTTTCATTTCACCCTTTTAACACTAAAGGTGACTGTGCACGTTGGGGGAGGTGTCAACCTTTTAACACGCTCCCTCCCTGTTTCCAACTTTAACGATGGGGTAAAACAATAGCATGTTTGGACAGGATGAGAGCAATCGCTGAGATGAGGTAAAGGACTGCAACGGTACACGGCTGTATACTAGACGCAGCCCACACCAGAACTCCAGGTGGGAACTCCGCTGAACTTTGGGAATGTTCCGCTTGGCATTTGGACCTGAATTAAATGGACCGAGGCTGTGCAAGGAGCTTGGACCAAAGGCTTTCCAACAGGACTAGTGAGTTTGGGATCTTTAAAAGGGGCCTGATTTTCAGAGGGCAGAAAAATGGGCCCGAAGTTGGGCACCCAAAATCACTAGTCACGTCTGCAAATCTTGACCTTATTTTCCAGTTCTGGAATGTGCCTGCAATCAGGACAGCTTGTGACATTTCAGCCCAGCAGATGCAAAGCCTTGCCCTGACTTGGCTACATACCCAAACTGCAGCCTCTCTCTAATCTGGGCTGAAACACAGTTGCCCAGCTCCCCAGTGAGGTCATCACCAAACATGCATAGGCTGCCAGGGACCACTGTGCTAGCCAGCATGACCACGGAGGATGACGTTGCAATAGTCATCATGTGGTGATGTCCCTGGATCTGGATCAGTCCTGCAAGTCCACCAGGTAAGGTCCGGGCCTGCACCCCTTCGTGTGTCAATGGCGAGTTTGAGAACCCAGTGTGTGCGCGGGGGGGTTTTCGTCCATCCTGGCGACACGGCTGAAGAGCAGGCATGCAACGTACAACGTAATAAAATGAATGACTGAAGCGAGGCCAGAAGGCATCATAGTGTCTGTGTACAATGGCAGATGATCTTGCACTGTGTGTGGCAACTACAAACCAATCTCATTGTTTTCAGTCCCTGAAAGGTCTTTGTTCATGTTCTGCTTGGTAGGATACAGCTGCTCCTTCACAGACTTTGTCATCCGCAGCAGTCAGGTTTCACGGCAGGACTGTCCACAATGGACGCTGGACTTACCCTTTGGATTCTGGCTGACATAGCACGTGCTTAGCACCCACCGGCAGCCAAGCTCCCCTCCCTTCTCCCCACAGTGCCTCCTGCCCACCGCAGATCAGCTGTTCTGCGGCATGCAGGAGGCACTGGGAGGGAAGGGGGAGGAGAGGGGATGGGGCACGCTCGGGGGAGGGGGCAGAACTGGGCTGGAAGAGATGGGTCTGGGGCAGAGCAGGAAGAGGCGGGGCAGGGTCTTGGGGGAAGAGGTGGAGTGGTGGCAGGGCCTGGGGCGGAGTGGGGGCGGGAAGAGGTGGGGCGGGGGCTTAGCGGGGTTGAGCACCCCCAGGGCAAGTTGAAAGCCAGCCCCTGTGTTGGCTGAACTGTACAGAGGATTTAACCAATCTGCTTCATGTGGCACACAGAATCGACCTCAAAGTGGCTTTCGGCTCAGTCAGCACTTTGGCTTGCACTGAAAGGAGCTGGTTTCCAAATGTTCTGCTAAATCTAGTATATGATCTTCACACTGATATTGGTGTGAAAGTGTGCCTTGGTTCGTGACTTTTGCCACATTTCTACATAACCTCAGGTGTGCCGCAGGGATACATTCTCCTCCAGGCACTATTCTGTCGAGCTACTCACTGGATGTTAGGACTTGCCGTTCCTCTCATCGAAACCAAGGTTGGTCAAGAAGTGCTTCCAACCAAGACTATGCCGATGACACTGCCTTGCTTGTGGAGAAGTCACAAAATTTCAGCGCCGCTCACCACGGACTCCAAGGCGCCACCCCCACTGTGAGATTGAACATCTCATGACAGAAGACCAAGGTCCAGAACTTTGGAGCAGGGCCACCAGAACCCCTGGCGCAGGTGGGGTTGAGTACCATGGAGAACTGCTTGGTGAGGGCCAAGAACAATACTTCAATTTCTGAAAGACGATACTCAAGATAAAGTAATATTAATATATTGTTTGTTCTGTGGAACACTAAGCCTACATTTGCGGCATGCGGTGACTCATGGTTTCCCACTACAAATGTATGATATATGGCATTAGGTGGCAGCAGCGTGATTAAAAATGAAGCCCTTGGACGCTTAACAGAGACTTGGTGAGCTCAAGGGAGAGCTCCACTCACTTAACTAACAGAATGAATTGTTATCCATGAGTGTGCCCATTTTTCTCCAGCAGAGGGCAATGAGGCGTATGCAGACTAAGCACAGTCCCTCACAAATACTTGGATCTGCCATGTCAACCACGTAAAAACCCATGTCAGACTTTCCGTATAAAGTAATTGGGACTACACAGGAAGACTTTCAACAAAAGACAGCGACATTGTATCCTGTGCTGAGATGTGGAATGGTGATACGTGGAACTGTATCCCATGCAAGCTGGGATCAGTGTGATTTAAATAGTTCAGTACTGTGAACAGCAGCAGAGATATGGTCTCACAGGATCTCAGTGACACAGTTTCATTTCTGGTGGCTGAGAGTCCCTAAAAGTCCGTCTAGTCATCAGAAGGCAACGCAGCAGGGGAGGTGAAAGAGAACATGGGTCACTGGCCTGTGTGCATGGACTTTGAGATTGGAGGCCATCGTTTTCCTTCGTAACCAAATATACACAGCTCTTCACTTGGAAGCTACCCATTACCCAGCCCCCAAAAGGCAAATGAAAGCTTCTCCATCATTTCCTGCATTTTCCTGAATGCCCACTGGAGTAGGACTTCTGTGTGTAGTTACTGGTTTGCCCTTACGTCAAGATTAGAGGCACACAAGCATTGCTTCATTGCTGTCACAGATCTGTCCTTTGTCCTAAGAGAACTGGACCGCAGAGGTGGGTGGCCAGATTCAGCGTTCGTTTCTGCAGAGGGTGATGCTGCTGGTGACAACTCTCTTGAATACTGCGTGCAGATGTGGTCGCCTCATTTAAAAAAAAAAAAAATATTGGAATTGGAAAAGGTTCAGCAAAAGGCAACAAAAATGATTAGGGGTATGGAACGGCTTCCGTATGGGGAGAGATTAATAAGAATGGGACTTTTTAGCTTGGAAAAGAGACGATTAAGGGGGGATAGAATTGAGGCCTATAAAATCATGACTGGTGTGGAGAAAGTAAATAAGGAAATGTTATTTACTCCTTCTCAGAACACAAGAACTAGGGGTCACCAAATGAAATTAATAGGCAGCAGATTTAAAGCAAATAAAAGGAAGTATTTCTTCATACAAGGCACAACGTCAACCTGTGGAACTCTTTGCCAGAGGATGTTGTGAAGGCCAAGACCACAACAGGGTTCAAAAAAGAACTAGATAAATTCATAGAGGATAGGTCCATCAATGGCTATTAGCCAGGCTGGGCAGGGATGGTGTCCCTAGCCTCTGTTTGCCAGAAGCTGGGAATGGGCGACAGGGGATGGATCGCTTGATGATTCCCTGTTCTGTTCATTCCCTCTGGGGCACCTGGCATGGGCCACTGTCAGAAGACAGGATACTGGGCTAGATGGACCTTAGGTCTGACCCAGTAGGGCCGTTCTTATATACCACCATTGCCCTTTCCCTCCTAACCACAAAGCCTCAAATACTCGACTGATATCCAGGAGCTTTCAGGAGGGATGCTGCTGCTTTGGCTCAACTTCTTCGTCTCACATTTTAAATCAATTATATTAAACTAAAAATGGGTCTCAGCCAGAAATGCCAGGTCCAGGTCAGAACTTTCCTAGAAAGCATTCATAGTGGGACAGAACATTTTGAGTGCCCTCTAGTGGTGGTTCTAATTATAGTACTACTTAGTACAAGAAACAACTGTTGGATTACACCCAGAAACCTTCACAGGAAGTGGGGTATATTGGTAAGTTGGAGAGTGGGGGAAACGTGGAAATATGGGAATAGTTAGCAACAAACCTTGAGATCTCAGTCTTTCTTTATTTAAAAAATAATCCCCGGGGCAGACGACATATCATATTTCCCAAAAGGCAGGTGATCAGATCTAGATGTTTAGTTTGGACCAATTTCTATTTTAAATATTCTTGATCTGGAGAAAGGGGTAAACAGTGAGATGGCAAAGTTTGCAGATGATACTAAACTGCTCAAGATAGTTAAGACCAAAGCAGACTGTGAAGAACTTCAAAAAGATCTCACAAAACTAAGTGATTGGGCAACAAAATGGCAAATGAAATTTAATGTGGATAAATGTAAAGTAATGCACATTGGAAAAAATAACCCCAACAATACATACAATATGATGGGAGCTAATTTAGCTACAACTAATCAGGAAAGAGATCTTGTAGTCATCGTGGGTAGTTCTCTGAAGATGTCCGTGCAGCGGCAGTCAAAAAAGAAAACAGGATGTTAAGAATAATTAAAAAAGGGATAGAGAATATCTTATTGCCCTTATATAAATCCATGGTACACCCACATCTTGAATATTGTGTACAGATGTGGTCTTCTCATCTCAAAAAAGATATACTGGCATTAGAAAAGATTCAGAGAAGGGCAACTAAAATGATTAGGCATTTGGAACGGGTCCCATCTGAGGAGAGACTAAACAGGCTAGGACTTTTCAGCTTGGAAAAGAGGAGACTAAGGGGGATACGATAGAGGTCTATAAAATCATGAGTGGTGTGGAGAAAGTAAATAAGGAAAAGTTATTTACTTGTTCCCATAAGAACTAGGGGCCACCAAATGAAATTAATGGGCAGCAGGTTTAAAACAAATAAAAGGACGTTCTTTTTCACACAGCGCACAGTCAACCTGTGGAACTCCTTGCCTGAGGATGTTGTGAAGGCTAGGACTATAACAGGGTTTAAAAGAGAACTAGATAAATTCATGGAGAACTAGATAAATTCATAAATTAATGGCTATTAGCCAGGATGGGTAAGGAATGGTGTCCCTAGCCTGTCTGTCAGAGGGTGGAGATGGATGGCAGGAGAGAGATCCCTTGATTATTACCTGTTAGGTTCACTCTCTCTGGGGCACCTGGCATTGGCCACTGTCGGTAGACAGGATACTGGGCTGGATGGACCTTTGGTCTGACCCAGTATGGCCTTTCTCATGTTCTCCTTTAAGAAAGGCACCCTGACTTACTTTGGTGATTTTACAAGATTGTAGTTTTGACGCTTTTCAACCAGTCAGCACAGGACTGACTTTACGAGACGCAAACCAAGACTTGATTGCGCATCTACAGATTGCCGGTTTCCGAATGCCGTCTGCAACAAAACCGGGGTGGGGGGGAAGCACTGGAGCCAATCACTGTAACTTCATTTGCTCTGACTGACTTGGAAAATGATCGTCTAACTGGCACTATCTACATACAGAAGAGCTGAAGCCGGAGTCAAACAGCCACCACAGCTACAAGATTGGTCTTAAAAAAAAAAAGAAGAAAAAAAAACGCTAATGGTTACTTAGCATGTTATAAAATGCAGTGACCATGAAAACCAACATTGGCTCAGTCAGAGGTGGTTTTATCAACCCTAATGATTCTGTAATATTAATGATTATGCGATTTTTATGCGCTTTCCTATTAGCAGGGAGAAACGTACCAGCACTGAGCGACATGGACACAGGCAAAACACTTTCAGAAGAAAAACAGTGAAACATTGCCCGAGGCTCAGCCCATTATTGTGATCTTCTGAGAGTAACATACTAATGGGCTCGATTTATTATGATGATATAATCCACCACGCCTTTCATAATCTGCGAAGAGACAGTAATAAAAAGTTGGATTTGCCGAAACTAAATAGGGACAAAGAGACAAAGTCACCGTTTTCTGGGATGATTAATTTAAATGAAAAATAAAATAGTGTTTGAATTTACAGAGCTTTTTATGTTTGCCTTCAAATATATGAAACCCTCTGGGGGGGTTTAGAAATATGCTTTGCTCTTTGTTCCAGTATGATTCGGAGTTGCTTGGCTTTCCTTTCTGCCCCTGTATTTTATAAAAGAGAGCGCGCTTCACTGATCATCTGTCCCTTGCCTCGTATTAAACTGTTGGTTTAAATATTCCTTGAACACAGGGATATTGGAGGAACTGCAGACTGTGTGTCTTGTACAAGAGTCTTTTAGATGTTGCCTGTCTTCTGTGCCACGTCCGAAGTGATCTCTGGCATCTGCATGTGACTTTTTCCCTAAACCCAACAAACTTATTGTAATAATAAATGAGACACACCTTGTAAATGAAAGTCATCTCAGAACAAAAACAAAATTTGAAACAATTCTGTGGCTGTCCAGGACTTCACAGTTGCATCTAGGCTGTACACCAGGGTCTCGTGGCCAGATCACGAGCAGCCAGACCCAGTAGTCGGAGCCGGAGCCAGAGCCCACTGTCACAAGACAGGGGCCGAGAATCGGCTGGGTTAGGATCCTGGGAGGTCAGAAGCAGGAGACAAACGGAGATGGGGAATCACAACTCAGATGCCAGGAGTCAAGTCAGGTCGGAATGCTAGGCAATCAAGCCAGGGAAGCAGGAGCGAGTAGTGATAGCAGGAAGCACAAGCACCCAATCCAGTGCAGGGAGGAGAGCAGTAGTTTTGCACAGCTTTCTGTTCCTGCTACTGGCGTAGGACCAGTGGGACAATCAGCTGCTCTGGGACGCCACCATTTGGACCTCAGGGGCAGAGTCTGACCCTGGGGTTGGGCTTTGTGAGTCTCAGGTAAGCTGTTGCCAGCAGGCTACGGGTGGAGGGTTGGAGCATGGTGGTTCCCATGAACCTTGGGGGCCCAGGTTTGAGATCCGTGGGTCACGACACAGGGCCATTCAGAACTTGAGAGGGACCCAGATCTTCTAGTTCCAAATACACAGGCCACTATAACTTTTCCCTACAAGAGTTTCTCCGAATGGGGGGCAGACCCCCTTGGGGGCACAGAATGTATTCTGGGAGGGCGTGAGATGCTTGCGGGAGTGGGGGGGACGGGACACTTACTATGCACATTTTACCCATAGCAATGAGTAACTAGCAAAGCTGATTGCTCCAGACACATTGGGTCCTCAGATGGCGCTGTGCAGTGGTGATGACTTTCTAAGTTGCCGGGGGGGGGCTCGACCCCCTCTCTGCCCCAGGCCCCGCCCTCATTCCACCCCTTCCCCGAAGCCCTCTTCCTGCCTCTTCCCGTCCCCACCCCACTCCATTCTGAGCGGGCCCTGCCCTCACTCCTCCCCCTGCCTCTCAGCGCCTCCCGCACGCTGCTGAACAGCTGATCCGCAGTGGGCGGGAGGTGCCAGGCAGAGGGGAAGGAGCTAATGTGGGGGGCTGCCAAAAGGCGCTGTGCATTTGACTCTAGATGGTGCTCTGCATTTTGATGGATTTCTGTGAAGCTTGCCTAGCATTATACAAAGTCGTTGCCATCTGTCTGTTAATCCGTGTGCTACGATGTGGCGTGCACATTTAATTGTAAGCATCGAGCACAGTCGTAGTTTTGCTTTTGCTCTTATTACACTGGATCATTGGCTCATTCTTGCAACAGAAAAAAAAAACCCAACTCAAACGAAAAACAAGCTGAAACCGATTCAAGTGAAGCACCTGTAGCTGTGTTGGGGGAGGGGGCGTAAACTACTACACACACAAAGAAGGGGGGTACGATCAAATAAATTGGAGAATCGCTGCCCTATAGGAGAATATTCATTAGCAGTTAGTTGTATAGGGCTTATGACACACAATCCAGTGGTCGTGATTCCGTCCAATATACAGAAGACAGTGTTACCTATATGCTAGCCAGTTTGTTACAATACACACAGACACACTTACAAAGGTGATATCTTGGCTGATATACTGCATATTTTGAGACAAAGCGAGACTTTTTCAAAAAATATTTCACCTTTCCAGAGCTATAGATCTAATGAAAGAGATAGAATCAAAGCAGAAGCAACTTTAAGAGGAAAAGAAACCAAAATCCTAGCCTGTCAGAATCTTTATACACTTGCTGTCAGCCCCCTCTCTAAGCTACTGGTTTCACTTACTCCTTTGTTACAGTGACACTGGGACACTTTTAATAGTGGGGGTGCTGAAAGCCAGCCCCCTTACCCCTGTCTGGGGGCGGGAGCAGGTCCATGTCTCTGAAAGCGGGGGACTCAAGACAGGAGCAGGCTAAGGCTGGGGCCACAGCTGGGGGAGGGAGCGGGGCCGGCAGCCGGTCCCCGGAAGCAGGGCTGGCAGCCAGAGCCCCGGGCATGGGGCCAGCAGCCAGAGCCCCGTGTAAAACCTGGGGGTGCTGCAGCACCCCCCACACCCATAGTTCCCAAGCCTATGCTTTGTTACGGGGTTTTTAACTAGAAACCAAAAAATCTGCTTAAGAAACACTAGTGCATAGAAATGGCAGCTCTCAATTTAAAGCATGAAAATACCTCATGGACAAAGCACCTTCCAAATGGATTATTTCTCACACAAACTAGGTCATTAAGGGCTGGATTATGTGTCTTTTATTTAAGTTATGGCAGCAGAATCAGGTCCCCAGAGGAAAAAAAAAAAGTCCTACTTCTACCATGCCACCAACAGCCAGCAGAGAAAAGGAGAGACACACAGCACTGCCATAAAGAGCCTGACCCCTAGGCATAACTCCGGCTGAATTGGACAGGCCAGACTCAACTCTGCAGTAAAGTCTTTGCAACTCCCATTGATTTCTCTCCTGCACCTCTGGGGCAACCTATCAGACCCCAGCCAGGGCTCTGCTTTGCTCATTCGTGGAAGGTCATCTTTAATCACTGAGCATACTTCTCAGATCACTACCCACTCTAGAGAGATAAAGTATCTGATTACTCAAACATCGGCTGGCTCCAGGGTAATCCCAGGAAGATTACAGTCAGACAAAAGACAGCTTTGGAGATTGGGGTATCCTGCCCCAAAGCTGAAGGTTGAGAGCAATATGAAAGAAAAGACCTATTCTTACCCTGGGGAGATGTTTTAATGTTACTGCCCTTGGAGTCAGATGGTGATTAATCCTTTGGGATTCCTCACCACCACCACTCTGAGACCTTCCCAATCACCAGACAGAAGCCACTACTTCTTTGGGGAAGGGGAGGAGACGCTGAGGCACTCCCTCTCCTGTTAGAGGGAGGAGGGGAAAAGACACCATTAGTGGACTCTCTCTCTGCCCTCTGACCCAGAAATCGTCTCGAGAATAGCTAGATCCAGCTCTAAGCAGGAGCGTGAAAGGGAAGATGTTTGGGACCACCTGGCTTTTCTCTCCAGCAACAGGAATTTGGCTGTCTCCAGAGATAGGTGTGGACTATAGACTGAACTAGTCAGTAGCCAATGGGCTAAATGTCCAATATTTTTTTGGCTTGAGACAGATTCCTTCTGCTACCTGCAGCTGTCTCTTCCTCCTACAGCCATCATCCGGGTCCACTCACTGTGCACTACTCCTGCTTGTGAAGGTAATGGCCACTTATTAACCAACAGGTAATATTTAATTTAATATGGAATGAAAATTTAATTATAAACTATTTGACATCTCTCCACCGCCCCACACACAGAGAAATGCAGCCACCTGGGGGGTGAAATGTGACAACTACTTAATACTGCCGGCTAATAGAATACAACAGAGTTTAGGTGCAGGACTGGCGTGAAAAAGCACAACACTTCCAACTCAAATGATGGACAGAATTTTTAGGTAGGTAGAATGCAAGCGAACATGGCCATAATAATTGAGCTGATGCTTTTCTCACCGAAGAGGCCATGGCCGTTTTCGTGACTACAAGAGCCTCTGTTTTAAGTTTTCATCTGAGAGAAGACAAACAGCAATCCAGAAGAAGTACTGTATAGTCGTAATACAAAGCTTCAGCTCATCACTTCCAGGGAAAGCTTGTACCACCCCGTTCTAAGCCTCAAGTGTGTTTAATCTTTTAAGAGAGAAGAATGGAGACATCCAGGAAGGCAACAAGACAGCTCTGTTTCTATTTTTACCCACTCAGAGAGCAAATCATTCATCTAAGCTCGCTAATTTAATTGCAAAAATCACCAACAAATATTAAGTTAATGCAACGATCGTGACAGGTGCTGAATGGACAGCTCTGGAAACAGGATCCAGTATTGTACACACCAGGCAGGAACAGTACAAAAGTCACTGCAACAGCCACTGCTAACATGCCTCAGAACTAGCCTGGAGGGAACCAAATCCAGGGACGAGAGGAGGGTGGAATATCCATGGCTAGTCAATCATGGAAGAGTCTTCATGGGACTTGCTGGAGGCTCCAGCTTTCAAACAGGGTGGATAAAAATCAATGATTAAAAAAAAATTTGGATTTTTTTAATTTAAATCGGATTTTTTTGATAAAATGGTTTTTGAGGGAAAAAATGATCTAAAGATACATTATAGCTGACAGATATCTCATCATGGAATAGGGATTATAAATTCTAATTCTATAGTATGAGACAATACATTCATGTAATGTTTAAGAAAAGTTTTGTAAATGAGTTCCAATAGTTCATGGATTAGGGACCCAATCTTACGGGGTTCCACAGGCTTTTGTATAGATTATTTAGGTTAATCTTTCTATCTACCCAATGGGACTCAGTGCTCAGTCCAGAAGATACCATCCAAGATGCTTAGTTTTGCAGTTCTCAAATTGTGGATTTGTAACTGCAGAGGTAACATGCCTGTTAACAGCAAAAATGATTTTAAATAAATAAATAAGTAACATATAGAGGTGAGAAATATCAGACCTCAACTCTATTGTCCCTCTGCAAATTTGTGTACGCAGAGTCAATCCCTTACCTCTCTCTAAAAGTGCAAAGTTTCAAAAAGTTCAACGAATAGAAGATTGTTGGGTGCGGAATAGATCTGGACAAGGAGAAGAAGTCTGGAAATAAATGTGAGAAGTGAGGGACATATGCTTGTTCTGTTAAAATATTAGATGTTTGTGTTGAAGTAAAAATCCAGAATACTTAACGTTGTTGTTTTAGTTAAATTAAACAATTTAAATTTCTGTCTGGTGATGTTCTCCTCCTAATACAGCAAGGCAAGAAAATCATCCAAATATTAATGATTAACCTGTTGAATTGGAGATATTTATGAAGTCATTGGGAGATGAACTATCAGCTTCAATTAGAATCATAGAATATCAGGGTTGGAAGGGACCCCTGAAGGTCATCTAGTCCAACCCCCTGCTCGAAGCAGGACCAATTCCCAGTTAAATCATCCCAGCCAGGGCTTTGTCAAGCCTGACCTTAAAAACCTCTAAGGAAGGAGATTCTACCACCTCCCTAGGTAACGCATTCCAGTGTTTCACCACCCTCTTAGTGAAAAAGTTTTTCCTAATAGCCAATCTAAACCTCCCCCACTGCAACTTGAGACCATTACTCCTCGTTCTGTCATCTGCTACCATTGAGAACAGTCTAGAGCCATCCTCTTTGGAACCCCCTTTCAGGTAGTTGAAAGCAGCTATCAAATCCCCCCTCATTCTTCTCTTCTGCAGGCTAAACAACCCCAGCTCCCTCAGCCTCTCCTCATAAGTCATGTGTTCTAGACCCCTAATCATTTTTGTTGCCCTTCGCTGGACTCTCTCCAATTTATCCACATCCTTCTTGTAGTGTGGGGCCCAAAACTGGACACAGTACTCCAGATGAGGCCTCACCAATGTCGAATAGAGGGGAACGACCACGTCCCTCGATCTGCTCGCTATGCCCCTACTTATACATCCCAAAATGCCATTGGCCTTCTTGGCAACAAGGGCACACTGCTGACTCATATCCAGCTTCTCGTCCACTGTCACCCCTAGGTCCTTTTCCGCAGAACTGCTGCCTAGCCATTCGGTCCCTAGTCTGTAGCGGTGCATTGGGTTCTTCCATCCTAAGTGCAGGACCCTTTGGTAAATGAAATAACCAAACAATCATTCATTTTCTGATATAGCTGTAAAACTAATCTGAAAAGTTTTCAAAATAAATCACTGTTTACAAATGTATAGTGTGTACCTTCTAAAAATGAAACCTACATCTATCTCTGAGTTGTGAAGAATATGTATTAAGATGATAACAACCAACAAGAATGCACTTTTATGTAGAAAACCATGATTAAATTGAGTCTTCCTGACTAGTGATTTAAATTGTGATTTAAATAAAATCCATCCTGCTTTAAAAACATTTAACATTATACTAGACAAGGCACTGATAAGCGATACCATAAGGAACAGTCCTGCCCCAGCAGGGGTATGAACTGGACGAGTTAATGGGTCTTCTTTACCCTGAGTTTCACTGTTTTTAACTGCTGGCCTCTCTTGAGCCTGTCAAGAAAGGTGTCAGTTATGCCAGCAGCGGTGATGGTTCGAATAAACTGCCAAGGGCTCATTAGGAGGTTTAGCATGTATCCTTTGGGCCACATGAGGAATGCTGGGGAAGACATATGTCAAACAGCGCATTCAAAGACACTAACAAGTTTAAATGTCTGTCACATAACTATAGCATTAAACTTCTAAGGGACTGTCTACACTTAAAACACTCCAGCTGCACAACTGTAGACGCTACCTACACTAACGGGAAGGATTCTCCCACTGGCATAGGTAATCCACCTCCCCGAGAGGTGGTAGCTAGGCTGAAAGAAGACTTCTTCTTTACCTAGCGCTGTGTATACCGGGATTTAAATTGGCTTAGCTACACTGCTCAGGGTGTGGATTTTTCACACCCTATCAGATGTCGTTAAATCAACCTCATTTTCTACTGCAGACCAGGCCTAAGTAACCACTGACCAGGGTGCTCTGCGGTACAGGCAACAGTATCTGAATACAATCCATAATTTTTCTCTTACTTCCATGGCTTAACAGTGAAGCCTCAGGTTTACTTTCATGCTAAGACAGAGATTTGCATTGATTATATTCAAGATGAACCCATGGATTTAGCCAACCCGCAACAGATGTGTCATCCTAATAGCAAGATAAATGATAATAATCAAAGCGGAAAAGGAAAAAAACAGGCTCCATTCACCCAAGTGAAATATAAAGAGAACAGAAAAAGCAGCTGGGATTGCCTGGTACAGACATGCCTCAACTGTTGG
Organism: Eretmochelys imbricata; assembly: GCF_965152235.1. Lineage (NCBI taxonomy): Eukaryota > Metazoa > Chordata > Testudines > Cheloniidae > Eretmochelys > Eretmochelys imbricata. Next base: position 9,293,535 of record NC_135590.1, on the reverse strand, counting down.
CACATGGGCTGCTAACATGCTCTTCTTCGGGGTCCCAGCAAATAAATGCTAAGAAGAGACGTGAACAGTGCAAGCTTTGTTGGCAATGTACAATATAAAACCAGGCAGCTGGGGCAGGTGGAATGAGCTTGGGCCTGGGAACCAGGCTAATCCTGGCCCTGCCAGACTCAGACACGCATGTTATCAACTTCATCCCGAGTGGAACTCCACTGATGTTAAAGGAGCCACACCAGTAATTAAATTGGCCTGCTGAGGTTAAGTGTCTTGCCCAAGGTCACAGCTTCCCCATGTATGCCAGCCACCTGCCAGCAGCGTTAGAGCGCGTTAAGGCTCAAAAAGGACTTGGAACTAAGATAACTATAGCAACAATCACACCCTATACTGCATCTTGAGTCTCCTTTCCGCTACCTAGCATCAGCAAGCAAACAAAAACAAACTCCCCACCACTTTAACCAACACGGGCAGGCCAAGACCATCAGCTCCAGGCACACACACCATGCAGCCTCTCCTCTGAATACAAAGTCGAGTACTAGGGGTTTAGTTCTCAGTCCCAGCAGCTTTTATAACCACAAAGTTCAGGTCTGATATTCAACCGTTGCAAACTCAAACTGATCTGCACAGGCTTAGGGTTACCATCAGGGCCTCACTAGGAATTACAAGATGCTCCCACAAGAGCCTGTTGTGCTAGGACATCCATTCGGATGGTCTTCCCACGAATTGGTTGGTTGCCCAGGTTATGAAGAGCCCCATGGGCAAAGTTCAACTGTCCTAGTTTTAAAAATGTATCAAAGAAAAGAAGAAAATCTTCCCCCAAAAGCATCTCCCTTTCCCCAGACATTCTGCCAATACCTTTGGCTTAGCACTTCTGCCGTCTCTCTGGAAGCTGACACATAGCGAGGCAAACACAGCACGAAGACAGCCTCAAGCCTTCAGAACACTGCGGTTTTATCTTCTGGATCCAGGCTCAAGTGCCAGAGGGTGGCCATGCAAAGCACCTCGGCTTCTTACTTCCAGTGCTCCACATGCAGACAGACCAGCACGATGTAATTTACAGTAACAGGTGGATTTCCCTTTGCTGCTTTACTTGCAGGTATGTGGCTGGGAAGTGAGCAGGAGTGGAAGGAGGGGACAAAACCAGGGAAGGAGAGAGAACATGAAGGGAAAAAGGAGACAAATACAGAGAACCTTTTTGTGCTCATGAGATCTTTAAGGATATTGTGAACACATTCTCCTGGCCCCACAAGGCTTCCAGAAAATGTATTATGTATTTGTTGCACCCAAAGGGCTGCAGTCTCCTGCTCTGGAGCTGTCTTATCAGATCCAACTATTAAAAGGCACAGCCCATAACTCAGGCAAACAACCTTCGGTTTTCCTAAGCCTTTCAGTGCTGCCAGGTGCAGAATTTCCAACCCCTTTGTTGCATTCGAAACAAACCCTTCGCACAGTAGTCCAATTCCCTGGGCCTTGCTGGCTGTTCTAACATGGTGCGTGCCTTACTGGGAAAAGAAAAAGCACAAGATGTTGGCTAGCCAAGAAGAGAGCCCACAGAGTGGATCATATGTTCACAATACAGACTGAATTTCGCTTTTCCCTTTGTCACAGAAGGTTTAAATTAAGTGGGCATGCAAAGTAACAGCCCACCGAGAAAGGACCCCTCATTTTAGCAGTTCTGCTTTCAGGGACCCTTTACAGAGGGAAATACCTCAGATCCTCCACATAATCTGAGCCATTTATCTTCCCTAGAAACCCGCCTATTTTTCATATGCAATCCTCACAGGTGCTAACCAACTGATCTGTCCACCACTAGCTCCTTATAAAGGTCAGACTTGAGAGACTCTCAACTATGAGTGGTTTCAGAGTAGCAGCCGTGTTAGTCTGTATCCGCAAAAAGAACAGGAGTACTTATGACACCTTAGAGACTAACAAATTTATTTGAGCATAAGCTTTTGTGGGCTAAAACCCACTTCATCAGATGCATGCAGTGGAAAATACAGTAGGAAATACAGTATATACAGTATATATATCTTCCTACTGTATTTTCCACTGCATGCATCCAAAGAAGTGGGTTTTAGCCCACAAAAGCTTATGCTCAAATAAATCTGTTAGTCTCTAAGGTGCCCCAAGGACTCCTGTTCTTTCAACTATGAGTCTGTCTCCCAAGATTCATTAGGGGAGATCTACAAGTGACACTTTCAGCAAACATGTAGCTGAAAAGGCCTCGCTTATTAGCCAAAGAAGGAGAAGCTGCCATTTCCAAAGACTCCAGCTGGCTCCCGCACTTGATGCTGATGCCAGGAATTAGATCACCAGGATGAACAACAGGTTTATGATCCCAAGAAGTGCCACCATGGTGCAACTCCAAAGACTGCGACACTTAGTTTCGGAAAGGTGTTCTCTGTCTTGTGCAACTTAATGTGAGCTTGTGTCTGGATGCAGAAAAATGGAGCATTTCACAGTTAAATAGAGGTCTGCTGTAGTTGCAAACACATGGTTAGATCTGCTCTAGGTCACCACTCCTGCTCCATGGATGTTTTCAGAACATGGACTGCAGGATGACTTGCCTCAAGGGTGTTGGAGAGGCACTGAGAGTATCAATTTGATCTAGTGACCAATGAAGGTGCTATAATACCCTGCTAAATTGGGGCCACTGCAGACAGTTAAAGACAAGGACATTCCAAAAGGGACACCGTACTCTGCTTAGCAGGCTGCTGTTCCTGAGGACATGAAGAATATGCTCATGCACTGGTATATGCAAAACGAGAATCTTCTTCCCCTGCACGAGCTCTCTTCAGCCTTGCATGATTTTGCCATGAGCTTCCCACAATTAATCTGCATTTTGCCCTCGGCACTAATAGACTTGGGCTCAGCCTAATTTCTTCTGGTCGGATGTTTCACAGTCTAGGACCCTCCTCCAAAAATGCCCTGCCTTCAGTTTTCAACAGCCTCACCCTTGCACTTCATAGTTGCATCATCTCCTTCAATACAGAGAAAGTGATGACATGGTATCACAACTGTCAGATCTTCATCACACAGGAGTGGGCATGGACTGTTTCTCCTAGCATTGTCACCTGTGTGGAAGGGGCAGTGCTGAGACGATGTACTGCCTTAGCAATGTGGAGAAGGGGGCACGGTTGCCCTGCGCCAGGCAAAGGATGGCATCTCAGCCAACTCTTGGAAGTGCTTCCCTTTATCAATTAGCTCTACCTCTGTCTTGTCTAAATTTAGCTGGAACCACGTATGCTTCATCCATCCATTTCTCTTTTGCAGGCATTGTGACATCTAACTGCCATACCTACCAGGTTTTATAGCACCTTGCCGCATCTGCTGAGAGAGATGCATAACACTGAAATCAACAGCACACTGATGACTTGAATCTGCAGCTTCTTATGATGGGTAAAGTCATTAATTAAGTTTCACAGCACCCCTTGGAGACGGTGAAGTACTGCTTCCTTTCTGAAAGAGAGGAAGCTGAGAGTTTGAGACTTGTACCAGTCTCACACACAAAATGAGCAGCAGAGCTGGGAATAAAACCCAGAACTCCTGACTCAGCTGCCTAGTCAACATTCTCTTCTGACGTTTCTCACTGAATAGAAACTGAATCTTCTGTTTTCAGCAAGGCTCTTTTAAAAAAAAAAAACAACACCTCTCCCCCCAGTAATCCATTGTGCCAACGCTCAAAGCGAACAGCACAAGTCATTAAAAAGCTATCATACTTAGTCTTGCATATAGCAGGGCTGTTTAAACGCTACAGAGCAAAGAGTTTTCAGATGGCTTCTTGCTAACTTTAATAACCAAGCTTACAACTGAAAGGAACCAGAGAGAGGGAGAGGAATTGAGATCATAGCAATGTAAACCTAGATCAAAAATGAAAGGCCCTGACTCCCACTATTCTTATGTCAAATCGTATTTGTCAAAACAAAAATTAGTACCGACACCTTGTTTGGAATAAAAATTAGGATGCTGGTTCCATGGAACATGATGAGCTTGTTAATTGCTCGTCACAGAAGAATTCACTCAGGATACGTTACTCAGCTTTACCTCTTGGGGTGCCGCAGCACCGCAGAGGGCAGAAACCAAGGACTGATACGCTGACGTCCTTTCTTCTGGTAACTGTAGCTACTGAAGGCTTCAACAGATTGAGTTGGTTTTGATTAAAATCAATGCCTTGATAGAATAAAATCGAGAAAGGAAGCCATTACATTGGTTTAGCTTATTAATATTGCTCTGAGACCACACTGAACTTCTGGCCTTTTTGCCCAGTGACTCAGGCAAAGGCTTTGGTAGCTGCCTGAGATCATGTCATGAGATGGCCCACAGGTGGTAGCAGTACATTACAGAACTCCGAGGAGGAGGGTCTCCGCAGATGGTTTCACACCGTTCAAGATTATTTTGGCAACAAAGCAAACTGTGAAGATGGTTAGGCCTTGAGCAATTCTGCAAAAGCCCACTGCACAATCACAGAATCATAGAATCGTAGGACTGGACGTAACCTTGAGAGGTCATCTGGTCCAACCCCCAGCTCTCATGGCAGGACTAAGTATTATTCTAATCTAGACTACCCCTGACAGGTGTTTGTCTAAACTGCTCTTATAAATCTCCAATGATGGAGATTCCACAACCTCCCTAGGCAATTTATTCCAGTGCTTAACCACCCTGATAGTTAGGAATTTTTTCCTAATGTCGAACCTAAACCGCCCTTGTTGCAATTTAAGCCCATTGCTTCTTGTCCTAGCCTCACAGGTTAAGGAGAATAATTTTTCTCCCTCCTCCTTGTAACAACCTTTTATGTTCTTGAAAACTGTTCTCATGTCCCCTCTCAGTCTTCTTTTCTCCAATCTTCCCCCATAGGTCAGGTTTTCTAGACCTTTAATCATTTTTGTTGCTCTTCTCTGGACTTTCTCCAATTTGTCCACATCTTTCCTGAAATGTGGCACCCAGAACTGGACACAATACTCAAGCTGAGAGGCCTAATGAGCCAACTAGAGCAGAAGAATTACTTCTTGTGTCTTGCTTACAACACTCTTGCAAATACATCCCAGAATGATGTATGCTTTTTTTTTTGCAACAGTGTTACCATTGACTCATATTTAGCTCTTGGTCTACTATGACCCCCAGATCCCTTTCTGCAGTACTCCTTCCTAGGCAGTCATTGCCCATTTTGTACGTGTGCAACTGATTGTTCCTTCCTAATTAATTTTATCCTATTTACTTCAGACCATTTCTCCAGTTTGTCCAGATCATTTTGAATTTTAATCTGATCCTCCAAAGCATCTGCAACTCCTCCCAGCTTGGTATCATCCGCAAACTTTATAAGTGTACTCTCTATGCTATTATCTAAATCATTGATGAAGATATTGAACAGAACCAGACCCAGAACTGATCCCTGTGGGACCCCACTCAATATGCCCTTCCAGCATGACTGTGAACCACTAATGATTACTCTCTGGGAATGATTTTCCAACCAGTTATGCACCCACTTATAGTAGCTCCATGTAGGTTGTATCTCCCTAGTTTGTTTATGAGAAGGTCATGCGAGACAATATCAAAAGCCTTCGTCTAGCATTTCCCCCCTATCCACAAGGCTTGTTACCCTGTCAAAGAAGGCTATTAATTTGGTTTGACAATGTCTTGGAAAATATGGTTTTGAACCCAAGGCTGAGAGCATCATTCAGCAGAATGGTCTAGGGGGATGGAGTGTGAGGCTGGGAGCCAGGAACTTCCAAGATCTAATCCTGTCTTTGTCCTAGACCTTGGCCTGCTCAGTTAGTCTCTCTTTGTCTCCATTTCCTCTACCCACAAAAGGGCAGAAGGAGTCAATACTGACCAATCTCCTAGGGGTGCTATGAGGATTAAATTATTTATGAAGTGCTTTGATATTCTAGCACTGAAGTCACCAGGGAATTATTATTATTATTCAATAAATTAATCAGAAACAGACCCTTACTCGTTTCCAAATGAAAATCGAACAATACAGACCCAGTTGGCTGCACTGTTAGGCAAATCCTATTATTTATTCTTTGGGTTCAGATTGGGAATGAATAACCCAATATCCTTGAAGCTTTGGGAACACAACTCCCCTTGCCCATACCCTCCCCCTAAAAAGAGCTTTGAACCAAGTTGAATAATAATAACAGCAGTAGCTCTGACACAGCGCTTTTCCTCCAAACACCATCAGGCTCTTCAGTCCCATTTTACAGATGGAGAGACAGAAGCACGGAGAAGGGAAACGACCTGCCCAGGATCCCATTGGCTCAGCTGCAGAGTCAGGAATAGAACTTAGCTCTCAGTGCAGTGTCCTATCAATGGACCATGCTGCCTCATCCAATTTAGTATTTGTGCAAAGTGCCTCACTGACAACCCCGGAAGCTGAAACCCTACTTATCCACAGAAAAGGGACACCAAGGGAAGCAGCAGAGGAGGTTTCCCCCACCTGCCTCACCAGTGGAGCCTTAGTTTTGAGCTGAAGGCCTATCTCTAGGCCGAGAGGAGAGTTTAGCCTCAGTGGCCCTCACTGCTGAGTCTGAAAGCAGGGTTGAATCTATCAGGCCTCTATTGCTGATGGCAAGAAGGCCCATCACGTGCGTAGGTGGTTTTAGAGATGTCTGCTAGGAACCACAGGACTCTGTCAACTCATGTCAAAGAGGCCTTGGAAGAGCCTGTAGCTCTCTGATAATTATAATTACTAAAACTCAGTTTCGGCTACAACAACGCAACAAATAAGGCTCAACAGTACATGGGAGTCACAGAACAATACCAGCTATGACCCTCACTAAACACCTCTTCTTGTATTGGCTTCCTACCAAAATCTGGTCAACTGTAGTATCAAGTTCCCCATCTTTACTCCTCAGTCATCTGAACTGGCTGATCTTCACTCTGCCCTTCTCAAACACCTCAAGATTGGCAAATTAGCTACTCATTCCCCCCCTCCCCTTCTTCCCCATGCTGGCATATATTGGCTAAAATAAAACACTCTGTAGCCTTCAATTTTAACTTTACTTTACAGTCCAAAGGTCCCATTGTTTCAAGTTTAACTTTTCCACTCTGTTAATTACACTCTAATATGGAAACTTTTTTTGAGAAATCACTGTTGAGTGATATAATCTGATTCTAAAGCAGATTCCAAAATGTAAAGAGGTGGAACAAGAGAAAATAAGTTTGTGATCAAATAATCAGAAGGATCAAATCGGTTGCTAGTGATTTCTCTCCCGTCACTAGCTTTCTTGCATAGAGGCATAGTGCTTGTTCAGCTACTGTAAATTAAACAGAAAAGCTAGGTAAATGTAACAAAGAGGTTTACAAGCCTTTATAAATTGAAATTCTGAATTAAGGCCTTATAAAATTGTCCCTTTACATCCTACTACTTCAGCAATCTATATATTGTTTCTACCACATCATCAAGACAATATTATTTACCACAAATTCTGCTAATCCCAATGACAACAGATCACAGCTAATGCCTTAACTCAATTTATTTTCTAATGTAGTTTTGTCTGTGAATTTAAAAGATATCACACTGTGTAACTTTGTTCCCTTTGTTTAGTTTACATTACCTTAAACAAACTACATCAGAGCAATAAAGTACCACTACAAAGAGATAAAGGAGACAAAAATTAGTCTAAGAACTAGAAACGATCCATTCCATTCTTATTAGCACATTCTCCTGCAAACTAAAAATCTATTTGCTTTTGAGTAACTTCATTTGTTTTTGCTTTCCAAATAAACCATTCTAAATATACACCACTGCTCGAGTTACAAGACACCTCATATTCAGAATGTTTCTGTCTCCTCCACATTGATTCTCCTTGCTCTATTTTTTGTGCATAAGTCCAACCTACAACCCCAAAATATTTTATATCCTACACACATGCTAAAAATGCAATCAGATAGATGGACATTTGCAGAGTGAAAGCAGCAGATATTAATTGTCTTGCAACTACCTGATAATTATTTAACAGATTCATCAGAAATCCATCCACTTCACTCCAGTCAGTGTATGCACATTGCAAAAGTGACCACCGCCCCAAACAGTGCACACCTATATCAAGGTGAGAACTAAGAGGTAAGGATACACACTTCTGAACTAATTACGTCATTCTTGCCCAAAGTGAGGAAAAATAAAAGCACAGATCATTTCCTGCAAACCAGCACAGAAAACATGAGGGTAGATAATCCTATTGTACGAGGCTTGGGAATGGGATGTTTTATTGTACATAGCTACAGAGTGTCGGCAGAACTTTGAGAGAGCTGTTTGCCAAATGAGGATACTCCACTTCCCATTGGAAAAAGAAGAATTCTAAAGACCACATTAATAAGACCTGCCCAAACATCTGGCTATAAGACATCTCAATCTGTTTTTCTTTGTTAACATGAGTCGATCCTCTGAATGCACAGGAAGTGTTAATGAATCACAATTCCACCTGTACTGTACAATGTGTGTCAGCATATGTGCTACACAGTTACTAGGTAAACCTGGCACCAAATACAGAAGAGCCCCATGAGATTTAGCTATTTGGTTGCTAAGGTCAAATTCAATACTGTACGTGGATTCCTCCAGCTGGGAAGGAAATCATTATTTTGTATTATAAACCATTCATGGTTTTCAAATCTCAATCTCCCCCAAAGAATTACGTCTGTTGTTCAAAAGAATTTTCTGCTGTCTCTCTCTGAACAAGGGCAGTTGGGTGCCAGGGAGGAATAGAAAGAAAGATATTCAGTTAATTTAGAAAGTTGGATATGGCAAGGTAAACTACAATGGGAAGTGAGGGTGACCAAAGCTATCTGACAAGATTCTTATTGTGCTCTGAAAAGGGGAGGCACTAGATATGAAAGTTAAATGCACAGCATAGTAATAGTACCTTTATTACCAGGCCTGGCTCGACAGTGTTAGTGGTGTCTGATCCCAAAGTTTAATCCACTGTGCCTCAGTTTCTTCATCTGTAAAACTCATTTCAGGTGTGTGGAGATCTTTTGCTGATAGGCGTTGTGCATTGTGTAAAGTATTATCAAATCACCCAAAACTTCTTGGAGTTCAAATTGAACTACTTTCTACTCAAGAGCTTCTGAAGGGAGAAACTGGCTGTATTGGACCTTAAGGGCCTACTGCAGCAAGTCTGCACATCGGCTATGGAGAGCTCAGTGAGACAGTGAAAGCATGAATTATACAAATACTCCTTTGGGAGAGAGGTTTTTTGTTTCATTTCAGCAACAGCACTTGGATGTCGTGAAACTGACATGATTATTTCTTGCAAAGTTAGGTTATTTGATAACCAGCGAGGCGTAAGTCTGGATACAACAGTTTAAACAGGTTAAGGGATGGGGACGACATACAGTTGGAGTGAAAAGCTTCTAGTTTCTCTTCTGTCTGTCTGAAATTACGTTTAGACTGGTTAAAGGTAATAGGATTATATACTTTTTATTTTTCTTCACATGCCACCCTGAGTGACTGCATCAGTTAATGAGAGGTACCTCAGCAGGCCTATTAAAGTGAACACACACATCCCATCTAAAACAATTATCCATGGACTTCAAGAGACATAGCTAGCAGTTAATGAGCAGAGGCTGCTAATTCATCTTATAATTCAAGAGAGAGAGACTTTGCTAAAATAATCAGAAAGAAGGTGCCTTCCAACTTCCAGATACATTTTCCAAAAGGCGGTGGCAGATGTGCTATGACAGGAAAGGAGAGAAGCAACTTGTAACTCTAGACAATATTTCTTCCTCAGTGAATGATACAGAAGATTCATTCGGAGGAGCTTCTTAGAGCATTTTAGTTTGGGGAGGAAAAGTACCGCTCTCTTATGTAGTGCTCTGAGAACTCAACCCTTCTGATGGTTTATAAATGAACATGCTTAGAGCTGAACCAAAGGGGCAGGGATAAAGCTTCCCTCTCCCCTCAAATACAAATAATTCTGTTGTTCAGTGTATAGCTGAATGGGAGGTGCAGTGCCTGGAGATGCTAGACACTTTAAAAATGAGCCTCTTCTTTCTGGTTAAAACTGCCAGTATTAGAAATGGCTCTCTGGGTGCCATCCTGCAAGGTTCCAAAAACCCTCATAACTCAGTGAAGCCAATGGGAATCATGGGACGCCAACAAGCATTTCACAGGATCAGACTCTTAGAGATGGACTAGAGTGGAGGGGAGGGCAGGAACTTCTATTTAAACGGCTTTCTGACTGCTCGGACATACTAACTGCAAAACCAAAAGGCGACATTAACAAGCAGTATGTTAGACTTAGAATTTTGGTTGTGCAGAGGAATCAGGAAATTCAAAATACTGATTCCCACAGCAACCAGAACCCAGTCTGCCTGGAATAAGAAATACTTTATGCTCTTATAAGATGCTAATTTTAATGCCTACAGGCTAAATTTTGTCCTCAGATACATGGATAGAGCTTCAGTGAAATCAGTGGAAGCCCTTCTACCGTCAGCCAAGGGGAAAACTCAATTCTTAGTTCCTACGTCCTTGAATTATTTGCTATCACGTGCAGAAAGCACCATGTACATGGCTTTTAGGGATTCATATGTGCAATATGGCTGAGTTATGGCTTCCGTGAGCACCATTGCTTGGAATTTAGTGATTTTGAGTGCAAAGTTTCAACCAGAATGTTGTAATCACATAGTATTTCTCCCAGAAGAAAATACAGCTGCATGTGATCATATGTTCAAATAAAAGCATTGTGGCAAAAAACGGAAATATACGTAGGTGTTTTTAACTGCATGTTTGTAAATCTGAGCAACCATATGCACTGTACATTGCAACTGATATGGAAAATGAATCATGCCTGTATGACACCATTTTCATCTACAGCATCTTGATTTTCCTCAATCAATTTTTAACTCGAGTCCAGCACAATCCGCTTTTCCATTGGGGAATCACATATGGCATGCATTACGGTGCATTAGAACTTTTGACAACAAAGTACCACAAAACGTTTAAACATGTTTATTAAGACCAAAAAAATATTTCTGATCACTCAAGAAAAGGCTGAAGGGATTTTCTTCAAAACTTCTGCAAAAAATATTTTTTTCCCTTTTTATCTTTTGGGGACAGAACATGCCCGAGAAGTTTAATCTCAAAAGAGAATACTTTTAAAAATTTGTGAGGGTCTCAGAATTAAAGTGCCTGCCATGTGAAGCTAACTTTGAAATCATTGACAAATCAGATATGAAAGTCGATGTCCTATGGGAAGATGCTAAATAGGTATTAAACAGGACAAGCGATTTTCAGCTCTTTCATGCGAAAAGGAGGCATGTTTCAGAAAGATGAGAGAATACAGGGAATGAAGGAGGATACCTCGAGAAATTACACAGAACACAATGCTGTAAAAGAAGCAGTTCTACAGGGGATCACTTAGGGGGTGAATGAAAAACAGGCAAAGTCTCGCACTAATCTAGATGATTATTCAATAATTCAAGTTTAAGGCACTTAGGTAACACCACAAAAAAAAAAAAAAAAAAAAACCATGAGAAAGGAGTTAAGCCCTAAAATTAAAAGCTAACATAACAAGACCAGTTCTGACCCTACCTAGTCTCTTAGAAGTTCATTTTTGAAAAAGACGGATAGCAGTGAATTAAAAATAAAGAGAAGAAATGGGCTTCCTGCTACATAATTTATCTCTACCTCTCCTTTCTGAATAGACAAGGGGAAGTCAAATGCAGAATTAAAAAAAAACCAAAAGCTGCAATGCCAAAGGCCACAAGATATTTCCGATTATTTATATATACACACACACCTCCCCTCCCCGCCCAATAAATAAATAATGTTCTAAATTTGTTCCAATTTTCTGACGAGTTTCTGGCGTTCATCTTTTTTGGCGGGGAGGGTGGACTGGTTGGGGAGGAGGCAGAAGAGAACAACACACAATGCCCATATTTCTAAAAATACCATTAGGGACATAATTCATCTTCAGGAATTCAGACGTCACACGACAGCTCCATTCATCCAGTCAGCTCTGCACAGGACGGACCATTCCTTCCATATAGGCTCCTTGGGACTGTCTTTTTTTTGTTCTGTGTTTGTACAGAGCCTAGCACCATATGGTCCTACTCTGTGACAGGGGCTCCCAGCCACTACAGTCATAAATAAATAATGATCTATGAGAGTCCTGGTGACTTCACTGAGAGTCTGAAAAGGCCCATCCATGCAGATTCAACTGCAGATTAGGGTTTATATAATGACATGTACAAGAGAGAATGAAAAATACAGTCCATGCTGAGGAAATGCACACACTCAGGGGTCGTGTTCCGGTTCTTGTGCGCACAAGTGAGAAAAGCAGCGGGCATAAGCAGACTATAACCGTTATACACTTGTTATGGCTCCTCTAATATCCAAAGAGCTCACACTTCCTACCTCCTCCCCAGGACTAAACCACATAGGAGAGTTTCGGGGAAAGGTTTATGGGTCAGGACAGGGGCCATTGGTTTTACTGCATTCGGAATTGTCACCTGCCTACGTACCTTCCCCCACCGGGATCACTCAGCGCAGCCAGCCGTGTGTGCTCTGTGTGGACACTCCAGGGCTGGCCCAAATTACAGGTATGGAATAACACAGCATATATTCTTTTTTCCCCACACAAAATATACCAATTCACTGAATTGGGCAGCCAAAGTGCCTAACCCACCAATGCAATGTGTAAAAAGCAGTTACACCAGACGCCCCGATCTACCCGTCAGTTCTTCTTTTCAACCTCAACTGTCTCCCTATCAACCACTCACAGCCCCCACGTTGAGCAATTATTGTACAGCCTTAACTCTGATGTTCACTAATTATAGGCCTGTGGTTTTTGATGATTAATATAGGGTTGTTATGACTAGCCTAAGCTACACTGTATGTGTTTGTGTAAGTTAGGTATGTATGGCATCTGATTGCACATAGGGCCTGGAAGATAAGCTTGCCTAAACATTTAAGAAAGAGATACAGTAACCTATAGATGGGTGATCTATGCTGTCGGTGACTGTTCTACGTTTGCCATCCGGTTCTGCAAATCCTGCATTAAAATTAAGTCAGCCTTTGGTGTGCTGTATTGACTGGCGTTGATGTTGCAAATCTCAATGCTGCCAGAATCGCTACCATCATCTCCATAATACTGAAAAGAATCAGTCTGTAGTCCAACCATCCGCATTATCAGCTGGCCACCTTTTAATCACAGGCTTGATATCAGTGAAGACTGGACAATTATTTCTGTATAATTAGAGTCCAGAATGAGGCACAAACAACATCCAGAAAAGGATAATTTTTCTTTAAATGTTTTTTTAAAACTGCATTTTAAAAAACTGCTGAGACAAAGAAAAGCAGATAATTACAGCCCAGCATTAGTTAATATCCTTGTCTACAAGAGTGCAAGGCTGCTAAAACACTGCTCCTTTCTTGCATACTAGTATATGTTCTTCTGCTTCATATTTCCCAGTCCTCTAGAAAAGAGCTTGGATACTACTCTCTAGTCACAGTCTTTGAACAGGAATTTCTTCCTTTGTAGGCTTTTATCTGCAAGTTTATATTAAGACAGAAAATGTGATGTCACTACATAAAATCACCTCGAATACTATGTGCCGTTCTGGTTGTCCCCTCTCAAAAAGGCATATTAGAATTGGAAAAGGTGCAGAGAAGGGAACAACAATGATTGGGGGGGTGGAACAGTTTCCACAAGAGGAGCGATTAAAAAGACGGGGATGGTTCATCTTAAAAAACGAGACGACTGAGGGGGGATCTGAGAGAGGTCTATAAAACCATGACTGGGGTGGAGAAAGTGAATAGGGAAGTGTAATCTACCTCTTCACATAACACAAGAATTAGGGGGTCACCCAGTGAAATTAATAGGAAGCGGATTTAAAACAAACAAAAGGAAGTATTTCTTCACGCAGTGTACAATCAGCCTGTGGAACGTGTTGCCAGGGGATGTTGTGAAAGCCAAAAGTATAACTGGGTTAAAAAAAATTAGATAAATTCATGGAAGATGGTCCATCAATGGCTATTAGCCAAGATGGTCAAGGATGTAATCCCTTGCTTAGGGTGCCCCTAAACGTCCAACTGCCAGAAGCTGGGCCTGAATGATAGGGGATGGTCACTCGATAAATTGCCCTGTTCTGTTCATTCCATCTGAAGCATCTGGCATCGGCCACTGTTGGAAGACAGGAGACTGAGCTAGACAGACCATTGGTGTGACCCAGTATGGCCATTCTTATGTTCTTACTAGCTGTTTCTCTGAGGGTTGTTTCTGTGCAGAATGTTTTCAGCAAATTTGAAGATACTTTCCTGGGTTTTGGCTTCATTACATTCAAAACTCAGCCCAGGGTCATCGGATAGTTCACAGAGCTCTTGAGGAAACAAGGGGTGATTAATGGCTTTATGCTGATGTTTTTGTTGCCTGGTTTTCTACTATCAAAATCCTGCAGTCAACACTTCTCAGCTGTCTCCTGTATCTAAAGGGCTGAACTAACACTCTAGATCCAAGCACGCACAACCTTTGGAGTTTGCATCTGAACTTGGCATTGTGGGACAAAAATCTTAGAAATCTGGGTTCTGGGGATTTGTCTGAACCTGAAACTCAAAGCTAAATTCAGGGGAGGGAAGGACACATGGTTCAAATCCAATGTTTGCACAACTCCCTGTAATATAGATTCGCGCTGACTCTGATGCAAAGCCCACTGGAGTCAACTGGAGCTTTGACTTACCAGGCTTCGGATGAGGCCCTAAGATTGTACGTGACGTTAGCACCATACTTGGACAATTTGAAAGTCTTGCCAGGGTGGCTTTGGATACTGGCTTATGTTTATAGCAACACATTTTTGCTTTGAAGTATTTTATAGCCTTTATATGCATAAGAAGTCCCCTAACATGCTGGGAAGCCTTCAGAACATTGAGAGTCTTGAGGCCTTTGACTAACAAAGAAGAACATGGTCACATCACAGTGCCCACAATACGAACTGGTTTTAAACATGGGGGAGTATTTTAGTTACAATATACCATAGAACAGCAAAGGCAGCCTGATTTCAATAGATGTCATGAACTTTTACTCCCTGGACCACCAGGGCACACAAGTGCCACAAAAGCAAGGATTTTAGCCCATTGCGGGGCAGTGGGATGCTGATCAGCTAATGATCACGTTCAGGGCTTTTAAAAGGCATTAGTGTGTTTGAGGGAACCACCACCCTCACCACAATCTGGAGAAGAGAGATGTAGGTATGCGCCTGCTGGAAGGTTAAAGATGTGCCTTGTTTATACGGAAGGCGCAATCTCTGGCAGGTTGGGGGGTGTGGGGCAGACACATGGATACATGTCAGTTCCAATATGAATCATTAACAAATACCCACTGACTCTGTTGTTTGGATGGATAGCCTGAATCACTGCTTCATACTGACAGGAAATAAGTTTGTTGCTACGGATTTCAGTGGCAGCAAAAATAGTGTAAATACAAAATGTCCTTCCTTAAAAACAACATTCAACCGGGTAATATGCGACTGAAAAAAATGAAAAAAAAAGAGAAAAGGCTAACAGTGTTCCAGGAAGAGCGGAAACATCTTCATTAGCACTGCCAGGGGGTGGGGGGTGGGGAGGGGGGAAGAATGTTTCTCTCCCTAAAAAGCACATGAAGCAAACTGCATAATGTGATAGTCAGAGGGAATAATTCTGGATGCAAATTCTGAGAACTATTATTTGTTCAATCAGATAAAATGACACTCCAGGGTTTTGCACTTTTGTGATCACAGGGAAAGAGGCACCTACTCGAGCCAAAAAACTCCACAGAGCGAGCATGCATTTCTGTTCTTGTTGCTCCAGTCAATATTTTCATCCCATTACCTTTCCTGCATTAAATACATATACATGAACGCCTATTGCTTCTCATTGGCTGATTGCTCCCTTCCTGTCTCCTTGCTAAAGTCACCGACAACAAAATATGCTCTGTGTAAGCTCATCTCTTTCCCCATCAGAAGTTGGTCCAATAAAAGACATTCGCTCACCCACCTTGTCTCTCTAGTATCCTGGTACCAACAAGGCTACAACACCACCGCAAAACAACAAAACATGCAGCTATTAGGAAACTGTGTGGTTCCAGGTGGGCAGGGGGGATCACAAGATGGATCAAGTGACAGATAGTGGAATACAGAGCCTTTTATATCTAAGTAGCTTGTGTGAATTCAGCTGTTCAAGTTGGTGGTGACCAAAAGTTGCTACGTTCCATGACTGTTCAGGAGTCCACGCGGAATGAGTTTGGTGGTCTCAGGCCAGTGGAGAAGTGTCCATATGAAAAAAAAACCCAATAAAATTGGCATTCATTGATCTTTTAGACGGCAGTCTCAGAGCGACCAAGGATCAAAAGATTCTTGATGCTGAGCAACACTGTCACCTCGCCAGGTGATCAATCGATCCAGGTTAGGGCTGAGGCATGGTAGAAAGCAGGGTTAGAAAGCTTGCCTTGGCACAGATCATGCTGTAATTATGTCAAAATCTAGAGGACCTCAGTCTCCAGAACCTTCATTTGGGCACCATTCTAAAGCACTAAATTAAATAAGATGTATTTTATTAAAATCACCCTCTTCCCTCCCCCATGTCATTACAACCCTGCTCAACCCAGGGACTCGAAAGCACACCATTTCTGAGCAGCTGAGGCTGACAACATCCCATCTGCAAAGCAGGCTGTCAATACCATCCAGGCAGCTCTCAAACCTCCAGGCCAAATAAATGAACTGAGCCTATGCAGCCGCGCATTTCCCAGGAATTGTTGATGCAGTACCTGGTACACTGTTGTATTCGGTCGCCAAACAGCTGAGCATGGAGCAATCCCAGGGCTGTCTGCAACCCGCAAGGACGAACTCGGAAAGTTTTACATCATTGAGACCTAGCTGCTGTCAGATCCTTGCCGTCTAGTACTGCTGACCTGACCATGTCCTCAATATGACAGTCCTCCCATGTATGCACATCAGAGAAACTTGCAAAGATTCACAAAGATGGTACAAATTCAGCAGATGCTGAAAGCAGCAGAAGCCCTGACAAGACAATTTTAGGCGCTAAATGCAATATCCAGATCTAGTTAGAGATGGCTATTTTTGCACCAAAACTAGTATATTAAAATGCTGTTAGATTCTGAAAACAGGCTGTTTAACAGCATTGTGAAGTTCCATATTTATTTCCTATCAGTGATTGCAGGGCAAATTGGCTCAGGTTACAAATCAAAAGATGGATTTTTCTAGCTGCCAGCACTGCATACACCATGAAATATCTAAAAATCAAACTTCCTAACTTATCACTGTAATAAAGATTCTGCAATTAAAATTTAACTGACAATTCAAGTTGATGCATGACTAGAAATGGAATCTAGCTTGTTTTCCATAGCTAAATAAACTCTGCAAGACTAACAGGTTTTAAGAACATTTTGTCCAAAAAGTAAACAGATATGACAGACACAGCAGCAGACAGAATAATAATTCTGTTATTTAATGCTAGTTATTACCGTGACAGGTGCATCAGAAATGCCTCGCTAGATAGTAACTTTGCCCTTCTCCAGCTCTTTTACTCCAAGGATCTCAACATGCTTTACAAATAGTGATTAGTTCGGGCTCATAACACCAAAGAGAGGAACACCGGGAAACAGAGAAAAAGAGGGGTTAAATAACTAGGTCACACAGGTCTAAGCTACAGTTGGGAACAGAATATATCCCTGTCCCTATCAATTTGTAGCCGTAGCTACATCCTCTTGCATAGCCATACTTACAGACATTTTTTCTAAACAAATATGTTTTGGGTCTGATCCTGAGAAGTGCTAGTAACCTGCTATTCCCACTCAAGTCAGGGTCTTTAAGAATGGAGGAAAGACTACGGAGAGTAATGAAAATCCTGAAGTTGTAGAAAAAATTAGAGTGCCTGAAATTTAGCATGACATGGGATTTAGTCCTTCACCACAGAACATTCTCCACGCCCTCAGCTGTGTGATCCAGCAATTCTGACGGCATTCATTTGAAGTGATACCACCAAGTGGATGTCAAATGGCAGTATGTTCTAAAATGAGTTCACCCCCTCCCCACCCCAGGTGAGCATGGAAGGTTGGGAGAGCAAAAAAGAGTCTTTACCAATAGCCCCTGGCTAGTGGTCTCTAAAAAGATCATAAGTTATTGCAATGGGGGAGGGTATTATTTGTACAAACGAGCTGTACATGGAAAATTGGAAAGTCCTGGTACAAGCTGGTTATAAGAGAAGGATTTGGTGCATTATTTACCCACGTAAAAGTGTAAGAATAATTTGTCGTAGCTGATCTCAGTCAGGTCTGTTCTCAATGGTAGCAGATGACAGAACGAGGAGTAATGGTCTCAAGTTGCAGTGGGGGAGGTTTAGGTTGGATATTAGGAAAAACTTTTTCATTAGGAGGGTGGTGAAACACTGGAATGCGTTACCTAGGGAGGTGGTGGAATCTCCTTCCTTAGAGGTTTTTAAGGTCAGGCTTGATAAAGCCCTGGCTGGGATGATTTAGTTGGGGATTGGTCCTGCTTTGAGCAGGGGTTGGACTAGATGACCTCCTGAGGTCCCTTCCAACCTGGGTATTCTATGATCAGACCATTGGTTAAATAACATTGGGACCTTGTCTCCATGTCTATGCCATGCATGCTTCAGAGAAGATAACCCCACCACCAAACCTGGCCACTGGTGTAATTCTAGAGGTCAGGAAGAAGTCTCTCTCTCCCGGATCCCCATGTATGAAGGGGCATTATATGGAAGACAAAATGGGCAGAGAACCTTTCACAGTCCTAACCTGCCCCCTCCTAAGCAGAGCTGGTTTCTGGGAGAAGGAAAGAAACTAACAGGTTTGGAGACAGCAGAGGAAGAGTTCTGCTCTGCTCTTTACGGACTGTGTGGATGGTCAAGCAGGGGCAAACACATCACTGTTCTATGATAGCAGAAACAGAATCACCAGAAGGTGAATGTTCAGTTTGTATTTCTATTTTGACTTGCACAAACATATTTGATGAAAAACAGGTCCCCCGCTTTTCTCGGGGTGACGCTGCTGATAACTGACAGTTCAGCAGTAAGTGAGCATCATGTACAGAACAGGGAAAAATCTATCACCCTTAAAGAACTGGAATATTTTTCAGTCACACAAACATATTCTAAAATAGCCCCAAAAAGGTGTCCTTCCTCCCACACAGAAGCAAGCAGCTGCAGCAAAAAATCTCAGCTGAATTTCGACACCTCAGGTCAGGAGAATACCAGGATTGCCTACGGTACATCTGTGGTTTGGAATAAAAAGGCATTGTATGAGACAAATCAGTATTCCCCTAATTTCTAAATGCATTTTAATATGACAGGGATGCAATACTCTAGCAAGGGACTGTTTAGTCCTTCATTTCTTTACTAAGCAGCAGTTTAGAAAGGGGGGAAAAAGCATATTAACAGCATGAAAGGCACCATGTAGCATCTCTTCAGTGATTGTCTGCAAACCCTTCTGCTCCAGAGAGTGTTTTCCTTGAGAGCCCTCACAGACACGTTACAAGCAAGCATAAGCACCACCAATTGTTTTAGCATGATAAACACATTTAAAACCTTTCAATATCTTTTGTCTGTTTACAGCTGCGTTCCTTCAGGAATTCCGACAAGTTCACCAGAATGGAAAATGCCAGACTAAGTGATGCAGCAAATGCAAATTCTAAACGAAAAACCAACCTGTGGCAGGATGTTCTTGGTATTGCTGGAGAAAAGGGAGGAAGGGGGAACGGCTGGGTGAAACCAGTGCTTCCGAAAAAGGGGATTGGGATAGCAATGACTGGACCAATGAGGCACAATGCAAGCTTCCCCAAGCTGCTCTGTCAGTTCATCTCTGGCTTCCACCCAAGAAACATAAAGAACTTCACTAATATTAATGAAGTAACCCTTCCCATATTCTCCTGACATAAGTATTATCTCTGTTGCACACAAAGAAGCGGGCACAGAAAAGCAAAGTGCCTTGCCTAAGATGACATAAGGACTTCATGGAGCACTGCAAATAGATCTCCTGACTTCCAGTCCTGCAACTAAGCTACAAGACCGTCCTTTCCGCTCCTACCATCTGCTTCTGCAGCACTGGGATCCCCACAGAGCTCTACCATTAGGTTTTAGTACTGAAATTATGCAAGCTGCCACTCCCCCACCCCTCAAAAATCTAATCTGCTAAAGAGAAAAAATTATACAACACAGTGTAAAGAGTCTTTAATATTGATTCCCTTATTCAATATTTCACGAAGTCTACATCCCCACTCAACAGTGGAGCAGTAAGAGAGAAAACAGAATTTGGTCAGATCCTGACGTTGACCAGTTGAGACAAAGAGTAATGTTTTCAGGTTGAGATTAACTTCATGTTTTAGTGCAGAAATTGGTCAGTTTTGTAATTGCTCTGCATCTCTCCAAGACACACTTTGTGCTAGATACAGTAAAAAAGTGATCGAGGCTGGGATTTTCTAAGGAGCTGAAGAGAGTTTGATGCCCAACTCAGTGGTGGATTAGCCACTGGAACAATGGGGCCCATGCCCTGGAAAAATGGGAACCCCAATGCCCTGCTTGGCACTCCTGGTGGGAAGTAGGGTCAGGGTGCGGGGGCTTGCCCCACTCCACCCAGCGCTCCTGCTAGGGAAGCCCCCACACCCTGACCCTGCTCCTCACCAGGAGCACCGGGCATATGGAGTGGGGCAAGCCCCCATACCCTGACCCCACTCCCCACTGGTAGGAGCACTGGGCGGGTGGGGAAAGCCCCCACGCCATGACCCTGTTCCCTGGCAGGAACGCCGGGTGGGCAGAACGTGCCCCGACCTCACTCCCCCTGGCAGGAACACTAGGTGGGCGGGGGAAACTCCCGCGCCCCAACCCTGCTCCCCAGCAACAGCGCCAGAAGGGTGGGGGAGAGGGGGCAGCAGGGACCGCAGGCGGAAGGGGTGGGGAGGGCCTTCACTTGCTCTGACCCAGGGCCCCACAAAACCGTAATTCGCCTCTGGCCCAGCTTCAACAGAATACCAATGAGAGTTGGGCACCTACCTCCCAGAGGCTCCTTTGAAAATCCCAGATACCCACTTTGTTAAAGGGGAAAGAGGCTGAGGTTACACAGGCTGCTTCTCTGCAGCAAGGGGAAAGGAGAAGAAATGGGAGTTTGCAGTGCTGTTACTACTTTGCATTTACACGGTGGCAACTTACCGAACATGTTACCAATGTGTCCATTCTTAGTTAGTGGTCGAAGTTCATTTTTTCCGAATGCATATCGTCTGTAGTTATCCCAAGCAAACTTCATCATCTACAAAGAAATAGGGGGGAGGGGGAGTAGTTAGACAGATCATTAAAGTGAACTAAATTTCAGATTTAATGCAGGGCTTGATCCCGATCAGTGCAGAGTCCTGCATCTTCTGGTGACCCACTAATTATGAATGTCTACACTGCACTGAATACATAAGAATCCTGCTTGAAATTCACATTCGGTACCATACTTTTATTATACTATGGTATTTCAGGCTTGACAGGATGGACCCATCAGTTCTGGGGCACAATTTGGGATTGTGATAACATAGGTCCGCAAAAAGAAAAGGAGGACTTGTGGCACCTTAGAGACTAACAAATGTATTTGAGCATAAGCTTTCGTGAGCTACAGCTCACTTCATAGTAGGTTCCTGATTCTAACTTAATATCCAATACTTTGTTGTCAAACTAAATGGGAGTTTTGTATGAACATCAAATTATTTGAATTATCCCATTTCAGCCAAGAACTTCTAAAATTTCAAAGTGCTAATTACAAATGGGAAAAATATAAATGCTAAGCTTCATGGGTCTAAAATTAATTCCCCAAAAGAGATTACATTTTGAGTTTTAACATTTCCTTATGACATTGATAGTGAATCATTCATCAGGTACAAGAGTATTAAAACCCTACCTGATCATTTGCCAAACACAGATATATAAATATGTATTACATTGAAAAGGAAGCAGGACTGGGGTGAATCATGCACATAAGAATACGGAAGTGAGCAAGAGAAGAAGCTGATCTTATCTTAAAATAAACATTACTCAGATTTAAACTTTCCCTAATGTTCAAGCTGAACCTTCATTTTTATTAATAGCAGATCTCCATGCTTTTGAGGAAGAGGATGGAATCCATGTCATTTTGAAAGCTTCCAATCAAGACTCAATAGCATCTTCTCAAGATGGTTTTGTGGGAGCCCTCCCCCATCAGGAAGATGGATGTCTGAGAGATCCTTTCCAAGTCAAACAATTCTCTGACACAGAGCTGTCTGTGTTGGGAAGAACCTCCTAGAGGTCATTGGATTTGCCTTCCTGGGAGGATTCTGGGTACTGGGTTTGGTACGATTCCAACATGTACATGCAAACATTGTTTCTTCCTTCCACTTGCCCTTTTTGCTCTAGTTGGCAGGGAAAATAAACTGACAAGTATCCTCTCTTCAGACAGGAAAGACCAGGACTTTTGTCAGGTTCCAAGCAGTCCTTTAAACAATGCCTCCTTTTATAAATCCAAACAGCTCCAGTCAGATTGGTCTAAAACCTATGCTTTTCTTTGACTCCAGTCCTGGCATGAAGTCATATGGTGGATCTGAAGGTGGCTTTGGAGGATCAACAGTAATCTCTATCTCTGCCCAACTAAGATACGATTGTTCTTGTTAGAGTGAGGGGTTTAAAGACTGTAGGTGAATTGTGGAGAAGGAGCGATTAAAACAGTCACGCCTATGTAACAGTGGCCAATGTCTATCTGTCCAGATTAGGGATTCTTGGACTATTTATTGCCCAAATATACAGGCTTCATTCATCTAATATTCTTCCAGCTGTTTTGATTCCCTTGCTGTCCATCCCTCTCCAGCTGTCCATTTCTCAAACCCAACATAGCGAGCATCTGCCTTAATTAGCACACACACAAAAAGCCACACCACCAATGTTTTTTTTTCTTTTTTAAACATCCAGCTTCCAAAGTAAAGTTTCACAGGGCTGGTCCTACGAATGAGGATAAACATTTGCAGAACTGACTGATAACATTCAGACTCCAGCACTGCCAGAAGGAGGAATTTTGGATGAATAAGTGAAGCCATTTTGGCTTTATGCATTCTGTGTGGGATGAATTAGTCACTAGAGCTCATTGATTCTAGGAAGCTAAGACTTAACGACCAACAGAGCAACAACCTCCTGTAAAAGGCACTTGAGTATGCATCAATCATATGACTCAGGGTTTTCATTTTTTCTAGGTCGATGCTGTTTTCCAGTGACAGTATTATTTTTAATAGGACGTTTTCATTATTTTACTATTTTTGTAGCAACGCTTTTGAGAAAAGCTGGGGCATTTCCTGGATGAAACTAAGCAAAGCTCCTTTATCCTCTTCTAATAAGGGTATGATCCTGTACGCCATTGAAGAGAGGGATGGTTTTGCCAGAACTTCTACCAGGGGCCGGGCTCCCACAAAAAAAGTTTTCCTGTTGTTGGTGTCATAAATATAAAGGGAAGGCTAACCACCTTTTAAATCCCTCCTGGCCAGAGGAAAAACCCTTTCACCTGTAAAGGGTTAAGAAGCTAAAGATAACCTCGCTGGCACCTGACCAAAATGACCAATGAGGAGACAAGTTACTTTCAAAGATGGGGGGGAACAAAGGGTTCTGTCTGTCTATGTGTTGCTTTTGCCGGGACCAGAGCAGGAATGCAGGTCAGAACTCCTGTAAAGGGCTAATAAGCAATCTAGTTAGATATGCGTTAGATTCTGTTTTGTTTAAATGGCTGATAAAATAAGTTGTGCTGAATGGAATGGATATTCCTGTTTTCGTGTCTTTTTGCAACTTAAGGTTTTGCCTAGAGGGATTCTCTATGTTTTGAATCTAATTACCGTCTAAGGTATTTACCATCCTGATTTTACAGAGGTAATTCTTTTACTTTTTCTTCAATTAAAATTCTTCTTTTAAGAACCTGATTGCTTTTTCATTGTTCTTAAGATCCAAAGGTTTGGGGTCTGTGTTCACCTATGCAAATTGGTGAGGATTTTTATCAAGCCTTCCCCATGAAAGGGGGTGTAGGGTTTGGGAGGATTTGCGGGGGAAAGACACTTCCAAGCGGGCTCTTTCCCTGTTATATATTTGTTAGACGCTGGGTGGTGGCAGCAATAAAGTCCAGGGGCAAAAGGTAAAATAGTTTGTACCGTGGGGAAGTTTTAACCTAAGCTGGTAAAAATAAGCTTAGGGGGTTTTTCATGCAGGTCCCCCATCTGTACACTAGAGTTTAGAGTGGGGAAGGAACCTTGACAGCTGGTGATAAAACCCACACATCAGAGGGGCAGAAGCTTGCAGATAAGGGAAGTGAGAGACTGAGGAACCCTTTTGTTTCCCCTTTTAAATCATAACCAAGGAGGAAGGGAACACCCTTTTGGCAAAGACATGCAAGTTCCACTTCGCTGGAAAGTTTATGCTTTGTTGCTGAAAAATAAGCCAACTACATATTGATTGTTATAACGAATATTCTGCAATGTGCATAACTAAGGTTGGGATGAAAATCAGAGAGGGGGCAGAGTGGGTATACCTGCTACTAGGTCTCTCTGATCCATTCCAAGAGGCAAAACATTTGTTTTTCAAAGTATGTTGGAGCCCCAGGATCTGTCCTCCCTGGTGCAGATTGATTAACAGTATCCAGAGAGGGTGAATTCTGCCAGCAGAGGAAAAGAAATTGCCCCAATTACCTCCCCTTCAATTTGCTGGCAGAATTTTAATAGGAGACACCCCCCGTCCCCCTTCCACCACCAGACGTTTCATACAAAGCCAGAGAACTTCAGGAATAATCTCCAAAGTTTGCTCACTTTCACATGCCACCCCAAAATGCTGTTTATGGAGACAGCTCCCCCACTCATTAAGCTAGATTGGGTCTTTTCTCCTTCAAAATGGTTGACCAGGCAAATGAAGTTAAATTTGTCATGCAGCTCTGAAGAGCCTCAGTATAAAATGATTTCCTGCTGGCTGCAATGCCTGAAACTTTCTTTTGCTGTTATGTTCTGGGCTGATAATCAGACAGAGGCTGGACTAGATTCGGCATGCTGCCCAGAGATACTGAGAAAAATTTCACTTGCAGTTTTTAAACTCTGGTATATTTCTGTGATAAGATCCATGATGTGGCTCTATCTCAGACTCCAGGATCAGGATTTCCTCCCTCTGACCACTGGTCCAGAAGCAGTGACTGGAAAAGTTTAACAGCGAACAAAGTTCACAGTTCTACCAACTCAGCCCTTTTGCAGCAGCTTTTCCAGGCCAAGTTTAGCGCACATCTCAGGAACCCCTAGAGTTAAGAGATTAATTGCGCCTCAGAAAGTGGGGATTCCACATTTTCATATGGTATAGACTGAGGACTGGTACGTAGCTCTGAAGTTTTTAAGCAGTTAGAATCAGACCCATGTGGCAAATACCTATCGGGGTGGTCTAGAATCGATAATACTACCTCTCGAGGTCCCTTCCAATCCTATGATTCTACAGTTTTCAAGTCTGATTTCTGATGAAATGCCAAGGTTAAAAGTGAATGTTTTATACCATTCTAGACAGGGAAGATCATGATATATCGAGCTTTAAAACAATGTCAACAAATATAAAGAGTTTTATGCAAACTGGTTCATAGTTTTAGATTTTAATATTTACTGGTGTGCTGCATGGCACTTGACAATTATCGATCTGACCTTGAAGTACAAACCACCCGTCTTTCAACTGATTTACAGCACAGATTCCAAGTCACGATTAAACTTGCCAGATTGCCTTTCTTCTCTGTCTGACCTGTATAATCTACCCTATTTCCCACAAAGAAATCCAGCTACACATTTAAATGGCATTGTCAATTTAAATGTGTCATGGACAAATACTTCCTTACCCATTTTACTAACACTTTGGATTTTTAAAATGTTCACTGTTGACATAGTTTACTTCCCACAGTTTATGCTCTGAATACTTTTTGCGCGCCTCTCAGCGTAGATAATGGAAATCAAGTATGGCCTCAATCCTGTAAACTGTTCCGTCTCAGCAGAGCCGTGTACCCATGGGGAGTGCTGCTGACAGGGGGTGGAAAGGTCGACTTGGACAGAACAGCTTGTGGAATCAGAGCCTTAGTTTCACTTACAGGTTCCTAACGCTGCAGTAATGGGGTTTCAAACGCTGCAGGGGAACGACGGTCAGGCCTGTTTTCATTGCATTTTTTCTTCAATGTGAGGCGACATTTGTATTAGATGTAGGTTTTATAAAAGCCATTTTTAGAATGGTGGGCCACATTTTTCTTGACAACAGTCCTTTAAATACTGCAGCAAGATAGATTACAAATGTTTAATATTTATACTGACAGGTAACACGCTTCTAATTCTGAATGGCTGCACCTACATTGTTACCATATTTCCTCTGATTCACTCCCTTCCTTTAATTTGTTTCCATTTGTTTGGCAAGTCTTGACTCAGTAAGAATTTGCTTATATGACCAACACAGCACCTGGTATATGTTTATTTAGTGAATCAAATTCAGGGGTAGCGCCAGCCAGTGAGGGGGAGGGGGGGTAAGATTGACCAGAGAGAAAATTGTAGGGGGGGCTGTGCCCCACCTTGCCATAAGCCCCACCCCTCCATGGCCCCACCCCCTCTGTGGCCATGCCTCCTGGCCAGGTCAGAGGCCAGAAGCTGGAGCCAGGCAGTGCGGGGCTCTGGTTGCTTGCAAATGGTAAAAGCTGCCCGGGTGGGAGGACCCAGCTCTGGGGCTGGCAGAGCCCTTGGGGAGCAGCATGCAACCACCTAGGGGTGGGGCCCAGGAGCCCGGGCTGGAGTGAGTCAGTCCAGTCTGCTGTGGGGAGCCCCGGACCCTCTGCCTGCCCTGGGTGGCACGCCCCAGTCGGTGGGGACACGGGCCAGGGGCTGTTCTTGGGCACCCCAGACCTCTGCCCAGGCTTACTTCTCTGCTGCTGCTCTAGAAAGCAGCAGCTGCTACGAGGCAGCTATGAGGGCGGGGGGAGCCTAAGGCAAATTTTGGGGTGGCTATAGCCCTTGCAAGCCCCCCCTCCCCCGCCCAGCACTGCCCCGATCAAAATTATCAATAAAGTTCTATTAAAAATCCTACCGTGCCAAGCTTCCATTAGTTCCTTGACCTCGCAGTGCTTTAGCAGCCCAGGATTGTAGGCCACAGAACAATCCTGGGGGGAGGAATAGCTCAGTGGTTTGAGCATTGGCCTGCTAAACCCAGGGTTGTGAGTTCAATCCTTGAGGGGGCCATTTAGGGATCTGGGGCAAAAATTGGGGATTGGTCCTGCTTTGAGCAGGGGGTTGGACTAGATGACCTCCTGAGGTCCCTTCTAACCCTGATATTCTATGACTCTATAACACACTGGACAAGTGTAATGCGCAATTCCTATCCCTAAGTATTAGGGAGCTTGGGTTTCCGAACTGTTGAGAGTGTAGATTCGCTGACTTCAAATGCAGTTGAGGGCACTCAACAGATGTGAAAAGGCAGGGTTAGGGTTTCAAAGGGTATCATGGTGGGGAAAGAAGAAGGCCACTAACCAGAACTTTATACAATGAAAGCAATCAGGCCACTTGTGTGAGCTAAGCACTTTGCTAACACAAAGAAGAACCCTCAGGGTATATGATGAAGAAACAGGGTCCAAGATAAAAACTTCACCAAAGAAATGTTTTACCAAAGAAATATTCTACCATGGCAATGGGCATGCACAATACTTCAGATGTGATGTAACATATGCAGTATTTAACTAATTAAAAACCCTGGGTTAAATCTGCTTGTAAAAGCAGAGAGGATCAACGAGAAATCAAACTCACGTTTGCCTCCTCATGTCAGCCCTGTATGATTTTAAAATGCAGAGCATTTCCAAACAGCTATTTGATTAGTTTTATCCATCTAGGCTCGGATAATTAGTAAACGCCTAAGAGATGAAATTTAAATATGCCAACCAATCAGTCCATTTCAAGAGCTTCCCATGAACATTATACAAAGCAATTATCTTTACAAGATAACCACTTTCATGGCTCTTTTGCCTTTAAAAAAATCCTTACCCATCAGCGCCCTATAAAATATTTAAACGATCACACTACCTACAAAATTCCAAGTTGGGGTTTTCCAACAGCAATACTTTTTGTTGCGGCTTGTTTTTCAAATTATCATAAGCTACCCACTGGTTTGCAACTCAAAACTGGTAGGTTTTTTCCTCTTTGTCTTTTTGGTGAAGATCAGTGGCAGTATTGTATAGGACCTGACCTTTTCTGCCGCTAGCCTGGTAGATCATATGAGACACAACCTGAATTTTTCTGCCACCCACCTTTTAGGGCACTGAAATTAACTCCCGTTCCTAGTTCCGATTTCTTACCTGTGGTACATTGCTGTATATTTTTCCTACCCTGCAGAAAAATAATTTTCCTGACAAAACTATATACTAAAAGGTACAACTTGCTGGCAGTGTCTCGCAGTAATAGTAAAAGATAGGTGTGAGACCTTATTCTAATCTCACTTGTTTACACTGGTGTAAATCAGGAGTCATTTCACCAAAGTCAAGGGAGTTATACCAGTGTAAACTGGTGCAAGATCAGTATCAGGCCTCAGTTATATTTTTAAGACAGTTATATATACACCCAAGCCCCAGTGAAGAATCGAATGATGAACTCAAATTAAAAAGCTTTACCACAGAGCCATTGTCATGCTGAGTCACTTTCAGACCTACTTATTTTGAAAGCATCCTTAGAAGTCATTCTACATAATATTTTTATTGCTAAATGTTGTGGCACTTGGCTAACAGGTTTCATTTAACCAGGCACTAATAACCACAGGCCATTATTTCACAATTATAAAAGCCTGTAACTAGCAGAACAGACACTGCTAAAGCAGATGAAGAAGTTACTAGGCAACATGCAGAAATGGACAGCAACACTGATAATCCATTCTAAAGTAATTACATTTTATAATTAAAGATTACTGTAAATCCAATAGATCCCAACAGGAACTTGAGCAATTTAGAGACACCCTGGCTAACTTGTCTGTTTTAAAGCAGTCATGTTAGCTTCTAATCTTGAATAAAACACAAAGAAAATGGTTACTTTCATTTAAGCACCTGACAACCATAATGTGCGTCATTTCTTTAGTCATTAGTTGGATCTTTTCTTATTTAACTAACTTTCACAAAAACTGCATTCATCTTTATTGGCACTGAGGAGGTGAGTACCAGGGATTAGAACTGGGAATGGAAGTTTGAACTCCTGATGGGAAAACTTGTTGCCACCGACGTCGTGGAAAAATCCATTCCCTACTCTTCCACTAATGCTAGCTCCTCTGTGCCTCAGTTTACCTATCTGAAATATAGAGCTAATCATTTCACAGGAGTGGTGAGGCATAATAAATAAAAATGAACTACTACTATTAAACTGAATTTGAATAGCATTCTGCACGTTCAAATGTAAGTAACACGAAAGGAATTAATTCTCAACATTCAACAAAGTAAAAATCATTATCTCAAAGATTTTACAGGTGAGGAAAAAGCAGGCAGAGAGGCAAAGTGACTTCCCCATCATTACTCAAGCAGCCAGTGGCAGTCAGGATTACAACTCAAGACTTAATTTAGCTGCAGCTGCACCCCACTGGGACTCAATGCAGAGACAGGTGCTTAGCATAATGGGGTCCTTGATTGGTAATGTATGGATTATTATGCTATCGTATCAAGAGAGTGATACACCCCTAGTCAAATAAATTGTTTATCTACCACAAATTTTAACACCTGGGATTATAGCCTTTGTTCACATATGTTAAGGAAAGAAGGCACCATTGCAATTATCTATCCAGCCTCCTGCATAACATAAACCATGGAATTTCACCCCCACCCCTCCCCACAAATTCCTACATGAAGCGCAGTCACTGGTGATTGAATCTGCCACAAAAGACACCCAATGTTTGGGAAAGCCTCAAGTATTTTACAGACCCCTCTGCAATGACCCAGCTGATTCTTCCTCAATCATTGAGTACATCATCACGGAGCCATGCCCAGAATCTTGAGCCATTCCCATGCCCTTGAGTGCTTTGAAATGGGGTTTAAAGCTGATCTTGAAACTCTGCCAAATCTGCCACTGAAGTGTAAATACACCAGCCGATACTTAAATTTATTAGTAGACATTAAGTAGATGCTGTAAATCGTTTGCTACATGTACCTTTATTATCTATAAAGTAAATACAATAATGTCAAACAGTCATAGAATCATAGAATATCAGGGTTGGAAGGGACCTCAGGAGGTCATCTAGTCCAACCCCCTGCTCAAAGCAGGACCAATCCCCAATTAAATCATCCCAGCCAGGGCTTTGTCAAGCCTGACCTTAAAAACTTCTAAGGAAGGAGATTCTACCACCTCCCTAGGTAACGCATTCCAGTGTTTCACCACCCTCCTAGTTAAAAAGTTTTTCCTAATATCCAACCTAAACCTCCCCCACTGCAACTTGAATCAAGTCAGTGAAGAGCTTTCTGCCTAGGACTTTTGTTGCAGTCTTTAGCGTGCATCATCAAGCTATTTATACTAGAGATTTTTTCCACCACTTTCACCGCTATTGAATAGGAAACACAAACAAGGCAAAAATTGCAGCTGGACTCTACAGTTGGAAAAATCTACAGTTGGAAGCACCAGATGAATTAATTAGTTAACTTTCCATAAGCAAAAGCAGGGCTGGGAGGGGGTGAGATCATAGACTGAAAAGGGATTAATAGCCAGTTAATTACAGCACAGGTACAACAGATATACCTAATTAGTTGCTTCTCAGCCACAGGGGCAGGACTGGGAGCCATCAGGTGATAACATAATGGACATCTGGCCCTTATAAAAGGGGAGAGCATCCCCTCTGAAGGGAGGAACCAGAGGCACTTCAATGAAGTGGCCTGAGCCAGAAGCTGTAGGAGAACATGCACCCCAGACAGATGCAGTCAGAGGGGTCAGTGCTTGACGAGGGATCTGGGGAGAAGGTTACAGAGCAGCTAAGAAGAAAAAAACTGAAGAGCCCAGAAGAAGGGCAGACTGGTTGAGAGACTTTGACATTAGTGTGAGTTTCTGTTGCCTGACAGGTTGGATTTAGCTGCTTCTCAACTGGAAGGCTGAGCTGTGCAGAAAGGCAGGAGACTCAGATCCCTGATGCCGAGGGGCGTGCCGGGGATGAACATGCATCATGATAAGGGCTGATACCAAGTTCTTGAGTTTGGGTTCACGCCTAAGATAAACCAATTCAACAACAATTCCACCATCATGAACTAGCTGAGGTGAATGTTTAAACCTGGACTGTATCAGAAATGTATCCTATGGCCTATACAGCTCTAACTGCTAATTGAGGTTCTCCTTTCATTTAGTTGGTAGGGGTTTGCACTTCTGCAGCAGAAAGATCCAAATTCTATCCCTCCTGCTGCTGTGACATTCTGAGTGGCTGATATACTCAATATAGTGTCAGCTGTGAAGCCCCAGGTAGCTGCAGATTTGCTATGAAACCTTAACTTTACAGCACCTTTCAGCTGAGGACCTCAAAGCACTTTACAAATCATAAAACTGAGCTTCACCACCACTCCCCTACTTCCACTGAGACAGGCAAATATTTCCATGTACACAGGAGAAGACTAGGAGCAGAAGGATAATAATATTCAGCACTTATCTTAAAAGGACTTTGCAGATATTTAAACTAAACCCTACCACATTCATGAGAAAAAGGCAAGTATTCTTCCCATTTTACAAACAGGGAAACAGAAGCATACACCGTTCAGTTGCCCAATGTCATGTACCAAGTCAGTAACAAAGCCAGGAACAGAACCCAGGAGTCCTCCTGACTCACCATCCCCTGCTTGGAAAGCTGAAAAGGAAGAGAACACATCTCAAAACACAATTAAACTAACTCTTAATTAAATTCCAAACACAACTGGGTTTAACTGTATCAAAAGAAAAGAAAAACCTTTAGATGGGGCATTAAGTCCCACTGGGTCCAGCTGCTTCTATATTAGGAAACATCTCAGCAACAGTGGTTGATTTTGCAGTTAAAGTATCTTAATGAAACAGCAGGTTGCAAAAGGATGACAATGGATTTTTGAGAATGAAACTGAGTCTAGGGCAAACTGTAGAGTGCTTTAGTCCTTGAGGAGGGGGAGAGCTACATTAAGGGTCCCCTCACTTACCGCAACTGAAGCTTATGGAGAATTCTATTAGAAATAAAAGTATTTGTGTTCCAGGTCTCTTCAGGACAGCAAAAGGAAGCAGAAAACCTTATTCGTTTCAAGCTTCTATAAGTGATCAAGCATACCAGGTTCCAATGCATGACCAACACTGTTTCAGCACAAAAGAAGCAGGGATAAAAGCAATGGTCCTTTGCTTATTACCTCTTGCTACTATTCAAGTACTTGTACTTGCTGTCATAAGGTTTAGAGAATTTTCAGAAGAGGCTTTACATGTTCCCAATTTGCACAGACCTGGAAAAAGTAATCCTATTAAACTGGAGGGCTGATTTCTTTCGCAGATTGGTGCTCAAATGGTCATTCTGCATGCTGCAAAACTTAGGGTCAGCTGCTAAGATCAGACGTAACTATAGCTTCTGTGATGCAGAAGCTGAAGATTTCTTGCCGAACAACATGCAGAATATGAACGACTGGGAGAAGACAAGAGAAACTAAAGACAAGGAGAAATTTCTCTGCATACTCCTTCATAAGAAAAGAATTAAAAACCACCAGGGTGATAATTAGTTCCTCGGTTATAGTTACTGAAAGGTTGGATAAGTACCCCTTTCAGCAACACCTACGTTATGAAGACATTATAAAAGAACGTTGATTTTGGTTTTCGTTGCTTGTGGAATGCTGCCTTCGCACCACCACACACAACATACTTAATTTAGCACAGAATTTGAACCAAATGTGCTGGATTCGCACGGATTTGGGGTCACTCATATCCATTTAGGAAGTGTATAGAATATTACTCCCCTCCTCCAAAAAAAATACATTTTCTAAATTGGCCTTAAGGTTGTAAATACATATCTATAACATACAGTAAAAATGCTTGAAGAGGCTGTTGTGCGTGTACACACACAGACACGCTGCAAAGTCAACAAAAACCCAGCACAGCCGATATTGGAAAGAGCTCTACTTCACCATCACGGTGGTTTCAAGAATCCCTACCTCAACTAGAGTTTATAAAGCACTCTGAAGTGCACAGAAAATATTTCCCCCTATTATCTGCAGAACGGTTCAAATCATTAACTGTACAGCCCAAATTTTATAGAGTACTTTCCCTTTTTAAAACTAATTTTGCTGACACAGTTGCAAGTTAGAAGATGTTTGCAAGATACTGTGGTTCCATAAAATAACCCTTTTTACAGCTATTGCGACGGGGTGTAGAAGGGGGCTGCACATGCCTGGGGTCTGAGACAGACTCAAGAGGCAGAATGCTAAACTTCAGAGATTGCTTTATTATTTAGATTTGTCAAATGCTTTTGACTATGAATGGTTTAGCTTGGTGCTAACTCTTGAATACTAGGCACTGTTATTCCCGCAAGCTTTAAATAAAATAAAGAGGGAAAATTACTTACCTTGTAATTGTGCTTTTCTGAAAGCATCCTGCAAGAGTACCACTCCTGGGTCTTGTGGCTGAAGCATAAGTCATTCAGGAAATTCCCATAGCTTTAAGATATTTGGCTCTGGGATGTATCTATATGTAGGCTTCCTTAAAGACTCTGACTTAAGACGACATCTTGCTTTGCACTTCTTAAGTCTCGAACTACACACAAAGAATACCAAAAGTTCTTTCTCTAAAGTGACCAACACCCCAGATGAGCAACAGACAATCACTTAGGGGGTAAGCCCAGAATACTTCACCTCCTAATCAAAAAATCTAGCAAAGGTAGGTGGATGAGTATCTTGCAGGATGATTTTTTTCAGAAATGCATTATTACAAGGTAAGAAATTTCCCCTTCTCTAAAGATATCTCTGAGGAGTCTCACTTTTGGGTAGGAAGAAGCCCAGGAGATGTCCCGAAGGACAAAGCAGCAGGCTACAAGAACAATGAATTTTTTCTTCCTTTAAAAACAAAAAATGGGTCGGAGAAATTATGCCACCTAAAACCTATCAGGCCTAACTACTTAACCCTGGTGTATAAGTCATGAAAGGAACATCCTAAAGAAACAATACAGAGGGAGAAGGAGACTGTGGTCTTCTGCCTCAGACGCAGGACCACAGCAGGAACTCTCCCAAGGTACTGAATACAAGTGGTGAAGAATAGACAGACCATGGCCCTTGGAGCCTCCATGCACAAAGTCTGTCATGGAGCCATCCTGAGGCAAGTAGGTAATGTCTGTCTGGCCTCAGACCAGATGACTCCTGACCGGCTCTCTAGCTTTAACTTAACCAGATCACAGTAGCGTAGCATGCAGCCAGAGAGCCATGGTCCTCTCACGGCAGTATGGCTTAGGGCACTGCTGTTGAATGAAACAAAACATTGCTAGCTATGCTGCTTGGTTCAGGAAATTAAGCTCACTGCCTGGAATGACCACAGGAGATTCCAAGCTTATCACAGGGTTTACAACAGTAAAAGCTGGAGGTACACGGATTAGAACTAGAGCTGTATGTTACAGGGAAGGAGTTCCTTCATGGACTACAGTTGGGCCGATACTGAATGGAACAGTCCAGGGCCCCTGAAGTACCTGAGATTGCCCTACACAGCATGCTCAACAGACCTTTAATTGGCCTACAGGTCTCTCAGAGGATTAACATTCTGAAAGGTGAGGCGTGTTCCCTACATGAAATCCACGGAAGCAGGAGACCCAGAATCTTCCTTTACACTGAGTGCTTCTGATACTAAGAACATGGTCTTAGCCTGTAATCACAGGACTTATTATTATATTTATGAGCCAACTGCTTGATGATCTATGTTGATCATCTCTTTTGTTTTAGAACTGGGCATCTTAAATTTCCCTTTCCCCATCAGTGGGAAAGAACTAATTACTTCTGGCTCTTGGATGGGACCAACAACGGCTTCAAACCACACAGAGGTGCAAGCAGGTGGGATAGTTGAGGGGAAGGGAAAATACAGGCAACAAGTTGCTTCCCCTCTGCTCCTGCTCTGTATAAGGGGAAAGAGGGAGGAAACAGAAAAAGAAAGGAACATTTGAGGTGAAGTCAGCTGGTCTCCAGTCCAAATGCTGGAGTGTGGGTGAGAAGAACCCAGAACAGCCCACAACTTCTGATCCAGTATGAGCCTGAAACAGTCAGGCGTATCCCTTGTGCTTCAGCCAGATCCTAAATACTTAATATGAGTGATCTGGAGGATGAGCTTTAGTTTAATGATTTCTTGCTGGTTGACCTGCTAGCCCATCTGTCTGTGTAGTTTTGGCTTGGAGGCATTGACTGGAGCTTTGCTGTCCCCTCCCTTTCAAGAGTTACTTGTGATCTGAACTTCTGAACAGGGGGAAGGAGCAATTCTCAAGCATTAACCAGTCAGCAAGGAGTAATCTGACAGTTTCTCACAGGTACTAGTCAGTAACAGATACAAGAAAATGATCCCACAAAAGAGACAAGAAAGTTATCCTGCAGCCTTCCCAGAATCCAGGATTTGAGTTGTCACTCAAGGAAAGTGTTAAGAAATACTTGGAGCACCGTAACAAATTTATTAGTCAAAGGCTGATAAACTCCTCCAGGAGCCTCTCAGTTAACAATAAATCAGAGAAATCGGCTTTAAAATACTGGATCTTTAATAAAAAATAAAGCACATGGAGTGGATGTTAGAACAGTGTTAGAATTCAGCTGCCAGAACTAAGGGGACTTGCTTTCATTCAGTCTGACCTCCCATCATGAGAGGTACCAAGGGTTGGCCCTGGCATAACTCCAACACTGCATTAGACAGTCATCACACTGCAATGATTAATGAACTTCTGAAAGAAAAAAGCTATGAAAAGCAAGTTAGATTACATGGATAATAAACTAAGGCAAACAAACATAAGGATTCATCGAAATCAGAGACAGAAGAGACCTATTAGGTCAGTGAGTCCATGTCCCTGCCAGTAGAATTGTCTCCCACAATACATTTTTGAATGCTCTTTCTATCCTTGTTTTAAACAACCCAAGCAATAGATTCCCCCCAAAAAGTGGTGGAAGTCTATTTCAAATCCAACCTTCAAGAATTTCTCCCCTAATAGTCAGCTTAAAATTTTCCTGTCCTTAAATTTTGGAAAACCAGAGAGTAAGGAATGGAAAGAAGCGAAGATCTCTAGGACTCTTTCCTGCATCTTATGGAGGACTTATTGGAGATCAGTAACCCTTTCAAAAATATATAGTTTGAACCAATCCACCACAGAGAATGAAAGAATATATATATATATATATCAGAGAAGCAATATGCTGGTTATATGTAATTCCACACTAAGACTCAGCACAGAGGTCTGATGGGTGCATGGTCCAAAGCAACCACGATGTTTAGGAATTGGAGAATCACGTCCTGGTTTCATTGCTGGAGGAAGGTTTTTAAGCAGCATCAGAAAAGTTAGCTGGGGATTTGCCTGGGTATAGCTAGCGCATCTGAAAACAGCGGTGAAGAATCAGGCTTTGTTCCTCAACTCAGGACTGCCAGCACTAAAATTTGAGATGGGGGCCTTCTGATGAGGAACTGGAGAACTGAAAACACTCCGGTACTTCTATTGGAGGCTTTTTGTCAGCTAGCTGGGCTCACTTATACACATGGCATTCGGGTAGAAATAGTATGAGCAGGCCCTACAGCATTATAAATGTCTTTTTGTTACTTTCCAAAGTACACAGCTATGCACTTTCTTCACTGGCCAGGGAAATCATGTTAACACAATTATAGCAAGAACGCTGTTTTAAAACACTGCTCTCTAGAAAGATACTAACATGGTTTCAATTCTCAGTACTGACAAGCATTTAAGACCTCACCTGCTCCCAATGGAGTCAATGGGAGTTTTGCATTGACTTCAATTGAAGCAAGATAGGGTACTTCAAGAACTGAGATTTCCTACAGAATACTGAAGATATTGTTGTTATAGCAAGTTAGTGTTTGTACAGCACTTTGAAAATGTAAAGCACTGTCAGCTGTGCTTCTGTAGCATTTTCCACGCCTTCTGCATGAATTATTCTTCACAATGCTCTTATGAGTATCCCCATTCTACCATATAACGATCTGAGGAACAGAAAGGTTAAGTGATGCATCCGAGACCAGAGAGTGGAAATGTCAGAGGCAGGATTAGAACTAATGAATTCCTGGCTCCCAGTCAATCTCACACACAAAAAACAATTAACTCAAATTATTTTTAGTGGGACTTCTGTTTGCTTTTCTTTTTAATCCCCTTTAGTCCTCTTCACTGACTCAAGTACACAGCTTGGTTACATCCAAGGGACTCCTTGTTCCAGCTTTCAAGATAAATGTATGCAGAGGGAAAGCAGTAAAGTAGTTTTTGGTTTAGAACAATCTCTAAAAATAATTTGCACTTATAAAGCCCCCCAAGGAACACAAAGTGCTCTGAAAGCATTAGTTATAACTCACAGGAGCTGAATTAGGTAAGTACAGTAATACCCATTTCAGAGATGGACATACTAAGATAGAGAAGTTAAGAGTAAAATATTATATTTTTAAAGATTTGATTCTTTATGCAGCTAATGCCACAGGTTGTTCAGGTTAACACTGAAAGATTTAAAAAAAAAAAAACCAACCAGCTATTTTTCACCATTTCTGCAATGTACTTCTGCCCTGGCTTTCAGGGTGGACAATGAAGATGAAGTAGTCCATTTCACTCCGATTTTTAGTAAATTTCGCCTTTTGGTTCTGTTATATTAGAACAATATTTGCACTCTTTGGGTTAAAAACTACAGGGGACATTTTTTCGTTAGTGTTTATATTAAACATTTAAAAGTAGAAATATCTATCATAACAGGTTATGTAAAAATTTATTAAAAGCTTATTTTTACAAAATAAATCTAAATTTTGGGCCATATTTAATCCAATAATGTCCTTTTATTACTTGCCTAACCCCACAAAGTGAATCTGTAGCCACAAATGGAACCCAGAGCCTACTGTTCTGTTGTCCTTTATAGGACATGATGTGTGTCTCTAATAAATATGTAAAGGTCTAATAATCAATATTATCCAATCCTCCTCTGTTCCCACGGTGCCTCCTTCCCTGAGTTTGTGTTAGGTCCATCATGCACAATATACCCATTATGTACAGATCAATGATACAACACGCCATGACAACTCCTTTGGAGCCCCTCCAAAATACTGTATCATACAATAAACTATAACAGGTAAGGCAACAATTATGGGCGCATGTCAACTCCATGCACCAAAAAGTCTTCCACAATTCTAAGGTACTTGCTGGGTCTATACAGTCATTGCTTTTCTAAGTTTAAAATATGATAAAATTCAAAATACAAGATTTCCCTTCTCCCTACAGTAAAATAGTGAATCATAGAATATCAGGGTTGGAAGGAATCTCAGGAGGTCATCTAGTCCAACCCCCTGCTCAAAGCAGGACCAATCCCCAATTTTTGCCCCATATCCCTAAATGGCCCCCTCAAGGATTGAACTCACCACCCTGGGCTTAAGCAGGCCGAAGCTCAAACCACTGAGCTATCCCTCCCCATAAACAGTTCACATTTTTTAGACAACTGCATGTAAATGTTAGGTTTAGAAGCAAAAGCGTAGACCCATCTAAGATTATAAAACGTATTTTCTTCCCATGCTTCATTCCTTTAACTTAAGAACAAGCTAATTTTAAGGATTAGATACATATTTAAAATGTAAAGAGTAAGAAGAGTGTTTCCTGTGAACTCTTGCAAAGAAGCAAAATGAAAGAACAAACGGAAATAATCCTCCCGGTAAGGGAACAGATTTA
Organism: Eretmochelys imbricata; assembly: GCF_965152235.1. Taxonomy (NCBI): domain Eukaryota; kingdom Metazoa; phylum Chordata; order Testudines; family Cheloniidae; genus Eretmochelys; species Eretmochelys imbricata. The sequence continues at coordinate 9,254,702 of NC_135590.1, read as the reverse complement.
ATTGTTGATTACAAGATTAATCAAGAACCTATAAATATTTTGCACAGGGAATGAGTCAAGATGGATAAGATCCCATGTTTTAGCAAATATTTGTGACATACAATTATTGAGAAGATTAAGTGATTAAATATATGGTAAAGTGTTACAGATGAGGTGATGCCATTATCTAACTATACTGCTCCATCCTTCTTGTCATTGTATTTGAGGCAACCCAATGAGTTTCCACACGTTTACTGAACTAATTCAGCAGTATGTAGGGCCTTGTGCATAACAGACTTGTATGCATCCTGGAAACCTGTTTAACCACGTCCAGCACTTGTGTTCAGTCATTATCTGTAATCTGTCTGGAGAGGTCCATGCTCTAGTAATTTTGCTTGTGTATGAACAGGGCACTGTCTTTAAGCAGCAGTTTACAAATCAGCTATACACCAAATTTAGTTGTTTTGGAAAAAGAGCTCTCAGTGTTTGATATTGTAGCCAAGAGCAAACATTTACTGACAATTATAATCCCCTGAAATGCTGAAATAACCTTAATTGTAGCAACACTAGTGTGTACTCCTATACCATTAGGATCTTGAAGTATACTGTACTGTATCATGGGTTACAGAGGTAACAATATTTTCTGTATTCATACATCACATCAATAGGACAAATACTTTTAGTCAATTAACCATATACACGAATGGTGCAAATATATGTTTAGTACAATTAACCATGTACCACTTGTGCTGAATGAGGAATTCACAGTCTCAACATCCACAGGTTAGGTCTAAATTTTGTTTGCACGAATCCACCAGAGACTAGTGAAGCACAAAATATATTGTACGCACCATTTGGGGAATTTACAGTATAGTGCCTTTTCAAAAGTTCAGTAAATAATGCATGAGAAAAGAGACCACAATATAAAGGCCTTGGCCCAGCTAGAATTCCAAAATACAGCAGGACCCTCTCATAGCAAAGCTATTTTTCCTCTACAGCTGGAATTATGATTTGATCACAATATACTGAAACAGTTTGGAATCTTTATTCTATTTCACTATAAAGAGTTTTACTATTGCAGCTTTCTCTTTAATCAATTTCCAGTGTACTTCTCTTACAAGGTACTTGACTAATGTTTGACCACCACAAAGGACTAAATTATCTGAGTCCAGGCTAGACAGATGGGTTCAGAAAAGTACATTTCCATCTGGAGTTGCTATTGGTACTATGAAAGCACTCGACCTGACAGTATGTGGCATTAGGTTTAGGGCTGTCCCCAGAATTAGGGAGAAATAATTGCACCACACAGAAGAATATAGAGAGAGAGAGGGCTGAGACATTCAGGACTGGGAGAGGAATTGTCTCCAGAACTGATAATGGGTTATGGAGCATTTCACAATCAAGCCAGCTGTAAGCTAAAACCGACGACTGTTAGGAGCTCTTTGTTACTAAAGTTGGTGGTCTCAGTCCAGTTCCTATTGGCTCAGTATACATCAAATACCATCATTACTATTACCTGCCTCACTGCTCATGTCTGCAGAGCCAAGAACTGAGTGAGTATGTGAACTGAACTCTCCTCTCCCACCAGGGGTCAGGGTTGAGGCACTTTTTCAGAAGGATGATACAGGGCACTTATTCAGCAGCCCCCTGTAATGTACCTGTTGTATTTTATCCACAAATGGATTACTGGGTAGGATTTTCAAAAGCACCTAAGGGAATTAGGCACCCAACACCACTGGCTTTCAATGGAAGTTGAGCACCTAACCTAAAGTTTCTAATTCTTATAAATTATCTGCTAGAAGCAAACTGCCAAAAAGCTGTTTAAAAATTGATCTACCTTGACAGTTGTCTGCTGTTCAGCCATATGTTATATCTGAAAATGACCACTACAACAACTGAAAATATACTATTGTAGTGGAGTGACTTGGTGATAGTCTCATCATTAGTCACAAAGATTAAAAAAATAATATTTTCACTGATGGCAACACTTTGTTTGGAGGAACTGGGGGAAACCATATGGATGGCCTCTGAAAATAAGAACCTGAATAGAAGAAAACTGTCAAATTAAATACATATTTAGAACTATGTTAAAAAGGACAAACAGAAGGCCAGCCTGAGGTAAATGTGAGTGGGAGCAAAAGAAGGAGAAACTATGATGAAAAGAGCTACAGTATAGAGCAAATACATCTTAATTACTACCAATAAAAACAAACTTGATATATATCAGAGAGGTACAGGACTCAAGCACAAGGAACTCCTGAGTTGTGATCCTAACTCTGACACATTCCCTCACCATGCCTTGAAAACTCAGGTACAAGGACATTGTCAGGTTAAGATCCCATTCACTTATATTAGGTCAAGACACATTTCCTTACTTAAGTTACTATGAATGCCTTTGTTTATTAAACCTGAAGAAACTGTAAGTCTCCTTTATTTATGCTGCTTGTTTACAGTTTGGATTTTTCACAGCTTTGAGAGAGAAAGTAGGCTCGTCAGTTTCACTTTTGTTTATGGCCAGTTTCCAGTCAGTTATTGGTACCTGTTCTCAAGCAATAGCACATTGCTGCTTTGGTTGGGTTGAAGACACGTCAGGGTAAAGTTGTGTCCTCTCCATTGTTCTCAGGCCCCACTAAGTTCCCCCTCAATTTAGACCTCCAGAGCCAATGCAGCAACAGGAGAGCAAGCTGCATTCTATTTTGCCTCATGCATCATCAGCAAAACTGTCAGCTAAACTCAAATTGCGAAACATTTATGATGCAAGAGGCAGACACCACACAGCTTGATTTTTCCAGATCCCAGGCTGAATTTTTAGTGATGGCAGCTGGGGAGTTAGGGGAGAGGGAGAATATTTCTGACGTGTAATTGAGACAACTTGATCTGAAAATCATTGAGAGAGCGAGAGAGAGAATAAATATGGAATCCCACAGTGTTGTTCTTACAGACACTGTCTGACTATAACCACATTTTGACTTTGAACATTTATCAGTATTTGGCACATGTTAAAAATTAACCACTCCCTGAAACCATGCATGATTGATCAGTTATACAACTCATGTTTTTCAGAGCTCAGTTTAGGAGATGAATTATTCCAGGCCCTTTCGATTTCTTAACCCGTAGCACTGGGAATGCTATGATTTGGTTTTATCGCAATTTTCTCCAAAGGTCAGAACTCCTGTTGTACTCAGCTGTCAAAAGTAACACACAGCAGCACATCCTAGGCAATTCTCCAGATAACACTGACCTTTTGAAGTAAAAAGCCTGTGCAATACAGGTGCTTTCTTTTCGAAGAAAGAGACTGCTCACTGACTTTGGGATTAAAAGAAGAAATGAGAACCTTCGTAACGCGCCCATGATGCGAAGGTTTACAGCTTGGCATTCATTGGGAAAATATGCTAGCCAACTAAGTTCACTGCAATACTGCAATTACTTCTAATTAGTAACATCAACAGCAGTCTACCTTGTATTCCAATTTGAGAGTCAAAATATCAGCAAATAAGATCCACTGTGCACATGATTCAAATACCGCAAGACAGTGAACTAGATTCACTGCTGGTGTGACTCCTGAATCTGCAAACAGCTTCAGTGCCCCTGCTGCTGCTGTTCAGCAGCACAGTTAAAATGACACCAATCTGGGCAGTTTTACCCTGTGGACAGCAGTAAATTTACAGCGGGAAGAAGCTGGAAGGACAAGAGTAGAACACACGCACACACAATCACTCTTACAACAGCCAAGAAGCTATGGACACACCCAACTGTCAACAGGCTCTGAGGTGGGGTGAGGAAGGAAACAAATTTAACTGCCAGCAGCGAGAGCGGCCTGAAAGATGAGCAGATTTCAATGTATCAGATCATGATTAAAAAAAGCTGACATAGAAGACGGAGCCCCTGAGCAGAGTTCCAGGAACAGAACCTGGTAGGCCTTTCACCCCTTCCTTCAACTGCTAGGAAAGGGAAGCTCCTGGATTTGACCGAGACATCATCTCTGGTCCTTGACGATGTCCCAATTCTCTGTCTCATCTTTCACGTGGCCTCTGGCTCACCAGTGTCCACAATTTTTTTCAAGCCCTGTTCATACCCATCTCCTCTGTGTTCTTACAGTGCATTCTCCAGAAGGAACTAGGAAAAAAAAAGACTTGAACAACCAGAACAATCTGGAGCAGATTTTAGCAAATTGCGTAGCTTGAAATTCTGGGAGAAAGAAAGGGGACTGGGACATCACCAAGGATCAGGTGTCTCAGTCAAATCCAGGGCCCTGTAGTTAACATATACATCTGAATGTGCAGTAATTTGATCGTTCATCCCTGCAGAATGCCACTGCTATCACCACTCACCCATACCCCACACGTTTCCACAAAATGTACAAATGAAAGGTATTTTGACAATCTAAATCCTGTGTCATGATTTTGCTGGTTTCCTCTTTACCATTTATTACCCTTTCTGCTCTCTCCCTTTTATATATAATTTTTTTATCTTCTCCCCTCTTCATTTCCTTCCTTGTGTCTCTTCTACAAGTCTTAACAAGTCGAGTACAATATCCCCTTCCTGTTTTGTATAGTCACTTTTGTCTTCCAGCTCCATTTTTGGACAGAGGAGAAAAAAAATGAGTTTAAGCACTTTTCATGATTAAGTACCCTGCTGTTCAAAGTATCCTTGGGCATGAAACTTGTATTTATGAATTCTGACCCTCTGAAAAACCTAACTTTGCCATCACGCACTAATTATGAATGCATTCTAAGCACTCAGGCCTGAATATGTTCAGGTTGCTAAATATTAAATCCTGTATTAAAAATTAAACACAGATAAATGATCTAGTGCCACATTTAATTATTTTAAAAACACAAACTGATGCTAGCTTCGCATGTGTGCATCATATTGTCCTAGTGTACTTTGGCACTGGAAGCCCACAAGATATCAAAATATACAAGAAGCCTTACCTTGAAGTGTATGAGAGAGCAAGATGCTGGTATATTCTGATACCCTGCTGGCTAACAACAGTGCAGCAGACAGGCAGAGGGAAAGGATGGTTCAAACATGCCTGAGATCATAAAGAAACCTAGCACCCCTGGGTGTGTTGTGTCTGACTGCCTGGCAGAGAAGTTGGAATTTTACCAGTACTGCAGCCTTTGTTTTGAGGACAGCACTCTCAGAACCAAAAGGAGAGCTTAAAAAAAAAAAAGTATATTTTTAAAAGATAGGTTGCATCAAGGGCTTGTCAACCTTGATATTATGCCATTATCCTTTCATTTTCCTCTCTGTTCAACTTGGGGCTGTGTAAGTACATGCTAAATGCCTACAGCTTTACTAAGGAACAAAACCAGGAAATTAATACTCTGCATCATTAAATCTGTGCGTTTTATTTATTGGCATTTTTGATCTACTAAGATTTGCTCCAAGTTTATCAGTCATGGCAAAAGACAGGATACATACAATCTAATATTACATTGATTCTATAGCTCTTGGTTAACTAGGTCACAGATTACACTGCAATGTTTGCAAGGCAGCCAGGCTTTATGCACAAACTGTAGGCATTAAGCCAAATTCTACTCTCAGTTACACCCGAGTAACCCCGCTGATATCACCAAGACTGTGTGGGGCTAAATCAAGGCCAGAATTTGGTCCTTTGTTTCCAGGTAAAAAGTCCTGCATCCCTGCTTCCCCAAGCTAGATGTCAGAGTGATTTAGAGATGCAAAGGACTTAGAAATCTGCGTGAGAGAAAGACCTAGTAGGTCACATCCAGTCCATCCCCGTAGGCTAGTGTAAGTTTGATAATTTTCGAATGCTTTATCCACTCCACGTTTTAAATATCTTAAGTGACCAGGTTTCCACTATTTCCTGGGGCAGGGAGGGGGGTGGGGGAGACTATTCCACAATGTTAAACACCCCATGGTTAGGAAGTTTTTCCAAATAGCCAACCTTTGTATAATCTCATCTCATTGCTCCTAGTCACACCTACCCGAACACATTTCCTCTGTTGAGTGTGTAGAAATGCAGAGGCATGTGCCTTGTGTCACATTTTAAGTACACATGCCTTTTTCAGCACCGTAAAAAGACACCCCACTGAAAGGGGCACCCTGGGTCTGCACTAACCTTAGAGATTGGGAGAGCCGCACAGAGGTGCCAAGGATAGGGATGGAAAAGCCAGGAGACCTGGGTGATAAACGGAGGATACAGGGAGGCTAGGGACTAGGATAACACAAACAATCAGAGAGAAGAGACAGGGACGCTTGCAGAGGGCTGGCGGAATAACCCAGGAGAGACACGGAAGGGGTCAATGAGGGGACACGAGGGTGGAAGAGGGCTCCCTAGGGAAACGCAGCGTGCCAGGGTAGGAGAAATGGGGGCTCCCGGGAGGGATGAAGGATAGCTGAGGAAGCCGGGAGGGATGAGGGGGTGACCAGTGATGGAGAATGGCAGGAGGGGAAGGGAGCCGAGCAAGCACGAAGAGCTGAGGAGCAGCCGCGGAGCCTTTACCTCTCTGATCTTCAGCCTGCGGGCGCGGGTCTTGGGCTCCTCGCCGCCGCCTCTGCCCAGCACCGGGTGGCGAAGGCTGCGGCGGAATGTCTCGTAGTCGAAGCCGAACGGGGCTCGGGTCTGGCGGGGGGCGGCAGGCGCCGAGTCCGTCCCCGCCTCGGCGCCCCCTGCCCCGGGCTGCACCTGCTGCGGGCTGCCCCCGGCGGAGGCGGCGGTGTGGGCCGGGGGGGCGCCCAGGCGGGCCGCGGCGCGGAGCTTGTCCCGGAGGCGGCGCGGGGCGGCGGGGCTGGCATGGCGGGGCTCGGCGGCGGCCGGGGGGCTGCGGGGCAGGTCGGGGTCCCCGGCGGCGGCGGCGCGGCGGGGCAGGAAGAGGCGCTTGAAGCGGGAGGAGTCGGGCAGCAGGAAGAGGGCCCCGAAGCAGAGGGTGAGCAGGCCCGAGAGGAAGAGCAGAAAGAGGAACTTCTGCGGCAGCCGCAGCCCCAGGGCCGCCGGCCAGCCCGGCATGCCCGGCAGCTTCCGCAGCAGCAGCATGGGCACGGCCGGGGAGGGCGCCCCGGGCACCGGCTCACGGGGCGCTGAGTGGGGGGGCGAGCACCGGCTCGGGCGGGAGGCTGCTGTGGAGCCGGGAGGCGCCGGAGGGTCCGGCAGAGATAGCAGAGGAGTCCCGGGGTCCAGCAGAGTCAGTGCGGAGCGCTGGACGCTTGCCCCTGCGCCGCCCGGGGGGCTCCCCGCTTCTCCCGGGCCGGCAGCGAGAGGGGCTGACACGTGGAGCAGACTGGGCAGAGGGGAGCTGCTCAGGGACGGAGCTTCACACGCCCACTGCTTGGGCTCTGTGGCCGCCGCCGGGCTCCCGGGGCTGGGGACGGTGCCTGGAGGGGAGCGGAGCTGGCAGGCTGGGCTGCTCGGCTGCGGCCGCCCCCTTCCCTTCCCCGCGCACAGGCGTCTGCAGGGCGCTGGGCAGCGAGTCAGAGTCCCCCGCTCTGGCATGAAGCTGCCGGCAAATCCATCATCCCGCCGGGCCGCTGCGGAGCGCGGGGATGGGGTGAGCTGCCGCGCCGCTCTCTGCCGCTATCCCAGTCCGGCGGCCGGTTTCGGGCGGGCTCCGGGACTAGACAGGAGGCGTCCGGAGCGCTGCGATCGCTGCTCGGTCGAAGAAGGGGGATTCACGCTGCAGCATTTCCGCAGCAGGGGATCCGCGGCTCGTCCAACACCAGGAAAGGCTGTTGCATGCAGGACGCTCCTCGCCTTTGTCCCAGAGCGCGTCTGCAGCCGCCCTCCCCCGCTGGCAGCCGCTTCAGGTCTCCCCCCCTCCCATTAAGTTCCCGTCCCCTCTTTGCGGACTTGCCCTCAGTTCTCTGCGTTGTGAGCAGCTCCCTGGCGCGGCACCACCGCCCTGGAGCCTCGAGCTTTCACATCCTCTCGGGCGCCTCTGGTAGCCGGAAAGCCCCCTTCCCGGTGGGGCGTGAAGGCTCCGCAGCCCGAGAGAAAAGCCAGGAAGAACAGTCCCCAGGAGCCAGCAAACAAGGAGGGGCTGCTCCCCGCCTAAGCAGGAATTGCCTTTTGCTCACTCAGCTCTGGCGACGGGCTCCAGGAGGCTGCGGACCGTCCAGCCCACACAAAGTCTTTCCTCACAATAAGTTTCCTCGCGAAACCAGAGCTCCTGCTCCTTCTAAAACCATCCTAGTTAATTCCCACCTGCTGGTAAATTTCATCCGCGGTGTGTCCCGTCCCCGTCCCCGTCCCCAGCCCGCTTCCAGTCGTTTTTCCTTTTTTGCCCTGGAGAGAAGAGAGATGCACAACTTTCAGACAGGTGCAAAGCAAGCTCTCGTTAAAAGAGCAGCCCGGAGACGAGACCTGTCTCCGTGGCCATGAAATGCAATTCCCCACGTACAACTCGCTGGGGGCAATTCAGTGCAGCGCTCCCGACCCCACGTCCCCAAGCCCTCTCAACGACCCCGGGCACGGGGGTCCTCAAACGCCGGAGACCTCGCAGTCTCGTCTCACTGTTCCCTGGGCCTACGGGAGCTCAGGGTGTTTACACCCTTTGCTGCTCCCCGTGCACTTCAGCGCCCGTTCAATGAAGAGGAGACAGGGCTGCTGGTAGCTAAATTCTCCGGGGTGGCAGCCCTCTGCACCCCCGCTTCTCTGCCCGTCAAACAACCAGCGGTTCCGTGCAACTGCATTTTATCAGCCTAACGCAACAACCCACCGCCCCCCCCCTGCTGCCAGCCTGCATCCGCTCCCCCCGACACACCGACTGCAGCCGCCGCTGCCGCCGCCGCCGCTCCGCTCTCACTGCGACAGCTCTCCTCTTGGCCCCGCCCCCCCCGCAGGCCGCGCCCCCTCGACGGACCACGCCCCGCAGACCCTCCTCTCGCGGGCCATACGGCCCCTTGCCTCAACGGTCGCCGCCTGCCCAACCGTCACTACAGGAGGGGGAGGAGGTGTCATGAGCCAATCGCAGCCAAACGTTATACTCACGGCAACGACTGGCTCCGCCCCGACCTCCTCCCTCACTTGCCATTGGCTCGTTGGTTGAGTCTGCCCTGTCTATTGGCTACTCTATGCATCAGGCAGGCGGGTAGCACCGCCCAGTTGTTTACCACCGAGCCCGGCTCGAGCTGGGGGAGGGGCTGTTGCCCCAGCCAGCATTCCATTGGCCGTTAAAGTGCCTCAGCTCCATTGTGATTGGCTGAGAAGCCTCAGCTACTTTAAATGGAGTGAGCTGAGGGAATTTAAAGGGTGAGGGCCCAAGCCAGGTGCCCCAGTGTCCATGCAATGTTCTAGCCTGCCCCCACCACCTCAAGGCATGGCAGTACCCAGCATTCAATACACCATTCCCCTTGAGTCCCTCAAACCATGCAACGCTGGACTCATGCCAATGGAATGCCCAGCTCCCCACATGCAATGCTCCATCCTAGCCATTGCACCCCAAGGTCCAGCACCTCCCAGCATGCAACATTCCACCCCATCGTAAGAGCCCTGAGGGGAGAGTATCTTCCAGCATGTAATACTCCATCCCCCCACAAGCACAGTAGGTCCCAGCATGCCGTGTTCTATCCATCCCGCTCCCAAGCACCACATGGGGATAGCATCTCCCATCATGCAACATTCCACCCTATGTCATGGGGATGGCCCTTGGCCACATGCACAGCTCCATGCTGCCCTGAGTGTGCCTTAAGGGAAAGGCATGTTTCAAACTGTAACACTTCCTCTCTGCCCGGTCTCTGTCTCACCTTGAGCTCCCAGCACACATTGCTTCATTTGACTCTGAATGCCTAGGGGATGGACCTTCCAAGCATTCAATGCTTCATCCAACTCAAAGTGCCCCCAGGGGGTGGCAGCTTCTACCATGCAACATTCTGGTCTGAGGAGCTTCTATGGAAATAAGAAGTCTCTGCATTGCCCTGTTCTACGTGGGTCCCTAACATCATACGTTACTATGAGCTGACCTGCCTCAATGGAGCCTAGGAATGGCACTAGGGTGACCAGATGTCCCAATTTTATAGGGACAGTCCTGATATTTGGGGCTTTTTCTTATATAGGTGCCAATTACCCCCCAGCCCCGTCCTGATTTTTCACACTTACTGTCTGGTTGCCCAAAATGGCGCAACATTCAATGTTTTTAATCATGATCCAAAGCTGCCTGCAGAGATGGAATGGAGAGGGAGCTGTCCAGCTTTGGACTCCTCATCTTCATCTTTCAAAGATAGCAAAAAAAAAAAATACAAATTTGCGCTTTTATATATTTCTATACTCTGCAATATACTTTGGGACAAGGGAATTCCCACACTGGATCACAGCAATGGGCTATCTAATCCAATATTTTGTTTATGACAATAGACAGTACTAGCTACTTCACAAAAATATGCAAGAAACTCTGCCATGGAAACTTATGGAATAAGCTGCCTGTAGATAAAGTTTCTTCCTAATCTCCACCATATGGTATTGGTTTATACCTTGAAGAATAGGACCTTATATCCCTTCCAAACACTTGGTGTTTTTTTAAAAAAAGTATTAACCCCTTTTTATCTTCAAAGGACCATGCAAACATTAATGCATTCTCTCTACACCTTGCTGAGATAGGTAGATATTACTGTTATGCTGGGGATTGGGTTAAACTTCATAGAAGCTGGTTGGTGTACCCATCACTTTTCATTCGGAACAAACATAAGAAATAATCAAGCTCCTTCACAGATTATATCCCTGAAACAATAGAAGTCACTATCCAAAACACAGGCCATGCACAGATGGGCAGCTACTGATCTATTTGGGGCATGGGGTAATGTTTATTTTGGAGCTCTGTGTGAGCAAGCAAGAAGTAGAGAAACACCATGGGAGAGGACAGAGAAGGCATCAACGAAGCACCAAACACAGCCACAGAAGGACTGGCAGTGTGGCTCTGAGAAAAAAAACCTAAGAGAGAAAGAGCTTTTGGGCTAAGTGCTGTCTGGAAGGGGCTTAGAACTGCGGACAAAGAAACTTGACTCCTACTGTGTTCAAAATCCTGTTTATCTTATACATTCCTGGTAAATAAACAAGACTGCATCAAAGAAATACCTGACTCTGTGATCAATTTCTTCCCCCTAACAGAAACAACCTGCAAGACCCTGAATTTTGGCTAACCACTTGAGTCAAAAAGGGTAACATTATTATTCCTATGTAGGTGGGGAAAATGAGACAGAGAGGTGAAGTGGGGCATCCCTGGGATTAGGGCTCAGGAGAACCTAGCTCCCAGTCACATGCTCAAGCCACTTGGCCATTCTGCTTTATCCCTCACTACATCTACCTGGTGGCTGCAATCCTGCTCCTAACCAGCATTTCACCTAGTTCAAAAACAGAAGCCATGTTTTACACCAGTGGCGTCCATTCTATGACCCTCAGTGGTGACCGTATTAAGAAGAAAATGTGCATTTTATTATTAATTTAAAATGTGTTCGCTGAGCTGTAGCCCCAGGAATACCTGATTCAGCCCTGTCACTCCACAGAAGAGATAGGGACACCATTTCCCCAACTGCCTCCCACTGTTTCCCCTGAAGTTTCAGGGGCAGCTCTGGTGTGAGCCAAGTGCATTCTCAGCAGCTGCTCCTCCTTCCCTGCTGCAGCTGGCTTCTGGCTGCATGGCAGGGGGGAGAGAACAGTTCGGGCAGCTCTATTGCCTGCTTTTCCACCAAGGTGTGGGAGCCCCAGAGAGAGCAGAAAAGGAATTCAACAGGCTCTGCCTGTGGAGGATAATCCAGGAGCAGGAAAAAGAAGAAGCTGAGATCCAGCTCCTTCATTTTGTGCTCCAGCCCAGCCTGGGCACTGATCTAGAGTTGCTAGTTGGCAACAGTCCCCGGTGGTCCATGCACCAGCAGGAGAATAGCCAGAGCCCTGTGTACTCCAGCCACACCTCCTCCATGCACTAACCACCCACCCCAGGTTGGGACGTGTAGCTGGCTCCCCCAAGATCATTCCCAAGAAGGGACTTGTGGATGGTTTCCCCTCCTTTTCTTGCAGCCTGAAAGCTGCAAAGGGAATGAAACAGCAGAAAGTGCCCTAATGTAGCAATTGTGGCCCATTGGCCTTTTTTTGTCTGCCCCTTCAGCTGAAAAAGTTGGACACCTTTGCTTGATGATTTGGGAACATCAGAAAAGGCAACAAAACACAACACAAACCTGATGTGACATATTTAGTTCTCCATTTTATACAACAATAACACCAGAGAAGTTGAAAAGTTCTTCTTTTTTTAAATTAGGTTAAATTAAGATATGCTGCTTTGTGTTTTTGTTTTTCCAGACAGAGCACTGCCTTCAAGGTGTTTAATTACATTTCTAAAACAATTTAGCACATGTACGAACGCAGAGAACCCAGCCTCTGTACAGAGCCATAATTCAATCAAGGCATAGTCAGCCTAAACTTGAGAAATTGGCATTGAAGGAGTTATAAGGCAGAAAATTATTGTAAAGATGGGGTCCAGCTAGATTATAATTTTTATTTTTATCAGGACTGGAAGTAATAATTTAAAGAAAATGACTCTTTTATGGCCATAAGAAAAATAGAATTTAATATCTACAGTTATAGAAGGAAAACTAGAATGCGATGGATAGTACTCACAGCAAAACAGTTTGGCACGATAATTAAGTTTATTTGTACAGCCTCCAGCCTATCTTTTAAAGAAGACTGAATTTTTCTCTCACTCTAGAAAGCACTTCCCTCTTAGCTGCAGGAGCAGTTAGGATACATTTCTTGTGCTGGACTATCATTCCGGTTTGCAGACAATAAGTCCTCTCTCTGTTTTAGAACTCCTAAAAACCTATGATTTCTAGACACAACAGCAAGAAGAGGCTATAGAAGGCAGATGGAATAAAGGAGTTGTAATGCTGTCAGACAATTTTAGTTGTATTGTTGTTGGTATTGTCAAAACAATCCTGTTTCAATTGGAAGGAGGGGATACTAGATTTAAGCATATACTTAAAACTCTCTGTAAACCAGACACCTAGTGTGCAGATATTAATTGCAATGTAGAGGTAACGACAACAAAGAACAGGCAGAAATGCCACTTTAAAAGAAATCCTTTGCCTCCAAAAGGACAGTCCATGGCTGACAGAAAGAGGTGCCATTTTTCAGTGCAGTGTTAAAAGATTTCTGTCTCTTTATGTTGGCGTTTAGCCTACTTCATTGTGGTTCAGCTTTTGGGGCCTGATCTTCTGAGATGCTGAGTGCCTGCTGGGAATTATGGGCTCATACTGTTCTCCAGCTTCTATGCTCTTCCCAGTTCATGTTCCCTTTCCCCTGTAGCCCAGCCACTGCAGAGGGGGCCATACCCATTTACCTGTCTTCTCCTTCATGAAGCTCCAATGTGTCTTTTTCTTCCCACACAATGTAGAAAGGCTATATTTGTGTAGAGGCCTAGATGAGGCATATAGACCTTCCAGGCCAGCCCACAGACACCTCAGACAGAGTCCATAATTTGATCTGGTTGAGAATTGGATAAAGAAATCAACACATTTAGACAGACTGGTGTATATGCAAACCATAGCCAAAGCTTTCCATAATACTGAGATCCAGACACCCTGGGAAGGAGGAAGATCACTCTGTTTCACTAGAAAGACAAGCCCTGAAAGCTTATAGTCACTAAGAGAGTAGAAGGCACCTGGATGGATATTTGATGCATTGACTTTGGCAACGGGGGATACATAGTCATGCCAACAAAGTTATTGAAATACAGTTGGCATTTAGAGCCCTGAGGCAGCTTCCCAACCAAAGAACTGGCCCTTACAACAAATATACTGGACATTCCTTTGGTTCGCATGTAGTTATATAACTGTTATAACTTGGTATTGTCTCTATGGCTCTTTACATTCCTACGGCATTTTGCCAGTCATGAGGAGCCATGAGGTAGTATTTTATTAAAGAATATTACAGAGTGAGTCACTGTGTTCGCTCTCCTCCCATAGGTACCTTATATTCATTGTTTCTTTGTGCTTATTCTTAACCTGAAATACAAGCCCTGTAGACTAGGAAATACATGTTTTGCTGTATGTGCAGAGAGGGGAAAACCAATGGGCTAGATCCTCAGTTGATGTAAATCAGTGCATCTTCATTGCTGAGGATCTTGCCCAGTGGGTCTAAAAGCTTGACAACTCACAGAACAGAAAGCAGCATATCTGAGACCAGAACCTGTGAATTAAGGAGTATCTGTGACCCTAAGAGTCCCTTAATGCCCACTGCAGAGGACGCCCTGTACTGTAACTCATATTAGGACTGACACACTCACTAATCCCAAGGTTCTATTATCATAATATGTATCCAAAAGGTATCGTGTGCGGTATATATAAACTGGTAGCACACTGGTCAGGAATATCATTGTGTGATGGATATATGGATTGTGTATAAAGAATTATATATATGTGCTGGGAATATGTTCTTAAAATGTGTTTTGGAGGCAGTGAAAAATTCAAGTCTGCCCTAGAAAAGGATTGTGGCTTTACCTGGATAACTGACTTGAATACAGGTGGAAGGCAATGAAAGTACATTTACATATAAGGTAAATAAAGCAGTCATGTTAACAACTGAGCACACTGGGGGACAGAATCCACACCCACAGGAATTCTTCCTGACTCCTGAGGCAAAGACAATGGACTTTGAGGAAATGTAAGGGGAGCAAAAAGACATTCTAGTTATCCATCACCTATGGAACAAAGGGTTTGGCACCTTCTGATTCTGTGAACATTGGACCCTTTAACCTGGAGGGCTAGAGATGCTGAGAACCTGATGTAAGTGAGAAAACTGCTTAGGCAAAGTTCGTAACTTGCTAAAATTACTTTTTAGTCACTAGAAAGCATAGAAAGTTCATGACTTGCTAAAACAAAGTTTTAGTCACTAGAAAGCACCTTGTTTTGTTTGTAACAAGGCCTGTTTCATTTTCTCGTGCTTAGTATCACTTACATCTCTGTTCTTTATTAATAAATGTATTCTTAGTTTTACTATAAACCACCTTAATGCTCTTATATTGAAGTATAGAGTGAGTCCCCAAATAACCTGACACACTGGTGTACATGCTGTCTCTTTGGAGGCAGCTAATTTAATAATTTCTGTGAGTGTCACAGTGAGAGGGACTGGACACTACAGAGAGACATCTCTGGAGAACTTGTGAACTGGGGTTCACTGATTGTTACCTGCAAGGCAAGGTTTAGACTGGCAAAGTCTCAAGGAGTTTGCTGGTAAAGTGGACAGATGAGTGTGGCAGGGAGCTCAATCTTGCTAAGGCAGAGAGGTAACAATGGCTTAAGTTTCTGGGCTGCCCTGAGGAGAGCGTCACAGCACCATCATGAGCTAACATGTCTGCACTCTACCTCTAGTACACAGAAGAGATCCATAGTCTGAATTTAGACTCAAGTCCAGGGATATGCAGTACAAGCCTCACTAAAAATTTAAATTGCCATTTTCTGCTAGCAGAACAGATAGACATTTTCATGATATAAAAGGAAACAAAAAACAAAACAACCCCTCCCCCCTGTCTCTCTCAAGTGGGCTCATAGGTGCTGGAACTAGGGGTGCTGTCGTACCCCCTGGTTTGAAGTGGTTTCCATCATATACAGGGTTTACAGTTTGGTTCAATGGCTCTCAGCACCCCCACTATACAAATTGTTCCAGCATCCCTGAGTTGGCTTATCAATTTCACAAGCAAAAGGAAAAAAAGTCATTCAACAGCTGAGATAAAAATCTGTTCCTCTTCTACAAAATTCTGGTTTTGGAGAAATCAGATAAAGAGCTTTCGTAACAAGAGGAGCCTTGCTTCAATATGATGAAAGACTGTGTCTCAGCAGCTCCAAATTGTCCCTTGCCAGAGGAAATATAAAACAACAATGCAGAAGTTGTGCAAAACCTGGAACATAGCAGGGGAAATTGCATGGAGGAAATAACTGAAATGGCATTACTTCTTTCTCTCCAAGAAATACAGTAGACTGCAAGATTCTTCATCACTAAGGCCAACGTTTTTAGAAGCGACTGGTGAATTTGGATGCTGCACTTTTGGGGCGGTCCCATTTCATACACCCTGCATTTGATTTTTTGGAAGTGCTGAGCACCCACGATTCCAGCTGAAATCAGAGGAAGTGGCAGGTCTCTGTATGGACATGAAAGAGTTTGAGAGGTCTATAAATTCTTGAATGGTACAGAGAAAGTAGGTGTTATTTACCCCTTTACATAACATAACACAAGAAGCAAGGGTCACCCAGTGAAATTAACAGGCAGCAGAATTAAAACATAAGGAAGTACTTTTTCACACAACACACAGTCAACCTGAGGACTTGTTGCCAGGGGATGTTGTGAAGGCCAAAAGTCTAACTGAGTTCAAAAAAGAATTTGTTCATGGAGGATAGGTCTATCAATATCTATTAGCCAAGGTAGTCAGGCACGGAACTCCATGCTCTGGGTGACCCTAAACCGCTGACTGCTAGAAGCTGGGACTGAACACTGGGATGGATCATTCCATAATTGCTATGTTCTGTTCATTCCCTCTGAAGCATCTGGCACCAGCCACTGCCAGAAGACAGGATACTGGGCGAGATGGACCATTGGTCTCACCCAGTGTGCCCATTCTTATGTTTCTACATACTTTTCAGCACAGCCAGTCTTGGTTTTTCAGCATGACACGGTAAAATCTGAAAACCTTGGGTCAAATCTGTGTCTTCCTAGTGTTAATGTTAAAATGCCATTTAGGGGGACCGGGATTAGTCTCCCTCTCCTAGGGTGACTAGGCATCCCAATATTATCCAGACCATCCCACTATTAGGGGCTTTGTCCTATATAGGCAACTATCCCCCCCCCAAAAAAAAGTCCCGATTTTTCATACTTGCTATCTGGTCACCTTCCCTTGTCCCTAAGAAGTTGGTGTTACTAGCTATGTACCTGATTTTAATCTCACAGTGCCATAACTCAGGAGCAAGTCCAATGAAGCCAACTTCAACCCCTTCTAAGATCCCTTTGTGCCACCTGAGTGGAGTAAAGGAACATTGAACCAGCTCCAAAGGGGGTGTTGAGGGTTGCACTAACCTGGGATGAAAAGCGCTACACACTGTAAATGAGAGATCGTCCTCACTGAACTCTCCCCTTTGCAATGCAAAGGGATCCATCTTTCAGAGAAAAAGATGTTTTTTCCCCTTCAATTGCAAAGCTCATTTCCCTTAAATCTTAATGGCTTTGAACTCGACTGCTATGATATATGCCAAAAGAAATCAAGGTACCTTGGGGCAATCAAAAGGGATGACTTAATATTTCCATTCCAGAGTACGTCTTAGGGAAAAAGCAGCACTTCCAAAAAGAGTTAAGTCATTTAAACCCTACATTGCAGTTAAAATAGCAGGGTAGAGTGCTATACACTGACTGTCCTCAGGTGACCACTAAAGCTCTGTTAAAATCATTTGTCAACTTTACCGTAACTTCTGCTGCAGGGCAATGCAGGTCAGCCGGTGCCCTTTGGGCAATTATATTAAGATTAATATACAGTTCCAGAGTATTTCACAGCTCAGCTGATCGCAGCCTCTTTCTTTTAGTGATCTCAAACTGCCAGAGTATCGATTAGAGTAAATGCTTCAGATGTTTTGCATGGATGTTGTAGAGTGAAGTAGGACAAGCACTTGAACCAGAGATTTCCAGGGTAAGCAGAATTCAAAGTTGTTTCAGTGAGGCCAGAAAAGCCTGAGGGGGAAAAAACAGATAAGGGGAGTAGGGCAGATGTTTCGCCAGCTAAATATATTTCTTTTCCCTACAGAGGAGGGTAAAAGTTGTCAAAGCTCTTTGCTATGTGTTGCTTTGCCAATTGAGGGAATTACTCTTTCCCCTGTACAGACATTAACCAATACAGTAAAACAGATACATTGTGGAACTCACATTTCCAGAGTGTGAGTTCCTGTATCAGATCATTAGCATCAAGAAGAGACATTACTTAAGATTTAAAATGATCAGGGTGAAGCATAAGCCAAAGCAATACAAGAAAAATAATATCTTTATTTCCATATCTCCACAGGCTGATATGAAAATCCTCTTTTTTTCTAGTAATAAATAAATAAATACATACATACATCTGCATATTCAAAATACAGGGGATGTTTTTATTTTGTAGTCAACTCTTTTTAGTCTTTGTAGAGGTGTCAGTCCCAATGTGCTGGCCAAATTCCAACTCAGCTATTTATAGTCTGCCAACTGTACTCAAGTCCTTCTATTGTTTCAGGTGGGTATGGGATTTTTCGCTTCCTGTCATGAATAGCGGCAGCATTGCTGCATACTGGTGAACAGCGGCCATGTTTCACCCCAGAGGTGGCTGCACTCCAATGGTGGGCAAAGTAATTCTTCGGATTATTATATCTAGGGACAAATGCAGACTGGAGTGAGTGGGTGCAAACACTCAGGGATGTCTCTGGGCCACATTCAGTGGCAACACAAATATGTACACGCATTTAAATAGGTTTAAGTGGGTGAGTTGCACATGCTGCACTGATCTGGCATTCAGTGGCCGGGTAAATAAGTGTACTTTGCTCACCAAGGCAACGTAAGGGAAAAGGGATATAGCAGAAAAAGCAACAGAAAGATGTATAAGAAACGACTACCACACACACTTAACTTATACCCCCACAATCTCCAAACTCAACCTTGTTCTAAATCCATTAACCACAAGAAAACAAAGGCCAAAAGCTGCTCTCAGTTACACGGGTGCAAATCTGGAGTAACTGAAAACACAATGTGCCGCGGGAGCCTATTCATAAGGTACTCGTAGGCAGAAGCTCAAGCAGTCCAGTGAGGAAGGAGGAAGAACCCTTGGCAGGGCTGGCTGAGGAGGAGTACTGGGCTGGAGGAAGACTGTATTGGAGTTGGGGCTGGGCAAAGCGTTGATGGATCACTCCAGGCTCCAGTTACTCTTACTCCACTGTTGTTACACATCCCTATGCACTGTTGTGTCGTTTGCTCTTTACACTGCAGGGTTAAATAACTGTGCTTAGTAACTAGACATAATACACAGAGTCTAGCTACTTACACACACTCCTGCTCTGAAAAAGTTCTCAACAAAGACAGAGTGACACCAAAGGGCTTACATGCTGTTTTTAATGGGATACTCCCCAATTCCTATACATGGTGTGTACGAACGGTCAGAGTTGGCGACTGGAGTCAGGCGTTTAGGGTTCTAGCTCCCGGGGCTGCCACTGACTCGATACATGACCTTGAGTCCATCATTTGGGGATTGGTCCTGCTTTGAGCAGGGGGTTGGATAGATGATCTCCTGAGGTCCCTTCCAACGCTGATATTCTATGATTCTATGATTCAACTGCTCTGTGCCTCTGGGAAATGGGGCTAATATGTAGATCTTCAAAAGCAAGGTGCTATAAAACAGTAAAACCCTTTTCCCTCGCAGGAATCTCCAGCTGCAACATCACACCCAGTACATAAAAAGTCCCATGGAATGCGTAAAGCTTGCATAGCTTGACAGATGTAACCAATTAAACTTCATAGGACATTTCCCTTTCTCATCCCCACCCAAAATTTATAAACAGAATGATGCAGGGGGAAAAAAAACTTCCAAAGATCCCTGCTTAGTCCAAATAATTCCCTTGTTAGAACCCGAATAAAACTGTATAAGGCTGGGGATTTTATATTATATATATATATTACAGCCAGAACTAGTGGCCAGGCAATTGAGAAGACACACTTAATAGGTCTATGCTTAAAACTGATGGGTGATGGAACATATTTTTAAAACCAGTCATCTACTGGGCTGCATCATTCATGCATGCTGCACACTGATTAAAGAGGGGTGGAGGCTTTATAACAGAGGCTCAGGCTAGATTGCCAGGCTGTAAAACAGAAAACCTGAACTGAAGCAGATTACAAACATAGAATTATAATCAAAACTGACTAGGCCCCATACACAATGAGAGTTCCATTCAGTCTAGCTAAGAAAAAGAAAAGAGAAAAAGCTGCAACGTATTATCCTCCCTGGCTTTCTTTAAAAATCAATGGAGTTCTAGCCAGGACACAAAACACATTGTACATACCTGGCTGCACAGGCTGCTTGAGGCTCTTCACAGGGGCTAGTTAGCACTGAAAGCAGGGTGTCGTTGATCATTTTACTGCCTGTTAGTAGAGGAAAAGCAACCTCACCTACTTCGATCTTTTTTTTTTTTTTTCCAGAGCATGTCCACTCAACAGCCTTTAATCTCAACTCACGTTTCTCCCCACTCCCACCACTTTAACTCTGAAGTCTTCTGTCTTCAGCTTGGACTGCAGAGAGGCTACTTCATTGGTCAGGGCCTTATGCTCGGTCTCCAAGGTCTTCTTGCCACTGTTTAGAGTGGAGATGTCCCGTGACTGCTTGTACTTACTCACCACTTCATCAAAGTGGCGATACAGGCCCAGTCTCTTGTTCACCAAGGTGAGAACTTGTTATGCAGGCCACCTTCATCCTAGCTTCAGCAGCTGGATCCTCGGTGATGGAAAAGTTGAGCCTCACATAGAAGATCACTGTGAAGAACAAGACGTAAAAGGCTCCAACCACCAACAGAAGCTCCTGCAGCATCAGGATCTTGGAAGGTTGCTGCTTTGTGTCTGCGTCAATTTGCCAAATGTTTTTCCAGCTATCACTTTGACGTGAGCTCCAGCATCCAAGATAATCCTCAAGGGTTGTGGGACACAGTGACTGAGTGGAGGTAGGCTGCACACCATCGATATTCAACACACGTGGTAAAGGACCTCACAGTTTAGCTGTCCACTGCTGCCCTTTCAACAACCTACACCAGTGGTAAGTAGCATCTGCACCTGCAGACTCTAAGGCCTAGTCTACACTAAAAATGTAGGTCGACATAAGCCACGTTAAGTCGACCTAATAATGTTTGTTTCTACACTACTGAGTCCCTTCCACCGACTTAAATGGCCTGTAAAGTCGACGTCAGTACTCTACCTCTGTGAGAGGCGTAGCGCTTGATTCGACATCCACGGGTCAACGTGGGGATAGTGTAGACACTGTGTTGTGTAATTCAACTGAATTGGCCTCCAGGAGGTGCCCCACAGTGCTCCACTGTGACCGCTCTAGAGAGCGCTTTCAATTCCACAGCACGTCAGCCAGGTACACAGGAAACAGCCACTCCCCTGTTAAAGCCCCAGGAACTTTTGAATGTTAATTTCCTGTTTGATCAGCTTGGAGTACTGGCCAGTACAGCTGATCACGGAGACTCAAGGCCACAAATGTGCTCCAGCATGAAGTACACAGGAGGTGGTGGAAGTTACTGCAGTGCGGAGAGAGAAGTCTGTCCAGGCAGAGCGCCGATCCAGCAGGAGAAACGCTGACATCTATCCCAGGATGGCGCGGAGCATGGGGGGGAAGGGCTACAGCAGGGACACGCAGCAGTGCCGTATGAAAATAAAGGAGCTTCGGCAAGCGTACCAGAAGACAAAGGAGCTGAACGGTCTGCCCCGGAGACATGCCGCTTTTATGAGGCGCTGCAGGCGATCCCACCACTACCCCAAAACGCTCCTTGGATACCTCCCCGGAGCCCCGGGCGACCTGGAGCAACAGTGAGGAGGACATTGTTGATGATGAGGAGGAGGAGAATGTGAGGCAGGCAAGTGGAGGATCCGTTCTCCCCGACAGCCAAGAACGGTTTCCAAGCCTGGAGCCCAGCCCTTCACAGGGCTAGCTGGCGGCGGAGGGTGATGCCAGGGAAAGCACCTCTGTTGAGTACACCTTTCCAATCAAACCTGAGGGCATGGGCGGCGAGTATCGTAGGCAGGGGGAGGCTGTGCCTCCCCAAACACCCTAGCGGGGCCCCGCCTATGCTCTGCCCCCAGGCCAGGCCTCCTCCTCCTGCAGTTTCCTGCCAGTGCTCTGCCCTGGCTTAGGCCGGCCACGCTGGTGCTGCGTTGCCCGCCTGGCGCTCGGACTGCGCCACCGGGAGCACCGGAGCAGGGGGCTCTGCAGCCACACCACCCGGTGCTCTAGGGCTGGCCGCCCGGCCCATAAATTGCTGGGAGCACTGCAGCCACGCTGCTCCGCTGCCTGGGGGCTGGGGGTGCTGCTGAGACCTTGCCCCCCCCCCGGCATGGGGGTCCATGGTGGGGGTGCTGGGCTCCTGCAGGGGAGGGGAGCAGATGGGAAGGGGCGGGGCCTCAGGCAGAAGGGGAGGGGCCAGGGGCTAGCCTCCCCCAATGGCTGGGTCACCGGCTGCCCGTGTCTTAGGGGTTACATGCTATTATTTTTTTATGTTTAATCTGAACAAAGAAGTGGGTGCAGTGGGTATCGGTGGCCACTCCGGCTACGCAGAGGGTGCTCGCCGAAAAAGACTGTTTATGTGCACGGGGATGGCCCAGGAATCCTCCATGGAGATCTCTAGGACATCTCTTTCATGGATGTACTCTGCAATCCTTTGCACAAGGTTTCTGGGAAGGGCTGCCTTATTTTGTCCAGCACTTAAGACGCTTTCCCATGCCACTCCAGTATTAACACAGCTGGTATCATGGTAGCACACAGCACTGCAGCAGAAGGACCAGGTGTGTACGCAAATGCTTGCAGCATCTGCTCTCTTGCTGCCTCTGTTACCCTTGGGAGAGTGATATTGCATGTGGTCACCTCGGGGAAACGGGGGGATTTTCAATGCTAGCCCTTAAACCTCAAAACAATTCAACAAGTAATCCGCCCCCTGTTTGGTGAACTCTGGGTCACACAACCACGCTGTGATGGGGTGAACCCCCCTGCTGGGGTTCCACCTGATGTGCTGGGTCCCACTGAGCCCGCCCTTTCCACCAGCCTGGGTTTCCTCACCCTGTTCTTGCTGTGCTAGGCTCTCAAGCCTTCTCTAGCATGCACACAGGTAAGGCCACACCCAGCTGTAGACACAGACTGAACTCAGCTTTGTGTGGGAGGACTTAGCTAGGGGAATAGCCAGCACTCACATGCACACCTCCTTTGGGGTACAAACCCCAAATAATATGGTCTTGCACTGTATAGAAAGATCTGTACAGGGCAAGCTCATAAAAATTTTCCCCCTCCCTCAGTGTGGAGGGAGATATGCACAGCTTCCCCCCCGCCCCCGGATATGAATTGCACAAACCAATGTTTTAGTCCCACAGGGCATTGCAAGCCCAATCCAAAATCCTACTTGGCTACATTCACTGTGTGATAGCTGTGTTGCAGTGCTCCGTGTGTCGATACGAGCCCTGCTAGCGAGGATGCACTCTGCTGCCACAATGAGCGTAGTGTAGACATGCAAGATCGACTTGCTTAAAAATTGGTGGCTCGATGTCAACTTACATGAAGTCAACTTAACTTTGTAGTGTAGACATGGCCAAAGTAGCAGCATCCAGTAGCCTCTCAAAACATAGATTGGAAGAGCCCTTTAGAAAGCTGCAAGTCCCAGCAAGTACTTGCCAAAGGCAACTTCTGGTGGCCTTGAATGCCCCGTAAAGGTAGGTAAGGAAGGCCAACCATGCGCTTTATAAATCTCCCCCAACCTGAGGCTTCTACCTTTTTAGCCCATAAAGTGACTCCAGTTCTGGAATCAGAAGTTTTGAGAGACCAAAGAAGAACTCCTGTGCTCAGACAGGCATTGCTGGGAGTAGGGACAGCAGTAGAAGAAAGCACACTGGTGCAAATGGCTGGTTGCATGCCGAATGTAGACTTATGGGTAAAATAATTCTAGTGTGTGGAGAATCCATCCTAGTGCCTGCTCACTGAGCTGGACCTGTGCCCAGCTTTGAACCTCAAACCTTGTGAGACAAGGCGCATTTTGCCACAGGCACAGAGCATTTGGCTCCAGGATGTGGTGGATTTGCCTTCAATAGAAGATTTCTGTAGCTCAATCAGAAGCTATGGGTTTGATGCACAAATTGCTGGGGAGGCTCTCTGTGCTACGCACTTAGGTTCCCATCTGGCCTTAAAATCTATTCTCATTACACAGCCACAAACTACCCTTACAGTTGCATTAATTATTATTATTATTATTAACAACTGCCAAGAGCGTTCTAGAAATGCAGGTAAAGCATAAGCCCCGTGGCATAATACTAGTTCAATATTCAGATTCCAATTGTAAAGTAGCTTTTATTAGAAACCACAGGGAATTTGTGACTTTGTTCACATTGCTTGAAGTTAAGATGCTCCCAGGACTCTCATCAGCTCCCAAAAGGCCATGATGCAATACGGTGCTTGGAATAAGAGTCTGAAAGTGAGTTCATTAAAAAAAAAAAAAAATCACTTGTAAGAGATTGACTGAACTGCACTTAATTAAAACTGCAGGAGCAAGCGGTAGAAGGAAAAGTTTTTGTGGAACCAGAGGTCCAGGACTCCACCCCGCCCACTCTAAGGAGAGTAACAAATTACAATGATTACATAGTCACAGCAAATCCTTGTTGCCAATCACAGCTGTTTGTGGAGGCAGAGGATTATACAGATTAACCCTTTCCCAGATGTCTCATACATCTGTGCCGCACTGACGGCAAAACACAGACAGAGGTATGATTTAGGCAATTTTATGATGCTCTGGGTCTGCATTAAGGAAGCTCACGTGACGGCTGCAGTCACCAGCATCATGCAATAGGCATCTAGAGTTTCCGCAGGCTGTTGGCTAGCCAGATGGAAAACATATGTTTCTTACGCTGGCTTTTGCTGTGAATAAGCAATACTCCTAACTTGTTTACAGCTGCCTCAATCATCTGCTGTTTCCGGGTCAGGTACAGGATTAAAACCACCTGATTTTGAGCCCAGCAACATTGCACTTCCTTGTACAAGATGTACAAAGAGAATTGGAAACACGTGTAACTGGGTCAACTTCTTTGAGCCCACAGTGGTTCCTTTCTATCTCACGATCTCAACCAGATTACTCTAGCTTCCCTTAGAATAATCATATCATCAACTTGCATGGCATTATTCAGCCAAGGCACTTGAAAACTTGAAGGAGTAGTTTGTACAGGTGATCCTGTGCAAGCGAAGCTACAGAAACCGAGGTCAATCTTTAGATGGGAGACCTTGAAGCAGCAAGTGATTCAACACACGTCATTCTTCCCCAGAGTTAGTACCGAGCTGCTGGCTCACTACATTGGTAGAGGACACTGCACCATCGAAGCTGCCTCTTAACTCAGATGCAAAACCTATTCAAGATTGCATGGAATTTCCCAGCTCTGTCCCAATAGTAATAATGCTGGTATTCATTATTAATGAATGCCTTGCTCTTATTGATATTTAAAAACACTTTACAAAGGATGTCAGTCTCATCCCTATTTTACAAATGGAGGCACAGAGCAGGGAAGTGTCTTGTCCAACATGGCACGGTGAGCAAGTGGCAAAGCCAGAATTAGAACCCAGACCTCCTAGGTCCCAGTCCTGTGCTCTGTTCACTCGACCACACTGCCTTTCAATAGAAGGCTTACCCTTACCCCTAGTCAAATGCAGATAATCATATTCTGCTTATTTACACTGCCTTTGTCCTTCACTTCTTGGCTTAAATGGTAGAGCGGTGCTGCTGTGTGTTACAAGCGTCACGCTCATGGCATGTTCCTATAACCTACTCATTCAATAAACAAACTGCATTTTTAATAAATTAAATCACACACTCTTAAAGAAGCCCGTCACAGGTACAGAAGCTCTCTCGTATGCAGACAGCGGAGCTTGATATCCAAGCTCCATAACCAGAGGATGCCCTCTGCATTAAGGGAGGCTAGGGTTGCCGTCAGCCCTCCAGCTGTCAGGATGGGCACCCGTCTACCATGAGTTACGATCTGCGATGATGCTCAGAGGCACAGGTCGAAGAAGCAGCCAGGCCAAGCCCGTGCAGGACTGCAGCAAACCTGGATGCACCCGAGTAGCCCGTTAAGCCTCGTCCAGGATCTATGCTCAAGCGGACAAGGAAGCAGGTGCAGGAATGGATGCCTGACTTCACCGAGTGCGTTAGATTCTCTTTCCCACCCAGGATTCCATTCTGTAATGACATTTTCCGCTGTGTGGCAACACGGATTGCCCATGTACGGTAAAGGGCAAGTAGCACTCTTGTCTGAGAACGCGTGAGCTGCTGTAGCAAAGGAGGGGGGATAGAACAGTTGTGGTCTTGCACCCCAGCCCACAGGAGTGGGGTTTCCGCCCCCAACCATGAGCAGAGCTTTGAGGCGGTGCAACAAGGCACCAAAGGAAAGATCTAAGGACATTCAGCTTAAGTGACAGAGTAACTACCACCTGTAGAGATAGCAATGTATCTTATTTATTAATTATCTGAGTGGCTGGATCTCATAGGAAGGTGTGGCTCTTAGTCAAAAGAGGAACACCTTAACAAAAATGCGTAATATACTCTACTTTTAACACTGATCATTAGAGGGAGGCTAACGCCTACTTGCATACCATTTCTTGTATCATTTCATGATCTGCTCCCAGTGTTTATTATTCTGTGTGCTTACTTTTGAAAGCTATTTTATATGCAATACGAGCCTGTAGAGTTAATAAAACCAAGAGAGAATGAGCTGGATTATTTTCTGGCTCATGCATCTTCAACAAAATTACAAGTCCCCATTTTAGAATCTTTATTAAAAGGTGATGCTAGGTGAGCCATAAAGGAAACAGAGGGACTTCCAGCTCCCAGCCTGATCTGCAGGTCTGGCAGGGTTGTGTCATTCATACCCTTCTTCCTTGTCAATCACCCTCCCACATGACTTTGCTTCCTTTCAGTTGCAAACTGAACACGCTTGATCAGAAAAATCACTGACAGAATACACATTGTTCCCATAACAGCATGCGTACAGACATCAGTAACTATGACCACACTAAAACTGAAAGCTTCATCCATGAAAACGGCACCCTTGAAACCTTAGGTGCCCTGGCCCCACTTTTCTATTGGTGCAATAAATTACTCAAACCTTTACAAAAAGAGCCCGCTTCCCTTGCACTTTGAAGATCATGTTTCGCGTTGACCTTGCTGAACGACAGTCACTTCTCCCTGAACGAGATTTTGTTCTGCAAGACTTGAGCCATAAGTAATATTTATAAAGCACCGCTCATTCCCCAGCAATTTGCAAATAGTCAGTACAAACATCACCTCTGAAATGCAGCCATCATGGGGTAGAAGTCGACAATTAGTAGACAATGCAGTAGACAATTAGTGTAATGCACGCTTCACAACACTGGGGAAGATACAGGAACCCCAGGGGGACAAGCAGAAACCTCTGGTATTAAATATGCTATAGGTTTGGTTAAGGTCTCCTTACTATGTGCAAGTAGATTTATTAAACCTGCTTTCTTAACCTAAACTATCTAACAGTGCCTATAAATCCTTTATTACTGTCATTTCAGTTACAATACAGGAACTGAATGTGGTTCAAAGGGACTCTCAACTATTTTTGAAAAATCATCCCTTTGCGTCTGAACATTTCCAACCTACTAGTAATACAGGGAGCACTTATGAGTCCTTACAAGCGAAAGAGATAAGAGGAAAACGTCTCCCTTTTCCCTCCAGGGTCTTTATGTCATACATTTGACAGCACTTTGGTTTTTGTACGTTTTTTTTTTTTTTTTTTTTTTTTTTTTTACAGTAAGGAGGAGAGAGGTTTTTTTTTTTTTTTTTTTTAAGAGAATATGAAACTGATTGTAACAGTACAAAAATTGGCAGGGAGACTTTGAGACAGACTTTTTTTTTTTTTTAAACTGATTGGATTTCAAAATGACAGCCATCCATTGAAGCTGGTTTCTGAGGAGGATGTCTTAAAAGAACTTTTTAAAAAAGAAACAGAAAAAGATTGCTTCTTAGAGTGCCCCTAAAGGTAAGATCAGACAATACGCATTAGAAGTTTCGCCACCAAAAAAAAAAAAAATTAAAAAAAAGATTCAGGGCTCCAAAGCCATTTGTGAATTGGGGTCAAATTCAACTCTTAGTTTCAGCCAACATTTAAAAAAAAAAAAAAAAACACACACACACACAAAAAAACCCCACAGAATGTTTTATTTTGACCTTTTGTTTCAAAGCCACGTTTTGTTTTCAAATTTGGCAAAGTAGGGAAAAGGCACCTGAAAATAGCTGAATGAAAATTTTAAAAAAATATCCATCGACTTTGAGGGTTTTTTTTAAATTTGATACTTTTTTGAATTGGTTTCAATTTGCCTTAAATCTGCATCTCTCATTCCCATTTGGGGGCCCCCAAAATTGGAAAAAAAAATTACTCAGCTCTGTTTCAGAGTAGCAGCCATGTTAGTCTGTACCCACAAAAAGAAAAGGAGTCCTTGTGGCACCTTAGAAACTAACCAATTTATTTGAGCATAAGCTTTCGTGAGCTACAGCTCACTTCATCGGATGTACAAGCTAGGTATCCTTACTCCTGTGTAGTAATCCAAGTGGAGACAGGAAGCCAGACTCTAATCTCCGTTACATCAGTGCAAATTCACTGTCTTCAAGGGAGTTATTCCAGCTTTACACTAGGGTAACCTATAGGGGTTTACTTGCACAAGTAAGGGTTGCAATCTTCAATGGTGAAGTGTAAGATCATGCCTGAAAAATCACTCTGGCTAACAAAGATGGTGGCAGTTATTAAGTGTAGGTTTTTCTAAAGGCAGCATGCTGCTGGAGAAAAACTCTGTATACACAGTTTTGCAAAAAAAGGGGAAAAAAACCTATTAAAAACCCACACCTGTAGGACTGTTTCTGAAAAGCATGTGATGCCACTCTTGTAGGGAAGTGATCAGCCTGTAATAATGTAGATGTTCTTGTTGCTATGGGTACATTTTTTAGAAAAGTGACACATTCCATTATAATTTAAATTTCCAGTAACAAAAAAGCCAGCACAATAATAAAAAAAGCCAGAGACATAACTGCTTTATTTGTTACTGTCAGGGATAAAATTGCCCGGGCTGAAGAGATTTAATACTTTCACACATTTTATTACATTAATTAGACCTAAAGCTCATACAAATGGGCATGTAATCAGGCGGCCAAAGACTTAACTCTCAGGACGTCAAATTAAAATTCATGCCACTAAAAGGGGCAAAGGGGGGGGGTGTATTTAAACCAAGGCCCCAGTGGGCAGCAAGTGTGGGGCTGTCATTGCAGGATTCAGATGGGGACAGGGAGGTACAAAAGTGTAGCTGGAATTACTTTTTGGAAAGCAGCATAATCATTAGTGGGAAGTGAGGATCGTTGCTGGAAGTGGATTTACCATGAATGTGACCATGGCAAGCCAAGTCAGAAACTCCATCTGCAGCTAGCATTGTAAAACCAGTTGGCACTGAGTTGCAGTGTTATCTCTTTAGGAAAGCCCATCACTTCCTAAAGAGGATTAGGGGCAAAGGCCAAACTGGGGAGGTGCGAACTAGCCTCTTAAGTCTCCTTCGGAGTCTCAACTTTCATCAGAAGCATGAGGCTCTAGCTGTTATCTTTGCAAAGAAAATCTTGTAAATGTGACCTGGGTGTACCCAATGCAGAGATAGCCGCCTGAACATGCAGAATGCCTGAAATAAATATCAGAGGTGTGAACTGATCCATCCATTTCCATTGTTGTGATCAGATGCCAACACTAACTTTAAACACTGAACACGATCACCCTACAGGACAGCCTGAAAGAAAGGAGAGGAAATATATTGTGAAAAGTTGTTCAGAGCAGACTGTAGAGTGGATCACAAATTAGGCCTTTACCACCACAGAGCAGGGGAGTCAGATGTCAAGAGTTTGGGGGGGGAAGGGGGGGGGAACACTGCCCTCTACATTCTAATTTGAAGGACACAAGACAATTTCTTGGCCAACACATGCCAGTTTCTCGGTCACTGTTTAAAAGAAACATTACTTTTTTTTTTTTTAAACCCTATAACATAGTAGCAACCTGGCTGAAATGGCCGGTCAGTCCTGTCACTAAGGCCAGATATGCGCAGCACTACACCTGCCTCTCAATTAACACATCTTACCAGGCGGTGAAGAGACATTTGCTGAAGAAACTCAGACTTGTCAAAGCAGCACTAGCTAACAGTAACTGTTTTGCCTTCCTTGATCTGGTCCCCCTGCGAGGAAAGAGGGATGGGGGTCAAAGCTGCAAATAGATGCTGCGTTGAGGCTTTTGAGTAGGTGCCTGGTTAGAAAAAGAGTTTGGCCAGGAAACCTGCTTCTGCACCTGAACGCAAGGTACCTGCCCAGCATAGCCAAGCTACAGCTGGTGATGCTCCTTACACCGGCTCTCCAGCTAGCTTGAGCCAAAGCCCACTGCAGTCAATAGGAGCCTTTCCAATGAGATTATTGAATTTGAATCACATCCTTCATCACCACTTTTCTTCCACCTTTCACAAGGAGTGGATAACGGCCAGATAAGTGATAAATTACAAGCGTTAGCAAGCATGTGTAACATCAGTACTTCCTCAGGTTAACGTTTCTGAGCCTGGATCTTTGCTGATCTCTTTCCTCCTTCTGTGGAGGAGGGAAACCACCCCAAAGATTCTGATGCAGTCACACAAAGTTAATTAGAATTAGCCTAAAATTACTATTACCAGGGGGGAAAGAGGGAAGGAACAAGTCTCTTCTTCCTGAGACTAGAGCAGTCGCCAATTTGACATGAAACATGCACATTGGGTCTTACAGACACTAGCTTATGTAACCACAGGAATCTCCAAGAGCTTTCCCAACAGGACTCAAATACCGTGGCAATGAGTAAGGCATAAGAACCTGAACGGAACACAAGGCTCTGCTTCCATCTTCCAGCCAAGGCTGTAAATGGTGCTTTGTTTAATACACCGCAGAAGAGCTCCATGTGCCCTTCCCCACCCCGTATCTGCAATTTTGGCTTCACTGCAGTTCTCAGTAAGCTGCGCCTTGCTGTCCTGCACGTGGACAGTAGCAGCTTGACCAGCTTATGATTCTTAGTGTGTGTAGAATGACTTTGGTCCAAACCTTAACAACAATCCCTAAAATCTGTGTGTGGTTGGCATGAGCGGCCGCGGGGGGGGGGGTGGGGGAAGAGGAGAAAGAAGAAAAAAAATGAAAGAGCAAGACAGCAAACGGGATTTTCAGAAGTACTCAGCCTAACTCTTCTCTCACTGAATGCAAGGGGAAGAGTTTAGGCTTTTTAAAAATCCCACCACAGCTACCAGTTTGTACAAGAGACTTCAAACATTCTACCTCGCTCCTGCTCCAGGGATGTTTCTTTTAAGTGACTAAGCTTTCCCTTAAAAGGCCGAAGGTTATAAAGGGCCAAAAAAGGTCAGGTTTTCAAACGTGGCCTCTAATCTTGGGTATCCAACTGGAGACACCTAGAGCTTGACTTTCAGGAATTCTGAGTGTTGGAGGCTCAGCACCCCGTGGGGGCACTACACAAATAGAAGTTTAAAAAAAACCCTAAACTACTCCTGCTGGAAGGTCGCAAGATGATAAGTTATTCTGAATTTTAGGAGATAAAGTGCTAGAACTTCAAAACAGGGAGAGGCAAAACAGGTTGCTCCCTAATGCACAACTCACCCCATCTTACTCTCTGCTGACTCTTCACAGACTGCTGCTAGGCCCAGATCATGCTTCCCTACATAGCCTGCAAGCTGGATCAATGGGGGAAAAAAAAACATCAAACAAACCCTGAAGTTCAAAGTGATTGCTTACAATTTTAAATACACCATACTGAGGACGGGGCAGAAATCAGGCATGAGGTCTGAAGTTGGGCTCCCCAAAAGTCAAACAGCTACTTCTGCAAGCGTTGCCCTGAGGGTGCAGTTGACCAGACACAGGGTAGATAAGAAATGGAATCCAGCTGGGTTCTTTCCTAAGCTTTCCCCTGCCCATCTCCTTGAAGCAAGCAGCTATTCTTGCCCAGAATGCTTCACCTGGTCACTTAGAAAAGTCCTTTTCCTAGGCTGTCATCCTAGCTCTCCTTCTGCTCAATGAAAGGAGCAAGTATATCTTGTTAGTCTCCTACAGATTCTTACTGGTGAACCTGCTATCATAATTACTTGCGCCATAAAGATTAGTAACCCTCTGGTCAACAAGTATTACCCAGAGCCAAGAACAGAGTGCTCCTTCCCACCAATTTTGGTATCTGACATCGAACTTGAATCTGAATTAGCAAAGAAGCCTCACTTCATAAAACCGGTTTCAAGCCTTCAAACTTTCAGGAGACTGGGGAAGGCAGGGCACATGCAGTGGGAAGAAGAGGAAAAAGAAAGTCAGCAGGACAAAGCCTGAGACCCTTGCTCTATTAAACAGACCTTGACTGCAGAGAGAATCTGTGCAAGAACAAAGGGCCCACTTCTCCACCCACACTAATGTAACACCCTTGTCTATGGAGCTGCT